>NC_084602.1:20647239-21272722 GCF_033807715.1 Cololabis saira
ATGTAACAACATAAATATCTGCGGCTTGCATATCTTTTTTTTTTAAATAGAGCGGATGCGGCTTGTATGCAGTTGCGGCTTGTATATCTTTTTAAAATAATTTTTTTAAAAATAGGGCGGCTTATAGTCCAGAAAATACGGTGTATAGTTTTTTATTCCTTTTATTTTAATTCTTTACTTTTATACAAGTCCAATTAGTTTCATGCGATCTTGACACTTTTCCGGTAAACTTGAAATCTCATAAATGTAGCCAAACAGGCAGTGTTGTGAAGCTCTCTGCTTCCGAAGCAGTCCCAGTGGGATGTGAGGTAAGACCACAAATCCGGGCAGGATGTGAAAAAGAAGAGAAGACGTTCAAAAAGTTGAACAGGAGTAAGGAGGAAGGAGGAAGACGTTTAAATATGGTCTTCTCTAAATTGTCACGGAGCATGTGAGATCACTGGCACAGGAAATGCAAGAGCTTGGAGCGCTGATGAAATAGAATCAGGACTGTTGGGAACGACCTACTCTGTGTTTTACCAAGACGTGGATGCAGAAACATATTTTGGACACCTTTCTATCAAGCTTTCAGTCTCAGGGGTTGCAGGTGCAACAACAGGTGGCGTAATCCTCGACAAGTGACTTCAATTCATCTCATCTCAATTCAATTTTTTTTTTTAAATCAGGCTGTCAACGTTGCAATTACCTTTCCCCTCACAGAGTTGAGACTAGCAGTTGCAAATATCTTTGCCTTTATCTCATGAGCTTCTGTTGTTCTTGTTTCTGCTCGCTGTATTAGCATACACATGAAGTCTTACCAGGAGAGCATTGATTTGCCTGTGCATCGTAAACAGTTTGGCGTGAGCAGGATACCCGGTGGGTTTCCACTGGTGAAATCTCCTCAGTTTCTCTACAGATGCTGCGGAAATCTCCCTCTGACTCTCTCTGCAGTAAAACCAAATTAGCTGACTCCAAACTGTAAAATCTGACTAACCAGTTTACAGTACTTCTCATGCAATCTATTGTTGTGCATATGGATATATTTACACCATTTCCAGTCATTTTGGTTGATATCGGCACTTCTATTCATAAAGGGTTTTATTGCATATGCAGTAAGGACAATTGTAATCAACTCCAAAAGTAAAACTTTCTTTCTCACGTCAACTCAGCCAAGAACACACTGAAAATGCATCAAACTGCTTTTTTCCACAAAAAAGGAATAGGTGTCGTGTTCACATTTTTCTTTAGGTGTTGGTGAAGAACAAAAACAGAGCTAGAATCTGGTTCTGTTTTACTTAAATTGGCTATAGAAATGAGAAGATGTTGTATATCTTCAAGATATATAAGCGTTTGTTGGCCAACAGGTTCTCTCTTTCAACCTATTAATGTGGTTGTATATATATTTCTTTTTCCTCCAGGACAGTTATTTCAAGTTTGATGTTGTCTTTCCATGACTGTGACAGCAGCAGTATTTATCCTGCCAGCCCTGCGTTACTGGAAGTGAGAAGTGTTTCTTTCTGGCTCAGTTTTAGGAAGGAAAAGTGCTCTGAGGTGACTGCAACTATCTGAATGGTACCCAACACGCATTTAGAGGGCAGAAAATAGCTTTTGTTACAACAGCTTTGTGATAATAACCTTTATATTTCTACAGTTTCCTCATAGACTTCAGTTTAAACTAATACAGAGCTGTCTTGGCGCCTACATTTGCCAGCTATTATCAGAACAGCAGCTTAAAGCAATTCTGCGTTGGCTTAAGAGGCAAACTGTAATGGTGTAGGAACTGCTTTCTACTAAGCAGTGCGACTCGAGCAGTTACACCACTCAACGGCACTGCTGCTTTGGTTGTTTCGGATCGTGCATTTATTTTCCCAAAGGTGATGATATATACTTGATTGTTCATGCAACCATTTCCCAAACATCTTAAAAACGTTGCTAAGATATCTTGTATCACACTGCTTTAAACACCGCGACTGCTGAACTGCACTGCTACTCATCGTAGTTCACGGACAGTCTCGCGTGTTCTGTCATTTCAACCTTTTTGTATCCTACATTGCGTGCATTTGGCAGAGCGTGTAGGCACAGCTGGTGACAACAAGGACCTATGCCGTCAAAAAGCACCCAGATCAGGTCAAGGTGATGGAGGAAAGAGTTAGTGATGGTGGGAGTAAAGGCAGTGGCAGTTCTGACTGATGCTGTGGTTGGCTGCACTCTCTCTATAACCCCAACCACCTTACCACAACACACACACGCACACATCCACATACACACATAATATCCTCCCTTCATCCCCTTTTTCTCCACTATGTCCTCTTGTCATACAACAACCCCCACCCAGCTTCCACCCAGGTGCTCGGAAACGATGCGGATGAGGTCGAGGACATGAGGAACCCACCAGAGAGATAACAGATGTCACGCGCTTCTTGCAGTACCCTTCGGGATGTGTGTGTGTGTGTGTGTGCGTGTGTGTGTGTGCGTGTGTGTGTGTGTGTGTGTGTGTGTGTGTGTGTGTGTGTGTGTGTGTGTGAGTGTGTGTGTTGTGCTGTGACAGGTAGCGTGTTGTGGTTGAAAGGTAAAACAGGGCCCTACTCCCATAAGGAAATGAAATGAAATGAAATGAAATAGGGGTCAATGGAGAGGAGGGGTGCATGGATAAAAATGAATATATATGAAAATACACCTTGGATCTGTTAAGTGAGAACCATGGACATTTTTAACAGTTTGATTTATATAGAGGGCTAAGAACGAAATACCCAATGATCAATAAGTAAACAATAAAGCATGCATGTTATTAAAATTAGGATTCCAGAAAAGGGCTGATTTAAGACACTGACACAACCATTTCAGAGTGGTTAGTCACTGACCATTGCTGACGAGATGAGGTATTTTGTTATGGCATCATGCCTTCATTCATCATTCATGAGTCATATTGTTCTAAATGGGTGATTAGATTGTTGGGCGATTGAAAGCTACATAAACAGTCCAAACACATGCACTTACACGGGTATCCACATTGATTAAAGGTTACTTTTAAAAAGCCTGGACTTGTCAGGTCACCTTAATTGCTGCATAACTCAAAAAAAAACGTCAACATAATTACACACTCACCTGTGAATTAACTCATTGGAAATCCCACCGATAGCAGACATGCCATGTCCTCTTATCCCATGAAAGTGATTCAACGTGTCCCATGTGATGCCCCCCTTTTTTATAATGTATACATTCATTATTCAGAAAGGCTTGTCAGATTAAAGGAATATGCTGCAGATTAGCCGGCTAGCCGTCTGGTGGTCTTGTCTTTTATCCAGCAACTAGAGTCTCCTGTCTTCGCATCATAAAAGCAGAGATCCAGGTGGCATGTAGAGGATGTAGAGAGGATAAGCACTACTTCTGATCTCCTCTGAGGTTGTCAAAGGTTTGGATGAATTAAGCATCTTTTAAATACCTGCATTGGACAGTTCACTTTTCTGGGAAAAAAGGCTTTCTCCTACACTTCAAGTCAGAAGTATCTATGAGGCACGATCTAATGTACTGTCAAAGAATTCAGGATATATACCAAACACGGTTCACATTTTAAGTCACTTTAAAGGAGCAATGTCTAACGTGAAACCAAAAGACGCACAGTCCTTCTGCTTCCCCCAACGCTGAACGCATTACGAATCAAAACCTGAAATCTGAGAATCAATACATAGAATGCGTAACCAAGAAATCAAAATCTTTAACAGAGACTGCATAATTTTTCTCAGCTACTCAGCTAAATGCTAAATTCTCGATTGCGCTTTTTTATTTTGCAGTTGGAATTCTGAAATAAGTGAAAAATCAATCTCCAATCTGCTGCGGGCAGGCAGGACATAGTCGAAATCAATATATTTGGCACTGAATTAGCGTCACAGTAACTTGACTCACTCTACTATTTAAAAGCTTTACAGAAACAAAAATCAGCTGTGATTTATTTACAAATCTATCAGCCATCGTTGTTTCCATTTATATATCCTTAGAAAGCAACTTGGGGGCAGTACCTACATGACTGACAGCAAGTTCAACTACGCCCATAAACCATTCAAATTCTTTGTGTCATCATGATGTACTTAGGCTGCATTGTTGCTAGCTACCATCGTACATGGTAAAAACTGGTATTACAAAACTGGACGGACTAAAGCTAGTTATTTGGCATGGTAACTCGGTGGATATTGCAGCAGCCAAATACGTAGTCATCATTGATGTGAAATGACTGCACTTATTTCTTCTCACTCTCTCGCTGTTTCTAGATTATTTTGGGATATTTTAACTTAAAACCATACACACTGCTCCTTTTAATGCTGGTGAGTAAAGAGCCGGGTTGCTGCCGGATAATGAAAACAGAACAGGTGAAAGAAGAGTTGTAAATGAAGAACCACTACTTAAAGATGCACACTGTTGGAGCAAATCCATGTGGCTTTGTGTATCTTCATGTGGAAATGTGTTTATTCAAGAAATGTTGTGTGTATTGAACAAACTGCTTAATCTGAACCGGCCTTTGAGGTTTTCTCATGGTCTTTCCTTTGAAGGTGACATCACTCTGAACACTGTGATGTCTCTGTATCCATTATGTGAGTGAAGCCACAGCATGTGTGAGTGTTTCACATATGCTGACAATTATGGCTCGGAGAAAGCAGTGGGCAGGATGGAAAGTGTATTTGAACCTACGTTACATGAGTCTACAATCAGGGGTTATGGTAGTGATTCAGACTATGGCAAGAACTAATCAAGGAGACTTTCATCTTGTGGTGTCGCAAACAGTTTATTCATCATGTTGGCACGGTGCTGTATACTCTAATGTCGAGGTCGACAGGGTTCGTGTTTAGGTATATAACCTGGGTTGTGTGTATGTGTGAATGATTGGAAAGGGGGTAAAGGAGTCTGGAGACGTACAAACATGTGTTCTCATGAGCAAACATTAGTCCGCAGGCTTTTATTTCCAGAGCAGATCTTCATCAAGCAATTTACTTTAACTGACTCTAAATTAGGGCTGACCCAAATACATTTCATGGGCTTCAGAACTTTTGAGCTAAGCAATAACTGAACTTCTTTTTCTTTTGTGGAGGCCATGAGACATGAAGTCCCCAGTGCTTAGTACTATCCTTGACTTTTTAAAAGATAATATGGCTCTACTAAGAGACTGCTGTAATCGGTTTTGTGTTGGCTTAAAACGGTTTGTGGGCAAAGCTTAGCAAAGGTGGAAGTAGCTGTCCTGGACCCTGGTGGAAGGTTGGAACCCTAGGCTAACCAGAAGACTGCAGCTGGACATCCACCGTCTCATCAGCTTCTACTTCCTGCAGCAGCAACGTTCTCTGCTTGACCAACTTCGCCTCGGTTCATCTAATGACCCTTCCAATCAGACCACTACTAGGCATGGGACGATATGAAAATTTCATATCACGATATTAGTGGACAAAAATATCACGATTACGATATTATCACGATATTAGCGCGTCGCTTATAAAATTCTTAAAATGCAAGGAAAAACACTAACCGTGGATCCACTGGTTCCTTCAGAACATTTATTCTCAAATCATTCTCAACACAGTGACACTTGAGGTAGAGAACAAATAGTGTACTGTAAATGTTATGCATTACAAAGTGTAAACTACCGGTACCGGTACTTATTTGAACTTTCTTTTTTTGTAAGAAAATACTTCCCTGAGAGTCGAAAGAAATAAGTGACAAATAGAAATAAAGTGACAAAGTAGAGCCAAATGCACACTGATTGTATTACTCTCTGAAACTTTAACAGTGGCTGGCTGCCTGCTACTTAGTACGGCTCTCTGGAAAAATAATAAAATAAAGGCACTGCTCTGTAGTATACAAAACAAAAGCTGCATGGCCAACACAAAGATTGAGTGAAAATAAAGTGCCACAGAAACTCCATGCCATAATAAATAATATTAATAAAATACATGAAAAAAATAACACTGGCTTCTACCTGGCTGGTAGCCTTGTGTGACCAAAAAAAAAAAAAAAAAATTAATAAAAAAATTTAAAAAAAAATGGCGATAATTACAGTACCCCACGATAACGTTATCGCAGCCGTGTTTTATCGCAATATACGATAATATCGTATATCGCCCCATGCCTAAACACTACCCAACAACATTTGAAGTGAATGCTACAAGAGCTGGAACAAGGATTAATGGGGCCTACACTGGCTTATACAACACATGGGCACTTTCAGTTGTTTCAGTAGTGACATTTGAAATGAGGATGATTCAACCGATTTGTTGAGAATTAATATAAGGCGACATTATTTAGCATCATAGGTTAGGATAAGTTAAATCAGCAAAGTTTTATTAAGTAACTCCTGGTAACTGAACTAAAGTTGATGCGTTCCAGCCAGGAGTTTGAAATTTACGAAATTGTCATCCCTTAGTTCAAATTTTGCCACTCACTTGAGGTCTTCAGTCTGCTGTAATTCCTTTTGACCGGTAAACTGAACTGAGACATTACTGCAAGACAAGTAATATCTCCTGTCCTTCAGCTTAGGCATTTGACTTCAGTCGTTAATGCAGTGTCCATGCAGCGTACAGTACTTCTGTCCACTATGAGGTGCCATGTTTCTGATTCTGTCTGGGAGAAACAGTTTAAAAAAAAAAAGAAAGAAAATCACTGCTGGGGCATCGTAAAACAGCCTCACAGGATATTGAAATAATGACTGTTTGCAAAACAGGATAGCCCAATTCAAATTATTTCCTCATGTATTTGTCCCAAGCGCTCGTAAAGTCTTCCGAGAACACTCAAAGTTGTCTGCGGGCTGCTAATCCAATATAGAATGAGGCACATGGAAAAGAAACATCGCCTCTAACTGCTTAGCTATCTGGCCGGGTCTGCCAAGCAGCCTGAATCTGCTCTGGTTTTTTTTGGCCTATCAGTCTAGAGAGTGAGGGCACAGGCAGTGAATTAATGGTCAGGAGATTTATTTGTTTGGTGTAATAAGGACTGTAAAACAGTGAGAGTTCTGTGCAGCCTTACAGGCCTCCTGCCCCGTGGGTACAATCAAATGTTGCCAGTAAATCAATAGAGCTGGAAGAGATTTTTATAACCCGAGTTTAACACTAGGCTCTAAGTGCTATGGTGGCAGGTCATTTGTTCATTATCCCAACTTATCACAATAAACAATGGCAACTCTGATTGGACTACTCTGCTACTACTACAGGAAAAATTGGAGGGGAAGAAGACAAAAATCTCAGGTGGGCTAGGAGGCGCTAATAAGGGAGGAAGAGAGTGGGCAGGAGACAGGAGAGAACCAGAAGATTAACCACTGTAATTACGTTCAGGAGCACAGAAGACGAGTGGGACAGCGCAAAGAGCAGATAGCGTTGCAGCTCTACAAGCTGTCAGCCTGTACTGATGACTCCTCTGATGTGAGCATTATAATCATGCCTCTTCTTTAAGTCCCACCAACAGGTCGTGGCTTTTTATAATGTGAATACAACCAGAGTACTTGCTTCTTTTTCTTGGATGTAAACTTGCAAATGTACATCGTACTGAACAAAGATGAAATAGTGACGGGTGGGTTTAGTTTTAGTCTTGAGACATTGCAAAATTGTTAAAATAAAGGAATCTTTTTTAACCAAAGCGGATCATTAAATCGAGAAAATACAGATATGTATACACTATTTGAAAAAAAAAAAAGACATTTAAACATCAGTGTTGTTTAGGACAGTAGTAAACTAGTAAACTATCCGACTCAGAATTCAACTCCTAACCCACAATACATGTGTTATATGCCAAACAAACTCTCCTGGACCACATTGCTCTGCACCTTGTAAAGGTGAGAAGTGTAAAATATACCAAAAGATAAAATGGTAAAATACATTGGGATGTCAAAGCCGAGCGGTACAGTGCAAAACTGCTCCCGTCTCTGTTATTCAAATTTTGTGTGCTTAATTTATGACTCTGGAACAGGAATCTGGCAACTGGAGTTTGTAATTATACAACACATACCAATTTTTCTACTCAGCAGCCAACACGCTGCTGCATAATTTAAATGTTTATTAGCTCATCAATTACAGTATAATTACTTTGATGCATAACTATTTTTTTTCTTCGGATATTATGAAGCAAATCTTTAAAATGAATAAATAAACAAACAGACAAGCAACAAAGAGGCTGAGATGATTCAAATAAGACATGGAAATTGAAATGCTACATTTTCTGTCTGTGACTTAAGGTCCCCCCCCGGGTTTTTCAGGTACTGGAGACAAAATTGAAAGCAGGAAATCTGACAAACAAGCAGCAACTGAAGATCTGGCGAGGCATCTGCAGGGAGGGAATTCAGAATTTGAAAAAGTCTATGGGTTTTCCAGGTATGAGTAACCATTACGTACAAAGGATTTTCATCCACATATTTTTCATTTATTTAAAATTTAAGTTACAATTACACTTTGATCACCTTTTTATTGTTTTATTTCAAATCCAATATCATGCTGCATAAAGAAAACATCATCATTAAATCATTGTCATTTTTAAGATACAGCTGAACCTTAATGTAGTACGTCTTCCTTTTCTCCTTCTCTGTCCCATCCTTGTAATCAGTCGGAGAGCGTTAACTACAGATTATCATCTGCATTTGTTTACCACTGATTTCAATGTTCTGCAAACCATCTCATGATTAATTTCTGTGATTAATAAGCCTATCATGTGAAACCAAAATTCTGTAAAGTAGCATTGCAGGAGTCATTGTCTCCCATAAGCTTTCGCTGGGATGCATAATAAAGCTGTGGGAGTGCTTTTCCTCTTTAGCATTCTCACACCATTTCTCTGACTTTCTGATGAATTAATGACGGAGCGATTTTACAAATGCATTTCGCATGACAAGTGTTGCTCTGTAATGAAAACAAACAGTCTGTAGTGTGTATTTGGGGGTGGCACATATATCGCCCATCATCAGAAACTCATTAAGTATGCATTACGTATAGATGTTAATTCTGAAATCTCAGCCAAAACAAGCCACTTAATGTGCTGATGAGCCATTGCAATATGAATTTCTGTCATTTCAATACGCTTTCGGGGATTGACAAAGTCTGTGAACTCCAGTATAAAATGGGGTTACATTAGGATCACATTTTCTTTCCATTTGTGATTGGTGTGAGTTTCAAACAGCTCTTAAATGAAGATGAAAATAACCATGGATGAAGTTAAAAGAAATAAATGGCAGTGATCCCATCACCCACTCACTTCAAGCCTCCTTCAAAGACATTTTTGCTGCAGCCTCTCTTTCTTTGTGCTGCAGACTCATTCTTTCTCCAAACATCTGCTTCATGCAGTCAACAATGTCTGGCCATTCCATAGAGGATAACTTCAAATATACTTTAGTAAACATAGACCTCATTCCTCTGCAGCTCTTGACTTTTACTGGGCCTAAACAGAGTCAGAACAGCTCACTCAGCACTCGGTGCATTCATGCTGCTGGTATTTTGGCTGCTGCAGGTCATAGTGGTGATACATATGGGGAAGGTAGCCCTTGGTAATGGACTCCAGAAGGGGCCTGGGAGTTAAGCAGTGATGAGCAATGGAAACTGCGGTCAGCAAGAGAGCAGCTGTAACCCTTAAAACAGGCGTGGACAAGATGAGAGGAAGAAAACAGCCAAACAGTCTGAGGCCCATAGATGGGTCTATTTTAGGAGAGGGCTGGGGGTGGAGAGGAGTGGGAGCCTGGCCGAGCAGCCGTCGAGCAGCACATGTGGCTGTGCTTCAGGCTGTTGAGTGTTGAAGAAGCAGTGCAGGCTCAGCAAGAGAACAACAGAGCTGGAGTTGAATTGTGGGGCTTGTAGGGAAGCAATAATGTTAACTCCAAAAACTCGTTTTTAAATGTTGGGTGTGCCTTGAGAGTTTTGCGTGGAGCTGCACAAGTATAGTCCTGGAAAAAGACATGTGGTAAACCACCATTGCATAATCCTCCTGAGACCTGGTTAGAAGCTACCAAAGGCAAAAAAAAAAGTCATAAAAAGAGAGGAAGAGGGGGAGAGGAGGGAATGTAGCCTGCTGCTTTTCTGTCAATAAAATCTGCCTCTCAGGTTCTGTCTTCTCCTTCTCACCCCTGACCCTAGAATGATGCTTGATTAATGCCATTTGTTGAACACAACAGATTCTTTGTGAAAATACAAGAGAAATGGCTCCCACATTGATATGTATATTAGCCTCTGTGGGTTTGGTCCCCTGTGCAGTGGAACAATACTTATTGACAAGCCTTAGCTGCCACCTCAAATTATTGTCTGAATAATTGATCTAATTGATCAGGCTCAACAGAAATGAGCAAAATGACTGTTTTAATAGGTGACGATGTTTCCCAGCAATCAATACTAATTATTACTCTAAAGGGCTAGACTGTTATTGCGGGGGGTCACGTATCGGCTGGCTTGAGCTGTTTACATTTTAATCTGGCTTTTATTTGTGTTTTGGGTTCCAAACATTCTTGCTATGGGACTGCAATCCCCTCATCTGGCTTGTGTCTCGACAAAGAAAATAAATGATTCGGTACCCACGCAAGTCGGGTTGGAATGTCAAAGGTCAGAGGGGTCGGCGCTGCAAGCAGCCAAATTAGGTTTGAGGACACCGAACGCTCAGTTCCTCTCTATTTGATTACTGGCTACCCATGTGCCCTCGAACATGGACAAAACAACCCAGGCACAGCTCGCCTGTGACTTAAGTGTTGGAAATTTGAAGGTGAACACACAAACATAGTAAATCAGTCCCCTTCAACATCTTATAGAGAACTTTTCGGCACAGAAGTGTTGCCTTGATTGAGACCTCATGCGGTTGATTTACAGAAAGAAACCACATTGAGAGGGTGACGTGAGGGACTTTGCGGTTTTCTGCATCTCCGTAGGAGTGGAAGTGCAGCATGTGTTTATTTTTAAAAAGTTAGAATTCCTCCTGTGTAATCTGCGATTTGTGTTCACAGCAAGACAATCCAAAGGGAACCGATCAAACATTTAAGAGGTTTCCAAGGATCTCGAAGCCTAAAAAAATGTTTACTTGGCTCAGACGGCACAAATGGCATTAGGGTTTAATAATTGGAAATTATGAAAGTTCTTTATATGATCAAGGCTTTGCCGTGTCTAGAAGGGAGGATGAAGCAAAGCTTGCAGTTTCACCTCACAATCTCAGTCTCATTATAAATCTTAAAAGGGAAACATTTTACAATGCTGCATTTGGCTGAATAAATAGTCATAATTTGGCACCAAACAGACAGTGCGAACGCCGACTTGAACGAGCTGCCAGGTTCTTTGTGTGCACATGACGGAAAGCAGGGAGTGGAGAAGCCTCTCTGGTGGAAATTATGAATATAAAGTCATGCATTATAGATTTGCAGGTGAATTTATTTATTCCCCCGTAAAAGTCGGAAATGTAAGCCAGCCGAATCAATGCTGTAGAGTTCATCTCTGTCCGCCTAATCATTTGCTAATGGCGACTATCAATTGTCTGCCTACGGCTTCTGCATCCAACAATCTTCCAATTAAAGGGAACAAGCACATACTGTACTGTCGATTAAAGGTGCTTTAGCATGGGATTCCAGGTAAATGTATTGACTATCTTCTTCATGGTAAATTGGATGCATTCCACATCATCAGTCTTGTTTATTCATTCATAACAACACTATAATTCATCAAAAACGATCTTGCTGATGAGTAAAAGTATTAAGTGTCAATTAAATCAAATATATTGTGTTCTTTTTCGCTTGATCTATGCAGCAAATGCTGTCACGGCAAAATAAATCTTAACAGAGAGAGAATAAGAGAAGGAACAACAAGCCTTAATGCGCTGTGTGGCTTGTATGTCACGCAGATTTAACAACAGCTTGCACTTTTTGAACATTTTACTTATTTATTTATTTGGTTGCAAGCTCGCCGCACACCCACATCCTTGCACTTCTGCCATCATAGACAAATACAACACAATGCAAAGGAATACTTGCTTTTCGAGTGTTCTGATTTATTCATGATGCCCGGGGAGTCTGTCTGTCCATTGCAGACATTATTTTAATGTTTGTGTTTCACTGTTTCTCGACAGCGACACTGGCCCGACTACACCTCAGCATCTCAAAGGGGCGGTGGTAGTGCTATGAGGCGGATGTTTAAGTGTGCCTGTGCATACATACCTTAGTGCCATAAGACGTCATGGGAAAAGAAGTGCACCTTCCTTCAGTCTTAAGGTCTTACTCATAAGGACACAAAGAAAAACATCTGGGGCCAGATTCATAAATGATTCGTGTACAAAAACAACTCTTACTGCTTTTCCTGCACACAACCTAAAGGGAAGGTGTGCACACAGTGTGGATTCTTCAGGCAATGCTGACAAGTTTTTGACCCGGAAATGTGCGAAAATTATAGAATTTCCCTACGGCTTCCTCCAACGGTCCAAAAATATGCATGGCAGGTTTACTGATGAGTCAACTTCACTATAAAAGTGAGTGTGAGTGTGCATGGTTGTTTGTCATTGTGTTTTACTGTAATAGACATGATGCAAACTGGGTTTACCAACACCCAGCAACATTAAACAGGATAAAACTGGTATAGAACATGAATGGATGAATAATTAGTTAATAATTAGGGTGAAATAAATAACTGCAGCAGTGTAACAGTTTTGGATAAAAATGGCTGCTCAAGCAGATAAAAAAATCAAACCCAACAAATAACAAATGTAATTTTAACAAGACAGCAAGTTTCTGCAGATTATTGAGTTTTTGTCATCACATTTTTTTTATTTCTATTAATTACTTTTGACTTCGATGTTTCAACCCACATGCAACCAAGCTCCAGCTCCATCTTTTTCTTCCTCCTACATATTACCCAACGCTTTATGATTCAATATATGTGGTATCTATTCATTAGACTGCACAATTTAAGGCCTGATTTGTTAAAGACATTCTTCAATGTATCAATGGGCCATTGGTGACAGCCCACAGACACTGAGCAAGCCAAAAATCTGAAAACAACGCAGGAATCCCCATTTGACCTACAGCCAGTGAGTAAGAAAGCCATTAGGTTAAATCATTGTGAGGAAAGGAAAACCAAAGCAATGGGAGATGCACACAATGCGGTATATCGTAATACAAACAGGTGGCTACTTTGTTGTTAACTAAATGTTTTTTACTCACCTTCAGGCCCCTCTATAGCACAAACAATCCAGTCCCTGCTACCCGTGTAGCAGTGTGTTAATACCTTTACCTTTATCTATTTTCTTGCGTTCTGAACAAGTCATCAAACAAACTAACAGCTTGCACTGCTTATTCCCTCTCCAGGACCTTTTTTTTTTTTTACATAATCAACTCCTGCTTTTGCTTCTTGTTATTCCTCATTTTCCTTGTGTATTTTGTTGATAAAACATGGTTTTGGAAACCAGCCAGATGATCACATTTCTGTCAGCTTATATACTGTATGACTTTGTGTCAGTGACGAATCAGATACTGTAAATAGAAAAATGACTTCAGGACTCCCGTTAATAAAACAGCAAGTCATGTAGTCTGAACAGCCCAACAATCTGTTGTCTCTGAGGGATGTACAGCCTTTCAGGGAAAGAGGATTTCTGATAAAACAGGGGTTTCAGGCCCTTTCACATCCCTGACACTTCCAGCTGAAATTTTTTCTTATGTCTCATTCAACACAAAGCACTATTCTTGTACCTATTTAAAAAAAGAAATGTAGGGGGGTAGTTTTGGGGGTAGTCTTTGTTGCCTCATATGGGTTTAGAGCTTTAGCTAAAAATGCTTTGAATGTGCTACTTTCAGATCAAATCAGAATATTATCACCAAAATCTACTAGAAAATATCTACTATAAATAATTATGGCACATTTCCTGTTAGGCTTAGTCTACATTAGCCCGGGCCTTTTCACTGAACTTCTAAAGTCAATTATTGCTGTTCCTTTTTTTCCCCAGTTAATATTCCTTTTTATCCTGGGATTCTGGAATGAGATTTCACATAAAACGTATTTCCTTTTTTCTACTTCTCTGACATGAATCTCACAGTCACCTTCTGTCAATTGTACTTTTTTTTGTTGATTAAATTCATCATGTTGTGGTACAAATACTATTTGTATGTCCAAATTATAAAGTAGATGAGTGCCTGCATGCATTCATGGCAAAAAATGAATGGATATGGAAATGGGCCTGTGCCAATGTGTAAAATTCACAATTAGGTTTTTCTTTTTTTAAATAAAAGAATATGTATACTTAGCTATATAAATCACATTTCTACTTTTGTACACGCAAATATGCTTTTTTTATGTATACATTTCATACATCCTGTTCTTCGTTCTTACCAGTTAAACTGTAAACTCATAAGTAGAGCATAATATTAATAGTTTCCTAATTGAGATGAATTCTTTACTTTATTAGCCTGAGCTTTTTTATAAGAAGTGTCATCTAAATATGGTCTTTCTCAGACTTTACAATGCGAATGCCTTATATACCATTAAAACGTGTTAAACAAAAGAATACATTAGAAATATAACACATTTTAACACTTGATTGATGGGTGTTTTACATAGTTAAAGGAGCATGAGGCTCCTTTTAAGAAATGAGACTCATTAGCGCCACCCTTCGCCACGACGGCCGTCGGGGGTACTGCAGCCAACAGTGAAGCCGGCAGGGGAGAACGGGGAGAACGCGCATGCGTCACATCCGCAGGACAGCGCGGGAAATTCGGGCCCAGAATTGCAGCACATTTTGCAGCACACAGCCTGTTCAAGGCAACGGAGAGATACGCCAGAGGGCTCATTCGCTTTGGTTTGGAACGCTTCATCTGACATTATTACTAGAAAACTTAAAACGTATACACATTTTTTTCATAAATCCTGCCTCAATCCTGCCTCATGCTCCTTTAAGCTTCAGATTCTGTTTCATAAAATGTCAATGGGTTGATTAAATTGATCTGATATGCTGACAGACGCCCACACAGCAACTCCGGCTGTTAAAGAGTGAACCAACGTGTCATAAAGGCGAGGTGGTCGTGCTTGGACACAAGCAACAGCACCTTTAACAGTAACCCAAAAAGCTGTGCAAAATAATCCCAGTTTGCTGTGTCCTGCTGAACATGACCATGAAAGTACCGGTAAGCCTTCGTGGTAGACGTCACTAACACGTCTGCAGAACCAGTATGTGATAAAGGGATCTTTGACACACCAGCAACTTATTTATTTATTTTTCTAAGGTAAGGGGTTTCATGTGACAAACACTGCAGCTTCCTAAACATTGAAAGTAATTTGTAAATGGCAACAGTACTAAGGCCACGTTTACACGTAGCCGGGTATTTACAAAAACGGATTTTTTTCCCCTCTCCGTTTTCAAAAATATCCTCGTTTTTTTTTTTTTTACACGGACCCGCATGAAAACGCTGTTAACGTCATGCTAGCCAATCAGAATCATGGAAAAACATCAACAAATGACACGTGTAACTTCCAGTTAAGGCTGATTTATGGTTCCGCGTTACACCAACGCAGAGCCTACAGCGTAGGGTACGCGGCGACGCACACCGTACGGCGCACGTTGCCGCGTACCTTACGCCGTAGGTTCTGCGTCGATTTAACGCGGGACCCTAATTCAGGGCTTTACTTCCAAGACGGAACGAGAGTCTGAGAGAATTTAAAACAGGTAAAATAAAATAAAATATTGACTGTGGCCAAACAAATTTTAAGCACAGGTCGCACTCATGCGACGTAAATCTCAGTTTTCCTCTGTTTTCCTCCGTTTTCCTCCGTTTTCTCTGTTTAGACGCAAACGTGAAAACAGAGTTTTTGAAAATCTCCACTTTGGCCGGAGTTTTCAGAAATGATCGTTTTTGGGGGCTTTGACCTCCGTTTTCGTGTAAACGAACGGCCAAAACGCATGAAAACGCCTCCGTTTTTGCCCCGTGTAAACGGGGCCTAAGTTTGTGGGCCAATCAATTGAGGAAATTGTGCTATGATTTTTATTCCAACCCATCATTTCTTAAAGTGCGTGTTAAAAGCAAAGCATTACCTGGTTGCCACTAAATATATAGCAATATAACACATAATATAAACAGTATAAGTTTACCTTTGGAGTTTGCTGTTGACCCCTGTAGGTATATGATTCCATGAGGTTTTATTATGAATAAAGGTCACATCAGTTTTAGAGGCTATAGGGTTATCTGCAGCAGGGAGTTTCAACCTTGTAGAGATATGTGTTTTTTAGTATCCAATTTCAAATCAAACCACTTTCGCTTCACCTTGTGGAATGCCTTGTTGGACAGATAACAAGCCATTACTTGCATTACTCACCTCTTTTAAGGCCTGTGCTTCGCTGGTCCCCGTAATAGACTAACAGGCAAAATACAGGTTTTTTTTTTGCTCAACCTCAGTTGAAATAACCAAAATATTGCCATGTTTGAAAAAAAATATTTTTCTCTCACACTCTCCCTTTTAACGTGTGCCATGTCCACCATGTTTTTAACCTGTGCCAGGTAGAGTTGCAGGATGAGGAAACACCCTTATGCCTCCTTATATGGTGGTTCCCTGGGCAGGGTTTGACACTACTTAATGAGTTGCAGTAGCACATAACCAGTTTAGAGTCAACTGCCATACAACAACGTACACACATCATCGTATTACATAGGATCACGATTTGCAGCAGTTTTTGTAAGGAAGTCAAAAGCTACTCAGAGATTTACAAAGATTTCATGAATGAGGCCCATTGTGTAGAAAAACATGAAGTATTCATGGTTCAATAGCTTATGGAATCTCCATAAGCAGCAACAACTGTGGTGGTGGTTATTACTGTTGGCTCACAGCAAGAAGGTTCCTAGTTTGAATCCCAACAGTCTTTCTCTGTGTGGAGTTTGTTCTCTGCCTGCTTCGGTAGGTTTACTGCAGGTACTCCAGCTTCTTCCCACAACCCCAGAACAAGTGTGAGGTCAAGCCCAAACGAATGTGAGTTTGTGTTGTTGTTTGTTTACATGTGGCCCTGTGGTGGACCGGTGACCTAGTGTCAGCAGATTACTGTGATCCTAAATAGGAATAAGCAAGAATAGACATATTTAACATGCTTATTGAGGCCTGTAGAGTTTAAATTATATTGCCCCCCCTGCAACATCGCAAGGCTGACCTGGACATGAACTTACTGGGCCATCCAATCCTTGGAAAATGTGCAGCTCTTGATTATTTTCCATTTGTGAATAATCTTTATGATGATAGAAGGATGGACTCCAAATTGTTTAGAAACGGGCAGATAATATTTGCTTTGCCTGAGTGAGAGGCAGAAACAATTATTCTTTTCTAATATCATTACTAATGTCTTTCCTCTTTGGCATTGTGTTAAGACGCCCCTGAATTCTCTAGACCAGTAACCTGCCAAAATGCTTTTGTTTTATAGAGGTCAAACTTGCTGTTTATTTGATAAGTGCATTCAATTAGATGGCTGCTTATTACCTCTTAATTCTTTTGGAAGCATCAAACATGTGCCTAATATTTCACACACTGCTTCTGTGTTTTGGCTCAGTCTTTGTTAAATAATGACACAAAATTTGTTTTTTCTGCTGCTGTTTACCGCATTTTTTAGACCTGGTAAGCAGCAGATGAATTTTCATTATGGGCTTTTTCTTTTTTCTTAGTGAAAATGAATTCCTGCCGCAAGAATATAATTCCATGAATAAAAACGCAGGAAATCTGTGAACAGCCAGATCAAGCTTTGAAAAATATTCATAATGCGCCGCACAAACTCCTGTTTATTTAGTATATTATAGCTTATTATATTATGAAATTGATGTACAGTATTTTGTTGTCGCTGGAAGCGTTCCCAGGCTCTTAAGTCATTTTGGAACTCATGCATAACGCAGTGTGTGAATGTACACTTTAAGCTGTGCTGGCACCGGTGCTTTCTAATGCTCTCCACCTCCCCTCAGGTCGACCTGTCTGGATCACCTCCTCAGAATGTCATCCATCTATCCATCCAGCCATTCATCTATCCATCCATCCATCCATCCCATCATCATTGTCACTAATAAAATGATCTTAGATGAGAAAGACTGTTTGATTATCATTGGAAAGTCAGCTATTCATCATAATAGAACATTGCCCTTGCACTCTGCGCCTGTCTCAATCTGACAAGTATGCATCACCCTGTGAGGTCACTGGCATCTCCCATCATTGTCCAACCACCTCGTGTGACTGACGTAAATCCTGTAGAATTGCCTATTTTCAACTAGAACATGCATCCCCTCTTGACACTGGCGCCTCGCCTGCAGATCCCTAGAAACAATCACCTATAGAATCAATCTGAGCGCTGCACTCGTGCGCTATGGAAGCCATCGATCAGTGCTCCGATGCCGTGGCTTTTCATAAATTGCGACCTTTTTAGTATTGGCATGGTCCGTCACTAGTAGACGCGGTTGTTCGCGTGTTCTCTCCAGTGGGTATCATGAGAAGCCTGGAGTCCTAGGCGAACTAGCGCAGTGTCACAGGTGTCAATACAGCTGCTTGTTAATGACCATAAGGCTCCTCTGGAAATAAAATCGGAGATAAGACATTCCCTTTGATGCTGACCTTACACTTTATCTTAGAAATGTGTAATCATGCCCACTTAAGGGAATTCATTTCTATTTTTATTAAGAAATAGAAAAGCCAATACTTTTACATTTTTTATGGCAGAGTTCTGAAACACGAGATGATTGTTTGTTGAAAAGCGATATCCAACAGACAACATGTGTATTTGGTCCTGGGCCTTTTAAATGACTCTAGACCATCTTAGGTTATTGTGTCCCCTCAGATGCTCCGAGCACTAGGATTTTTTTCAGGAGAAGGCATCAGTCCGAAGGATTTCAGCTTGTTAAAATTGACCATAAACAGCTCATAGTTTTAAGGGGGCCAGACATGGTCATTGGAAACCAGCACTATACTGGCTGTTCACCCCTTAGCTATTCTGTTATTTTACTCTGGTTGCACACTTGGGGCTCGACAGATGAAATATTGCCAGTATAAGGCAAGCACATGCTGGTCTGGATGAATGTGCTGTTGAGAATTTTTACACAAGAGGGAATGTCAAGAGTTCACACTGAAAACTCTTGGTGGATATTAATGTTGCATTTCATGAGAACTGTTTTATTTTGCTTCCATTACTAGAATGTCAGTTGTATCAAAGCCGTTTCTCTACAGAACCCTCCTCTATTTGCATTTTCCTTTGAACGCATCGTGGTAAAACAAATGAACTTTAAAGCAACATGAGGCAGAGCATGATCTGAAAAGATCTGTAAAAATAAAAGGCCTGACTTGATTGTTTGGGTTGGAGCACTTTTTTCTTTTTTTTTTTTTCTTGTGTGAAGATAAAAGAGATGGCGTATTCGGTACCCCACCTGTCTCTTCCCAGAGTGCTCTGCATATATTCCTCTCTATAATGCAGCCCGTTGTCAGTGTGCCTGACAGGAGTCTGATGTCTTCTCAGCATGCTCCTTAACATGCACATATCAGCACAGCTGAATGATTCACCGAGCCGACAGCAGATGGTGCTCTTCAGGTACGAGAAGCCTTATCTGTCCACTCAGCCCACTCTCCATGCAATCTATCATCCATCTACTTCTCTGTCTTCTCCCCCCACGACCACCGACAGTATTCTGGACCACCATCGTCTCTGCCATCATTTACGTGTGTGCAGGAGGATGTGAGTCTGCTCAGCCTTGGGCTTTTTATCCAGGGAGTTAGCAGCAACGAGTCAACGTGCAGTATAGACAGGGATCCCTGGGGCACCTTTTAATGATGTGGTTCAGTGATAAACCTGGAAAGACTGACTGACTGAAAATCGTCTGTGTGGTAAGAAAGTTAGAAAAAAAAAGAAATTGAAGTAGCACATTGTGTAGACGGCTGGAGGAGAGCACAGAAAGTGTAACTGAAGTTCAGTGCTTTAAACAAAAACATTGAAAAAGTCGAATAGCCTTGACAATTCAGCAAATCATTCACTCTAACCTGGGGGAAAATAACTAGAACACTTTACAAAAAGGAAATCTCAGTGATTGGTGCAAATCTAATGATTTCATGATACCTTTTACTCAGAGTGTCTGTAAGGTTATATTAAAGCCATAATACATCCATTTGAGACCCTGACATACACTTTTACAATTTAGTCATTCTCAAGCTCTCTGACCCACCTCTCCAATCCAATGTTTTAATATGCCAGAGTGTTGCTTGGAGCCAATCAGGTATATTGCTGTGATTAGATTAAAATACAATTTTTCTGTCAACTCAGCAAAGCTGCATTGGTAGTCAATTAAGATCTGTCATAATGCAATGAAGGACAGTTTGTAATGATCCCTTTGCACTGCTAAATGTAAGACAGACCACTACTAAAAGGGTCAATGCTGTGACCTTGATTCACCGGAGGCTTTAAATACACAATCTGCTGGTTTCAGCATATGCAATATTTCTCGCGGTCTGAATGAAATGTCAATGAAGTGTGTCTGCAGGCATCTGTGCAGACACTTCTTTCTACATTTTCCATTTTCTTACACAATAGAAATCAATGCTGAAGTAATTCATTAAGGAAAATATGTCCCAGTTCTAAATCTGTTCATGAATTGGCGGAGAGATTATTCCCTTTCACGTTAGAGCTGCAACTGAGTGACAGGATGGGGAAGTCGGTTGTGGGCTATTTTTTGGTTCCACGTGGCTAACAGTCCTATTTAATGAACATCAATCATAGCAGTCAAAAAACATTGATTGCTTGCCAGATTAAATTAGAGTTATTCCACTGCAACAGCCATTATAAAGTACAGCTATTACAGTGAAACAGATTTTGATTTACTAAGAGATTTTTCGCTGCTTTGTTTGTTGTCAGGGAAGGATAGACATTCTTGATGAGAACATAGAATATAAAGAACCATACCTGTCGCTGTGACTTCACCCCAAGGTTTTCTGAAGAGTGGCTTTAAATGCTTCTTTTTCATGTCTCTGCATGATGCCAAATTGGCAGGGACTGCTGCCGCCCAACCCCCGTCCTTACAAATATGGGTAAGTGGGCCTGGAAGCCCAGGCCCACCTAAGCTCAGTTACCACCATTAGCACAGGTTAGCTATTTTGGCCTGCCTGGTTAGCTTGTGCTATCCTGAGATGCTAACTACTGTTGCATTACATCAATGTTGATCAAATCTTTCCATGGCTTCTCATTTCAGATGTTGTTACTAAGTTTGAAAACACCCAGAGCCGACGCTTGGCTAAATGAGGCAGAATTTGGGTCCACAGGGCTCCATGTTTTGGGATGCTTATTCTGATCCATTACATCTATCCATCTTCATTTCTGCTTTAGCTACCACCTTTAGCTCGAATGGGTGCTGTCAAGCAATTTTTTTTTCTTCGAATAATTAATTAAGATCTGTAATTAATTAATCTAATTCATCACTTTTAATCGCACCTAAGAATTGCTGACAAAAGCCCTTAACTTGAGGTGTTTTCCTTTAAATTCATTACATTATTGTGGCAGATCAAAAGATTGATATGTAATAAAAAAAGTCGCTTTAAAAAAGTCATTTATTAATTTTTTTAACAGACTTGAACAGATGCCGTCCTAGCCATCCACTTGGCAAGAACATTCGCCATCCTCTGTCGCAGACGTGCGCATGCGCGCAGTGCTCTCCTTGAGTTTAGCTTGTGGAAAAGCGTTGCTGTGGCAACATCTTTGCTGCTAACGTTAGCCTTGGCTGCGCTCGAGACCGGGTGCTTTGCGTTTATGTGGTAGGCTAAACTTGAGCTGCTTCGGTGGTGAGCAGATTCCTTTCCACAAAGAACACATATCACTTTGCCGTTGGGGCGTTTTAGAAATGTAAATTCCCTACACCCACAACTTTCACATGCTCCTCCATTTTCACCTCTCTCCTCCACTACTCACCGTTCCTCCCCTTGCCTGTCCAGCTACAATGGGAGTCTACCAGCGGATGCTAAAAAAGCCCAAACACAGGGACAGACAATCAATGTCCACTTCAAGGTGGGACTGACCATTGTTTTCCAGCCCACCGCACAAACACAGATTTCAAAATAAAGGCAACTCGCAAACAGAAAAAGTAAAGTTAGAGATTAAACAATAGATTAAGCGATTAGAAAACACAACGCGTTAATTATACCTGTAATTAATTAATCGCAATTAACGTGCTAATTTGACACCCCTACTTTGAACCATTACAACTGGAGCTGAAATCAGGATTTTGGGGAGTTCTGATCAAGCACCACTGCGATGCTTGGCAAAGGAATGATGGCCTTTGGATCCTCACTTTTCCAGAGCTTGGTGCCTGCAATGTCTGAGCAAAGTTACCAAAAGAGGGCAGACCAACATGGAAGGCTGTGGAAGCTTTCCGGCTGTTGCCAGGCCAAGCACCCAAGGAGCTAGAGTCTGCCAGTTAGCCCAGATACCAGCCTTTGTCAATAAGTGAAGGTGTTGAGCTACATTTTGTCTTTTGACCCTCCAGCCTAACTCACAGCCTGTAGGTGGTGGTCTGCTACTACAATTAGTACAACAGAACATACTATATTTGAAATAAGTATGACAATTCACTGTAAATCAAGACAGTGGTAATCGCTACATGGCTAAAGTGATGACAGCTATCCATTAACTATTGCCAAAACACTTTTGTCCCTCATTATGCATAAATACAATTCAGAAAACCAGATGAATGATGTATCCGTGTACCTTGTCTTTGAACAATATCCTCACCGCTTTTTGGGGGAAAACCAACAAATTCCACGTGTCTGGCAGTCAGTACACCAATTTGAGGGTTTTTACCTATATAACAGTGTTTGATAAGATCAGAGTGTTGCTTCGGTGCATGATTGTGATCCCAGGTCAAAACGTAACGATCAGCTGATGTTGCTGCTGACCCAAGATCAGTAGAAAACCCTGTCTTACTATGATGGAAGAATGTCCTGACTTAACATATTAGATTTTTTTTTTTTTCCTTGTCTTGCACAGGTTGCACTTTGCTCTTATTTTGAAAAGCCCTGCAGTGGAAAACAGGCTCCTTGCAGCTTCTTACATGATATTATTTTTTTTGCACATTGCTCCAAAAGGATGGACATTTTATGTTAATTTTATACGATATGGAAAAAAAACCCTGACCGAGAGAAGATTATAGTTTATTGATTTTGGTTTAACAATGTAGATTTCTATTTAACACCAATTTAGTTTTGAAAAAGCGGAAAAAAAACTGGCAGATTAGTCAAAAAACAGTTCCACAAAATAAGAACTGTTAGAAAGTAATTTTTTTTTAATGATACAATATATTATTTAGACAAAATAGGGGAAGAATAGTCTAAATCTTATCGTATTTTTCTCTCTCCTTTTCAAAAAAAATAAGTTAAACTTGACAGTATGTGGGGGTTATGGGGCCTGATTTTTTTTTTCTTTTTTCAAAGGGGGTATTGCAGGAAAAGTTTGGGAACCATGGCAGTAAACCTTTTTTTTCCACAGCACATAGCTACGTATCCATTTGCCACCAAATACCTTCGCATGAGAATGGGCTCTGGCTTTTTATTTTTGTGAATGTTGTCTTTTTTAGGGATCCAATGAGGCTGAGGTTACACCGTGTGACTACATCTCAGCGTAATGCGAATGACCCATGAGTGAGTGTGTCAGAAATGATGTCATCAGAAGTACTCAGAGTCGCATTACTGGGTCCTAACACCTGTGATGCTGAGAATTTCTGTAGCTTACAAATGGGAAAATAATGGACACTGTGCTAAGAAAAAAAAATGATATTCTCTGTGGCATTTTCTCAGCCAAATTGGCACTACGCAACCATGCTCCACTGAAGATGTACTGTCTGCCCCATTTGACCTCTGTTGGCTTCATCACTGGGGAGTAATAACAGCCCTGTGAGCAGCGGGCCCTGTTCCGTGTGAGCTAAATCTCCATCAGACAGGTGCTGCAGAGTGTGCCTCAGTGCACCAAAACAGCTGGGGCCGGCCATCAGCGCTCACTGGAGATGACATCAACTGACAAGTGTTCATCTGACTCATCTCCTGCTCTCTGGCTTCATCTCAGGCTCCTGACACATGCTTCACCTACAAGACACTCACGCAGGACGACGGCTAGGCTGCGGCTGCAGGCGCCAAATCAAGTAAGATTGCAAGTGTGTGCCAAGGCCATGCACAAAGAGGTGAGGTAATGCAGTCTCATCACATTATTGACAGCTGTGATGCTTAGCCTCATTGCATCAGTAGCACTTTAACATCTCAGAGAGGAATGCTGCATGATGTATCATATATTAGAGCAGTTAGAAAGAAAATACGCTGGACACAAAGGGCAATTAAACGACAAGAGTCAAGCCTATTCCACTTTAGAGCGCAGGGTTGTGAATCAGGGAAGGTCTATCCCTGCCTCCGACATAAAACAGTGATTTCTTTAATTGCCCGACGTAAAATCCACAGTATAATATTCTCACCCTTGTCTTTTACAAGACGGCAGTCATATGATACTTTGGAGGTGACTGCATTATGCTGAGGCAAGGAGAAGCATGAAGGTAATGCAAATGTGAGCAATCACTTAATTTGGTAATTCATGTATTAATAAATATATCAGTAGAAGGTGAACTAGATGGAAAATATGATTTGCTATTAAACTGCCAAACACATAACTCTTAATGCTAGATGGCTTTACATGCACAGAATAGTTGAGGAACTGAACCACAGTGAATTGTAATTAAGATTTTTAAAATTATATATACTGTTGATATGAGTAGAATAAATAATTCAGCTCCAAAGGTAGGTTGGATAGACATGGTTGTTGTCGTAATGCCTTTGATAAAAATGATGCCTCATAAAATTGTAGCGGTGATGATATTATTACATTGTTTCCTGAGCCTTTCTTCTCCGTAGTGCATTTGATAAGTGTGTGTAGCGAAGCGGCACACACAGCATTACATCATCCCGCTCCTTCCCGGAAAAGTGAGCCAATGGCACGATGAGATCAGGGCCCCCTGTCGTTCTCCCAGTAGCTCAGCAGACTCCTGTTGGACCTAAAGGATCCTCTCCCGCAGTCAGGGGGATGTGGAAGACGCCGTCTCCCACACAACCCGGAAAACTGTGTGCAGCTCAGGTTCAACCACAGGTGAAGTCTATTTCAGGTGCACAGCAGAGAAAATCTGTTCAAGCCTTTAAACGCACGCATACTCACTCAAACACACACATACACACAAAAGACAAAATTATACACAGACTTGGAAACTTGCAGAAACACCCCATGGTGTTTGCTGTATGATCACAGAGCGTACAAATCATTTTTCAGATCAAAGTATCCTTGTAGCTTAGAGAGCTTATGCAGCTTAAATCTTTTTATATCTTTCAGAATTACTCCCAGTTTTATTGCAAATACAAATCCAGACAGAACTGTTTCATTTGATAGTTAGTTTCACTTTGTTGTGTAAGAAAAACAAATCTTTGCCTCATCTCTGGCTCTCGATAGAAACTATGCTCAACTAAAAGTAAGATCCGATGTCTGCTGCTCAGGGCACAGGGCCGTGTCCTTACACTCTGGGTTACCGAGCCCGCAGTTGCCATTAGGGACTCAGGTACATGAAGATGAATGGACAGATGAGCTGATTCTTCTGTCCCTCAGTGACCCCATCTATGGTTACAGAGCCTCTACCCCACTCCCTGACTGTCCTCTCCTCATCCCCACTCCCATTCTGGTTATCCTGTCTGTGACAACGTAATGATGACAAAGAATAACCAGCAAACAGCAGCGTCCAGGACCACAGAGGACCCTTTTATGGCGCAATGAAAGTGAGGGATGGAGCGCGGTTGTCATCCAGTGTAGCTCCAGCAAATTACCACGAAACAGCGAACCGTCGCACAGTGGAGTTGGAGATGACCACGGCGGCACTGGCATTGAGTCGAGCTGTGTGTCAACAATCGCTCAATCTGTCAGTGTAATGCAGCGCAACAAATCAGAGCTGCTGCCACTCTCCGCCTGTGGTCAAGTGCTGGAAAACAGCACTGTGGCATAGCTGCCGAGAGCCGTAAAATAATCTATTCACACAGAGTATTGTTGGCCAGTACATGTAAAGGAATATTTCAGAGTTAATATACCACTATTGGATGGTAAGGAGTGTTTAGTTTTGTTAGGGACCAAACTGACATGAACCGAAGCAGGTTTGAGGCAGAACCGAATGTGTTTGCAGAAAAATGGCAATTACTGATAGCTCTTCAAGCAATAAAGCTACATCAAAACAGAGTACTATTTTAAGCCTCTGACAAGACTCAAAGCTGTTATTCCATCGCCTCCACTTTGAACTAATGCCTACTTTGTCATAAAAATGTAAGTACTGATCCAGTGCTATGAAAGCAGAGGTTATGAACTCTTGACAATCATTTGCACGACATCAGCAATCATGTAGATGACGGTGACCGGATGACGATGCCTGTTCAAACAATCCTTTTCAAATGAGTTAGCTTTGTCTGTGGGGCCCTGTTCACACTATAATTTAACTGGAATTATATTTTCCAGTCTTGTAAAAAGTTTAAAATAGCATTCACTTTGCGGTAGCTGGATTGTGCACGTGAATTAGCGTTAGCCGTTGTCACTCCAAACGGCTTCATCTCACATGCTTTTGGTCCTTAAGTGGTGTTAGCTTTAAACTCAGCGGCAGTTTAAAGCTAACTTTGCCACGTTAATGGGTTAGCAATGAAAAGAATAATGTGAATACATTTGATTTGTACAACATTTTGGACTTTATATGCCGAAATGCTGATACGTGAGAGACTCTTGGAGGCATTGGAGCTCTTAAGTGAATAAACCTAAAGCTTGAAAACTTGTAGATAACATTTCCTTTATCAGTGGTCTCTGTTTGCCCGTCCATTAATGCCATCTTTTCCCTTTGTTCCCTGATCCAAGTTTTCTTTAGATGCAACAACACAAAAGACCTAAAGAGATATGTTGTTGGGAAACACCAACCTGTCATGCGTGCTTCCATTCAGTCAGTCGTTGAAACACATCAACATGCTGCCAACTCCCCAGCAAGTGTAACTTACGCCTGTTGGAATGGAAGCAGATAGACTGGCATGCACACACGCTTGTGTGTTATACCCTGTGTGCAGGCACATGTACACACTTTTTTTCTTCTCCTCCTGTGCATGAAATCAGCACCCAGACGTCGTGGCCACGCTTGCACTTGTCCCTTTTCAGTGCTTTTACTATTGTCGAATAAGGCGCCATTGTGCAGCCAAAACGGATTAGAAAGGAAGGACTAAAGAGCAAGCGGCACGCATTTTCAAACTTCTTTAAGACGCTGCCCACAGTGATACGATACACTGTAGCTGGTGCACAATACAAGTATGAGCTCAAAGGGGGGGGGGGGGGGGGCATAATCCTGCTGGTCACCCGTTATCCATGCTGTGACATTAATATAAACACACAAACACAACTTTCCTTTTTTGTGTGTGGGTGTCTGATTAAATCTGGGTTGTCAAGTGAAGGAAGGGCAGTACATAGTTATCAATATAGCAATATGGTCCTTAATCATTGCTTGATTAATCAATGTCTTGGGTTTTTTTCACACCTGCACAAGACAAATCACCAGTGAACATAAGCTTGTTGTGTAGTTCATACAACCTACATGAGGGAATCATTCAAAAAGTCACATCCCTGTGGCAGAGCTGAGGACAACCTGAAGGTGATGCAGCATATGGAAGGTGTGTGTGTGCGTGTATGTTCATATTGCTCCCATCGGAAACATACACTCACACTGTATACTTCAGACACACACAAACACAGACGCTTGCAGCTGAGGAGACAGAGTGTGGTAATGCATGTTCCACTCTGATGACATCACCACCTTGGTTAGGTAGCCGGGGCGTTTTCCATAGGCTGTCCTCTGTTGCTGTGGAACCGCCTCCACCAATCCCCTCCCCTCCCTCCTTAATGTATACAACGCCTGCTCTATGAATGATCCGTGACATCGCTTCCTTGGGTCGATCCAAAGACAACATCATGCACTGCGTCCGCCCACAAACTTCCTTCCAGCGTTCAGGCGGGCTGATGTGGGGAGTCTATGGCTATTTGTCAAGTACAGAGCACACACAAGGTAAATAAATACATAGATAAATGAAAGCAGACTTCATGAGGCTCTGATATGACACTTGACAGCCCATCACCTTAAGGTGTTCATATTGAGTGTTTTCATTTAACACAATCTCTTACATTTTAGTTTGTTGTGGGCTCTTTTGCATGATATTATAAACTTCAGTACTGGAAGACAAGAACTGACCGTCTGTGATTTAACACTGAACACAGCTCATAGGAAAAGAGAACTGCTGACAAAACCGTCTATAAGCCTACAATTCATGCACAATGCATGAAGCGTGCACCCCGTAAATCCTTGGCTGTTTTCCTCTATACCAGCACCTGACACCAGCTGAAGATCTATACCTGTCTCGAAATGTCTCACTGCCTTCCCTGGTCTCAATAGCAGTGTCCCTTGGTAGGCATTTGAAGAGCTGTGGGCAGCTAAAGCATTCTTTCTCTGGGGCTTTTTGGAGAAGAAAGAGTTCAAGGGGTCAGAGATATGTGTTATTTTCCCACCGGTGCAACGCTCAGAATCTGTCAGAGCCGTGTGTCAGGGAATGACAGTGAAAAGAAGGACGCAGAGAGAGGTAGATCAGGCAGACAAAGGCCAGACTTTATAGCAAAAGCTTGAGATCAATGGATCGGCGGGCCATGCACCCTGCACCCACAGACACCTGCATCCACACGCAGAGACTCCAGCAAACGCACAGCTCTGCAGTTTGATGCAAAGATTGACCTATGTGAGGCCCGTCAAAGCGACTTGAGAAAGATATACAGACAAACACATCAAAAGCCAGAGGGAAACACACAATGAAATACTCCCACCTGTGCAGCTCACTGTGCACATTCAGGGTGCAGCTCCAAACGGTCCCCCTCCTCGCGCTTGTCTACTTGACGAATGGACGCGGCTAACTGTCAATTAAGATGAAGTCCCATCTGTGGAGTCAAATGAGGACGCATTGCGTGAAACACAAACCACAGTTCCAGAGACCACTTCTGCCCAGAGACAAGGGGTTGATCCACATGCTGGGCTTCATATGTGCAATACATCAAACAGACAACATTATCACCAGCTACACCTCTGAAAACTTCAACATGATTAATTATAATTAATTAGTGAAATTTTATGTGTTGGCTAATTCATCATATTGCTTTATTCAAAATCCATCATCAAACTGTAGCAGCAGGACTTGAATGTGTATGGGTGTTTTTTTAACTAAGTTTTTAAACAAAGTGCTAAATCAGCAAGGTGCAATTTGGGCATTTTCACTCACTGCCATGACATGGCTGCAGGCGATCGTTGGTAAGCCGTTTAGTGTCAACCTTTCTGGAATTTCCACCAAATTATTACATTATCTGTTTTGAATGTCTGTGTGGCCACTAATTCATTTAAAAAAATACTTGTCTGTTATATTGATCCGTGATTAACATATTTTAACCCTGCTGAATGAGGTCTCCATGTCAGTTCGTGCTCTTTACTAAAAGGATGCATTTGAAGTGCAGTAAAATATTTCAAGAGTAAAAAAGTAATTAAATTGTATAAATATTTGTTAATCTATCACATAAGCATTTTTTAAGTGTGTAAAGAAACTGTTGAGCGGTTTAAAGTGGAGCTAAATGACAACCGTGCATTAGCGGTGAACCCAACCACGACTCCAGCCAATCCTCTTTATGCTAAATCATCACTATATGATTGAGACCTAAAGTGGTGGTGAAAGTCAGTATGTAAGCCTCATTACCTCAATTAATGGTGATTCTTATTGCATAAGCAAAACTCAGATGAAGATAGTAGTCAATACCTTTGTTCTGGTTATGATAATGGCCTTAAATGCTCATCAGGAGTGATCCGCAGAAAGGCAACTTTGGAACTTGACACTGAAGGACATCAGTGCTGCATTATGGGTAATTAAAATGAGCGCTTCTCAGCCACTGCAATTAAACAGGAAAAAGTGTGTCGGTCTTTGTATGATTTGTGTCATTAATTTTCATTACCAAGTGTTTATTAACCTTTTTATCTCATGTAGTCCTGATGGTGCAGGGCCCGTTCTGTGTGTGTCACACGTTTGTGAGTGTGTGAGTGTGTTTGTGGGCCTCCTGGCATTTTTCACCTCCTACAGAATTTTCCCATCACGGGAAATTTCATGTGCAGTCCAGGGGACTGTAAATGCTCATGTTTTTAATACGTAGTGCTTTAGGAAACTGCACAGGAGCAGCAAGTGCTCCAGTGAAGGAAATAATATGACTGGTAATTAAATTTGAAATTAAGTGATATTTCATCACTTCTTATTAATTAGAAAAGAGGTCTTCTGTAATATAATTATTTATTTCGACAATAAAAAAAAAAGGACAATCAAAATGGTGTCAGTGATGTCAAGTATTGCTCCTGTTGAGGTGAGTAGGTAACACAGATGTATACTGGATGTACTTGACAAGGTTTGCTGCTGTTCTTCACTTCTTATTACCATGTTTAACTGACATTCAAATGGCTACATCCGGCTTGATAGTCTGACACAGTAATGAACAAAACTGACTCGAAAAAATTAAGTCAATGTGGTAAAATGAAAAAAACAACAAATATATCAAAAATTAAGGGCACAGTCTTTTGATTGACGAGTGACTATGGCCAACTATGGCCACCTGTTATCACTAAATTGCCACTTGACTTCCTGTAAATCAAGACCTAGGAGAGCATAGTCATTTTTATTGAAAGGATAATAATATGGCTTGTTGCGTTGTTAATTATACTAAGTGATTGGTTTTGGTACAAACTGTAGAAGACATTTACAGACTCCACAAGGACAGAGAAAATGTTGTTCTTGCACCCAGAGGTGGGCGACAAGCCCTGGTTTGGGGATTATTGCACTTAGTTCTCGACGCATCATCTTGGCAGAAAGTTTTTCTTATCTGATTTCCAGGAACTGTTGTGTGATTGATCAGAAGTATGAAGAGGGCGTGGTCAATGTGGAAAAGCAGAAATGTCATCCACACTGCTTGTACCAGAGCTCTATTTCTTCTCCCTTATCTCCTCAACAATCACAAATAGTAACATCAAACCTTCCTCCTCTGCTTCAAACATATTGTTTTCTTCCTCGTAATTCATCAACTCAGAAGCAGCCATAAACACATTTTTCTGTTAGTATATCACAAACTCAAGGAGTTCAGGGGTGAAGCTTAGCACAGCCGCCTAAAGCAGCCATCTTCACCCCAAGTTGAAGGCAGCTAACCAAGGCTAATGAGATTGCATTGGTAGAACTGCCACTAGCTCATCAACTTCTCTGGCAGCAGGTGAATCCTCAGGTTGAGCATCCTTCTTCCTGGGCCATTACAGGACCCTTCCAAGTTGTGTAATCAAATCACTAGCCAACAACGTCCAAGATGGGTGGTGTCAGAGCTGAAACCAGGACTTCCAGAACCTCAGTCAGTGTGGTTACATGCACATCTAAATCAAGCTATTGGCAAGAATCTAGCTAAGGATTAAACTGGAGTTTCTGAGAAATCCAAGTATACATGTGCGAGAAGACAATCGACTATTGAGTGAGGTGTGTTCAACTCTGTGATGTTAGGTGGCGCCACACGCACTTTTGCGTTGACATTCTTCCGGTTCCTTTGTTGTTCGTCTTCTTTTTCTCCTACTGTGTTGATATTCTGGTTTCCGCGGTGTCGTCACCTCCAAAATGGGGAGTCCCGGCGCAGTCACTAGCTCGGCTAAGCGTAGTTAACCATGGTTGGGTGGGGTCTGTTACTATCAACATGGCACAATGCAATATGATGAAAAAGGCACCTAAAAAGCGCAGGGGGTTATCCAGTTATACCACTATATCTCCATTCTGGTCCTCGTGTTGATGCAAGACAACATCTAAAAACATGCAGGACAGGGGCCCACGAGGACCGGAATTGAGAACCACTGACTTATACAGTCTTTGATGAGATTACTGAGACTTTGAATGATACCTATAAGGCTAGAGAGTTGTATTTTTCCTTTCTTTAGGTAACCAACAACAAGTTGATAAATGCACCGGTGTTATCCTGATCCTATAGAGTTGAGGATGGAAAATAATAGGAAAAGGGGTTAGGGCACTAGCATTAAATCAGCCTCTAGGCACTTAAGGTCACTTCCTTTCTGTGCATCTGTAGGGGAATGTGTTCGTCAGTGGAGATCACTATCAAAATTTAAATTGGCAATTTCTGCTAAAGATGCATAAAGGTATGGATAGTGGCTAGAAATGGATTAATAGCCCAATCTCAAATTCCTGTCCTATACATTCTTGGTAATGTCAAGAGGGGATCTGGAGAATAAATACCTTTGCCCAGATACATGGATACCCGTGCCACCCCATTCACCTGGTCTTAACTTTGATCAGTAATTTTCTAGTAACGAGATTTCTCTGATTTCATTAAATAGTCATTTCGCACCTGGAAGCCCAAGGCTTGGCTGAGATCAATGATCTAATCACGTTACCGTTAAGCCAATTGGCTTGAAAGTCCTTTGTGATATCCCTTTACTGTTTTAATGACTTAGTTCAGATTAAACAGGTTTTAGGAGCCAGGGATTAAGGGACACATTCATTGAGGTGGAAAAAGCTTTTTCTGATGCATAATTTATAGCAAAGAAAAGGAAGGATTAACAAGAGCCCTGTGCACGCCTCTCAACATCCCCTGGTCAGTGATTATAGAGGCCTCAAGACAGGGGAGATGTCAATGGACTTAATGATTTTTTTCCTCTCTTCTTACATTAAAGATAAAACATGACATTAGTTTCAACTATAAAAATGGTTCTGTCTGGTACTTATGGTACATGAGTCACCACCTTTTCTCACTCAAAAGTGCAGGAAGTGATGTGTTCAGACCGTCATTAGCCAGTAACCCCTGATGGTGATTTACCAACAATATAAATTAGTGGGTGATGATTGCCTGAGATCCACTGCATCTAATTTGCACAGTCAACATTTTATTAGTCACATATTCCTACCTGGTGGTTGCCCAAGGTGTAGCAATTAAAATAAAGATAGATTTCCTGCATTTGGAGTGCTGCATTTAAATGCAGCGAGCGCACAAAAAGAAGAAAAAAAGAAGACACAACTTGATTTTCTTGTCCAAGCAATCTGCAAACCACTTAACATTCTCAGTCATACAGATGTCTCACACTGTATCGACAGACTGCTGTATTCCTCCTGCAAACAACGTGTGCGCGTGTTTGGCAGCATGTGTTTCCCCCAAACTACCTCATACACGGCTGGCACGGCGAAAACATGTAAATAAACATAATGAAACACCACAGAGTCACATCTGCCAGTAAAAAAGGAATAATTCTGCTGGCATGAGCACCTCACCCGTAGCTTTGCGATGCCTCTAAAAAGTTAATTATGAATTGGAGACATGTGGCTGTATGCTATCCAAGTATATTCTTCTGTGCTCTCTCCTCTTCCTCCGGGTTTCCTAGTGGTTTTCTCCCGTCCCTGGTTTATTTGTTGGCCTTTTTTCTCTTGCAAGGGTAGGGGTAGCCTCTTGCTCCTGCCTGAAAACTATGAATATCAATAACATTTAAAAAAAAAAAAAAAAGAAACACATTATCAAACAAAAAGCATGAAAACATTGCTACTATAGCATGCAAGAACGTGTGGCTACATAAACACATATTTAAATCTGGATTATGTTTATTCTCTGTCACACCTGTTGGGGCTTGTTCCTCTGTCTATCAAAAAATTCACACATTTCCCTCATAAAAGTCATTTCTAATGTATGTAACTGGCTGGAGTGGAACTGACAGATTTATTAAATAAGGCAACAAAATATACACACCCCTCTGGTGGGATGTTTAACAGAGTTCTTTCTTTTTTTTCATGCACTTGCCATTTGTAGATGAATTACCATTCTGTTGCCCCGAGGAGACCGGTGCCGAGTTTTTATTGGTTCACCTGGTGCCTGTAAAAGCCACTGTTTCAGTGACAAATGGCTGAGTCACCATGTTCTGACTAATGTAAAGACAACCACGTAAGATATAGTGAGGGAGAAGGTCTGAGAGCTTCGTCTCCTTCAGACACCTTTCCCTAGTAGAACACTCTGAACGTCGCCTTTGGCTGTTCTGGAGGTGAAGCGTATGAGTACACTCTTATAATCTTCTTTCCTTGTATAACCATGTGGGGAAATGGAAATACAGCGTTGAAATGAGCCGCAATTATGGAATGCGTGGTAGAATAATTGCAAATTGAATAGAATGATACTTTATTAATCCCAAAGGGAAATGAGATCTTTGAAGAAATGGATGCACACGCAGAACCAAAAGTCATCGTAGAGTCATTATGGACGGCTATTGCAGAGGAAAGAATGGACTCTTGCGCACGTTCTTACTGCAGCAGAGCTGAAGAACTCTGACTGAAGATATTCCATTATACTCTTTAGAGGATGTGTAGTTTTGTCTGTCATGGAAGTCTCTAACCCTAATGCTGCTACTCCAACAGATGCCTACAGATGAAACAGCGCTTTCAGACTAACAGAAGATATGAAGTATCTTGTTGCAAACTTTTAAGGACACAAGTTTCCAATAAAAAAAGCACTCTTTTCTTTCGTATAAACAGTCTCAGTGCTGAATTTTTAGTCCAGTTTGTTGGAGGAGAGCAGACACCTGGATACTCATTGAAATAACCAACATCACTTCTTTTCCCAGGATGAATAGAGTTTTGGGTTATTCTTAACTCTCCAAAATAAAATCTGCTATAACTTATTTTGCCTAGTTGACAGTCAACATACACTAGGAAAGTTGAATATTACATCTTTGCAAAAACCAATCCTTATATTAAGTGTGACCACAGATGATTAAAGGATCTCATTAGTAGTAAATATTTCTCTTTTTACCTGCTTATTACTTCCTTTATATATGTATAATAGCAGGAAGGACAAGACCGAAAGAAATGCGTGTCTTAAAACGAGCGAGTTACTGTGTGTGGGTTTCATGAGATCGCCACACTTTTATGGGAACAAATCACAAATCCAACCAAAACCCGCCAAACATGCAGAACTCAGCGACCCTGGTGGGACTTGAGGGCACGTGATCTACTTGTTAATGTGTAATTTACGTGTTTACATATTTCCATCTGTAAAAAAATGTACTTTTTAACTGAGGACGTGCTGTATTTGAAGGAACCATTAGTGTCTGGTATTAAAAACTAACCAGTACTTTTTTTTTGTGCTAATTCTGCATTTTGAAGACGACCAACACCTGCAAGGTAATTGTGTACTTGGTCTGCACTAATAGATGGTGACAGCTGTAGGATGTAATTAGGACTAAAACATGTAAAATACAAAATGAATATCATAATGAAATTCCACTAGCTTGAGAAAAAAAAGGTTTCTTCACTGAAACCATAAATAATCTAATGACCAAAACTATGTTAAATGGGAAAATAATGTGCATGTGGAAAAACAACAACATTTAAATGCTAAAGTCATTTTATTCCACTTTGTATTCTGTAAAACACCATGTCTGTTCCCAGCTAAAACATAATTAGTTAAGACCTGGCTTAATCCACCTAGGGAACATAGCTCAGGATGTAACATTAATGGAGGAGCTTTTGCCAAAGAGCACACCTGCTAATTTTGTGCGGTAATACAGTGCTGCTGATTGTCAAACTACATTATTATGCTTGTCTGAAGACCAACGTGCAAAAGATGTGCAAGCAGCTGCGCACAGCCTGCACATGCAAGCGTTTCAGTTGATCATGATTAATTATCATATCCAAACGTCCAAATGTCAGTGTTGACTCTGAGAGACAAATACAAGTCTGTGTTTGTTGTGCAGCCGTTTTTGACTCACACTGTGAAGTTATTAATCTATTTTCTCCATATCATTGTCCTCTGTATAATGACAGTTTGTGTTAATTGTGCCTGTTTATAAAATGGAGCTTGTTGTTGGAGGCAAGCTGGGCTAATCTCATCATCCTCATTTTCTTTCTCTGCACCACTGGGTTTAAAAATCAACTATTGATGTTCCTTATTACATTAGGTGAGCTGCTTGATGGCAATACACAGCTGCCAGCCGTTTGTATGGATATCCTATCGATCTGATTTACATATATAGAGAGTTTGTTGTTTGTTGCTGAGCAGACACTGTGTGTCCTGGAAGTGAAGTATTGAAAATGTGACAATCTTTGTCACTTTCAAGATTTTTTTCTTTTTTCTCTTTTTAATGCAGCCTGTGACAAAAGATTTATCACCAATACTATTTTAATGTAGAAAAATGGTTCTGTGTAGCGCTTTGTGTCTAAATTTACATCAGCGATATTACTTTGATCTGGATGTTTTTATTGCAGAACAAAATACTGAAAATGCAAAAGTAAAGTAAAGGTGCAACCCAATAGCGTTCAAGTTTCATTGAAGCTGATGCAAAGAAATGCTAGACAACTTTCTTCAGCAGTACATCAGGGTTGTGGCGTTGTAAAGGTCTTCATTTGTAGGGACTGTATCCAAATGTTTTCACTCTAAATAGTCCGGTAGACTTGGTACGATTGGGGACTCGACTCCTTTAAAAACAGTTGTGATATGTTTTCATCCGACCAATCAGAGCCTTTAGCTCGTCTTCACCAAACATTTTCACCTAGAAAGCTTGCTGCACATGCTTTTTTAAGGTTGTGTGGAAAAAAAACAACTGCTAAATGCTAAGCTAATCTACCCATCAGGTAATCACAAAAGAAGTGCTGCGAGGGAAATGTAACAAGAACATGCATCTTTAAGATGCGATTTAAAGACTGTGCACGTTTTTTAAAAAGCTGGTAATTGTGTCATTTGGGTGTGATTCAGATTTTTTTTTCATGGCTTGGACTCGGGTTTGAGCACTGGGGATTTGAAACGGGACTCAGACTCGAAGTTTGGTGACTCAACTACAACACTGGTATTTGGACACATGAAACATTGCATAATGAACTTTATAGACACTTTGTGAAGTTTATTTAAAGTTGCACTAGTTTGTTGTTGATTATCTGGTGTTGTTTAAAATGATGCTGCCCCAATTTCTTGGCTTTCCGGGGCGAGTGAAGGAAACTTACCTCATTTGTCTCTAATTTGTTCCCAGTGCACGTATGAGAGGGTTTATAAATACATTAGTCCTCCATAGCACAGCATGTTAATGGGTGGCGGGGGGGCGGCACTGGGCAATCAAGCAGCCTACGGTTTGTTTAGTGTTGATTTTAACTTTTTTTTTTCCCAGAAGTGACAATGTTGAGATGGGACACCAAGTGCCATAAACTTCCTGCAGTGCCTGAGCAGACTGTGCTGTATCAGAGTTGGGCTGCTTGGGCTGTGCATCATCACCTTGAACGTAGGACAAATCAGAGGGAGACCTGTTGGTAAAAAAAAAAAAAAGAAGAAGGAAAATGGGCATACTGATTGTAAAACTACTTATATATTTTATTCCCTTGTGTTATCCACTGGTGGTTTGAGCCAGTGATGTGGAAACATCAATTATAACATGACGATTATCACTAAATTTGTCATTAGCCCTGAGGAGGAAGCAACTGCAGCCAGAATATCTGAATCCTGGTCTACCCTTTCTTAATACTATACACACACACACACACACACACACACACACACACACACACACACACACACACACACACACACACACACACACACACACACACACACACACACACACACACACACACACACACACACACACACACACAGATACAGACTATTGCCAGCGGGACTTTAAACAGCAAGAGATAGGTCTGAACTTGTTCACCACTTGGGAGAAAATCAAATCCTGGTGCATTTTCATCCGCTGTCAGTGTCAGACATATATTTCTGCCGGGCCGGGCAGGAAATTAGGCTATTAGATTACAGCTTTTCACAAGGCCCTCGTCATTTTGTTCTGCTATTCTACAGATGTTCTATCACAGTAAGTCATTGTAGTCATCTATCTTTTCCCCTGGCTAAATACAGTCTTTCAGTATACCCCAATAGTGCTCTGTTCTTTCCAGTCTTTTATGTCTTCGCCTCTCTTCTCTGTCACTCTCGTTCTCCCCCTCTTCTTTTTTCTGCTGATATTTTGGCTCGATTTGTGCATGCTTTCGGTTCAAGCGCAAAATCAATTCCAAGGAGGTCAGCAGGGGTCAGTGGTCAGACCGGAGCCACAGCAAAGTGGATTACTGGTTATCATGCAGGCAACTTGGCTTCCATATTGGGACATCCGTGACCTAGATATCATATCTACATTATGCACTGTCTCAGAACCAATCACTAGATTTGAAATGTGGAAACGAAGTGGGAGCTGCTGCTGCACAGAAAACCAAAACACATTTATTCACACGATTCATACCTTATTTTCAGCCCAAGAAATGGGTGTTGGTGACAGATGTATGAATTTTAAATGCAGTTTTCTGAGACAATGCACAAAACAAATTTTGAGTCCGGTGAACAAAGACTACTGAATGGAGTTGGTGAGGATATCATTGTTATTCTCGAAGCAAACTGTCATCACACATTCACACAATCACACGTTCACACATCTTTCAAGTGACTGCGACAGCAGTGACAAAGTCAGTTAATATTTCAGACTACTTCTAAAGCTGTGTGATTTCGGACGTTGTGTTTACAGAGTGATCAAAAGTGTGTGTAGACTGTGCATATAGAGTAATCAGATTAATAATATGGATGGATAAAGGTGGATCATTTGGACGCATTCGATCTGATGAAGTACAAATAAACTGAGTTACAGATAGAGCTGCTAGAATAATATCAACATACATATCCAGTGGAACTAAGAAACAGTGGTATAAAAACATTAGAATAATTGTTTAAGAATACAGGTAATAGAATTGTTCTGTGTATATATATTTTTTTTGTTTCTCTGAACTTAAATTAAGCACTATTTCTCACTTTTGGAAGACTAGCTCCCCTATGACCTATGACAAACTAGAGGTTTAGTTGTATACAAAGTTGGGGAGTAAGGGATTACATGTGAGGGCGTTACATAATCAGGATGCAAAAATAGGGTAACTGTATATTTGATAAAAACAGGGATTACAGAGTACTTTTTAAAATCAAACAAGATATAGTACAATGCAGCTGATCTATGTGCTGTGCACACACACATTGTGACACTTTACAGCACAACACCACAACAAACCCAATATGTGAAAGGACCCCGCGTTGTCATGGATACCACCAAGCGCTGCTCATAGTTCTGACCGGTTGCGGGGAGAAAATCACATTTGCTGGCTGGAAACTCCGGCATTATTTTGTATTTAAATTAGAGAAGGGGAAAAACATCTCTTTCCAATGCAAACTAAACCTTCCAGCAGTAAAAGTGCTGTCAACATCCAGGGACTCAACGTCCGACTCAAAAAAACTTCTGCAGGTACGAGGACACACCTCTGACCATTAACTGACCATTAACTCTTTTATTGAGAAAGCATATCACTGTGATAGGTGTGAGCTTGAACCTAAGAAATGCACAGATCGAGGCCGGTGGAACACTTCAATTTATTAGCCAAAAATAAGGTGGTACAAGCCAAAGCTGAACATAGTAGTGCACAACCTGAACAGGCCAAAATCAGTCCTTAGATGCAGAAAACCTTCAGGCAGGGAGTCCGAGCAACCAGGAACCAGACAAGTGGCGAGCAGGCAGAGTTGTCAGGAACAGGCAGGGTTGAAATCAACAGGACAATCCAGAGAAAAACTTCTAGAAGGTGATGGAGCTAAGACAATCAGGCAAAGACTAAGTGGAAGGAGTGGGTATTTATCTGGTGAGGGAGCACAGGTGGAGCTGGTTGCACTGAGGAGGTGGGCATGTAATTATTTACCTTGCCTTTGCTTTCTACACTGCTGATTTTTACTTAAGCACACGTGAACCCATGCTAAAGTTGCTTTCTTGTAAGTAAGCTGTCAACGCTGCTACATGTGCTACCACTGTACCGTTCTCTTAGAGTTCAATATTTTATTGAACCCTTAAGTTATACTAAAAGAGCATTTTGTGTATACTGTGTAAAAGATTTGTAATTACACTGAGCAGATCTTCTCTCTTGGCTTTACTTGCCTGATTGCAATTGAAATCATCCAAAAGTAACTAAAAGTAATCTGGTACATTACTTTTTTATTGTAGTACTTACAGTAAGTTACTGATTATATTTTTTTTAACTTGTAATGGTTGTGTGTACACATCAAACTGGTTCAAAAGCAAGGTTTTGGTTCAATTGAATAAAATGTTCTTTATACATCTCTAATTTACAACAAAACACGCATCAGTGTTAAGGTGAAACAAGTTTTATGAGCTTTAACATTCAATGAGCTAACTGTGGCCGTGTTTAGTCTGAGAAGTACGTCACAGGATTATTATTACACAATATTGTCTAACCTTGGTTTGAACTTGCTGGAAAGTCAACTTGGAAGTTTGGCAACTGTCTTGAATGTGTTCCACTTATAAATAATTCAATTCAACTTAATTCAATTAAAAAAATACTTTATCCCTGAAGGGAAATTAATTAATCTTTCTCCTTGTAGTATGATGCACTCCCTATTGATTGTAAATTGCCTAATAAGCCTTCCCAGATTGATGGGCAGCAACAGCTGCATCTTTAGGATAATTGCTGATGTCTTTCCTCCTCAACATTGTGTTTACACACACCCAAATGCCAAATATTTACATTTATACAGGTGGCCACATCTACTGATAATCCGTTTATCATGTGCATTTGAGTAAAAACCCTTGGCTGTTATCTACATTTATTATTTTATTCATTAGTTCTATGTTTAAGCCATGCATCATAATGCCATCATCTTCTGAATTCTCAGACTTATGACTCTTTGCCAGCTCTCACGTATATCCACTTTTGCAAAAGGCTTGTGACTATCCCTTTATCTATTTTGTGTCATTAATGTTAGGGGTGTCAAATTAGTGTGTTAATTGCGATTCATTAATTACAAACATATTTAGTGTGTTGTGTTTTTTTTTTTTCATCTCCAACTTTACTTTTTCTGTTTGCGATTTGCCTTTATTATGAAAGCTGTGTTTGAGCAGTGGGCTTCTTTTGCTTGAGTTAGGGGTGGAAAACAACGGTCAGTCACACCTTGAGGTGGACATTGATTGGCTGTCCCTGTGTGTGGGCGCGTTTAGATACGCTGGTAGACTCTAGGTAGACGCTGGTGAGTAGCGGAGAAGAAAGGTGAAAATGGAGGAGCATGTGAAAGTTGTCTGTCCAGTGAATGGGGAATTTACATTTCTAAACCACCCCGACGGTAAATATAGAGTCATATGTGTTCTTTGTGGACTTTGCTCACCCCCGAAGCAGCTCAAGTTTAGCTACCACATAAATGCAAAGCACCCGGTCGCGAGCGCAGCCACAGCTAACGTTAGCAGCAACGGTGTTACCAAAGCAACGCTCTTCCCCAAACTAAACTCGAGGAGAGCACCCACGCATGCGCACGTCTGCAACAGAGAGGCTGGGGAATGTTCTTGCCAAGTGGATGTAAATGGCTAGGACTGCTTTTGGACAAGTCTGTTAAAAAAATAAATAAATAACTTTAGAAAGCCACTTTTTTTTTGTTATATATCAATGTTTTGATCTGCCACAATAAAGTAATGAATTTAAAGGAAAACACCTCAAGATGAGGGCTCTTCTCAGCAATTTTTAGGTGAGATTAAAAAAGAGATGAATTAGATTAATTAATTACAGATCTTAATTAATTAATGTCTCAATTTTTTTAAACGCTTGACAGCACTAATTAATGTACCCTATGTGGATGTGTTGTCAAGGTGATTTCTTTTCCCCCACCTATTCTATCCTCTTCATGGATGTCCTTCATCTGCCAGTGATGTCATCAGAAATAGGAGAGATTTGGTAGGAAGATGTCTGACATCAAGCATTCCCAGCACTCAACAGCAAATATCTTTGTTTATGTAAATGATGACATTCTATTCACTGAATCATGAGATTCTGAGGGGATGGAGAAGCCCGGATGAAATGTCATTTGAAAGATAAACTGTACATTCATCATTTCTACTCTTCCTCAAAAGCTCTAACATGCTCGCTTCATTGCTGCATTTCTTAAGTTCCATGCACTTCCATACTGTTTGTTTTCTTTAGACCACTAACTGGATAATTGATTTTCCCTACCTTTTTAAATTTACATTTGAATGACAATCCAGTAAATTTTTCCAATTGTCATGATCTCATTTGTGCTTCTTCCTTTGCTTGCCGAGATGTCAGTGGGGGATCTAGAAGTTCCATGACATTTCAAAAGGGGAGCACATTACGTAACACTTTTATCTTGGTTTGATGAAAACAGCCGCTGTACGTTGGCTTTTTTTTCTCCCACCCCCCCCCCCCCCCCCACCTCTTGTCAGAAAACCTTCTCAACTAATCTATCATCCTTTCTCTTCACTTAAACACGATTTGACTATTGGAAGGCAAAAGGTAGAGTGAAGGGAAAATAGGATCTCATTATTTCGGTCTCACCGCTCACTCTGCTTATGCTTGATCATTGTTGGAAAAAAAGTTACCATTTTGAAGAAAGTGAATTTGGCTTTTGAAGCGAAAGAAAAGAACCATTAAAAGTTAAAACAAATTAAAGAACTGAAAGTGCAACAGAAACTGATTTTTTTTTCTCCTTACAGGTGATGTGGTAGAAATGATTAGTCTTTAACTAAGCACATAAAAACATAACTTTTTCCGAAGATTAGAAAATAAGTAACTGCCGTTGGTTTTACCTTTGATGTACCGTTAGGTTTGTTAAAATATATTATAATTTTTTTTTTCTCTTACGAAGATTTTTTTTTCCCCCTCTGCAATGGTTTAAGCTATAGTCACATCCGTAGATTTTCATTTTAAAGCTGTGTTTGAAATGAAAATGATCCATATTAGCATTTCTGCTCTGCCTTGAGAAGAGCTCCCTCCACATTCTAACAACTGTAAAGATGGTCATGTGTGCATGACAGATGAAAACTCCACTGGAAGTTATCCAAGTTTTCATGTCCATTTGCAGGTGTCCAAAGTAGTTGTACAGGTCCTCAGCTGTTGATGTGTTTACATTATCAGGAGTGCTACCACAAAGAAAAACAGTCAGGATTGTCTACAGGGCCGAAACATGTCGCTGCCATGGAATAGTTAAACAGAGGAGCCGCAGAAAAACTGCTGGTTGGGGTTTGTTGACCAATGCAGAAGAGGTTTACTGAAATTACTTTCAGCTATCTTATCTTAAAGCAGGGGTCACCAACTATATTTGTCAGAGGGCCAGAATTTTACCGGACAGTCCCCTTGGGGGCCGAACCCTCAAATAAAAATTAAATAAAAATCAAATTTGGCATAACATTATTAATTGATGTTTTAGTTTATATTTTTTTCCCATTTCATTACAAAACTGAAGGCATTTTTAGAGTTTATGAGTCAGTCTCCTGTCACCTAAACGACAGTCATCCACCAGGAGTGATAGAGATATTTTGCCTCAACTGAATTAAGTCAACTTTATTTATAGATCACACAGGTAAAATTTCTCTCAAAGGGCATGAAACGAAAACTTGATGTGGAAAACAGATCCTTTAGCGATAACTGGACTGAAAAGTACGCATTTATCATGCCAACCTTCCGAAATGCGTCACCTGTTTGCCTCATTTGCAACAAAACTGTTGCTGTTGCAAAAGAATATAATCTACGCCGTCACCACAACACTAAACATACAAATTTCACAGATTCCTGAGCTGTCAGAGGCCCGTCAGAGAAGAATCCAGTCGTGGGCCGGATTGGACGGTTCGGCGGGCCGGATTCGGCCAGCGGGCCGCCAGTTGATGATCACTGTCTTAGGCCCCGTTTACACATAGCCGGGTATTTACAAAAACGGATATTTCCCCCTCTACGTTTTGAAAAATTCCATCGTTTACACGAGATCGTTTTCAAAATCTCTTCATTTACACGGATCCGCATAAATACGCTGTTAACGTCATGCCAGCCAATCAGAATCCTGGAAAAAACATCAACAAATGACACGTGTTACTTCCAGTTAAGGCTGATTTATGGTTCCGCGTTACACCAACGCGTACCCAACGCCGTAGGGGATGCAGCGATTTAACGCGGGACCATAATTCAGGCTTTACTTCCAAGACCGAATGAGAGTCTTTCGTTTGGAGTGACAGAGAAGTGGAGTTACTTTTAAGTGTGACTTTAGAATATTAAACAGGTAAAATACAATTAAATATTGACGGTGGCCAAGCTAATTGTAAACACAGGTCGCATACATGCCGCTGGTGACGTTTCTGTCGCATAATGTGACGTTCTGAAGCCTAAATCTCCGTTTTCATCTGTTTAGACGCAAACGTGAAAACGGAGTTTTTGAAAATCTCCACTTTGGCCGGAGTTTTCAGAAAATGATCGTTTTTGGTGACTTTGAGCTCCGTTTTCGTGTAAACGAACGGCCAAAACGCATGAAAACGGCTCCGTTTTTGCTCTGTGTAAAAGGGGCCTTAAAGTATGAGGTATCTCTTAGCATTCATTGCCGCCATTGCACTGTGTGTAAACAAACAGAAATGTAACAACCATGGAGTAGTAGTCTGCGAAGTCAGTGGATCCCACCTGGGCCTTCACTGTAAATGGAGACACGATGGCAGAAAAGCCCGAGGAGTCGTTCCTGTCACGATTCAAGCCTCAGAGACTTTAGCTCGGACACTTGCTAATGGAAACGTTCCTTTTAGTAGAGATTGCTTTGAAATCTCGTCTCCTGCATATGGAGGCAGTTACAGTATTATTAAATGTGGACTTTGGCTGTTGATATTAATGACAACAAAGACACCATATTTTTTTATTTATAGTGTAATTAACATGCATCTGTGACCAGAGCGATTGTTTTAAAAAAAAGAGGTCTTCATTATGTTTCTTAGTTCCCATTATATTACTGAATAAGAGGATTCAGTTTAAAATCTGCACATATATGTTTTCTGTAAAGGCAGTCCCACAAGATGTATGGCACGTCAGAGAAAAGCTGGACGTGTAGAGCAAAACTGTGACCTCTGTCTCTCATTTAATGTGAGTACAGTGAGCATCTTTGGCTTGAAGCGACGACAATCCCAAACTGTATGAAACATCAACATGGAGGAGACGCTGATGACAACAGAAGACAAAGGCCATGTGAGAGAGCAGTTTTATAAATCTAACCTGTCAGACAAGGTTGTGGGGTCCTAGCCTGCCTGCCAGTTGATGTGATATGTCAGCAGAGAAGACATCTTTTGGGATGAGTTTCAAACAAAATGGTTTGAGGCTTTTTCTCTTTTTAACTCTACACTTACTGCTTCTGAAACAAGTTTTTTTGAAATGACAACTGGTTTTAACATTAACATAACATTAAAAAGTAACAGTTTTGACCCGCACGAGTTTGAAAACTTTAATTGGACATGTCCCAGGTTGAATAAGGATTACTGCCAACAGCTACTTCTACCCACGGCTTCCACTGATATATCCCCAAAAGTGGATGAGGAGAAGTATTAAATGATCCATGGAAATGGAGCCCATGAAATCCAGAACATAAGTAGCCTCTGGCATGCCACACACTTGCTGACCTCACACACACACACACACACTCAAACGCATACACACTCAAACGCATACACACCGCAGCCCAGACATCACATATGTGTGCTCACTCATGTAAGAAGTGTGCCTTCGCTGCAGCTTAATTCGAGTTCCCTCAGAGTGAGCACCGTGGCAGGGAGCGCCTGGGAGGGAGTGATGCACCCAGGTGACTGGTTTCCAGTTTAGAGTGAGTTCAAGCCACACTGGGAGGGCATCTGTATGCGCTCAGCACATCTACATCCCACAGGCTGGAATTTACAAATAGATTTCAAATTAGAGCCTCTGCTTTAATTTTCTAATGCAGTGACCCATTCTGTGGCAGTGCAATAGCTGGTCCCAGTGTGACAATTAACATAAATCACATTTGAAAAGAATTCGCCATATGTATTCATGCCTCATCAGTAAGTGAATTGACGTAAATGATTTATCCAAGGGAACTTAAATACCAATGCCCATACCACACGGGGCTACCACCTCTGCGAGAGCCGGCGTTCTACATGTTTTTTTTAACAGCCATGCTGTGAATAATCAAATTGACTTGTTCAAGATGAATGAATAGATGTGAGAACGCAGACAGTGGCGGTTTTGAACAGTCTGAAACATAGTTGCAACTGTAATGCTTTAAAATACAACTTTCTGTTCCTGTTCAAATTGTCTCGGTATAGAATTTGTACAACATCCACTTGTCTGACAAAATAATAATTTTTCCTGTTTTGAAAAACGTAGAAGCACCAAAGAGAACAGCCAGTCGGCAATTAAATAAAGCCATAATGAATGTCCATATTTGAACTTTACTCAAGCGTATAAAAAAGAGGCGCAGCACCGTGAGCCATTATCACTTTTTATTAAAAATGACAGGAACTGTAGTAGAGATATCTTTTGATTAAAAACAGCAAAGCATACTTGTGACTCTTAAAAAAAAAAAATCACTTTCTGCTTGTGTGAAGCTACTTACACCGATTTAGTCACAGACCTCCATAGCCATTAAAATGATATGAATGTGCTGCCCACTGTGTATCACTCGTCACCTTCCTCCTGATTTGGACTTCTTCATCTGCATGCGCCGCCTCAACCTCATCAGCTTTACTTTCTCTGCTTTTGATTAATCCTGTCTCGTTTGAGATTTTGAAACTATCAATGGGAATTATTCAAATCCCCGAGGTATGAAATGGCTATGAGGAGGCTGTGGAAGACACTCATTAACCCCAAACAGAGAGGGTCCCACTGTAACTCGCGATGATTTCTCTCTGTCTCAGAAATCTGATTAGTTACGGTGCCTGTATTTAATCGCATTTGAAGGTAAAAGTTAATTTTGTCAAGTGTATATATGATAATTTATCATTTGAGGAAAAAAAAATGATGATATATTACATTAAATATCTTAAACAGTTGTGTGCAAAAGTTAATACTCTGTTTCTCATGTTTTGTGTGTGTGTAATACAAATCACTGGATCATAATGAGTGTCAGTATTAAGCACGTACGACCTCAGATGAAGAAAAACTGGTAAATGTAATACTCTGCCACTATTAATTAAAAAAAAAGTGAAGCTAAAAGGAAAATCTGTGTACAACACTAAGTACCCCCTTTCTGTAAGTTGAAGCCAGGTCCTGTTATTCATCAACCCTTGATAAACTGATCATCTGCATGTGTGCAGACGTCTCTTAAGCAAACATTCTGACAGTGTTCTAGTCTGGAACATTCACATTTGTGTTAACAAAGGACCAAGAGAGAAAGACATAAGCTAGGGTCTTACAGAAGAAATTGATGACAGATGACACCTCAAGGCACTTCAACAATACAGTTCAGCTTGTTTCAAACTCGTCCATTTAATACAAAGCCAATAAAATAACAATACTAATCATTGCTCTGCTACGGAACGCAACATGTACCTTTCTTTGCTATAGTCTCCATCCCGAACAAGCACCAGGCGACTATGGAAAAGAACAACTCCCCTTTAACAGGAAAAAAAATCTGTCCAGACCAGTTCGGGTTGAGAGGACAGGCTCGGGAATTTATGGCAACAAAAAGAAATGAAACCCAGACAAAATATGAAGACGGTAAGGGCAAACAGAGAATGAATTACTGAAGCATCAGCCAGCTTTGTGACACTTTGTTGCAACTGAGTGAATCCCCTATAGCATATGATTTAAACTAATAACACAATGCACTTGTATGGATTTCATCGTTGGACTGTAGAGGACTGTAAGCCTCTACAGATTGCTTTGTTTTATTGATCATACATTTATTGTTAGCCCTGCACTTCCATCCTCCGAGGCATGCTTTTATCCTTTCTAAAACGATCCGGTATTTTTACATAGTCACTTTAACATGACGAGTCACGAAATGCACCGTGGACGTCAGCTGAAGAGATGAGAATCTTGCCATTTAGACCAAAACTAGACACTCTCCCCCTGCAGGGACTTGTTTTAGCTGTAATTCCACATTCAAATTGGATCAACAGCTGCTGTATATAATTCCATAATTTGAAGCATAATGTGTCCCATTAATGCCAGAGCACTCGCAGGCATTAGAGAGACAGTTGATGTAAAGCTCTCAGGATGTGCTCTGCTTATTCTCTGCCTTATTTGCCAGTAACATGGCGCACACTGGTGCCGCTGCCATTCTCTTACATGCAGATGTCAATTATGGAGGTGGCAGAGACTGGTGAGATGTGCACATCTGCTGGTGGATAATGTCTCCCCCAGCACAGCGCTACTCAATGAAGCGTAAATCTCAACTATCAGTTGGCAAGATTCACCTTAACAATAATGTGTTCAAGATTATACCAAAATGCTTACGTGGTATGTGCCAATTTTTACAATCAAGAGCAGCTGTGAAGTAGGTTGAGCTTTATTCTTGTCTTTACTTTTCTTTTTCTTGTCCTTCACGGGTCACGTAGCCTGGAAATGTATATGAGGCAGGTCTGTGTGTCGTCTTCTGTGTTTGTGAAAGGGGGCTCCTCCTCATCACACCCGGACCTCTGCTGCCTGCTGCGTTATTAGGCAAATACAGTGCATTAGGACAGACCAGCTTCCCCATTGATGTCATCCAGAACATCTAGTTATCACATCTTGCGCTCAACCACCTGCTGAGTTCACAGAGCTATCACCATCCCCCATGACCCGCTTGTGTCTCTGTTTGTCTCTGCTGGAGCCCTTGGATATGTTAAACACCAACATACGGCCGAGACCGAGTTTTCTGTGCGCAACAGCTCCCTCTGAAAATAGCTCGCTCAGAAAGCTCCGCTGGTCTAACTTACACTGTATGTTTGCGCGCGCAGATTCAGCCGAACTCATTGTAACTTGAACTTTGTTGCGATGGCGCGCGTCCAGCGCATGTATTGACTTGTTCCAGGTTGCGTTATACTGTATCTGGAGCGGTTTGTCGCTGAAACATGGCTGTCACCAAAAGCATCTGGTGATAAGAGTGTGGATTACAGCAGTATACATTTGTATAATGCCTGTGATAATGGGATAAAGCAGCTTCCGTGGGTGAAATCTGTATGGAGAATGGATTATTGCAAAGCCCTGCCTATGGGACGTTGAACCCAGGAGTTATCATAAGCAGTCAGCATCTCAAGTGGGTGCATTGCCTCAGAAAAGTGTTCTAAAGCCGCATTTTATGTCCGTGTTCTACTCTCTGGAGAGTAAACATAAGATGGGAATGCTATAGTTGTGTAGGTCTTAGTAAGTAATTACCATAGTAGCACTCGAAAGGATGAGATATAGTAGCTACATCTCAAATTTGCATTTGCGCATGGCCTGAATTTATTTATTGTTCTATCATCCGTGATACAGGAACCCTCTGAACTAGTTTGCATGTTTTTCTTGATAGCTATTACAGAGGAAAATTAACATTTCCATGCATACAAAAGCAATTACTGTCAATTTATACACATTTCATAGATACATATCCCCAATTAGAGCCTTTTCAGGGGGAATGATAAGATGTGCAGCTCTCACATTGAACATCTGAGGTCTGGACAGACACTGCATCCTGTTTTCTCTCTGATTCCTATCTCTGTGCACAGTTCCAGCATTTTAAGGGACTTCAATAGACAGCTCTCACCCATTTCCAGCACAACTAATTTCACCCTTAATAAGGGTCCAGTAGTGAAAAACAAATGTTTCTGTGCTGATAGTGATTCTTTGATATAATACAACAGTAACTGGATAGTCATGCAAGCAAAATCCCTTTACTGGGTACATAAAAGACAGTCAGCTGTATTTTTAAATGCTTCATATGTTTATAATGAAGTTACCAGTGAATTACAACAAGATACAACATCATCTGAATTATAAAATGCCATATTCTCTAATTCCTTTATTGACTCTGATGGCTTTATATTGGTGCATTTGCATGCCCTTTCCTCAACATGTCCTTGTGCCATTTATGTGAGGTAGAGAAATCTCAGATGACATCTTGGAATCTGCCCATTCATTAGCCCAAACAGGCTTATCTGCTTAAAGTCTTTGGCTAAGACCCCATTCTCACAGAGGAATGACTCACCTCCATATTGCCTCGTTATTCACTAACAGCAACAGTTACGTCACCCTGTTACTGGCTGTTGGAAATTATGAAGCTATTTGTGCAAATCAGCTTTCTAAATGATATAAAATGCTCTACTAGAGATCTGGCAAGAAGGAGACGGTCAGCCTGTCTTGATTTTTGCAGACGTGTGAGTGGTTCACGGAGTTCGCTGGTTCTTAAACATGTCAGAGAGAGGGCGGTGGACGGAGACGACGGCAGTGAGACGGATAAAAGGGACAGACATTAGCCATGCTTATAGTGCAAGTGCCTCAGGACTCAGAGGACAAACAGACACACTTTTAAAAGATGATGGTCATGTTTGCTGCTATATTTAGCACAGATAAGCGCGAAAGGATATGATTGTTCCTTATAATGTTGTTTACTTGTATATTAATGTAAATACATATCTGTGAAATGCTCTCCAAATAAATACGTCTGTCTGTTTGACCGGGATTATTACTCAAATTTCTGAGTTGAAACAACTTGAGATCTATTATTAAATGGCAAGGACTATGTCTATGTTTCACATGGCATAGAGTCATGACGTCATTCGAACACCGCGCACTTCCTATACCCTGGACTGTTCAAAATAATGTATAGAAGGGACGTTGCGGTTTTACCAGAAGTGACAGGGGCAATCTTTCTTCTTCAAGCACTTGTTACCACTGCGTTGCAACCTAGATTTGGCTTTTCATTGATCGTACATCTCAAATCAAATGAACCCAATTTTCATTGTTATATGTCTAAACTTATTGGTGCTGAACACAGATCACTGTCTCCTTTTTAATCAAAGACATGCAAATGGGTTTCTTAGCACCACCATCCAAGCACTTGCTGTGTCAGTATTGTTACTCGATATAGTTAGTATCAAGGTGTGGCTGGAGAAGGACCAAGATGCAGGAGACGAGGAGGCAGAAGTTCCAAAAAACAGTGATTTAATTAAACCAAAAAAATAAAGTGAGGGGATTGCAAAAACACAAAAACACAAGAGCCTAAACATGACAAAAATCCCAAAACATGACATGACACGTTATGGGGAGAAACAGTACGGATCAGCAGGAAGCGAGGGAAAGACAAGTCAAGATATACACAGAAGGCTTGACAAGACAGCGGCGAACACGATCAAGGGAGTTGGAAACAAGGGATGTCAAAACATAATTTAAACACAAGGACATGGGTTTTCAAAATAAAACAGAAACACCAAAACTGAAAAAAACCCGAACCGTGGCAAACTCAAAACCCTGACAGTCAGTGTAAGTGTGCAAATATGTGATTTGGAATACAGCCTGTGAGTTTGTAATAAAATGACAATTAACATTTGTCCTACGAGCAATAGATTTACATCAAAATAAATGTCTGTTTTAAGGGGTTCCTACAGACTAACTTGACAGCCTTCTGTCAACACATGCAAAATTAGGAGAATTAATGGCTTGAATTGGTTCTTATATATTTATACTAAAATAAGCAGTTAGAATCATAAACTCTCCTTCTTTTGCATCAACTGACACCAGTTTGAGAAACATCAGTAGTCGACTTGTATGACAAGATGGCAGCAATCACATGTAGATTTTTTAAAGTGTGTCTTCAGCCTCAAAGTAGGGAACAGCCATTTTTACTCCTCAGTCTGAAGATTTATTTACCATTTATTTATTTATTTACCATCAATGCACCTAATTTTGGAAAGCCTCCGAAGCCAACTCCCCTTGAACCTAAACCACATACCTTATATACAAGTCATACTGAAAAAAAATAAATATATATACATAGAAGATAAATACATAGTAGATAAATAATATACATGAATATAAATATCATATAAATTATACAAATATAAAACAGGTCCAACTACACAACATTTTAGCCAAACTATTTGAATATGTCAAACTCAAATTAATTTACATTCATATACTTACACAGTATTTTTGACAAAACATCTTGAAGGAAATCAAACTGATAAACCAAAATGACCAAAGAAAAGAAGAAAAACCCTACTTGGATTTGCTCAATAATTCAATCAATGCCATCACCAATTTCATAAAAGACAGGAATGCAGGGTTGACGCCCACCATATACCTGTATAGTGGGGCTGAGAAAGGGAAAAAACAAGTTCTAAGTAACAATAATACAAATAATCAAAACAATATTCAACCTATAACTAACTAAGTAAAAATATTTTAAACTAACATTTTGCTTTTATCCACCTCAATGTTTTGATGTTGATTGCTGCATGATGCTCAGTGACGCACTACTACAAAAGCAAGAGCAGATTAAAGCAAACTAATCAAATGTGAAGATAAAATGTATGTGTGAAGTGTTTATTAAAATAAATATCACCTACTTTGTCATAGATGCCCTTGTACAAACAGTCCTGTTTAATTACTTTTTGTTTGCACGCAAAGCTAAAATTACTTAATTTGGTCTGTAGGGAGCTTATCCACACTATCAATTCAATTCAATTCAATTCAATTTATTTGTATAGCGTCAAACCATAAGAAAGGTCATCTCATAATTCTTCACAACACGAAAAACAGAGATAAAAGTGTTCAGATTTCACACATCATAAAATAAAAGCATTTATCAAGCATCAGAAAACATCAGCAATGGAGAAACAGAAGAACAGCAAAACATCCCAAAAACACAGTAACATCAGGCTAGCTGACTCTAAACATAAGATTTTTCATAGAGGAAGGAGTGACTTAAAGGGGACCTATTATGAAAAACACGTTTTTTCTTGCTTTTTTTTTTTTTTTTTTTTTTTTACCTTGTCTGCACACATATTATTGATTGATACCATGACGGTAGAAACCAAAAGTGTATATATGTGCATTATTACTATATGTAATATATACATATATATACGCACACATATGCGTACACATACATAAATATACACATACAAACCCAGTGTTTTTTTTTTTTTTTTTTTTTTGGGGGGGGGGGAGGGGGTGGGGGGGGTGACGACATCCACTGCCAATCCAGGAAGCAGGAACACACGGAGACACACGTTTTTTCTTGCTTTAACTTATATAAAGTGGTCTCCCCTCAGCCTGCCAACTCAGAGAAGGAGGAAAGCAACCAAATTCTGCAGTGTCTGTACAGCCGCCCGGATGAGCCATCCAGTCTGATGTGGCTTCTACGAGCCGTTCAGATTCTGCTCCCTTTCGTTACATAACGAAAATGCGATTTACATAGGTTGGCCTCCGATGCGTGAAACCACGCCCAAAACTAACTACCGGTCTGAGGTTCCGCCATTTTTTCGTAGCGGTGTATCGCATCATTCAGGCAGCCAATCAGCACAGTGCCTCATTATCATAGCCCCGCCCACTCAGAATCCTGCATAGATAAAGAGGTTAGAGAATGGGAAGATAAAGACATGGCTCAGAGGCTGAATTTCTAATTTATTTAGCAAAAAGTGCAAAATAGGAGGTATTATTTTAGCAGATGTTTGTCTGATGAAGTTATTGTTAAATTTAGGGAGGCCATTGCTTATCTTACGACAGTGCGAAATAGTGATGTAGTCGAGGCCAGTGACCTGGGTTCTACCTCTGCAGATGTTGATTTCCTTGCTAGTAACACTGCTGATTTGTTGCATTCAGCTTTAGATGAAGTTGCTCCTTTGAAAAGGAGGGTTTCTAGCCACAGGAGCTTAACTCCCTGGTATAATTCAGATATCCGCATGTTGAAACAAAACGTGCGTAAAATGGAAAGGAAGTGGTACTCTTGTAGGTCTGTAGACTCTCATCGTGAATGGAAAGATATTCTAATAGTATATAAAAAAGCCATTCGCAAAGCCAGAACAGCTTATTATTCAACGTTGATAGAGGATAACAAAAGTAACCCACGTTTTCTGTTCAGCACTGTAGCCAGGCTGACAAAGAGTCACAACTCTGTTGAGCCGTGCATTCCTGCAGCTCTCAGTAGTGAGGACTTTATGGGCTTCTTCAACAGTAAAATCGCGAGAATTAGAGAAGAAATCAACCAGCCGGTTGTAGGTGTTTCTTCAGCTTTAGCGACTTCCCTAGGCTCTGACTTGTCTCTAGACTGTTTTGATCCTATAGACCTCCCTGAGCTGACTTCACTCGTTAATAGAGCTAAGTCAACCACATGTATGTTAGACCCCATCCCGACTCGACTATTCAAACATATTTTTTCTCTTATTGGTACGACAATACTGGACCAAATTAACTTATCCCTAAGTTTAGGATATGTACCACAGGTTTTCAAAGTCGCAGTAATTAAACCTTTACTTAAAAAACCTTCTCTTGACCCAGACACCTTAGCTAATTATAGACCAATTTCCAACCTTCCATTTGTGTCTAAAATTCTGGAAAAGGCAGTTTCAAGCCAGTTATGTGACTATTTGTATAGAAATGATCTGTTTGAAGTCTTTCAGTCAGGGTTCAGAATGCATCATAGCACAGAGACAGCACTTGTTCGAGTCACGAATGACCTCCTTATGGCCTCAGATAAGGGATTAGTGTCCATACTGGTTCTACTGGACCTCAGTGCTGCTTTTGACACTATAGATCATGGCATTTTACTGCACAGGTTAGAGCATGTTGTTGGGATTAAAGGGACAGCTCTATGTTGGTTTAAATCATACCTATCTGACAGGTTCCAGTTTGTTCATGTACATGAGGTTTCTTCAGAACAGTCAAGGGTCTGTTATGGTGTTCCGCAGGGTTCAGTGCTAGGGCCAATCTTGTTCAGTTTATACATGCAGCCGTTGGGAAGTATAATCCAGAATCACGGCATACAATTTCATTGTTATGCTGATGATACGCAGCTCTATTTGTCTATGAAGCCGGATGAAACAGAACCGTTAGTTAAACTTCAGGCATGTCTTAGGGACATCAAGGACTGGATGTCCAGAAATTTCCTGCTTCTAAATTCAGATAAAACAGAGGTTATCATTCTTGGTCCAGAGCATCTTAGGAAGGGATTAGATGGTGTTGCGATGGCTTCCAGTGCAACTGTGAGAAATCTTGGTGTTATTTTCGATCAGGATTTGTCGTTTAAACCATATGTCAATCAGGTTTGTAAAATAGCCTTTTTCCATCTCCGTAATATTGCAAAGATTAGGAAAATCCTCTCACAGAGTGATGCAGAAAAACTAGTTCATGCGTTTGTATCTTCTAGACTAGATTACTGTAATGTGTTGTTAGCAGGATGTCCAAGTAATTTGCTGAATAGGCTCCAGCTGATCCAAAATGCAGCAGCACGAGTACTGACAGGAATTAGCAGGAGAGACCACGTCTCTCCAGTGTTAGCGTCGCTCCATTGGTTACCCGTAAAATTCAGAATCCAATTTAAAATTTTATTACTTGCGTATAAAGCCCAAAACGGCTTAGCTCCGCATTATTTGCAAGACCTGATAGTGCCTTATGTTCCTGTCAGAGCTCTCCGTTCTCAGAGTGCAGGTTTACTCGTAGTTCCTAGAGTATCTAAATGTAGATTTGGAGGGCGGGCGTTCTGCTATCAGGCGCCACTACTATGGAACCAACTTCCAATCTGGGTTAAGGGGGCTGACACCACCTCCACCTTTAAAACTAAACTTAAAACATTTCTGTTTAGTAAAGCCTATAGTTAGTGTTTAGTAAACCTCTAGCTGGTGTTGGTAAATCTCTAGGTAGTGTAAACTTTAGTGTGTCAGAGTCGCTCCTGTGGTTTCTTGTGCTGGCCCCCCCTTCTCCTCCCTTTTCTCTCTTTTGTCCATGTTGCAGCATCCTTTGCCGGACACCGGAACCTGCAGTGTGGGAGTGAGGGGGGCAGGGTAACGGCCCCTTTTGGGCGGGGGAGAATGTTCGTCCCTCAAGACTCCTCTCCCTGGCCCTGCCCCTTCTCAACCTTTCCCCGACCCTGCACCCCAACCTGGGACTTGATGATTGGGCCGGAGCTTCGGGAGCTGCGTGCTGGCCTGCGGTCCCCACCCCTGGTCATCCCGTTGCTGGCCCCCCCTTCTCCTCCCTTTTCTCTCTTTTGTCCTGCAGGTGGCCGTGGGTGGCTTGTAGCTTGCATTACGGAGCACAAGTCTTTTCCTGACCCTGCACCCCAACCTGGGACTTGCTGATTGGGCCGGAGCTTCGGGAGCTGTGTGCTGGCCTGCGGTCCCCACCCCCGGTCATCCCGTTGCTGCTTCCACCTGCCTGCTGTGCTGTTGCCGTCCCTGACCCACCAGTCTGGCCCTCGGCAGGAGGGTCCCCCCTGATGAGCCTGGTCCTGCTCAAGGTTTCTTCCCTCCTAAAGGGGAGTTTTTCCTTGCCACTGTTTGGCTTAAGGTTTTTCTCCCACTAGGGGAGTTTTTACCTGCCATTGTTTATGTAATAACTGCTCGGGGGTCATGTTCTGGGTATGGGTCTCTGTAAAGCGTCTAGAGACAACTCTGTTGTATTAGACGCTATATAAATAAAATTGAATTGAATTGAATTGAATTGAAAAACAATCAAAAGCTTGTTTTAAGACATTCCAGTTTATTTGATGTAACTCAATTTGTTCCAAGGCCAACATAAAGTATGATTTTAATGGAAAAGCACATTTAATTTGAACTCAAAACCACATTATCCATGCCATTTTGGTCGCTAACGTTTACACTTTTTACCATCCAAAGGTCGCTTTATGTTCCTTTTAGTTCCTTTAATATTACTTAAACATAACTGAATTACAATTTGAACAAAACAAACTTCATTTTAAGAAAAGTCAAATTGCCTGACAAAAGGAAGTCAAATAAATTAATAAATAAACATTACAAATTTCACATTGCATTCCTGGCTGCAACTTTCATGGTCTTCAATTCTGTGTGCAGCACATTGTGCTTTCACATGGAATGTGCTTATAAATAAAGTTTTGCTTGTTTGCTGATCTGGTGGCTGTAGATCCAGCGTCTGATTTGGTGCTGGTTGCGGACCTATGACCAGACAAAGTGGAATTAAGAAATAAATAAAAAAATAATAAAAATACTATTACAGATAATCTTATCTGCAGTGTAGGTAGGTGTATGACTTTTCCAGCTACTGTATTGCAATTGGGATCTCATGATTCTGCCATTTATCTGTTTGGGAGCCATATATACTTTGGAGGAATGGCGCACGGTTGTGAACTCAATCACAGCGCGAGAGGATGTCAGTGCACGGGGCGCTCCCCGTGAATCACACACTGAAAGGCTATCACCCAAACCTCCAAGGTCCACTGCCAACTCATCAGTCATCACGGAGCAGACCGGGCCACCGACTGATCAGCCGTGCACACACTCCGGTCGCGGGGGACATTCGCAAGCTCAGCCCCCTCTCTCTTCCATCTCTCCTACATCCATACCAATATCCATACCCTGCTGAAACCATGCCATCACGTATTCCATAAGTTATGTCTCTCTGCCTACATTGTTTTGGTACACTGGACTGTCTTTCCGTATGGATATTTATATTGTTATCTAAAGCTGATACTGTATGTTTAAAAAAAATTGGGTTATAATGTTTTCGGTGCTGTAGAATAAAGCATTAAATCAACATGCTGCGGTGGGCAATGTCGGGGGAAAATATGCATAAATGAGTGACAAGAGGTGTGCAGGACATGAGGGATAGCACCAATTTGCATGATTGCGTGGACGGATGAGTGATTTACCTGCGCTTTTGTCTGACAGCCTTTTTTGATAAAGGACAATTGAGTGGCATCTGATCCTGAATTTCTTAACTGTAGCCCCCGAACGAAGCCCATGTCATGTAATTGAAGGGTGACAGTAAAAGGGTTGCAAGGCTGGATGTTGATCTAACGCATTTCTCCGCAGGGATGCGGATGTATTTAGTAGGGCCAGTGTTTAAGGTTACAGTATGCAGCCATTTTATCCCATATTTTCAGCTGCACTGAAACACCCAATAAAAAAGTGTATTCCCTCCGTTGTAGATCAACAAGAACCTTATAAATCCACATTCCTGAACGTCTTCAGGGAAAGTCAACCAATATTCTCTGACCCACTGCTTACCCTCTCTTCTGTATGCTTCTTCAAGTTTTCCAATTACAGTTTTCAAAGTTTAAAAGTATTATCTGCCTAGTTCACTTACTCTCTGGCTTATTCGGGCCCGCTGCCCCTGTGCACGCCGTACAGTGCTTTCTCCACCATGCGCAACTCTCACATCTGGCACACTCATGCCCTGCCAAAGCCACATTAGAAAACAGATGATATGACAATTTCACACCCGTAGCGTTATCCTTTGCCTCACTCCGATTCACCTGTGGCCAAGCAATCTTCCTCAAGTAAGCAAAATAATAAGTAATTACCATAATGTTTGAATAAAATAAAAAAAAGAGAGGTTAAAAAGGAACTTTGAATGGAAGCAGGAGTTTGGCGGGGGCGGCGGGTGTTGCGGGGAGGAGAAATGTTTGATTAATCTTCTTAACACGTTTCATGTGCAGATTCTTTGAGTTAATTTCAAGGACCATGCCTAAAGGAGATTACCTCCCCATGCTCCTGCACATTTGCTCATGAGTGATTTTGTTTATTCATGTTTTATATTATAATGCTCCTCCTGCCGTCTGCAGCCACAGAACCACCGGCAAAAATGCAATTTATTTCCCGCACTGCACACGATGGAGACAGCTGATAATGTCACTAGGAAATATGAAGACTGCTGGGACGGGACCAAGCAGCCTGCTATTTATGTATGGAATACAAACCAAATATTTTGTGCGGGTTCTCCTAACCCACACATACATATTAAACACACATTCTGCCCTCTAAAAGTTGCTTCAGTTGGTGTTATTGAATTATAACCTGCACTTTGGGCTTTACAAATGTGTGTTTCTGCATATTGTGATCTTGATTTCCATATCCGTCATCTGTCAGTAGATCAGCATCAGGCTCTCGTAACATGAATCATTACAGAGAGTCATATGAAAGGTCAAAGATGTGTTTAGATTCTCAGAGGTTGCAGATTAAGCTTTTGCTCCGTTGCCAATCACACTTATCATCATCAGCTTATTGAAAGCTCATCCCAGCGAGTGTACATGCCTCCCTGGTATGAACCCCATCTACAGTATGTTGTCATGACATATATCTCGCATCCCACTCATATTTCATTGGCGGGACTCGGTTTTGAACATGCATCAAAGTCTCTTTCATCACTCCTGCTAATATGGATTTATCTGTTCCACTGGAAGTGATGGGAGAACTGACGCAACTGTTTACAGTGGCTCCTCTGCTCCCTCCAGATGACGAGGGGCGATGATGACGAGCAGCGCTCTTTGCCCAGCAGACGGACCGGACGGCGGGATTTATGGCCCGCCGTGCCCATCCTCTGCACAAAAACGCATTGTCTCTGGATGGATCGTTCAGCCTGTCCTTGCTTTATTGATCTCGCTCCTCACAAGTTCACAACTTCCACGTTCCTGGTGCTTCACTTGACAGGGAAGAGATTTAGTGGAGGGATGAGGTCAGATAGAGGAAGAGAGATGGAGGGAAAGGGGAGAAGAAGAGGGAGGGTGAGGCGAGGAGGAGAATGAGTCAAAGGAAATGAGAAAACAGAAAAGGAGGGGAAATAAAGAGAGCAGTAAGAGGAAGGGATAAGGGAAGGGGAGAGTGACTCCTTGGGGAGGACGCAGCTCTAGGCCAGGTCAGACAAGATTGATACTTGTGTGTAAAAGCCTGCAGAATTAGGTGCTGGTACAGTAGAAATCCACTGGTAAACACATCCTGCAGCTCTCAGACGCCTTCACATCAATCTCAGCACGGTTTTGCAGCACACAGTGAACATACACCTGCAACCACACCTCTAAGTGTTTCACTCACTGAAGTGGTCACTGAACAGCCGTGTGACCGCACAGCCAATCCAAACATTGTAAAGTCTGACTTCAGCACTTCTTCTGTCGAGTGTTTCTACTTTTAGCACTTTTAGTATCACAGAGATGCGTCTCCTAAACTTCCAGGCATGTCTAAGATGTGTGAAAACATGTGCTGACAGCAAAACATTGTGCTTTAAAGTGACATACAGTGTGTTTGAGCCATTAACCTCTTTGTGATCTTTTGCTCATTTTAGTGCCTCAAATCCCTCAAGTAAATGTCACTTTTTTCTGGGAGTGTTGACCTGAAGATTACATTAGAGACAGCGACTCTGATGCTGACAAAGCCCACAGGGAGTGTGGGGAAGGCAGGGGAGGGAGCTTACATAAGGACAAGCCTCTGAAAAGCACAGCCTAATTGGGTCGGCAATCATGGAACATGAACTGTTTGTGTGTGCCGGTGATGGGTGGCTGAGATGCTCGTTGTGCTCTTATGAAATGCACTGTACATTTGTTCTCTTAATGTGTACACAATTCATTGTTAATGGCTTCTCTGGTGCATCGTTGAAGAATCTCCTGTCGGAACATTCATTAGCAGTGCATGAAGAGCCGCTCCTCGGCCCTCATCTTTTTTAACTCAGCCACTGAAGTAATCATTTCAGAAGGACCTGAGATCAGAGTGCAAGTCCATCCAGTTACTTATGTGCCATTATAAAAGCAAGGAGACTTCCTAGTGGAGTCAAAGAGAGCGAAATATGAGTTGACATGCTACTGTTTTTTAAAATAAGCAGAGGAAAAAAAAAAAAGAGAAAGTTTGGGATATCTTATTGAAGTAGTAAGCAGGAAAATGAAATGTGGCGGTGTGCTTCGCTGTCAGTATGTGGAGCCTTTGATAATGAGACATTTTTTATTCCTCTTTCTGAAGTCGGTGAGTGCACGGAGCAGAACACATGAGAGATTTGGGGTGCGTGATCCAAAAATAAAATAGGTCATCAAATTACCCCAGTGATTGTGTGTACCTGCCCAATTATGATTGATCTTTGCAAGAGAAAACAAAGTGGTGTGTTTTATTTGCATGTTAAAAGATGCTCTCTTTCGCTCCCTCTCTATCTCCCAGCACTATAATTATCTCAAACGTGAAATGCTATTTAGGTATTCATAATTTATTTCTGTGTGTGCGGGGAGGACACAATAGACGAGTGCTGAACGCTCTGCCAAGCCCCAGATTTTTTTTTTCCTTTTTTTTTGTAGTTAATTGAAAATCTCATTTGCATGAGGAGAAAATCAAACACTCATTTCCATATATGAGATTATAAAAAGATAACTGCTGGTGTTTGTTGTTCCATATTTGATCTGAGAATTTCCACCTAATTGCTAAATGCTGCAAAATAGAGCTGGAGTGTAATCTCCAAACTGATGTTCTAAAGACAGCGAGGTGTTATGTTTCAGTTCAGAGGCCTAACAGTGTTCTCTGTTTTCTAACGTTTGTATATGCAGTCAAATGGATGGATGTGTATTTTTCGTGTAGCCCCGGTGCTTCCGTATCAGAAGCTCAGAGAATGTACCTGGTTATCTTCCAGCTTCGTAAAGACCAAAGCCAGCCCAGCTGGATGTTGTGTGGGGAGGGAGATGCATTAAAGCGACTGTAGCGGTCAGAGCCAATGATCAGAGGTGTTCTGTTTCAGCCCTTACAAACAACCCCATGTATCCTAATTCTCCTTTCTCCCTCACTAACACACACACACATGCACAACCCCGGTTATTCCAGGAGGACACCATTACAGGCACAACCTCAGCCTCTGTTCCCTGCTAGAAGCTCATTAATGCAGCCCCCAACATGGGCGGACACCAGGAGATTTTCCAGCACCTCCTCGACTCAGCTCCCCCAGCTTTTCATCATTTTCCCCCTGAAAGTGTGATTAACAGGATTTGTTTAGCAATCTCAGGCCTCACATAAAACTGGCCTGAGTGTTGCTGGTCATGACCCTCTGCAGGGCTGACACATTTTTGTCTCACACATAATGAATCAGCACACATCATTTTAAATGAGATCATAAACAGTGAATGAGGGGTTTAATTAAATATGAGGATTTGCTGCTGATGTTGTGATTGAGTAAATACAAATGATTTGCATAGCATTTTTCACAGAAGATAATCACAAAATGCTTCACAGTAAAAATCAAATTTCAGATTTAGAAAAGAAAAAGAAAATCCCAAAAGGACAGCTCTAAGCATGTCTGTTTGCACCTGGTATTGACATGCTTCTCCACAGGTGTCTTGGGGAAGAAAATTGTAATTGGATGTCCTCTATTCCACTGATATGTAATAAGCAAGTGCATGATTTCTGCTTTGCAAAACTAAATGCATTGACAACTAGCACATCCTTTGTGAAAGTCAGTCTCCCAGAACCTTCTAGTCTTCAAAAATAAGACACAAACATAATCCTGTATCTACCAGGCTTGCTGTTTTGTCCTTATTTCGCATACGCAAATTGTGTCTAATGCCATTCATTTTTTTAAACGCAAAACTAATTAATTTTGGGAAATATGACCCTTTAGTTTGGAGAAACAAGAAGCAACACGGCTGTTACAATGCACAAAGCATCAGCCACGGGGCCCACTAGTTTTCTGAAGAGCAGTTTTGAAGCAGGTTTCTTTGACATTTTTTAAAATACATAAAAAAAAGAATATATATACTTTTTCCTTTTACCGCACCCTACCATTTTGCCGTTGAAGCTAATGGTAACATGCACATGTATGTCAATCAAAGTTTGCTGTGTATATGTATTTGGTTTCAAATGTTTCAGTGGTAAAATGAAACACTGGGTTAGTATTACTTTCTGATTACTTAATTTGTAATTATGATGGTGAAATAATTAAGTGATGATGGCTAGCCATTGGCTTAGCCAACTGTCAATCAAAAGGATAGGCCTCAATTAGAAAAAAGAGGATTTTATAGAAATTTACCTGATGTGCTACAAAAAAGTGAACCCTCCTCAGAGTTGTCATGGATGTGAAATCAAACAACACAAAACACACCGGTTTTCTGAATCAGGCTATCAATATGTTTATTAAAAACAGCTTAAAAGAGGGGACGTTTAATTTGACAGTTGAGTGTTCGAATTACCTAGATCAACATCAGTTGTCGCTTGTTGGGCCAAAGTTTGCCTTCTCTGGACTTTCAGGACATGTTTTTGACATATAATAATACAACAACAACCATTTATTTAAAGCAAGGATAATTATCTACTCCTGTAATATTGAATTTTAGAAATATATTTTTAACTGAATCAGCAGGAAGACATATTCTGCTTGTACATAACACCACTTACAGTATATAGATGGTCCATCGTTGGCCAGGAAGCATTGTATTTATACTGCTAAAGAAACCACCTCTGAATGTGGTTTGAGTGATCGGATCCCAGCGTGTCATAATGCATCCTGGTAAGTTTACTTGTATACTTAAGTCTGTCCAGTTGTGATTGGATCACTTGGGATGGATGTTAATACCATGTATAAACAGTGCAGAATGTCTTGACCTGCTCTTTTAAGGAATCAGCGTTATCAATCCAATATGAAATGGTGGGAATCACATTTCACAAGTGAGGTGTACCTGCTTGGGTGAAAATAAAACCCCCAAAAACAAACTATCCCTTGAGTGGAACAAGTACGAATCTAAGGCTAGCCGATCAGAGTTTGGGATAAGGAAATTAATGTTCAACAAGATCTGAAGTATTCTGAGAAGCTTAATCATGACACGCCTTAAAAGGGAGCGTCAACATTTTTAACCCAATTTTGAAGTAAACTGGAAATGAGTCACTGCAGCACTTTTCCCAACCTAAAGACAGTAGAGGGTTTTTGTTGCTGTTAAGGCCAGTAAAAAGGGCATTACAATAACCAGAACCAAAGGAAATAAGCATATGATTAATTAACACGTATTTGGGCTCTGAAACCAATTTAATTTCAAAATGCTCCTCAAGTGGAAAAACATGTTTTGGATCTTGATTGTTGCGCTTGTCTTTCAGACACTTAGAGAATAACATGCAGCTTTTTTTTTCTTTATTTTATTCAAATTCTTTAATAATTAACTTGTCTATGTGTTTATAGAATGCAATAATGAATGCATCTTGAGTAAATTTTTTTAATGTACAGTAGCGAACAAAAGTCCCTCTTCTAGCCCATGTTCATTCAAGTTTTAATTACATCCATGTGTATATTCCCGTCTCTCTAACATGCAAACAACAACAACAACAACAACAACAACAACAACAGGAACTTGGCTCTCTTAAAACTAAACAGAAGGAAAAATAAATCATTATAACTACAAATATCTGTATTAGACTGAATCACAAATAGCTTTATGTTGTGTAAATATTCATTGGAGATTGACTATTGAGGCTTTTTCCGGTGCCAAAATACCGTATTTTCGCGACCATTCGGCGCACCGTGTGGAAAGGCGCACCCTCATTTTTGTGTGTCATTTTTAGATTTAAAACATACATATGGCGCACCGGCCCAAAAGGCGCAGTCTACAGAGCAGAGCTGCACACACGCGTGCCGCAAAACACGCTGGCCGGAAAACACACACACACCCGCTGCAGAACGCACACACATGCAGAACGCACACACAAGCACACAAGCGCTTATTTAAAAAATAGAGCGGGAGCAAAACCTCTGTTTCTGCATTAAAGAGCTCCGCTAATTCAGCTGCGCCAGTCCGAATTTCCTCGGTGTCAGTCACTTTCTGCACAACAGTAAATAAACTTTTCATACCCCGTTGTGCGGATCCTCCACCGCGCAGAGCCCGTCTCTCCCCAGCGGGGTGGAGCAGCGCGCGTCACAGCGGCTTTAACCGGGAATGTGAGCTGTTCGGACCGGCTGGGACCGAAGCCACCCACCTGTATGGGAGCAGGGGCTCCCGGGGAAAGACCAGCGGCATTTCGGCCGGATCTGCCCCGGGGATGGTGCGCCCTGGCCCGGCAAACCCGCGGCGGGAGCCTGGCGGCTCCTGAGCGCATCCTCTGCATCTTGGTTAGGCTACCAGAGATCAAACCGACAGATTTGCCTGAAAATCTCGCAGGGTGAAGTTGTTCCGACCTGGGACAGACCCCTGAATAAATAAAGGTAAGAAAATAAACGTTTCATACCCCGTTGTGCTGCGTTGTGCTGCGGATCCCGACCGCGGCGGTCCCGGGTCCCGCGTCCCGGGTCCCGCGTCCCGGGTCCCGCGTCCCACGTCCCGGGCCCCGCTCCGCGCTGGTCCCGGGTCCGCTCCCCGTCTGCTCCCCCGCGCTGGACCCGCTCACACACGCGCTGTCGGGGAGCCGGTACCAGGGTTTGTATCCGACAGGAGCTCCAGTCCGAATTTCCAGACCTGTCTCAGCCACCTGATCATCATCATCCCTTCATCCAGCCCCCCCTTTCCATTCGTCCTTATAATGACTCCGGCTGGAAACGTCTTATGCAAAGTTTTTCTTTTAAAAATCACCATAGGTTTCTGTCCATCAGCTGCGCCAGTCAAGCGCTACATAAATGAGAATCTGTGTGTGTCGCCGCGAATACACACCCGCGCATGTCGGGGTCCGGTACCGGGTTTGTAACCGACAGATTTGGCTGCAAATTTCGGAGGGTGAAGCTGATCAGACCTGAGACAGACCCCAGAAATCTCTGCTCGCAAAGCGGCCGGGAACCAGGTCGATTGGACCGCTTGGGGAACCAGGAAGTCGGGTTGCAGCAACGCCCATCACCGCGCTGCTCCAGCCGCTGCTTTAACCGGGGAAAGTCACCGGTTCCGACATGCAAAACACACGCGCGCTGCAGAACAAGTGTGCTTATTTAAATAGAGCGGGAGCAAAACTTAGTTTGATTGTATTTTATTTCACTTTACACATCAAGCAAATCCTTAAAAGTTTTCATCTTCTGTTTCGCATTAAACAGCTCAGTGGATGGTCTCATTCAGCTTCACCCGCCCCCTTCTCCCTTTACCGTTCTCATGGCCGGCCTTACATTACCGTAATTCAGGTAATAGACACGGCGCACCGTTTCTTAAGGCGCCCGGCACATTTAAAAAAAAAAAAAAAAAAAAAAGTTGCGCCTTATGGTCGCGAAAATACGGTAGATTATTGAAATTGATTAATCAGTCTACCTCTTTTATTATCTCAATATCTTCAGTTTGTATCTTAATAAAGACAGTGAAAGATAATTATGAATGATAATTTACCCAAGATTAGGGGTTTCTTAAGATTTTTGCACAGCCTGGTGAGCTTGTTACAGCAACAGCCTGCAAGCGTCTTAGCGGTCGCCAAACTCCTGTCACCCATTAATTAATGTCACTCAACCTTCCTATGTGCTCTGTCATCCCCCATCTGCACTGATAGTTAAAACATTCAAGTTTTTTTTTCTATTTGGTAACATTCTGATGTCACCAAATGATGATGAGGTGATAACTGTTTTGTTGTTGTTTTTCTCTTCACAGGTCTAGCGAAGCCAACCGTGTGAAAGCTAAATCTTAGCATAAACACCCTGATTCTTAAACACATCTGTGAATGTGCACGTCCACAAGGACTGCAGACCACTTCATTACGGCAGCTGTACATGTGACGACCTCTATTCCACAGCTGGGAAAGGACAACTGTCAAATTAAATGACACGAGGTATATTTTATTTCTCTGTGCATCTGACCTAAGCATTTTGCCTCAGAAATATGTGCTATGTATTTTCGTCTAGGGCTCCAGCGCAGGTAATTGAAAAGCATTGCTCAGTGTAGCGTATGCACTCAGACATGCGATGAGGCCACCATTACGGTTCAGCATGGCCTGGAGGGAAGGGGATGGAGGGAGAGAAGGGCTGCCCGCTATGATAGAAATGTTAGATTAACTGGGACTCTAACTCTTCCTTCAATGTCAGCGGTTGAACGTCACATAGCTGTGAATATTGTATCAGGAATCTTAAAAACCTATAAATATACAATGTTTTAGCCATTTAAACAATTTTTAGTTTCAGTCATAGGCTGATAACTTTTGGATTTAGTCAACTTTTCTCATAAAAAAAAAACTCAATCAAGTTTTCAAGTCATTTACTAGTTTTACTAGTCCTCCGGAAATGAGACACCTTCATAAAGTAGCAGTAGGGCTTTATGTTTAGGAGGGGAGGTGTGACTTGCTTGATTGACATGTCTGGGAGCCAATGGGAGCGGGTCTTAAGAGGTCAAGACTCCAGGAACACTTGTCTGTATGTAGAACAACTTTAATATTTGATCAGCATGTTTCATCTCATGGCCTTCATCGGGGTTATCATAAAACATTCACCACTGTTTAAATGGGACCGGCTCGAAACCGAGGAATAAAACAAAAAATAAGAAACAAATTAACCAATTATACAAATCAATCTTTGGTACCCTAACTAATGTACTCGTTTTTTGATTTTATTTCTGCTGTTTCTGTTTCATATTCATCCTGTTTAAGTGTTGATACTCCATGTTTCGTGATGGCCCTGATGAAGGCCACCGGCTGAAGCGTGCAGGTCAAATATCAAAATTGCTCTACAGATTTCAAATGTTGCTGGAGTCTTGAGCTTCAGACTTTCAGACTTCAGACTTTTTTGGTGGAATTTGAAGTTACGCCAGACACCAAATGATTGGGTTTTAAAGTGACTGCAAACTGATGATGCCTGCCATCAACATTTGACACATTAGAGGAAGAAAAGAAAAAAGGCTGGCTCTTGTTAATATGTATATTATTGATTTGGACACTTGTTGTCTGATAAGGTACATGCCACACAAGTCAAGCATTTTATCTCATCCTGAATATTTCTTCCACTCATTCTCTCATTGTTGAGTTGATATACTGTAGAACAGAGTGCTGCATATATATATATAGGCATACATTGCAGGAGCTACAGTATTTCTTCAATGTTATTGCCTTATTTATGTCAGCAAAACATTTAATTAGTGTTTGATAATGAACAACCAGCACAGATTTACCGCTGGTGAGTAAAAGCACTGCAACTCATCAGAATCATTGAATCTGTGGGAACCCAGAGATTATTTTCCTGCGAACCAGAGGGTCCCGTTGAGGGATTGTGTGTGACAGGAAACCTTTGGAATGTGTCAAATATATCCTTTTCCACAGTTGCGGGTAGGAAAACCTGTGGCTCCACACACTTTGCTGTTCCGTGTCATTACAGAACAAAGTCTGTTACAGGACTTATAGCATCCAAAAACGTGATGATACTAGAGAACGCTAGTGTACTCACTGGCTCAAGTTTATAGCACATGACTGCTTTAAATTTATCTCTTAAGTAACATTTTTTTTTCCTTGATCTTCCATATGTCCTTCACGTAGTGCACAGTATATGCAGAGGGAGGGCGAATACTCAGGGCTTCATGTAATAAGCATATAATTAAACTCCTCTGACAATTACATCATACATTATCAGCCGAAGGCAGATCCATTACTCCTTCCGATCAATGGCGTGGCCACAATTGGCTTCCTACTCTGACCACACCAGAGACCGGCAGCCAGGCAGCTCGGGCTTCTTAGCCCTGTTGCAGGACCAGTAAGTGCTGTTAGTGACATCCAATACTGACAGCTTGAATGAGAGAGGGAGGAGGGCCTGCTACTTAATGCTAGGTGAAGGGGAAGAAGCAAATGGGAATTAGTAGCTATGAGGACAGCAAGGAGGTGGTGCAGCTACTTGCTGGAGCTCTGGAGTGCAATGATGAGTCATGGTAGAGTGAATTAGAGCGTGCCCCCCCCTCTGCAGTATTGGAGATTGCTATTTCTAATAATGAAATCCTCAAAGATTACTCAGGTCGACTAAAGGCTAGCTCGGTGCTGAGTTGCATAATGATTATGAATTAAACATCAGAGGATCGTCCAACTGAGCACGCAAGCTTTACAGAGATACTTTAGAACTCGGACTGCATCAACAATTCATATATAGAATATTTTAAACTATGTGCTTTTCATACTTTAAAGACTGTGCAAGACATAAATTGCACCATAGCTTCAAATTCAGTCCAATTTGAGAACTTTCCTTTAACAGATAATTTACTGTTATGACATATTCAATGGCATCATTTGCTGGGGAGCACCCGCGTGCATGCCATCTGTCAATTAGATGTGAGAAGGGTATGAGATTATAATTCTGATCAGTCTGCCAAATCCCTTCTGCCTGTCAGCATGGTCTGACTGGAGCAACCACAGGGTCTGTGAATAGATTAAATCAGCTCAACCTCTTCCTAGCTCCATCTGCTTTCCCCTCTTTACCCCCTTTCTTACTTATTCACCGGCTGCCTCTCACCCTGCCCCTTTCCTCATCCCATCCCATCCCCTGCTCATCCATCCATTTCATCCCTCTCCTTTCTACTATACTCTCTTACTCCTTTTCACAAAAATGATTACATTACACATCCATGGAACATGCATTAGCACAGAACACACACTTTCTTCTCCTTCATCTCCCCTTATTCTCTGCCTGTCCTTCCAGGAATTGGCTAAGGCAATGTTATTTCAGATTATACAGTTGTTAAAACTCATTTTAGGCTAACAACGGGACATCAAAAGCAGTGAAACCGGCACAGAGGGAGAGGAGGAGGTGTTGATGGAGTTCTGGGCAGGTGAGAAATGGAGAAGGGCTGTGAAGAAAAGACCTGATCAGATGGAAGGGAAGATTAGAGAGGGAATTATTAATGGGGCCAAGGGCCCTTTGGAGCAGAAGATTTGTTTGGAAGAGGACACAAACCTGAATGCTGGATAATCAAGAAAAAAAAAGATTTTCTCTCCTTTGACAGAATGTGAAATTGTGAAGATATGAGGATTCTAAAAGAATATATCATTTTAATCAGAAAATACAATATAAAAACCCATGAGATTAAAAAGTACACTAAAATGATCAATGTAACACCTTGATAACTTGCGTTGCCCATACTAAAAATGGGCGAGAACAAACCCGCTTCATAGGTTTGCCCTTCTCTTGAATATATATTGCCCCCCCCCCCCCATTTTCTTCTCTTTGTATGCCTTCCAGGAGCAAGCAGGTCACCCCAAAGGGAGCTTGAGTGATTGATGTCGCGGTGTCATGCTGATTGACTTCATGGTTGCATACCCCAGAAGAAGGGATGAGGTAGAGTGTGGAGGGGCAATCACAGCCACCCAGGACATACTTCATTTCTAGGTCCCTCTCCCCGTCGATTGGTCCTCCGACTGCCTACACACCTTGCAGGTTGAGTGGTCTGAAGGCAGCGAGCCTCTCAGCGAGAGCTCTGACCCTTGCATGAAAACACTTGTTTTGCTTTTGTGTCTGATGGAGAATTTAAGGGTCAGTTGGTCTACAGCCCCACTTTCCCAAGAGGTCCAACTGATCATTGTATTCATGCACGAAATGGCTGCAGTGCCGGGAGTTACCTGTAGCCTCATTCAATCTGGAATGTGGATTTGGTGGAAGAACAGCTTGCATTACATGAATTCACATTTCTGCTGTGATTCCATATCACCAATGGATTTTACATATCCCTGGATTGTGTTTTATGAGAGTCGGGGGATGGGGGGTGGGGGGTAGGGGGTTAGTTTTCAGTTGTGAAAAAAATTACCATTAGAAATAAACTCTTGCAATAACATGCACTGGGGCTCTGAAGTGCCCTGTGAACTGCAAAGGCCTGGTAGTGTATTTATATTGGGGTTTCACATGATGAGAAACAGATGGAGTGTGTCGAAGATAAAAGAGAAGGAAGTATGAAGTATGACTAAGGTATAATGATGAGGAGCCAAGATCCAGGAGACCAAATGCACATTTTCTGCATTTGGTCCCCCCCCCCCCCGACCTCAAATCCCTTCGTCTCTCTGGTTTACATTTACTGACCCCCCCCCATCTCTAAATGGTTGGTCTTAAGATATTTGTTTACACACACATACACAGCCACACAAACATATACATACACACACACATAGCCACAAAGACATGTACACACACACGTACGCATACACATATACACACACACACACACACACACACGCATGATCATATACATACACGCATACACACACATAGACATACACCGGCTTGTTCACCTGCATGCTTGCTCTGTAGTTTTTGGGGTTAGGTAGCGGTAGCTTAGCTCAGACTGCGATCAGATCTCAAGATTTGGGTCGATTGCTGTTACTGTTTTGGTTGGCTCCGTGCCGGTTTCGTGTTTTGTTTGTGGTTTTTTGTTGCAGATTTCCAGTGCTTGACGTGTGTTTCCGTGTGTTCCTGCTTCCTGGATTGGCAGTGGATGTCGTAACCCCCCCCCAAAAAAAAATAAAAAAAATCACTGGGTTTGTATGTGTATATTTATGTATGTGTACGCATATGTATGCGTATATATATGTATATATATTAAATATAGTAATAATGCACATATATATACCTTTGGTTTCTACCTTCATGGTATCAATCATTAACATGTGTGCAGACAAGGTAAAAAAAAAAAAAAAAAAGATATTTGTTTATTTCGCCTCAGAACAGATTCACACCAGATCAATCTGTTGTACCACAGAAGAATAACTCCCCTCCAGCAGTTATTGGTCCATGTAGCGGGGGTCAGCTGGAAGCAAAGTTTTAAGTGGCCAAACACAAGCTGGCACTGAAGCCAGACTAATATCAAGCCCATTTCTTACTTCTTCAGCCAGTATTGATCTGCCATAATGTATGTTTAGCTGATCGTGTTCTCAACTCCTTTCAGTAAACAGGCCACAGTCAATACTGTCACAGCGTGTTTGACTAACACCTCCATGCCAACAATCAGTGCTTTACTGCCCTGTACTGCATATCAAACTGAAGCGAGGCGGACCGAGACTTCACCGTCCAACAATTGCTTTGTGCCGTCCGGCATTATCTGCGGCGGGACGGCCGCTGCGGCGGCGATGCTAATGGGTAGCGTGGTCCCACACAGTCATGCTGCTGTGCTGTTGTGTCATCTCCGAGAGACAGCCCTCCACGTGCACCTGCTGCTAGTAGGGTTCATTATGGATTTCTCTAATGGCTTTTAGAGTTTTAATAGCAGGGTTTTGCATGAAGCGGGTAATGAATCACTAGATGTCGTCCCTGTGCTTAATGAGAGCGCCCACTGTTTCTCAGAGACACGAGGAAGAGACAGGCATCGCAAGCACCTCCTGGAATCTGTCTTTATTTATTCATTTATATGTATTTGTTTCTGAGATGAATTATCTGTCTCATTTAAGGCGAAGCACACACACATATATGCACACACAGTTTAAGGAGCTGTTGAAATCTGGATTTGCATTCATTTCAACTAAGATGATTTTCAGCATTATGCTTCTCTCACAACAGAACCTAAGTCAGGACACATTTGGGGGTGCGCAGCGGGAGAGGGTGGAGGGTACTACACACCTGTGGTACTAATGAGGCTCATTGCTCCAGCATAACTCACTAACTGGGTTTTCAGTCTCCCTTTTTGCTCCAATAGGAACATCAAAGTGGGGAAAATGTAAAGTAATAAGAGTTTGAAGTGATTCTTAAGCCTGGAGTTCAAGCTTTCAAACATTAATGCCAATTTTGACAGTATTTTTTTGTTTCTTAGCACTGTTTTGCCCCAGTAAATAACCATCCCTTCTTGTTAGTTGCCCATATTCTCTGTCTGTGCATATATTCCATAGATACCAGTGGGTTCATGCCATTTTGTTGGGTAGTAAAAATAGCAGTTTACCTTTTCCAATCCCAATCAATATGACCTCTAGAAAACACTTTAGTATAATCAATCACTTGACTTCATGTTTAAAAATTCTGTCTTTCAGCAGCAGGTGACAGCATAGATTACTATCAGCACCATTCATTCAGACAGCTGTGCACCTCTGCCTCATCCTGGGCATTACATTTTGCGCCTGAAATGTTTGATGATAAAATTGAAAGTGGAGTGAAGACCCTGCTCATCAAGCACTTTTTTTTTTTTTTGGTGATGAATCACTGTTGTGTTGGTGGTGTTGTCTCTTTGCAGAATGAACCGGCTCGATATTTTCACTCTGGCTTCTCCAAAGCAATAGACAGCTGTCTGTTCTCACAAATTGACTGTAGGTGCTGACGTATTTAAAAAGGTGTTGTAGCACTGGCTATTGGAGAGAACAAGAGCTGAATTTGCAAAGGTCACATGCAGAAATGATATAATGTGCATGGCTCAGTTGAATAAGGCACACTAAATTAATAAAATGATGGGGTCTTTTATTCTTCTCAAAGAGAATACTCTTGAAGTAAATTCAAACTATACGAGCTGAAGCCATCATCCGCTATCGACTTCCTTTGTATAATCTGTACCAATCACAGCAGAGGAGAAAGTGTGAGACACTTATGAAACTATCTTCCATCATGGCAAATTCTCCTTGATAATTATATCACGAGGATGTTTGCAGTGTTTTATATTTTATTTGCATAATCTTAAGCCGTTATATTGCAACAGCTGTTCTGAAATCCAACTGCACCTTCACGATGGGAAATAAATAATGCATTGGCACTTCTCTTGGCCTGACAACAATCACTTCTGTAAATATCGACCTCACAGTATTCTAATGTGCTGCAATGAATGGAAATAAGGCTACATAGAAAGTGATTTCTCGTGGAGAGACCTTCCACGTTAACTAACATTTGACATATCATGGTGTGGGCATGTTGTCCCCTGTTATACACCATACGCACTTTGTCGTGACGACTCTGAAATCAATCAGCCCGTTTGAGTTATTTGCAGTCCAACATCAAAAAGGCATTACTTATCTAAGGTTTTTAATTTCCAATCCATCTGTCAAGCCAGGTGAAATATGGAATCTCATTATTTTGAACAAGTGGGGAGGGGGGACAACATAAATCATTTTGTTTTAATCTATTACTGACATAGTCTGCTTAGAACCCGACCAGAAAAAGATGGCAGAAAAAGTGGAAGATTGAGAGTGAAAGAGAGATCAGATGTGACATCTAGAGAGGCAGGGTTTAAAATGTACCTTTTTTTAAATGTTAATGAGGTGTTTAATTAGATCATTTACAGGGGCATATACAATAAAATGATAATTTTATTGGATTGAGAGAATCCATTTGGAACTGCTGCCTAGACAAAAACTCCAGAAAACTGGTCTGGTCTGTTATTAAAGAGTCTGCACATCTGCAGTTGATCATCAGTTCACCAAGGGCTGACAACCGGCCCTGTTAAATCCTGTGGAAACCCAAAAGTGGTACTCAGTATTGACCACCTTATTGTTTTCTTTTTTAAATGTAATTTTGTGAAGTAATTAATGGCACGTGGAAGTAAGAGTTATACGCTGTTGTTTGAGGTTGCCGAATACAAAGACCCACTGAGATCAGATTATTATCACGGCTTGACATGAAACAACAGAGTTCAAAGACAATGTACCAAGTATTACAAATGAGATATCTGAAAATATCTCATTCAGTGAGCCAATCAGATTTGTAGGATATTGTAAAATCATACACACAAACACGGGCAGAATTATGAAGCCGTCCCATTTTTATCCCTACTTTACTTCACATAATTATATATAATAAGAGTTCTCAAGTGCAGTTAAGATGCTAACTCCACACCTAAAACCGACTGTTTTAAACACAGCTATAAAGATGTGACTGGAAAGGAGACTGCTGTACTGTATCTCTGTGATATTATGACGCATGTCAGAGATATTTGATCGAGACCTCGGGGAATTGAGCCAGCTATGGCAAAAGGGGTGTCTTCTTTATAACATTATTTAATGCATCCAAATAACAACAAGCATGCAGGAGTTTTTATACTGTAAGATTATTGTTATGACTCAAAAATATTCTGTATCAAATGACAAAGGTCCAGAGTAGCTGACCTGTAAAATAATAAAGTGCATAAGAGAATCACTCTGAAGACTCAGAGGAGGGCCACTTTTCAGCTAATTATTCATGTCGTCCTGGGAGGGACTGAGACACAAATTGAGTGTTCTGCCCCTTTAAATCCATCACTGTACTATCGTCTAATAATTCATGTCTATTACAGAGCCTTTAAATTATTCATTTGCCAAGATAATGAAAATATGCTAATTAGAGAATTGTTATTAAAAAAAGAATGCAAAACACTTGTTGGCCAACATAATTAGGATAAGTCATTATTTAAGCATTACTTTGAAAAGAAGAGTTATTGGGGCCTGTCAGGTTTATTTGTGAAGGATTACAGCATCAAATTCTGTTTTATTGATGGCAGCATTTTTTGACAACTCATTTTAGGTTACACAGCTCTGACAGGTTACTAAATGTTTGAGTGTAAAAATCCCCACCTGTGTCACTGTAGGATGCTGCATGATGCTGCTATACGTCAGCGAGCAGCTGAGGACTCCGTTATTATATAAGGGGAAATTACTGTGTCCACATTTTTTTTTTCTAATGATTTGAAACACACCCAAAAGAGTGAAACAGCACTCACTCCCAAGCTGTCGCCCTTCACTCAGCTGCTTGTGATTATGCAAAGAAAACCTTCCAATCCTCCCTCTCTCTCTCTCTCTCTCTCTGTGTCTGCTCCTGTTTCTTTCATTTATCTTTCTTCTCCCTCCTCTGATGGCTCCGCTGAGATATTTCCAACAGAGAACTATTCTGAAAGTTTATCAACAGCTCCTAGTCAATCCAGTCCTCCTTCTTCGCGCCTGTCTTCACCGGGTTTCCTTTGCCTCACGCTCCCCCCACGGGGCCTGATGGAGAAAAAGAGCCCTGTCATAGCTTTCTCTAGAGAAAATGGTGGAATTCATCCCATGCTGCGTCGGTGATAAAACTCAAGAGCGTGACACATCCAAACTCAGATTACAAGCAAAGAATTAATTCCTCGCATTCCCCTTGTCACTTCGCCTTCAATGCTGGCTTTTAGCAGTTTGCCATAAAATAATTGGATCCATCAAGAAAAAACAGGGCCAGCCGGCGGAACTCTGGCTGCTGTGTTACATACTGTATACAGGTGTGGAGTGTTTACATGAATGTGCAGAAGTAACGCTGAGCCTTTTCTATGCAAATAAATTAATCAATTAATAAACTGAGAACCATTTGCACCATATCCATCATATAGCATATATAATAGCATAAAGTGTTTTTTTTTTTTGTTTTTTTTTTAAGTGGCTCAAGTAACAAACTACACGATATCGGCTGATCAGCAAACCCCTATCGGATGCAGTGCTGTAGCCGGAGAGACAATAGTGCTGACTAATGTCTCTCTCTGTGTGCCTGAGTGGTGCCAGAGCTGATGTAACTCTGCCAGGAAACAGTCTGTTAACAGATATTTGAGTCACAGCAATTGCCAGACAAGAGAGAGCCACTCGATTCTTCAATGGACTTTTTTTTTTTCTCTCTCTCTCTCACTCACTCTCTCTCTCTCTCTCTCTCTCTCTCTCTCTCTCTCTCTCTCTCTCTCTCTCTCTCTCTCTCTCTCTCTCTCTCTCAGTATGCAAGTTAGAAAAATGAATAGATAAAAACATTTCCAGTCAGCAGCTGGTGAATGATATCATTAGTTATTGAAATTTGACTGTAGGCAGAGTGTGGTTAGCATGTTTTCTGCTCTTCATCTCAATGCAGCGTACAACACAAACGCAAACAGTTCTTTTGAAATCAGCGGCAAAGATATACATAATCCTCCCAGCCAAAAGCACTGCATTCAAAAGCAGCATTCAGAGTTGTGGTGGCACGGTTTACAAGCATCTCTGTGGGTGAATGGTTCTTATAGATCATTATTTAATAATTCCTTTTGTAGGTACACTTTGCCAAGAGAATATGAAGGCTGTTTGATATTTCTTACAATGCAGAAGACAGCTCCTCGTAGATTAGTTAGATTTGAGTGATTTCTGGAGGATGGATTGCTGTGATACTTTGTGCTAACATTCCCAGCATGCTTTTGCTTTACACACAAAGGTGATCCTGCAGGCCACAGGCCAGTAATGAGCATGCGCTCAGGCTCTTGTTAAGTATTCACATGTCGCACCCGATTATTGGGTTGACATTTAAAATTTTAAATGCTGGGATAGTTGCCGATGTTTCATCCTCTTTGATTAGTCCCTAGGTTCATCCTAGGGATGATTAAATGCCTTGACACTTGACAATTAAGAGCTTTTCAATCAAGCCACAGGTCCTGTTGTTTGAAGTGCAAACAGGGAGTTGTATAATCCTGTTTCAAGCATTACCACAACCAATATTACTAATAAGACATACCTTTAAATTCTGCTACTTTCGTCACCACTTCGATCACAAATGCTTCCAAAACTTTGTTTCTTGTGCAGTCACTTCAACTCCCATAGTGCGTACCTTAAAAGGTAGGGTAAGCCATTTCTAAATGAGAAATAAATCCTCCCTCTCCCTCCGTCTAGTGCCCCCCAAGAAAACACACTTCCATCATGAACTCCTCCCAGCCTTCCCCCATCAGTGATTGGGTGGAAAAATGTTTGTTATGGTTTTGGGACAGAGCTGTATCTTTATTTATTCTTTTTTTTTACCATGTATTCATGAGATAAGCAGTTCCTGGATGGTGAGGTGTTATTCACTGAATGTATGTTTTTGGATTAGATATTGCATAGAGTAACTTATCATACCTTTAGCAACCACTAACAATGTAATATAAATGTAACAAACTATAACTGCAGCTACCACTACTGAAACTACACGCTAAATTGTATGCATGTGTTATGCTCGGAATAATATGGACAGAAATACATGTATACAGCTGTAAATATTACACCGAGAAGTATTCCTCCTATTGCGTACTTGACGTTTACTGTTTTACTGTTGATATTGCTGATTCTAATTTGCTGACACCAGTTGTGTCACGGCTTGGGTATGTAGGACCCACATGTAGTAGACGAAGTCGGCAGGATTAACAAAAAAAGTGGTTTATTTAAACGAAAGGCCCTGCTGCGGGGATTCAAAACAAAACAAGAGCCTAAACTTGACAAAAAACTAAAAAACATGACGGGAAATATGGCGATTGGAACAGTATGGATTAGCAGGGAGCAAGGGAAAGACAAGACAACATATACAAGTAGGACTTGACGAGACATTGGTGCAAATGTTCGGGGCAGATGGGAACAAGGGAAGTCAAGACAAAAAATAAAAACACAAGGCCATGAGTTTTCAAATTAAAACAGAAACATAAATGGAAAAACTGTGAGAAGTTGGATATGCTGGACTGGAGTTCAGAACTTGATATTATTCCTACAAAGGGAGAAGACTTCAGCTGGTGTCATAGCCATCAGTCTTCTTCATGAGTGGAGGGTATTTCAGTCATTTTGTTGAGCTTTGCTTTTAGAGGGTATCTAAGTAGCCATTTCCATCACTGTGTGTCCATTTTCACTGCCTTTAACTTTTGATTACATTTACATCACTTTTACGATTCAGATTTGAGTTCTGAGGGTCCTGCTATAGAGGTTACGTCGTTCTAATGGCTTTGACCAAGATTTACTCTTGTTCTGCCACTCTCTCGTTTCTCCTTTCCGTCATTACTTTCTTTAATCTTAGATAAAAGAAAAAACTGGGTAGTGTTTGCACTTTTCAGACTGAATATCCAAACCGAGAGACAGCATTTGTTTATGTGCTGAATGAGCTTTTTCTTATCCGTGTCCAGCGTTATCTGTACAGTGGCGCCACTATGAAGGTCTGAACTAATGCAGAATATTGAGACTAGAACAACTTGTTTCAGATGATACCCGAGCACATTAAGGACCAGACTTGTTTTGAAAACATTTAATAGAATAGGCCTTGATATGGACGATAAAGAGCCGAGAGTTTTATCCACAAGGAGAAGTAAGGACAAGGAAGTTGGTATATATTTTCCTTGATAAACAGGAACTAGCTTTTGTCATAAAAAAAAAATGCAAATGCAAGTTTATTTAGCACTAAAAGAGCAAAAATGGTCAACTGGCCTCTCAATGTGTCATCTATAGTTTAACAAAGCTCTCATCCACTACCATTTTGTTTAACCCAGTAATGCAAAATTAATGCATGAGGCAGGATTGTGGCAGGATTTATGAAAAAAAATCGTATACATTTTAAGTTTTCTAGTAATAATGTCAAATGAAGCGTTCCAAACCAAAAAGAATGAGCACTCTAGTGTATCTCTCCGTTGCCTTGAACAGGCTGTGTGCTGCAACATGTGCTGCAATTGTGGGGCCGAATTTCCCGCGCTGTCCTGCGGATGTGACGTCACATGACGCTGCATGTGCGTTCTCCCCGTTCTCCCGTGCCGGCTTCGCTGTTGGTTGCAGTACCCCTGAAGGGTGGCGCTAATGAGTCTCATTTCTTAAAAGGAGCCTCATGCTCCTTTAAGATGAATATAGGTGTAAATATATAGATAGGTGATATTTAAAACTGTGATTCACCATTCACTAATGCTCCGTTCCACACCAACCATACTAATGTGAATTGTTAGTGATGCACCGAAATGAAAATTTGTGGCCGAAACCGAAACCGAAAATAATAATAAACACTTGGCCGAATACCGAACAATACCGAACATGGTTCTTCAGCAGTTTTTCACTTATTTTGCCAATCTTTTCACCATTGCATAAATCAAATACATTTGATTTAGGCATGCTTTTCAAAGAAAAAAATCTTTTACAAAATTACAAGGTAGAAAATATTTATTGAACATAAAAAAATGAAATTTTTTGAATTTCCCAGCATTATGTTGTTTTGGTTCCACCTCCTGGTGAATGTTAGGTAAAATTCTTATGGGGTTAGTTTTTGGTTGGCCAACGATTTATTACGGGAGCGGCCAGTCTATTAGGTAAAATTCTTATGGGGTTAGTTTTTGGTTGGCCAACGATTTATGTAGTGCGCAACGTTACGGGATGGAGCGGCCAGTCTATTTCCTTATTTTACAACGCCGTTATTAATTGTTCGATTTTTTTTCCCACTTATTCCACCGAACACCGAAAGTGTTTTTTTGCCATTTTCGGCCGAACAATTTCGGTTACCGAACAATCGGTGCATCACTATGAATTGTTATGGAAATTTGAGGTGATTTTTTTTTTAAGTGACTTTATGAGGATTGTATTATACTTGGCTTGCTTTCCAGTCTCTTACTTTCACAGGCAGATAAGATATGATCAAAACGAATGGAAATATGACCAATGGCTGCCCGTCATTATTTCAACAGCTGCTGAACCCATTCATGTTTCGTCCCACGTTTGTACATTAATCTATGGGAGAAAAACAAAACAAAAACAAACTGATGAAAGCTGATGACTTTGTTTTTCAATCTGTTACCATCACAATTCCATATTTAAATTCATTCATTTTAATTCCAATACCGCTCACCCCCCACCCCCGCGGCAACACTGTGCTTAACAACAATGACCTACAGTGACCCTGACACAACTTCAATGTCTCTCCCTGATAGCTAATAGTCAGCGCGCCTCATCCCTCCGTTGACCCCTCGCCCATGCGGAGGTAAATTATAGCACCTGTGCGGCTGTCTAATGCGGCAGGTCTCGACACAGAGATCAGTCCAGAGGGGCTGGTCCAGGCAGACTAATGATGCTGACATTGTTAAATGATGGGAAATGTTGGTAAGAGAAAGAGAGTGACAAGGGAAAAGAGACAGCTTATTAGGGCTGATTGCCTTATCGTTGTTCAGGAGAATCCTTTGGAGTCCGTTGCTCTGGGGTGAATCTGTTTTATGGTTAACCCTCAAGTGATGATCAGTGAATCGATCATGGACATCATGAGTGGCTGTGTTGTGTTAGCGAATGGACCTGTTTGCATCTCTGTCATAGTTTATTTTTTATGTATATTGCACAAAAAATTGTTACAGTAATCAAATATTATTCTTTTAATTTGAAAAGGGCAGACAAGATTTGTTGTTTTTGTGTTCTTGGTGACTGTGTCCCATTTCCTGAGGTTCCCTCCAAGGCAAACTGTACAGATAGCATGCTTGTCCTCTGGAGTCTGAGCTCATTCTGCCTCCTGCTGTCTGTGGCGAAGAGAACCACTCCCCATGCTCCCCCCTTTTCTCTTTCCCCTTCGTCCAGTCTCAGTATCTCCCCATTACCTCCTTTTTTTCCTGGCCTGGGAGAGAGGACGTGTGATGACAGCGGTGTCAACACAGGTCATGGTGATCCTCTCCTGCCGCTCTGTTCCCACTGGCTCAGGAGCTGATGCATTCCTCCCTTCTCTCAGTCCCCACCGATCTCCTCCTGGTGTTCTCAGAATCCACATTCCTGCCCATCAAGAGCTCTCACCGTCTAGCCTCGCAGGGTCTCGTTACACTGCAATGTACTGTGTGAAAGTTCCTCTTTTATAATCTCTTATCTTTTTTCTTCCACTCATCTAGATTAAATTTTCTGCATCTATCTTCGTCTCTTATTCTTTCCTCCTGGCCGCTTATCCCTTTTTTTTCTCCTTTGTGGTCACTGTAAGCCTCTGTTTTCTATTCTCTCTCTGTCTCAGTCCCTTCCAGACCAGCTAAGTGTGGAATACTGGCACTCAGGGATAAATTGTCAGTATGTGAGTGTAATTCAAAATGTCACCTGTCAGTTGCCACACAGCAAAAATAGTTGTCTACCGAGGATAAATCAATAAGAGTAATTCAACTCTCTCCACATAATACTGTACTAATCTTACTGTCTGGCCCTTGCTCTGGTTTTTTCTTAATACAACACTGAATAAAATCTGCACACGTGCACTGATATCTGAGAGGATGTTTTCTATGTACCTCTTTGTTGAACCAAAAGTGTGCAGACTCATCCATCCATCCATATTCTATTCGGGGTCACGACTGCTTCATTGAACCGCTCCCAGCATGCATTAGAGGAGAGTCACCGGGCTCTGACACGGCCGAGACATATAAACAAATTCACACTTATATTCACACCTCTGGGCAATTTGGACTTTCTGGTTCACCTATCCTGCATGCCTTTAGACAAGCTGTTCGCACAGTTTCCAATAGAAATTTATGGATGTCCGTGTGGAGGGAACCCCTGAGGTGGTCGACAAGACGCAATCTCTGAGTTACTCGATTTTCTGTTAGATAAATGGTTCACTGGCTTCCTCAGTCTATAGATGGCCACAGTCACTAAACAACCACAAACAAATCCTCTTGTTTATTTCCCCGGTTGAGGATTTATTCACTTAATATTACTTACAAATCTCAGTCTTCAAATCTGTTGGGGGAACCTAAGTGTTAGAAATTGTCTCTAATCATTTCATACCGTAGAATTATTTTTGATTAAAAAAAGTGTTAGTAATGTTAAAAGTCTCAGTTGGAAGACCAAACACAGGGAAGGTTTTGGTTTTACAGCCCACGGCTTTGAGCTGTTGAGCTGATCTAAGCTAAAATGCTGTGATAAAGCAAACGTGCCTTCCCAACTCAGCAAAAAACAGATGCCAGATGAAGTTAGCAACCCGCCGGTGAATGTGGCGGCTCATCCAGCAGCTAATCGTTTCCATCAAGAGCTGACTGGGGCCAACGTGGAACTAACTGTGTTTTATACTCTTTTAAGTGCATATTTAATATACAGACGTTAATCATAAAAAAATATATATAAATGGATTAAACTCTGAGGCGTTCAGCAATTCTAGATTGTTCGTTGACTTTCCCGTATGTAAATGCACAGGTAATTCCCGCAACTTCAAAACATGTTAAAGTTGAGTTTACAGCATTGTCTTCTGTGAACATTATTATATTTATATTTCTTTTAAAAAGAAAAGTAAAATGTATGTTATTCAGAATACCTTTTCTGTTGCATTTATCCGGTGTTAAATTTCTGAAACAACATTTATACAACTTCAGCAACTTTGAATCTCCCCCTTTCATTAGTCGGCACCAGACATGTTTTATGTATAAAGAGAGTCCACATTTCTGCAGATATCCTAAAGTTCCAATGAACTTGCATTTCCTCTTATTCCAGTTTTTTCCCCCCAATATTGCAGCCTTGTGCCGGATCTCCTCGCCCAGGGCAATATTAACGCCAGTCTGACAGATGGTATTAAACAACAAAGCTAAAATCAGATTCATCCCTCCCCATGAGTTTTCACTTTGCTAAAGTTGTCATTCCTGAGGGAGACAAGAGCTTGAGAAGTCTCATTTTAGCAGAATTTCAGACGCCCGATACCCAGACCTTATATCTTTATATTCAATGTTTTCGATTCAATCGCCCCCACACCCTCCTCTCTTGGTTATGAAGTAACTCCTGCCAAATATGCTGGCTTCTCTCCCTTGGCTAATCTCGCATCATCGCATCAGGCCAGTTGTATTGATTTCTGAGGAAAGTAGTCCTAAATTGCTCTTCCTTTGTCAATCTGAAGCTTGTTACCAGGCAACAGGATGACCCAACTCTCTTAAAGTGCCTTGAACCCCCTTACACCACAACCCCTAACACATACAAACACACACACACACACACACACACACACACACACACACACACACACACACACACACACACACACACACACACACACACACACACACACACACACACACACACACACACACACACACAAAAAAAAGCACACGCTCAATTACACTCCTGATACAGTGCCAAAAATGCAATCTGAGAATCCTTCTATCCTTTAATGTGTGATGTGAATCTTTGCTGGTGACAAATATGTTTCATCACATGCAAAAATCGATATTGCAGAGTGATGTTTTTTAGTAAAGGTTTAGAGTTACTTGAAATTTGTTGCAGAGGAGTCATGTTTGGAAAGCAGAATCTAAAGAGGCGGCTCCAGGAATTTTGATGCATGATGAAAATAATGGGGCGTTTTCACTCAGAAACAGCACACTGTGCGTAATAATTTAATTCTGTGACTGCTGCGCTCCAGGCCATTTATTTAAATATTGTGTTTCACATTAAAAGTGATGACTGTCAAGCCAAATTCCCGAGCAGCTAAGACTGATTGCCGCTGGCTTTTTGATAGATTGGCCAAATATTCAAATACAATTAGTCAAATATAATTCTTCATATTAATCATATTTAGACAATGATCCTACATTCTCTGCGCTCATTTTTCATTTGTCACTCCTTTAACCCTTTCAAAAGTGTGCAAGTGGGGTTTTGTAAGTGGAGTCTGTGTAATTTCTGTTTATTTAAAATGTTCAGGCTGTATAGCTGGGAGGCATCACCAGGGACATGTTTTACATGACTGAGCCAAATGCTTAAGGACACAAAAGACAAATCCTTTATAAAAAAAACTAATTTTTCCTTTTTGGCAGGAAAAAATGCTTAATATCTGTATCATTGTTCTCCCTCCTGTACTATCTTCCTCTATCAACTCTAACATTAAGTTATTACAAACAAACAGGGTAGTGGCAGATAGGGATTGAGGTTTTAATGAGAAACAGTCAGACAGTAACGGAAATGAAACACTGGTTGCCCGTACAAATTGCTGTAATAACCATTTCTACTTAAAAGGTTTTGCAATGACTTATGTGTCATTGGTTTATTGAGGTAGAGAGGGCGAGAAAGGGAAAACAAATGCCTATCTGCAGTGTTTCTGAATTAATATCTCATTTTGGTTCTGCATCATCGTTTTTTTGGTCTCATTTACTAAAGGCAGGGGATTACACTCTAATTACACATTGCATGGTGGGAATGTCTCCACTGGTGATGAATAAAAGTCCAGCTGCTCATAGGGAAGCGTTCCCATTTCACTTAGGGGTATGGCGCTCTTTATCAATCAAGTTGGCTTCACAGTAAGGAGGATAATGACTTGAGGTAACACCTTTTGAGCTCATATCTGTTTATTTGTCACTCGTTAGAAGCTTGTTCCTTGTGGTTTTAATGTAGGATTAAAAAAAAACACTCCAAGATAAAAGCCCAAATATCATCTCCTTCTCATCGGTTTCCATCTGCAGTTTATCTGTTTCTGCACACGCTTACAAGTTGCTTCATGTTTAAAGGGTTTTATTCTCTCTTTCGTTCTAATATTCAAGACACAAAGCTGGAAAGAAAGAAAGAAAAGAAAACTTTCCCCACCACCATCTTTCTACAGATGAAACTGCGTCCTTTTAGAAATTATTCCAAATGTGACTGCATCTGTGTACAAGTCCTTGTATTTATGTATGCGCGTCTGTGTACTTGCATGGCGGGGCGGCTGCAGCTACTGCCTCGGGCTGCACTCCTCTGTATGTATCAGATCCAGGCCTAATGAAGCTGAAAGCCTGGCATTTGTGAGGCGCATCTGCAGAGACACAGAGTGATGGGCATCTCATTCTGCTGGCGTTCCCATGGGGTCCGCACACATCTGAGGACCCTGCCCGCCGGTTTTGCACGGTGACTCAGTGCCCCTGTTGTAGCCCCACTGCCCAAGGTCATGCCACATACACTGTGGAACCATCTGGAAAGTCTGTCCAGCTTCTCATGCCGTCCAGGACCGATGACATAACTGTCCGTCTGAATGTATACTGTACATAACATCAAACAAGCAAGTTTATTATTTAATTATTTTAATTTGAAGGAATACCTGAACATATAATCGGGGAAGCATAGTTAAAATGGTGCCGGAGGGAGTGTTGATGCTTTCAATGTTATGATGGATTGCACTGGTGAAAAAGACCAGAAGAGGAACAAACAATTCAATACATATAAATGAGTGTGTCAGGAGATTCTTACTCACACTCTGACATCTGGTCAGGGGCCTTTGGCGACTCACGTTAAAGTTCTGGGTTCCCCCGTATTGAAGTGAGTGAGTGATACAAAAACAGCGTGCAACATAACTTTCCACCAGGAGACTCAGTTATAATGTTATCGACCATATGGTTCAAGATATTTGCAATTTTAGCTCCTTGGGTGCCCAGCAGGCATGGTAGTTAACTTGCTTTTACATCGCTGTCTATGATTTGCTTTTATTTGGTCATTACTTTGTTGAGGCAGCCACCTCTGCCACAATGTCCGATGTAGTTGTGTGAGCTTGCTTCATCTGTATTCATGTGTGATATTAGTCATTTATGTAAACAGTTGACAGGAGTTGAAAGTTTCTTTGGCTGGTGATTGCTGATAGCAGGGATGGAAGATCTCTCTGGAAGCTACTATAGATTTTGATGACTTTAGATTGACCGGCTAGGTCACATCCAGTGCTGCTGGAGATGTTCAAATGCGAAAATAGTGTTTCCATCACAGGTTTGCGAAAAACTGGATTATCGACACATCTGATAAACAGGTTTTCGCAATATTTGAGAGTGTTTTTGAATAATGGGTATACTCTTGCAAATTTTTCTTTAGGATACTTGTATATACACAGGTTTTGTGCATATCTAGGGGTAATGGAAACGGAACCTAACTTTCTGGGCGTAGTCTTACGTCTGTGCTTAGTATTCAGGGGTGCAATATTTAGGTCTGGAAAAGATTAGCGGGGACTGCAGACTGACTGAAGTTGTAATTAACGTAAGCATGTATAGTGACATTTATGACTGCCGTGATTTTTTTTTATTTAAAAGTGAAACCGCTGCTTGTTCAAAGCCCGTCTAATACCATTTCAATTCTCTTTTAGTGATGGAAGCAGCAGTCGTGGCTTCTCTCTTTTCCCTTCAATCCATTTTTATTATTATTATTTGATCTTTCACGTTGACATGTTCCAATATCCAAAATCTGGAGCTGATTAAATTTTACAAGCATTAATATGGCAAGTGAGTCCCAGGCAACCAGATCTGGGCCTGTGTATCCATACATCTAAATATAGATTTAATAACAGTGCCCTGAAATGCTTACAGAGCATTCTGCAGCTCGTCCTCGCTCCCTCTCTCATTGTGCATATAAACATCAAGACGTGTCTCAAAATGAAAGAAAGGGCTGCAGTTCGGTTTCCGTCTTTCGTCTTCCTCTCGCTGTAATAAGGAGCGCACAGGCGAATAAATGTCTGACCATTTGCTGTTCGAGCTACATTAACCACAGAGCCAGAAGAGATGCTCCTTGGCAGATTTCATAACAGAAGTAGAACAAAAAAAGGACTTCTACCCAGCGGTGTACTGCAGTGAAGGCATCCGGGCAAAATGACTAACTAATAGGCCTACTTTACCCCATCTTAAGCCTCATTTTGTGGCAACTCTACAGATTCTTTAGTGATCTCTCTCTCCCTCTGTTGAGCACTTATGTTCATATATAGGTAAAGCATAAAGAAACAGAAGTGACGGCATCTGAATGGCATGCTGACAGACTCCCTCATCTTTTGAGACGGGAATGAGTCAGAACCTGTGGTGATGTATTCACTCCATCATGGCATGTTGATGACATCTTGTAGCAAATGATGTGCCGGGAAACTCCCGTCATTGTGTTGCTCATTCCATTCCCAAATCATTCCAATCAAATTTTCACTTGGATGTGAAGATATTACTTTTCAAAATTCACACAGGTAATTTGCAACACGGTGAGTTTTTAATAGTTTCAGGGAAGGGTTAGGAAGACCTCTAGTTGAACGATCGTTCCTGGTGTACAGGCCACCGCTGCTTCTGTTTGTCTCCATGTAGCCTTCAAAGGGTACGGTGAATGTGTCTGACCTCCTGTCGCTTGTGTGGTGTCTTCCGGTGGTTCCTAATTACCTCTGGTTTTATGGTCAGACCTGTGTCAGTGCCCTGCTCAATTTCTTCCTGTGAAATATGGCTTGGCCTTGGGTTCAAGTAGGGGAGAAAGCACAGCACATTGATTAATCAAGGCATGCACGCTCAACCTCTGTTCTCAGAGGAGTCAATTCAATGACATGTTCTCACCTGGGACACATTTCCAGTAGTCTGCAGTTGCTTCTTGTCCTTAATTAATTTTCTCATATCTTTCTCCAATCTCCATCGCTTTCTCTTCGTGCTGAAGTACCTGATTAAAAAGTCTTTTTGATAATAACGCATTTTTCTTTTCTTTTTTTTTTATCTTAAAAGCCACTGAGCATGATGGGAAACCGAGATTAGAGTGTGGCCCCAGAACCACCGTGGGAGGTGATGTTTCAGTGGAGTTTGAAAATGATACATGGTGGCCCGAAGTGCCCAACACGGCAACAAAACTGCATAGGTAACATCATAACACGACATGAGCACAGATAGGAAAACATTACAGCATTTTACATAAAAAATGGAAAAATCCTCAACAACTAGCCATTTAAGAAAATAAATTTCAGAAAGGACAAAAACACAAGCAAGTTTGTAGCAATATTGTGGGAGTGTTTTGTGAAATATTTATTATTTTAGTAAGGTAATTCACAAAGAAAAATACATGTTTCATTGCATGTATGGTAGGGTAAATAGTTAAGGTTTGGTGCCTGTTGGCTCCAACATCATCAGTCCCTGCAGATAAAACCTATATTAGAATTGGGAAGAAGTAAACAGTTCAACCCCTGCACTCATCCTTAGACATGGAGGCTACAAGGGGATGCTGGAGTTGTGCTGGATTTTTGTTCCTTTTAGAAGAAACAAGCTTGGCAGTTGTGCATTGGTTGGCAAGGCAGACAGGGATACCATTTTACTTCTTTATACAGAATAAAAAACATAGTGGGTGTGCATAGAATGAGGTGTAAGTCCCTTAAGTTGTTTCCCTGAACTAGTTACAGGTGTTTTTATATTTTATGTACCTCTTTCTATGAATGTTTACCTTTTTTTTTAGCTTTTTTTGTAAGACATTATTTTGTGTTCTCCATTGCAATTATGTTTTCTGAAAATCTGGGTGCCAGTTGCATTCTTGGTTAGTATGTGGCTAACTTAGTTGTAATTTAACATGATACAATCCAAACCACAATTCTGAGTTTAACCCACAGCTAATCTCAAAGTTGGACATTCTGGCAGTGCAATCAGCATTTAAACCAACTAGAAACACAAAAGTACAGTTCGATGTCAACATTAACCCTGCAGATGTTATTTTAACAGTGGGACCCATATGCAGGAGATGGTGATGTGAGGAGGACAAAAAAGTCCTTTTATTTAACAAAAAGCTGTGCACATGCAGGAATCCTAAGGAAACACAAAAAGGTCCCTATAAAAACAGCAGACTCAAAACACAACCAGGTAGAAAACAAGACAAGACCCAAGAACACCAACATTAAAACGAACCCAGATCCTAAAAGAAATGCCAAAACTAAAGAACCAAGTATAACACAGAAACAAAACTCAAAACCCTGCCACAAAAACCCTAAACCATGAAAACATAGTCACTAGAGCCTGAATGAAACAACAACTGTTGAAATTTACAGTGATAGATAGAGGACATCGATTAAATTATGTCATCATTAAAGTATTTGAAAGGGAGATAACAATTATTTCATCTCAAACATTTAAGCACTTTAAGCACAGTCTGCTGGAATCATAATTATTGACATGCTCTGACACTTTATAGTCCACTTTAACTTAGAGACAAAGTAGATAGATAGATAGATAGATAGATAGATAGATAGATAGATAGATAGATAGATAGATAGATAGATAGATAGATAGATAGATAGATAGATAGATAGATAGATAGATAGATAGATAGATAGATAGATAGATAGATAGATAGATAGATAGATAGGTTGATCGATCAATATAATTACTAAGCTAAAATGTACATCACCAGAGCTTCCAAGGCTAAATGTACTCCTATTATCATAAACAGTCAATAACTGTCCAATCTACTAACTCGGATCATTTAAGTTTGCACTTCCTAGGAGCAGGTGCAACTTAGTTGATTGATGCATGTATAAAATAAGCTTAGAAAAAGACCATGGGAATTATTGCTGATTGAAGATGGCTAAAGCTGGAAAATATAGTGATGCCCACAAGTTAATATTTGTCTACTATAATTATTATTTAGGGTAATGCCACTTTGGTTCACTTTGTTGTGTCCTCAAGCCGAGGGCTGACTTAGGGACTATTTTGTGTGATGCTGCTATCATGTGGCCATGTGCTCTGGTTTCATAGTGTGACTTTAAGTAAACATGCAGAAAAAAACGGCACCTCCAGCTTCATTTGAGCTAAACCTCAGCTGCAGGTTAAACCACATGTTTAAACACCAGTGGAGTGGGTTTAAGATGTCACGTGTCCTACACCGCAAACCCAGGGTTAAACTGTTAACCTCGGCTAAGGTAGTGAGATTGCATTTGGCCGGTTGTCTTTACTGTTGTGCTTTCTGTTTCCTCATTGTTTTTTTTTGTTGTTTTTTTCTTAAATGGCAGCTATTTGAAAAGTGTTTTGGGTTTGCTGTTGAATTATTTGTTTTTGTGTATGATTTATGAAACATTACACCATCCAGTGCTGCTGTGTATTTTGTACTTCAGTACTCTGAAAGAGGATAGGTGGTAGACGGTCAGTAACAGAGCCCCCCAGGTGGACCTTGACTCTTTCCCAAGCTGAAAAGTATTTTCTACCAATCTGATCTAGTCGCTGGAATCATTAAAAGAATTGAATGATCAAATGCAAATAAAGCTGATCTGCTTCATATGTTATGGAACCAAGTAAATGAAAAGGAGATAGTAGATACAATTCTGAATGCAAAACATTTGCGGCAGCAATTTCTGTCTGCGAGGTTATCTAAATGCCTTCTATTTCTCCTCAGCTTGGTTTATTAAGGAAGTAGTTGGCTTACTATGAGCAGTGAGACAATTACAAAGACAATTTCACGGGGAGGGTTTCTATAATCATCGGTGCATGCTGGGAACCTCTATCAGAGTAAGTTTCATTTGGATTGAAGAGAATTCATTTGTAGTTTATAACTCGCAATCCAGCCATTAGTAACTGCACTCAATCAGAGATTTTGAAAAGAGAGAGGGAGGGGAAACAAAGAGTGAGAATGAAAATGTGAAACAACATGCAAATTAAAGCTTTTGAGCTCAAGTAAATGAACAGCTTAAATTATTTATCCAGTGCTTATTAAGTGCTGCTTTGTAAGGATGCTTTGCTGAGTCTCTGGGACTAATACAAAAGCTAAATTTATATTTATTAAATATGTCTGTCTACCAAAGACATGATTCATGGTAGAAGAATGTGACAAATATTACTTAATCCCCACAAACTTTTCTTGAAGTGAGCAGGCGTCGGCGTCACGCAGCCGCCTTTTTAAAGCAGCGCTTCGGAGGGAAACTGGAGCTGGCTGGCACCGGGCCACTTACAGTAATCCCCATTATGTATGCTTACATCAGGCTTCAGCGTTGTTTTGATGAAAGCATAACAAGTCATAATGAATGGAAATGAATGTATGTTTGTGGGATCAAAATAGCACATAATTACACTTTTACCCCTGACGATACAGGTATGCGCTCATCTAACACCACAAACAAGAGGTCTCTCCAGCAAATATTTCCTTGAGGTTATTTTGTAAGCAAATTAAATTCATTAAAGGGGGATGACTGGAGGTAAACAGCAATGCGCCTCGTGCCGTACTTGTAGTCTGTGGATGTTATTAGACTTAACATAGCGAGTGATCACACAGTAAAGCTGGATGATACAGATTATTATTGTGGAAATAAGAGTTTTCCTTAAGCTCAGGTTTATTGTATAGAAGATCATTGTGTTAATGATGATTTATGATTAATGAGTTTGCAGCACACCATGATAGGCATGGCTATTAGGGCTAAAAGGAGATGGGACCCCACACCCAGAGGAGCACAGCAATTAGTTTCAGCCAGATCAGAGAGTGCTGGCATAATGACCTGATTCTGGCAGCTTATTCTATTCCTGAACTCTAATCACGGTCGCTACTGGAATACTCCTCTCTGCCTCACCCTTTCAGTCTGGGGATATGAATAAATGAAATAATATGGACTAATGCGAATGTTGCAGGACGAGTGACCACTCACAGGTGGCTCTCCTGCTTTAGCGAGTACAATTACACCGTAAGTTTGATCGGCAGTGATAGACAAAACAGCAGGAGCTCATAAATATGGATGGAGAGTCTGAGAAAATAAATTAACAGGGCCTGGCCTCTCTGCTGCCCCACTTAGACTGTCAATTACAGACCTGACAGGAGCCTCGCGAAAGAGCCACACAAGGATGACACATGCGCGCAAACACACACATGCAGACACATGCGCGGTCATTAAACTGTGCATTTGAGACCATTCTGGAGCCATACAGCAGTCACCTGCTTCATTATCAGCAGGCAGAGTTCATGTCTCATGACATGTATCAAGAGCTTACAGTTATTAAGTAATGTCTGCTGCTGTATACTAAAGCCAATGCAATGATTGATTTGGGGGGGGGGCTGCAAAAATCTTTCCTGACGCATGTTCTTTGCTTGTTTTTAGAGCAACGGTACATATTTTTTTTGGCCACTGACAGACAACACTGAGGTAAAATACCGAAATCCTTCATGTGGTTTCATTGAAACATGTTTTACTGGGTCACTGTTTCTTTTTCAGCTCATTTTATAAAGGTGACACTGAATTAAATTATGCATGCTGAGAAGATGAACACATTCTGAAAGGGCACACAGTGGAAGGATAAACAGTCAAGGATCCAAGACCTTTTTAAGATCATGCCCATGGACGTGTCTAATGTGCTCGCGTTGCGTATGAAAGGGTCAGCCCTGCAGTTATGAGCATGAAGTCACCTTTTCATATTACAAGCTAACTTTAAAACACCTATTTGTCATTTTGTTGAGAAGAGACTATTATAAAATCTGGTACTTATGAATATGTCAGTTTAAGTTGTTAATTTTAATTTTGTGGGTTTGCGCCACTGGTTGCAGGATGTCATTAATTTACAGTGTGGGGGTTCTGTGAAGAGTGAAAAAAACTGTATGAATTTGAAAGTCCCTTAAAAGGTAGGATAAGCGATTCTAAATTGTTTATAGTCCAGAGCACTTTCTGTCACATTCTTCTGTCATAAGTGCCCTCCTGTGTTTGTCATAATTACATCAATCATTGCATAAATAACTTGTTTTTACATATCTCTGGCTCTGTAAAGTGGAAACAGACCGGAGCCTCCAATAGGCTGAGGGTAAGTTCTTGTCAGGGGTGAACTAGATTTAGGTTCTTGCCAAAACTTACCAGAACTGTTTTCTTAGTCTTTCTTAGTTGAGGATGTTTGGGTGTTGTTTCCCAGCATTCCCTTTGTTTGTTGAGGAATTTAATGCAGTTCATAATCCATAATTTCTTTGTAATTGATGTATTGACAGCATTCTTACCAACATAAACTGTACTGTTTTTCAGTGTGTGTGTGTGTGTGTGTGTGTGTGTGTGTTTGGGGGGGGGGGGGGGGACTCTACAGATGATGTCATGCAGAAATCCCTTACCCTATCTTTAAAGCAGCACAACGTAACTTTCAGCTTTTCTGAGTTTGGCGGCATCTTTTGGACAAAAGCGGTAGTGCTTTACCAGAAAGAACACTACGTTTCCCATGAGCACCAGCGCGTACTGCCGGAAAACTCCTGTCCCGTCGCGTGCATTTGTTTTGAGAGAAGACGGGACGCTTTTCTGTTTCACCAAGTGAACAGACGGAACGCAAAAAAAAAGATGTTAAACTGCTGGAAAGGAACTGGAATTTACCGGGATACCTCAAACAAGGAAGCCAGGGAGCGGTATATGCATAGACGGATTACCGCATGGGCAAAGTGGGCGAGTGCCCAGGGCCCTGGAGCCAATGGGGGCCCTCGGCTTTCAAACATTTTTTTTTTTTTTTTTTTTATGTGTAAATTAAAATAAATTTACAAACTCATAGGGCCCAATGATAGGGCCCCGTTTTGTGTGATACGTTCATATATAATCGTAAATTGTAGGCTATTATTACGATAAAATGTGCATTGTGCGGTCGGTGTAGACTAATTCTTACTTTACAACTGTCCTGAACGCATCAGGGCCGTGAGCAAACGCTGATTTGCTGTAAAGCCTGTTTATGGTTCCGCGTTAAATCGACGCATCGCCTCCGCGCATCGCCGCGTACCCTACGCCGTAGGCGCTGCGTTGGTGTAACGCGGAACCATAAATCAGCCTTAACAGTTAGAGCCAATTTGCCGACTCGGCAAATTTGCGGCCATGAAAGAGATGAGCGCTAAACTTTAAAAGAGGACTAAGCATGTACAAAGTTTTATGGAAGAGTCAACTACCATTGGTGAGTCAGTGTAACCTTCATAAATAATTTCTTTATCAGAAAGTTGTGGTATTCTTGACCACCTACTTATTTGAATGAGCTTTGTGTTGTTGTCAACGAGACCGCCGAGTCTATTCTCTATTATAGAGCTCAGAAATTATGTTATAGACCACTGTGTCTATCTTTCTAAATATGTGTAATGGTTTTTTTTTGTATTTAAACTGTATCAAAGATGGAACTGAGTCAGTCCGAGTCAGCGGCGTGTGATTGACAGCTGTCAGGCCGGTGTGTGTGTGTGTGTGTGTGTGTGCTTCTGAACAAGTTTGTGACTTTACTCTGCTTTCTGCAGCATAGGCCTATATGCTTGGCTCAATAAAAGTGAGAATAAATGTAGTTTGAGGGGTAGGATGAGGTGTTGTTGAACGTTAAAATGACTATCATAAGGGCCCATGGAGAATGCTCCGCCCCCTCTGTACTGAGACCCACGCTCCGCCACTCCGCCATCACAATCACACGGTGTGATTGTGGATTCTCTGTGCCATTGTGTGACCAAAATGAGTGATTGGGGAGGGCATGCACCGTGCACGTAGGATATTATTGTAGGTAGGGGCCCATAGCGAGTTTGTGTCCAGGGCCCGTGGTCATGATAATCCGTCCTTGGGTATATGGAGAAAATAATGATTATTAATAGTCTGGATCCATATGAAATCCCTACTAAAGAATGGAGCTCCTCGTCGGAGCGCCACTCTTTAGAAGGATTTACTGCAGCAGTTCTGCAGAACCACCGTCTTAGGCTACCTTGTTTAGGAGTGTTTGGCAGCTGCTTTGGTAAATGTTTGACTCGCCATGTGTTTCAATAAATTAGTATAATAGTACAACATACAGTACATGTTTTGTATTACTCTTACTTTTCTTTTCTTTTTTTTTTGACTGCTTTGAAGAGGCTCCGAGGCGTGAGCAATATTTTTTTTTCCTCGTGAGATTATTTTTTTCCTCTGCAGCTACAAATCAAATACTTAATATTTTTTTCCTCAACAAAATTAATCGCACCGCAGAGAGCTGGCCAACAACTGCATTTAGCTGGAGAAGTGGGGAATAAAACCCGTTTGAATGATCCTACCTTGGTCTGTGAGTGTTTGTTTGTTTACAGCCGCGATCCAACCGAGCCGACGACTCTTTTACTCTTTTAATTGGTTATCTCAGATAATTGGCCGGCCTCCGTGGTTCTGCCTCCGAGCAGGAAAGCGGTGAAAAGTTAAACCATTAGCGATCTTTTCCCCACGTCTGTTGTGTGTGGAGCTGCTGCAGCCACAACGCAACAACGGGTTACCAGCTTCTGCGGAGCTGCGCTCCAAGCCCGCCCATTTTCGTCTCGACTACGAATCGGGAAGGAGGGGGAAGTGACGTATGCCGTAAAGCAGTCAAAGGCGTAAAAAATTGTACTTTTTTAGTGTGGCAGGGTTCCTACCATGCTCCTCAAAGTTACATAGTGCCAGTGAAGGCGATACAGACCCCTCAGACCATGACAGAGGTGTCATTAAACCTGTTGTAAGTTGATGTACCATCACAATGACTCTGGAAATATGATATTGAGGTGGAAAAGTTACATAGTGCTGCTTTAATTGAGAACATCAGTATTTCTTTTTTTTTTTTTTTTTTTTTTTTTTTTTTTACCTTGTTTGCACACATTAATGGTTCATACCAGGTTGGTAAAAACCTAAGGCATATATATGTGCATTGTTACTATATTTAATATATATACATATACATACGCATACATATATATATACACATACAAACCCAGTGTTTTTTTTTTTGTTTTTTTTTTTTGGGGGGGGGGTGACATCCCTAAACCAGGAAACAAGAACACATGGAGGCACATGTCGAGCACTGGAAATCTGCAACAAAAACCACAAACGAAACACGAAACCGACACCGACCAAAACACGAGCAGCAATCGTCCCAAATCTCGAGATCCAATCACAGTCTGAGCTAAACTACCGCGATTAACTAACCCCAAAAACTACAGAGCAAGCATGCAGGTGAACAAGCCAATGTGTATGTCTATGTGTGTGTGTGCGTGTATGTATATGTCTGTGTGTGTGTGTGTGTGTGTGTGTGTGTGTGTGTGTGTGTGTGTGTGTGTGTGTGTGTGTGTGTGTGTGTGTGTGTGTGTGTGTGTGTGTCTGTGTGGCTATATGTGTGTATGTGTGTGTATGTATATGTCTGTGTGTATGTGTATGTGTGTGTGTGTGTGTGTGTGTGTGTGTGTGTGTGTGTGTGTGTGTGTGTGTGTGTGTGTGTGTGTGTCTGTGTGGCTATATGTGTGTATGTGTGTGTATGTATATGTCTGTGTGTATGTGTATGTGTGTGTGTGTGTGTGTGTGTGTGTGTGTGTGTGTGTGTGTGTGTGTGTGTGTGTGTGTGTGTGTGTGTGTGTGTGTGTGTGTGTGTGTGTGCGTGAGTGAGTGTGTGTGTGTATATATTTATGTGGCTGTGTGTGTGTGTGTAATAATCCTGTCAAAGCTCCACCTGAAGCGTCTCTATCTATAGTGGGGGAGAGGGGGAGGCAACCCTGCCACACGTGAGACCAGAGGCCGACAAGGTAGAAACCGGAACCCAGGCCACCAGCAACCCCACAGAGGGCGAAAAGGGCGCGGGAGGAACGTCAGTATTTCTAATGGGGTAAAATAAAAAATGTTGAATAGGAAAAATGTATGTATCCGCATGATACCTGCCCTGCACTGTATTACACCACTCCTTTTTACAACACTTAACCTTTTTTGCCTTTATTTTTGTATTGTCTAAATTCAGTGTCAAATGTTTTTAGTCAGTGACAGATATTAACTGCAGACAGTCCAGTTGAGCACCTTAAGTCTTTTACCACTGAGACATTCGTTGATTTTTTTCTTTGTTTTTATTTTTCAAGGAAAATGTGACCAAGACAAGAGTGCTACAGTAAACAAACTAATACTGTCATATCTAAAATGTATAACTTTTGCACAGATTTCATGAAGTTAAATAAAATACATCTTGAAGAACCACCAAAAGGAGATTCTTCAGTTTCATGCTCTTCTACTGATTCCACACCAGGCAAGATATTTTAAACATCTTTTTCTCATCTCTATGTATCCTGGGATCTGACAGCAAGTGCATATCACAAGAACGAAGACCACAGCTTCTTGAGTTTCCCTGAAAAAAAATAGGACCTTGGATATGGTGGAAGCAATCCAAGTAATCCAACCAACAGCCTTGTAAATAAATAAATAAAAAAAATGCTAAAATAGTCAACTATGGACATTATGTCCACATGTACAGAAGAAGAAGGATTTTAATGTCAAAAGATTGGAAAAATGATTGGAGATATCAAGCATGTTCTACCAGCTATAATTTTCAGTTGAAATAATCTAAAAGCCAAGGGGGGGGATCATGACAAGTTAGTAGATCCTGGACCAGCAATAAAAACAAACTCCAGGAGGTATAAGCTGCAAGTCCAAGATTTCGTATTCCTCTGAATTACAGTCTATCGGCAAGTCGAGTAAATACAAAATAAATCAATTAATAAAAAACACCTGCAGCTATTGAAAATAAGAAAATAATTGGCTTCTAAGAATTTGAATAATGAATCTCAAAAGCTGCCTTTGAGGATTTGAGCTCTGTAGAAGCAGTCAGGTGCATGAACAAACAAGCCACTGGAGTATTACTGTACATGCCATGTAAAACAAATGCATTTTGAATCTCAGCGTGAAACACATGGAAACTTTTCGTTTACTTCAGGGTGTTTTTTTTTGGCCATATGACTCAAGTTAAGAAAAAAAAAGTAAATCCTTGTCTATTGCTAACAGTTGTGCTATGTTTGGGTGTCTGATAAGCTTTTAAACATTTTAATTGGTGACTCCAACTAAACTTCCTGGATAGTATTTCATTGTTTCTGGGATACCTTAAGGGTGAAACACCATGTCCCTCTCTACCATTCATGGCTGCTTTTTTAGTCCGGATGTCCACTAAAAGTAGCCTTGGTCGTTACCTCCCCATGAGGAAAGAGTGGCATTTTTTCTGCATTTCTGTGTGATGGTGCAAGGTCTTTGTAGTCACCAAGAGGGAAAGGGATCAGCATCTGCGAATGGAAATGAACACATTAGATGTGGATTAAAAACCTGTGACACTCTGCCAATTTTCCATGATGATTAACTCATTGACAATTTTGTCAGCAAATTATGCGTAGTCCACATCAGGTTTCCAGGCAATTTCCTTGTGAGCTATTAAGTTGTTTACTAACTGTGTTTTCACTGACAACAAAAAAAAGAAAGAGAATCAGTTTAAACACGTTGTAAGGAGAAAAATCTTGCTGTTTGGTACATTACAGGGAGCACTGAAAGCCTGGATTGTAAATTTCCCTGGATACTGAAGACTATAACTCTGTTAAGAATGCATTGTTGACAATGTGCAGTATAGATTATGCCACAAAGAATAAGTTGCCATAACGGGATCATATTGATCAGAATCATCAATGAAATACAGTATGTTTCACTCCCCTGTGGAAAAATTCAATTTTATTGATGGAAGCATGTTGAAACGATCAAGTGCGTACCTATAGTACCCTGCATATAGGAGGACAGGGGAATGTTATGGAGGCTATTATTTAAAGTGTAAGTAACGCAGAATTAATATGTACACTGAATGTTTTACATCACAGAAATATGTATTATGATTTAAAGAGTTACAAGGGATATGAAATTAGATTTCACAATCATAAGACAATGAAGTCTTCACTCTTTCTGGGATGCTGGGGGTGTTTTCTCTGAGGATGCTGACTGACAGATCTCACACAAGCTTAAATGAACCACACCAAGCAGGCAAACAGAGCAGAGTTTACTTTAAATGATTAGAAGTTCAATTACAAACACACACTGAGATATGGAATGTTTTGGGCTCCTTCCAGCTGTGGACTAAATTAACAAAAAATATTAGATTTTGCAACTTACACTTTGTGTCGTACTTCCACTAAAGGCATGGTGAGTGCACTAGTAGGAGAGGGAGTAGGTCAATCCAGCTATGGCAGTGGTTTCCAAACATTTTGTGCGTGCGTGCGTGCGTGCGTGCGTGTGCGTTTGCGTGGTCAAAACTTCAGAAAATATGAAACAAACATATTTAGGAAAAGTGAGAGAGTGACAAACCTGTAGATTTTGTTTAAATAAAGTTATATATTATTATAAAACCTCTTAATTGTTCATGAAACTGCCTCTGCAGATCTGGTGTTAAATAACAAAACAACAGTTAGCCTTTACAGTGTAACTGTTTTTATTTATTGTATAACAGTATTCTTTGCTGTTAGTGTAATTGTGTTCATTGTAACAGGTGTAACACATTTAACATTGCTATCAATACATTTAAAAAAAAAATGCCTCTCTGTGAAAAATGTGTTGAACATTTTTTTCAGCTATTCATAATGCATCATGTGACCCAAAACTTTCCTGGTTGTTGTACGTGATCAACAAATCCCTCCTACCCGCCACCCCGCGTTAGTTCTGTTACATTAGAACCAACCTGCATATTAGGACTAGCCTCGGAGGAGATTCATGGGGGAGCTCGACACGCCACCCTGTGTTGGTTGATGTAAAGGGGGCACACGACATGCTGGATCTGCGTGTTAAACACAGGGTATTCGCCATTGTAAAAGGGGCTAAAGTTACCGGTGGCTGCCAGCTCCACTGGCCAATCCCTGCTGAAATGGTGGCAGAGCTGTTGGCAGATGTTTGCAGCTGAATATCCTGTTTCAGATATGAGATGAAGAAGTGATGATGGCAGCCTACTGTCAATCAGTCATATTAGGAATAAATGTATTGCTTTATATAAATTCTCTTGACATGGAACAAACATGTAAATATGTTTATTTCTGCTCTAAAGTTGGACATTTTAACATGGGAGTCAATGAAGATTTTGCAGTTAGCTTCCATTGGCCAGTCGAGGAACTGCAACAAATCTTAATTCCTTTTTTTTCTTTTTTTTTTCTTGTAGATGCGATGTGTATAAAATAAATGAAGAAGAAACACCATAAAACATGTAGATGCCTTATTTAAGGAGCATGAGGCTCCTTTTAAGAAATGAGACTCTCTAGCGCCACCCTTCACCACAACGGTGGTCGGGGGTACTGCAGCCAACAGCGAAGCCGGCATGGGAGAACGGGGAGAACGCGCATGCAGTGTCATGTGACGTCACATCCGCAGGACAGCGCGGGAAACTCGGCCCCAGCACTGCAGCACATTTTGCAGCACACAGCCTGTTCAAGGCAACGGAGAGATACACTAGAGGGCTCATTCGTTTTGGTTTGGAACGCTTCATCTGACCTTATTACTAGAAAACTTAAAACGTTTACGATTTTTTTTCATAAATCCTGCCTCAATCCTGCCTCCATCTCCTTTAAGGCTCAATTTCTTTGTACATTTCAGTATAAAATTTAGGTCATAACTTTAAACTTGATATTAAAACAGTAATATCAACACTTTCTGTGTGGAGTTTGCATGTTCTCCCCGTGTTCCCTTGGGTAGCTAATGTGAGCTACCCTCACAAAAACACGCAGCAGTCCTTGGTTATACATGCCCCCTCTGGCCAGCCGAGGGCCAGATGGGGTGGGGAGGATCTGGCCAGACTAATGTAATCCTGGGTAATAAAATGGGGAAAAAAATCAGGGCAAAAATATATAAAATTTGAATATCCTTTACACTAATCTGTAAAGATTAGTGGTTAATATCATTGTCAACGTACTGACTTAATTTGGCCCTTTAGTTCAAAAGCCCAAAATCAAATTGTGAGAGTGGCTGTGTTCAATATCTGCTCTGACATGTTTCAGTTTTGCTCTTTACAAATCTGATTATCTGTCTCATTATTGCGCAGTTTAAATTGGGCGTTACAAGCGAGCTAGCTAGTTCTTAGAAAACGCCACTAAATGGCATAGTTGGCTTGTTCTGCACTAATTGCTTTTCAATAGGTTTATTTATACCAACACAGTATTACGGGCAAGTTGGACTATTGCTTGCTTTAAATCACCACAAAAGAACTATCGCACTTTTACTAGTAGGTCCCCCTACAGGCGTGGAGGGTCATTTTAAAATCACGTGTTTAGGTGCTTCCTTGTTTTCCCACCATCGCAAACACAGAAAGAACAATTTTGTTTATGTAGGGTTTTTTTTTTTTTTTTTTAAATCCTCAGTTTCTCCCCTTCTCCAATTGGGTTCTGAAATAGAAATCCACAAAACAAGCAATGCACAGATTCATAGGCAAGGCAACATGCAAACCTGATTTCGGACTTTAATAGATGTTACATCTTTTGATCTAGACTGTCTTTATTCAAGGAGTGGCTCAGGACACAAGGCTTTTTTTTTCTCACGAAAGCACACATACAGTAAAAATACAGTGGGTCTTCTCCTTATATCTTCTCCCTTCCATGTTTAAGGGTGTTAAAGGCAAGGAATTAATACCCTGTCCAAACAAAAGGATGATAAGGAAGTTTTAAAATCTGAAAAAGATCCAGTGTGTGTTTGAATGGATGGCCAGATGGACAGATTTTAGTAGCTGCGACAAAAGGATAGATTAGTGGTTAATCTTGTTGTAGGGTTTCTTCTTTCACTCGGAATCATTCCAGGAAACAAGAGCAGATTTGAAATCCATCCAAATCTAATTAAAACCCTCAATACTAAAGGCTGTGCTTTTTTGACAGTTTGATTGGAGAGATGAGAGGCATTGTGAGAGAGGGCCTACTGTAACCATTTCACAGGAGGCTCCATGCAGTGTCGTTCCTTGGAGGGGGTGCCTTTTGTTGTTACTGGAGACAGACAGGCATTCCTGATAAATGTGAAAATGTGTCAAAACTCAGGAGGGAAGCCGGAAAAGTACTAGAGGTAAATTTGGCCTACTTGGGCATCGTTACAGCTATTGTGTGGCTGTCAGTAAGTTCACACTTTGTACTTTATTTTTACTGCTGGCTGTGTGAATTAGTTCACCTTGCATTTTCAGCGGGGGGTTCCGCGCGATCTCTCGCCACTTGCCCCGTAGTTTTGTGTTTCTCATCTGCTTTTCATCCTCAAAAATCTTTTGTACAAATAAGAGAACTCAACAAAAACCTATAATAACCACAGCTGAACTGCAGATTCCTAAGTAACTGGGCATGAAGCCACAAGGTAATACGAGAGAGCGTCTGGCTTCACATGGACAGGACTTCAAATGCTGTCTGACCACAGGCAGAAAAAAGAGAGAAATCAATATTTCTTCACAGGCCTGGGAGACGGAGGCCTTGCTTAATGCCCTAACAACATGCTTTAGAGCGTTGCCTGTCCCGTAAACCTATCGGATCTCTGCAATCTCTAACTCTGCCTGGCGACAGGCCCTTACAGGCCCCCTGCTCTCACTTCCCAGTCTGGCCCCTGCAGTCCCAGCCCATGCAGCCCCCTGTTCCGGCCCTTTCAACCCCTCGCTCCCCAGCCTCTGCAGCAGCAGCGGCGGCAGCAGCAGCAGCGCTGTTAGCATTGTTAATGGCTATTGTTATGAATGAGGACCTTGGCTCCGGTTTCTTTATTGGCAGGCCTGGGCAGGCAGATGGATAGGCTGCTACTTCTTCTCTGCTATCAGGACAGCCCAGACAGTGGGCCCAGGACTGGCGGAACAAAGTAGGAGGAATGATGTCCCAGTGGGGTGAAAGAGGGTGAGAGCAACCAGAAAGGAAGAGAGGAGGGAGAGGGGAATGGGATGAGGGAATAGAGTCAAGGGAAGAGGGCGTCAGTGACAAAAAAACAGAATAGGAGGGGGCAAGAGACAAGGGTGAAGGAGCAAGGGAGCAATAGAAGGGAGCAGGTCTCTCCTCCCCTGAATAAATTTGGAGCTCCATTGTAAACCTTGTAAGAGAGGAGTGTGGCTGCTGTCTGTGGCAGAGACCTATATTCTCAGCAGCCTGTGGAGAAGAAAAGAGGAGGGGTGAGGGGCACACATTGCCCCCGTTGCTGGCCCCCTGCCGAAACCCCTCCTCACACCCCCAACACCCAGTTCCAGCACCCCTGCCTGGTGATGAATGGTGGTACTTGCTGAAAGTGAAGCCTGCTGGTGAGCCTTGGCTCAGGGAAGGAGGCAAGGGGAGACTGCTTGGAAGATCATGGAGACAAACTCAGCAAAAGGCTGCCCTTCAGTCACCCATATTCTTCACCAAGATGGCAAGCCCGCTGCTGGCACACAAAAACAGAAACGAGTAGGGGGGGAGAGGGAGAAAAAAAAAAAAAAGGTGGGGCTTAAGCGAGAGTTTTGATTTTCATCATTAAGTAAACCAGAATCAAATCAACTTAGATATATTCTGTTTTGTTTTTCTTTTAATTTCCCAACCCTTATACCTTTTAAATAGCAGGTGTTATGATTTGACTATAGTGTGAATCAGTCCTTCAAAAGAAGATATATTCTTATGTTTAATGAAGTGGAAAATTTCCTTTTCACTGTTTATTGATCATGAGGCCATCCTTTAAATCATAAATTTCTAACTGTGCAATGTCTGCCAAGGCATTTAGAATAGAATAGAATAGAATAGAATAGAAAGCCTTTATTATCATTATATTTCTACAATGGAATTAGGCAGCAGCTCCGTCAAAGTGCAAAACAAATGCAAGACTATATAATCAAGTAAACTGTACACAACAAAAATGAACAAAAAAAAGTAAACATAAATATATATATATATATACACTATAAGGAAAGAGTGAATGGGAGAATAAAATAAAAATGTACATGAATGGGTGGAGGAATATTGCACTTGGATGGGTGGAAGAATTTGCTTTAAAATGAAAAATATTAATTGCTTACTCAAATATTGAATGTCTGTATTCTTGAAAAATAACATTTTGTAGATATGAGATTTTTGTTTACGGGACCATATTTAAAAGAAAAAAAAGAAAATTGGCATATTACACACTAAGTTCCTATTGCAACAGCTCTGAAACATTCTCAGTCTCCCTCACTTGATTTCTCAGCCCACACAAACTAAGAAAGTGGGCCCTGCTCCGAGGCAGGCCCTGCCGTATTAGAGTAAAAGACAGAGATGGAGGAAAAAGTAGGAGGAGATATGGAAAGAGCCTGGGGGTTGGCCTCTGTCCCGGCTCCCCCCCAGCCTCTCTGGAAACCCGCCATCTGCCACAGCTGCTGCCTGGCTTTAACTGCCACTCTAATTGACAATGAACCCAGAGCCCTGTGATAATTGTGGCTGCTTGGTGACTTGGGCAGGTAATGCCTCCCTTTCAGGATTTATCAAGCCCCATCTGTTCCTCATAGTGCTATATGTGGGAGAAAAGGCCCCCTACCCAACCATCAGCACTCACTACTACTTCATCCCTTTCCTCCTCCTCCTTCTTTCCCTCCCAATACCCCCATTTCTTCCAAACGTGCACGGTCCTATTCTGTTTAGCCGTGCGTTGTCATAGTATCCTACAGCCCAACGGCTCCTCAACACCCCCCCCTCTCTTCTGGTTGCTGTGCAAATATTGAGCTTTTTTTGTGACAAGATGCTTATTAGAAAGCAGCTCCGTGACCTCAGGGAAGGCCACACCCACCCGAGGGCACAGCTCTGAGGCTAGGTTTATTTGTTCAATCATTAACTAAAAATAAAAGACTGCTTGCAGTTGTCTGAACACGCCCCTTTTTCCTGTGTTGTGTGGGATGAGTGTTGTGTGCAGTGTGTCAACAACAACTGCAAGGCAGGGTAGGGTGGGGTGAGGTCGGCTTGGAGGGATATAACCTTACCCCAATCCCTGCCAACACCACACCACCCCTACTGTGTTGATTCAAAATGTACCCATCTTTCTCACGAGGGGGAACAATTGAGATATCTGCAGCGTTAGCAGATGTTGTGTCCAATTTTGTATGATTATTGCTATGCTCAATCTTTATGAAGCCCCCTCTCCATCCGTCCCCATCCTCAGAGCTGTCATCTGTTTACAACGTTGCACATTTAGCATGTCGAAAATTGTAATGTTGATAAATTGATAGATAATTCTTGGATCATTCTTTATGTAAATAATTGACAATTCTGATAAGAGTGAGCAGGGTGCAGCACTTCCAAGCCTGCAAGTTAAGCACTTTTCTCCTGTTACCGAACAGCTGTTCTTCAAAATGCGTATGGAGATGATTACAACGACAGTCGGCCCTCACATTTGCGCCCAAGTCGGCTCTGAAAGCTGCTCTGAATCTGTACGCAAGCAAAAAGATATGGTCTCTGATAGTGTTCCATCAGAAGAGTCAGACAGGAAGCACGATGTTCTATGAGCACTGATGGCCGTGCCAAATGCTTTTTTTCTTTTGCCAGATTAATGTCAGATACTGGCAGATAACAGGAAAATATGTCAGTTTTACTTTCCAGAAATGGACAGATCTTGGCCATGTGCTGCCTAATTGTGGGCAGTGTTTTACCATCTGTTAGGAGTAGATATAATTTCAGACACAGTGATCAGATTTGATACATATTGGCTATCATTATCCTAAATGGATCATATCTATTTATTTATACATATGATTTGAGTATGGTCATTATTTGCAGGTACACGTCAGTCTTTTGAGTGTGAGCCAAAGTGAGTTCTCTTTTTGCTCCTATTTGTATTTGATTATTAGATGTTGCTTAAAGTATTTGTAATTTTATTTCTCGACTTACACATATTCAAGTATCCTTTTCATGTTTGTAAACTCTGCATAGGAAACATGTTTTACAAACCATTAAGCTCACAAATTTATTCACACAAATAAAACCAACCATCTGTAATTTAGCATTATTTCAGTACGTTAGGAACAGAACATTTAACTCCACCATAATTTCAGGCTTTGAATTAGAGCTTGGATGAAAAGGCACTCTAAACAGGAGTGCTATGTGGACACAGAATATCACACAAGAGTGGAAAAATGTCATGTGGAGAGTTTATGAATATGGAACAGGGTTACATTTGAGACATAGGACAGTGTTCAGCATTGCTTTCATCCAGCTTGGCTGTATAGAAATTTATAGTTGACTATAAATGTGATGTAAAAGCAGAAGTTGAAATGGCGTGTCCATCTCTCTTTTTGCTGAGATTTTGACATGATATTGCTTCATTCTAAAAAGGAGATTTGCCAAATTATCCCTTCATAATATCCCATTACTTTCAGGGCAGATTTTAGGATTTGAAGTGCAAAGACATTTTTTTGGCCAAAAAAGGTTACGCCCTCCACATTTAGCGGGCATGCAATACAAAAACAGGAAGGCTTCTTCCTCTTTCACGTAGTTGCAGATATGTAGCTACTCAGACACACTCAAAAAAGCATCCTGCTGACAGCCTACCACTCATAATCCTTCCTCATCATGGCTGCCTAAGCCCTCAGGGTCCCAGTCATTTGGTGTATGTGTGTGTCTACCTCAAAGAAATGATGATGCTGCTCTGTTTGGGCAGGTGTTGGTGTGTAAGCATGTTTTTCACATAACTAAATTCCATATTAACTTACATGGTGCTCACTTGCAAACAAATATCAGTAATCAAAATGGACATAAACTCTCCTTTTTGGTTAACTGAATTTTTTCTCTCTAATAAAATAGTAAGTCAATCTCCCCATGTAAAGAAGTACAGCAGCAGAAATAAACATACAGCCTGAAAAATAAACCAAAAACTCTTGGTAAAATCATATAAAGCCACATATGTATGCATAATAAGTGGTGTGGCTTTTTGAGTGACAGCAGCTTGTGTTGTTAACAAACAGCTGCCACATAGCACTTAGCATTCTCAGTGAATTTGACATGAATTAAAAGTGAATTAAAATCTTAGAGAGTATAATCACTCTTATTTGGCATATATGGCTTCTTGTCCTGTTAACTTTAATAGATTGCCGCGACTGGCTTCAAGTTTGCCTTGAAGAGTCTGCAGCGGAAGGCTGCCAAATGGCTTTTGGTTGAGGTGAAGCTAAACTAAGCGGTCAAAAGCAGCCACTAGCTCATTAGCTGCTACTTCTTGAAGAAGCTGGAGCAGCTAGGTCTTCTGGATGGGCAACCTTTGGCTCTGACCATTACAGATAGACCAAACGGACTGCTAGCCAGTTGTTGCTCAGTCACACACGCCGCTAGGCAACTGAGCGACTGTCGACCCCAGTGGAGCTCCACAACTCCCTTTTTCCATCAACTGCAGCACTCATTTTAGACATTGTTCTGGTAGTGTTGACGAAAACCAGGATGCATGAATAGATTTGATGCAGATGTATGTGTCCTGATTGTTGCTCTTTGTAAGGTGATGCTGGACTGCTCCTCCTCGCTTGAGGCGGGGTTGGCCTCCTGTTGATGAGCGAGGTGACATCCCCTCTCCTGTTGCAGAGGGCTACACATGATGGGGTTTCTTCTCTAGTCCGTCCGTGCTCAGTCTTGTTATTTCAATCAGTGCTGCACTAGCGGGCAGTTTATCGTAGGGTTGGAATTGAATCTGTGTTTTTCATATGTGCATCCATGTGGGCGGGGCTGTTTTTTTACTCGTATTATTCTTAAATATTTAAAGCACTTTGTGCTACATTTCAAAAGTGCTTTAGAAATAAATATTTATTAATATTGTTTCTGCAGGCTTCCAGGCTTGCCTGTTTCACACATGGAATAATTTTGGGTTGGTTCCTTCTATGTATTTCCCACTTATATTATTTCTTTGTCATTTTCAAAACATGTGACGCAATATTTCTGGAGTATCAGTGAAAGTTCCTGTTTCACAATAATAATCATACAAAATTCACATAAAATATGCCATGTCTGAGCTACATAAAAGAAGAAAAAAAAGTAAGCTCACCACTTCAAGCTATGATCAAGTCTTTGGTGGTGTAATTACAGAGCAACACAAATAATGTTTGTTGCTGCCAACACGATGTAGGGTCCTGTATGTAGGCTAGATGTGTAGTTGCTATATAGAGGCGCTAACACAGCTACCATGACCACCCATTGCTAGCCTAGCCTCAAAGCTAAGGCCGAAAAGTCGACAGCAGTGTTTAGACTGCAACCTAGACTCGGACCGTTCCAGGTTGGACTTGAATGGTGCGGGGTGAAAAGTAGCCAAAGCCAGGGCAGCTGACAGTCCTGCCGGGGCCCCGGACAAAATAATCTAAGATGGGCGCCCCTGCGCCCGGATCTCTCCTTCTCCCTCTTCCTTTCCTCTCCCTCTGCTCTTCAGGTTTTTATACAAGCTAATGGATGTTAACATTAGAGCTAGCCAGTTAGGTTAAGTTACAAGGTTGGTAAACGTTGGCTGTACTGTTTCTTACCTTGCTCTACGCTGACTTTATTAATTCCAGCTTCACCGTCACCACCTTTTTAAAATATTTGTGTAGAGAATCTCTGAGGCCTCTATTTTCTTCTTCTCTTCTTCTTTTTTCTCTTCTTTTCTGAGCACTGTACTTGTGCTGACCGGACATTTTGACCATTGTAATTGTTGAATTAAATGATAACATCAAATTAAATGATGATTTAAGAAAAGCAAAGAATAAGAATAACATCATGTAGAACAATGTTTGAACCAGAGCATGTTGCTTGGCATTGTAGAGCAGCTCCTTAGCCTGTGTCAATACCCGTCAGTTCTCATGTTCTTACAGTCACTCATGCTCTCTGATGAAAAGGACTACCACTCAAGTGAGGACTGCAGAAAGTTCTCAAAACACTACAAACTAAAGGACCACAAAAACTTAGCTGTAAATTGCTAGCAGCAGGGTGCAGCGGCTCCACCTTTTGCATTTATGGCCGGCGTTTTACGCCCTGTTTTCATGGTAATGACCTGCACATGTTCTGTAAGGCAACAGTCCACATGGTTTGAGCAAAGGACGCTGTAAGTTGGATAATTACACTGAAAAAAAAGCTTGCTCTCAGAACTCAGAGTCATGAGTGAGGACAAAGGCAATGACATGATCTTAATCAAAATGACAAGAACATTAAAAATGTAGCATTGCTGAACACAGGCAAAGATAAGAATCGATTTGGGCTGCTGATGATGGTTATCACCATTAATTATTGAATTAGTCATACATCATACAGTGTAAGTGCACTGCTGCATCCTTCAGGGAAGGAACGTGTTTCTCTGCTAATGTACACTTTGAGTCCCCACCTACTCTTCTTTATAATGGCCTCAAGCTACTTTCAAACTTACAACTACAGGTAAACATAACACACATTCTATCTTTGCGTGTCAGATCTTAGCTAACTGCTTGTGTTTCTTTCTCGCCCAAAAATCTGCCTTCGTGTTCCTGCAAAAATCTGTCAGTGGTTTGAACATTAACAGTATAATTGCCCACATCTACAGCTCTCTCTTGTCACTACTGCAGAGTCCTATGCGTTGTGAGCCTGTGATCCCGTGAGCCTGCAGCCCATCAGAAACACCATGTCCCTCTAGGTACTTTAAGCCGACAGGCAGGGCTTTTTGCTAGGGGCTGAGGCTTAGCTATCTCCTGCAATGGCCTCCCAGGATGCCCTGCTTAGACAGAGGAGCTCCCCACTGACCCCCTGGTTACAAGGGCTGTGTGATTAGCAGCGCTCCCCGTACTTTGAGTCTGTCACAGGCCACTGCTGTGGGGATGGATGGGCCTGGATTAGCGCAGGGGAGAGCAGAGCTATTCAACACTTCACACAGCTAAGAGGGGATTCAGGATTCTGGTCACTGCCCACTGGGACAGGGGGTGCGGATGAAAGTTTTAGCAGCTATATGTGTGCCAGTCCGATGTTTGAATTAGAATTATTGAAATAAAGATTAGAAATCTATGAAGACTTTAACTATCTCATCTCTAGAATACATGAAAGCATCAAAAGATTCACAGAATCTGAAGAAATCTCTGTATGTTGGGGGCACAGCAAAAGAAATGTCTTGGATGCCCGTGGTTTTTGGGCCATCCCTGCATTCGAAATGGAAATCATTCTGTAATGGAAACCATCCATCCATCCATCCATCCATCCATTATCTATACCCGCTTTTATCCTTTGCAGGGTCACAGGGGTCTGCTGGAGCCTATCCCAGCTCGTATTCAGGCAAGAGGCAGGGGTTCAACCTGGACAGGTCGCCAGTCCATTGCAGGTAATGGAAACCAAGAAACCTATATATATATATATATATATATATATATATATATATATATATATATATATATATATATATATATATATATATATATATATATATATATATATATATATATATATATATATATATATATATACACTTCTGTGTGTGTGTGTAAACAGCCTTTGTTATATTGTGAACTTTTTCATTTGTCAGAGCATGTTTGCATTCAGTGGGACACAATGTCAGATTAATCCACCCGTGAACAAAATGCTAATCAGATGCTCAATCATCGGTAACAATAAACAGTTGACACTGAATATGAAGATTCTTGTTTAGGCCACATGAAAAGCAGCCTTGCAGGTTCCAGGTGTCATTGATAGCAAAGTATTGTGGTGCTTCATTACCATATGCTTTAGCCATTGTCATTAGCCTGCTATTTGTCGGCCAAGGGACCCTGACACTAAAGGATGAGGCACTCATTTATCATAAACACACAACAGTGATTCAGGCACTTACAATGAACCCTGAAACTTTGCATTTGAATTCATTTCTGTCAACATTACTGTTTCATTCTTTAATTCCAAGATCTTTCATGTCCTCAGGGCTACATATAAATATCATACATATATACTTTAACGTCTGATCTCTGTAATTGCAAACAAAGGTTTCTGTACCAAATATTAAGTTCTGTTTTTATGATGTATCAAATACTTATGTCATGCAATAAAATGCAAATTAATTACTTAAAAATCATACAATGTGATTTTCTGGATTTTTTTTTAGATTCCATCACTCACAGTTGAAGAGTACCTATGATAAAAATTACAGACTTATACATGCTTTTCAAGTGGGAAAACCTGCAAAATCAGCAGTGTATCAAATACTTGTTCTCCCCACTGTATATATATATATATATCTCACTCACTCACTCATCTTCTCCCGCTTTATCCGTTACCGGGTCGCGGGGGCAGCAGCCTCAGCAGGGATGCCCAGACTTCCCTCACCCCAGACACCTCCTCCAGCTCTTCCGGGGGGAGTCCGAGGCGTTCCCAGGCCAGCCGAGAGACATAGTCTCTCCAGCGTGTCCTGGGTCTTCCCCGGGGTCTCCTCCCGGTGGGACATGCCTGGAACACCTCCCTAGGGAGGCGTCCAGGAGGCATCCGGTACAGATGCCCAAGCCACCTCAGCTGACTCCTCTCAATGTGGAGGAGTAGCGGCTCGACTCCGAGCTCCTCCCGGGTGACCGAACTCCTCACCCTATCTCTAAGGGAGCGTCCAGCCGCCCTGCGGAGGAAACTCATCTCGGCCGCTTGTATCCGCGATCTTGTCCTTTCGGTCACTACCCAAAGTTCATGACCATAGGTGAGGGTAGGGGCGTAGATTGACCGGTAAATCGAGAGCTTCGCCTTTCGACTCAGCTCCCTCTTTACCACGACGGTCCAGTACATCGACCGCATTACTGCGGACGCTGCACCGATCCGCCTGTCAATCTCACGCTCCATTGTTCCCTCACTCGTGAACAAGATCCCGAGATACTTGAACTCCTCCACCTGAGGCAGGACTTCTCCACCCACCCGGAGAAGGCATGCCACCCTTTTCCGGTCGAGAACCATGGCCTCGGTCTTGGAGGTGCTGATTCTCATCCCTGCCGCGTCGCACTCGGCCGCAAACCGCCCCAGCACATGCTGGAGGTCCCGGTCTGATGAAGCCAACAGGACAACATCATCTGCAAAAAGCAGAGATGAAATCCTGAGGTTCCCAAACCGGATCCCCTCCGGCCCCTGGCTGCGCCTAGAAATCCTGTCCATAAAAATTATGAACAGGACCGGTGACAAAGGGCAGCCCTGCCGGAGTCCAACATGCACCGGGAACAAGTCTGACTTACTGCCGGCAATGCGAACCAGACTCCTGCTTCGATCATACAGAGACCGGACAGCCCTTAGTAGAGGGCCCCGGACTCCATACTCACTCAGCACCCCCCACAGAATGGCACGAGGGACACGGTCAAATGCCTTCTCCAGATCCACAAAACACATGTAGACTGGTTGGGCAAATTCCCATGAACCCTCGAGCACCCTGCGGAGGGTATAGAGCTGGTCCAGTGTTCCACGACCGGGACGAAAACCGCATTGTTCCTCCTGAATCCGAGGTTCGACTATCGGCCGTAATCTCCTCTCCAGTACCCTGGCGTAGACTTTCCCCGGGAGGCTGAGAAGTGTGATCCCCCTGTAGTTGGAACACACTCTCCGGTCCCCCTTTTTAAACAGAGGGACCACCACCCCGGTTTGCCACCCCAGCGGTACTGTCCCCTTCCTCCATGCAATGTCGCAGAGGCGTGTCAGCCAAGACAGCCCTACGACATCCAGAGACTTGAGGTACTCAGGGCGAATCTCATCCACCCCCGGTGCCCGGCCACCGAGGAGCTTACGAACCACCTCGGTGACCTCGGCTTGGGTGATGGATGAGCACGCCTCCGAGCCCCAACCCTCTGCTTCCTCAGTGGAAGGCATGTCAGTCGGGTTAAGGAGATCCTCAAAGTATTCCTTCCACCGTCCGACAATGTCCCCAGTCGAGGTCAACAGCTCCCCACCAGCACCATAAATGGTGCCGGCAGAGTACTGCTTCCCCCTTCTGAGGCGCCGAACGGTCCTCCAGAATTTCCTCGAGGCCGACCGAAAGTCCTCCTCCATGGCCTCCCCGAACTCCTCCCAGACCCGAGTTTTTGCCTCCAAGACTGCCCGAGCCGCGGCCCGCTTGGCCTGCCGGTACCTATCTACTGCGTCAGGAGTCCCACCGGCAAACATAGCCCGGTAGGACTCCTTCTTCAGTCTGACGGCATCCTGTACTTCCGGTGTCCACCACCGGGTTCTAGGATTGCCGCCACGACAGGCACCGGAGACCTTGCGTCCGCAGCTTCGAGCCGCCGCGTTGACAATGGAGGCAGAGAACATGGTCCACTCGGACTCGATGTCCCCCGCCTCCCCCGGGATCCGAGAGAAGCTCTCCCGGAGGTGGGAGTTGAAGATGTCCCTGACAGAGAGCTCAGCCAGACGTTCCCAACAGACCCTCACAATCCGTTTGGGTCTGCCCGGTCTGTCCAACCTCCTCCTCCGCCAGCGCATCCAACTCACCACCAGGTGGTGATCAGTTGACAGCTCAGCCCCTCTCTTCACCCGAGTGTCCAAGACATGCGGCCGAAGGTCAGATGAAACGACAACAAAGTCGATCATTGACCTCCGGCCTAGGGTGTCCTGGTGCCACGTGCACTGATGGACACCCTTATGCCTGAACATGGTGTTCGTGATGGACAAACTGTGACTCGCACAGAAGTCCAACAACAAAACACCACTCGGGTTCAGATCGGGGAGGCCGTTCCTCCCAATCACGCCTCTCCAGGTATCACTGTCATTGCCCACGTGAGCGTTGAAGTCCCCCAGTAGAACAATGGAGTCCCCAGTTGGAGCACTATCAAGTACTCCTCCCAGGGACTCCAAGAAGGCCGGGTACTCCCCACTGCTGTTCGGCCCGTAGGCACAAACAACAGTGAGAGACCTATCCCCGACCCGAAGGCGCAGGGAAGCGACCCTCTCGTTCACCGGGGTGAACTCCAACACATGGCGGCTGAGCTGGGGGGCTATAACCAAGCCCACACCAGCCCGCCGCCTCTCACCATGGGCAACTCCAGAGTAGTGGAGGGTCCAGCCCCTTTCAAGGAGCTGGGTTCCAGAGCCCAAGCTATATGTGGAGGTGAGCCCGACTATCTCTAGCCGGTATCTCTCAACCTCACGCACAAGCTCCGGCTCCTTCCCCCCCAGCGAGGTGACATTCCATGTCCCCACTGTGAGGGTTGATGTCCAGGGATTGGGTCGTCGAGGCACCCCGCCACGACTGCTACCCAGCCCACAATGCACCGGCCTGCCATGGTCCTTCCTGCGGGTGGTGGGCCTACTGGAAGGCGGACCCGCGTCGCCGTTTCGGGCTGAGCCCGGCCGGGTCCCACGGGCAAAGACCCGGCCACCAGGCGCTCGCCTACGAGCCCCGACCCCAGGCCTGGCTCCAGGGCGGGGCCCCGGTGACGCCGATCCGGGCGACGTAACGGTCCTTGATTTGACTTTATCCATGGTAGGCTTTGTGAACCGCTCTTAGTCTGGCCCGTCACCCAGGACCTGTTTGCCATGGGAGTCCCTACCAGGGGCGAAAGTGCCCCCGACAACATAGCTCCTAGGATCACTCGGGCACACAAACCCCTCCACCACAGTAAGGTGGCGGTTCAAGGAGGGGATATATATATATATATATATATATATATATATATATATATATATATATATATATATATATATATATATATATATATATATATATATATATATATTTATTTATGTGTATATAAACTTACTGTCTTACTTATGTGAAGACAGTATCTTCAGTAGGCCTTAATGCCCTGTCATGGTTTTTAAAGACTGCCGTCCATTCTTAAAATCAATCTCATATGAAGACTCTCCCTAAAAGTGTGACATTGAGAGAAACTGTCTCATATGAAGGGACGGGCATATAGAAGCTCCTCTCAGGCAACTTAACTTCGCCCAGCATAATGGTTTCCGACAGCCAGATTCATCATTGGCTCATCTGTTCTGTTTACACTATTTAATTGTTTGACGGTTCCTGTTAAAGCAGTGTCACTTCCAATCCCCTCTGTTTCCATGAAAAAAGAGCTTTCTTTCAACAAATTAGCTTTTGCAATTTACTAGAGGCCTCTCAGCTGTTTGTGATCAAACAAAATACGGCCGTCCACCTTCCTGCAGGAGTCACTCTTGTGTCCTGGAATTGAGGTCAATCAACGCTGAAGAACAATTTTTATGGATCATTTGTGTGTGTGTGTGTGTGACAGAGAGGGAACAACTTTCAATGCCCCTGCAGCCAGTTACTTTTAACCAGACACCTCAAAGTGGGCTGATCGAGCATCAGCTGAACCTTTGAAGTCTGCCATAAATAAGATGCTTAACCGAACCTGCACGGGCAGTGATCCTGGATTGCTTCTTTAAGAACCTCGATATATACAGGTCATTGAGTTAAGATGACTTATTAGCACACACACACGGCAGGTAATGGAAGCGTGGCTATGCAAGCCTGCACTTTGCATGCCATGGCTATTCAACCTTCAACTACTACTATATAACTGAGAACAGGAGACTCAGGGGAAAGACTGAAACAGCGACGCAGAGAGAGCAAACCAGACTGCCAGAGGGTGATAGAGAGAATAAGAAAGAGACGGAGAGGAGCCCTGCAAAGATGAAAGACAATGCAATCAATAAGATATGTAAGATAACAAATAATGCCCTGGGTATCTCATTAATCATAACATAGGCTTATTATGCTGAGCACAGGTCTGTAAAGCTGTGTCACTTTGGTTCTTTTTACTGAAATATCAGCAAAGGTGAGATAAGTTAAAATACCATAGAGACTACATTTTGCCATAGGTTCAGCAAAATATGTGGAAGAAGGTCACCCGTTTTTCTATAATGATGTCACATTAATGGAAACCTGTAGTGAATTCTGGTCATGCAGGTTGTTTTTTTTTTACCCCTTTGGGGTTTCTACTGAGAGTTTTTTCGATCAAACACAGATTTTAAAAGCATCTTTCCCCTTCCTCTATGTTAGTTTGGATGTTTCCCTGGACTTTCTGCCTGACTTTTTAGAACTTTCTGACATCTGTTATGTTTAATAATTGCAACCAAAAAGTTGCAAGGTCAATTACTACCCAGAATTAGTTCCCAAATCTCCAACGAATCCAAGAGGAATCACTGGGATGTAAAGCAGGAGTGAATTAGGAGTGGAGGGAGAAGTTTAAAGTATTCCTTAGCTTGATTGTGAACTTGTGCACTGACAAGGACACAGCTGGAATATCCAGAAAGCAGTATTATGAGCTTAATTGGCTCATAGCGGCAGGGTCATATTCTAGACTCCAAAACCTCTTATTATGGCCCTCACGCCATGTAAGTTGACAGAAACTGGTTTTCTTTTTTTTTTAAGACCAGAAGTTCTTCTCTTTATGGCCATTATGTGCAGTTTGGCCACTTTGCTGCCTCCTGTGGGCAAAAAATGTGGCCTTTGTAGGCAGAAATCCAGTACTTGTTTACTTCCATTTAGGGCAAAGGAGTGAAAACCAATCAAAAGTTGCCATTTGCAATACATGAGGAGACACATGCTAATGCCAGATGTGGACGGATTGATTTAGAGCTGTCCATGTAAGTGATTAAATCACTCAGGATGGTTTTTAATGTTGGCTGTAATCCCGGAAAAAAAAAAACAATAAAAAAAATGGCCACGGTGATCTCTGCAAATATAATTTATTTTATTTTTATTTTTTTTTGTTTGAATACTTTTGCCACTCTTAACACATGTGGGGACACATCTTAATGCTAGATGTAAATACATACACTTAGAACTGTCTACTTTTAGTTGAAACCCAGAATTGTAATACCGCGCATAATCTGCAAAAAAACTAAAAACACATGGCCACAATGATTTCCATCCATCCGTTTTTAGATCCACTTAATCCAATGCAGGGTCAAGGAGGTCTGCTGGACCCTATCCCAGCACACTATGGGAGAAAGGCAGGCGTACTCCCTGGACAGGCTGCCACTACATCACATGGTGACAACAACACAATTTACTTTAAATAACAGTGTTATTTATTATATAATTTCTTCTCAATTGATTTGACTCTTTGGTGACAAATTTGTTGTCTACCGGTGCATAAAAACATTTGGAGCCATTTATTTTTTCAAAACTGAAGATTTTAATTATCCCTACTTAATAGAATGGTCCAAAAAATATACACACAGGTATTGAGAAGAGTTTATTGCTGCATATCAGTTTGGATGTGATTCTTCAAGTTGCAGTGTGTTGTCGCGGATTACATTGGACCCTCCGTCATTCTTTCCTTCATGCGTAAGAGGAAGAAAATGATAGCTTATCCCTCGATGCCCTTGAAGGCAAGGTGTCCCCACACAGTATATCCATCACAATCAACGCCAGATCATTTATATTAAATGCTTTCATCTTTTTTTTTTTAAAGCTACACCCGTTTCAAATGAAGGGCTACATTTAAACAGAGCAATAAACAGTGTTTGTCACACACAACTTGTCCTTCTAATTTACAACTGGGAGCAGGGCACTTGGCTAAGGAGAGAGGACGATTGGGAGTCCAGCTGCATAACGACCTGCGTGTTTTCACCTGATCTCTATTCTCTGGGTGACGTGGCTGTCTGCCATGAAGGTGCATAAAAGCCATTAGCAGACACCAAGGTTTACAGAGTCACTTTAATTTCCGTGCAGCGCAATGTCCGCTAGTCTTCTCATTAATCTTGATGACATTCTAGCATGATAATTTCTATAATGTATTTATATATGTATAAAAATCACTACTTATAACACAGAATTCATCAAATGAACTGTTATTTGCATAAAATATGGATTGCAATTCCTAGATGTAAGTGTCAATACTTACCTTAAAGGAACATTACAGAGTTAATACAATATTAGCAAGTAGTAAGGGGTGAAGGGGATTAAAACAACATGAACTAAAGCAGTTTTGAGTTTGAATAGAATATCTGTTTGCAACAAAATGCCAATTAATGATAGCATTTGGGGCAATAGATCTACATCAAAATAACTAGTAATTTTAAACCTCTGACAATTTAAAACTGAAAAATGTAATTCCACTTATGTGATAATGTTGATAGTGCCCCTGCAGAAAAACCCAAAGTTATGTTAACTTTTTTGTGTCCAAAAAGGACTGAATATCTGTTCGGTTGCTGCCATGTTATAATCTACAAATCCAATGTTGTCTATTACTTTCAACTACAGTCAAAAGATCCATAAAAGAGTAAAAAAAAATGAGTTCATACAGTATATACTTAAGACTGATTGACAGTGCTTTGTTTGACATCGGGAGTGGACTTGGACTTATGGCTGCGACTTAATGGTCATTCCCGTACAAACAGCCTTTTGTTTACACATACAGAGTTAAAATTACTTTGTTTTGTTTTCAGGGACCCTATCCACACTATCACTTAAAGAAAATGACAATTTTGAGTCTTATCACAGGCATATTTATTTTGACGCAGGTCAGTTAACCTAAATAATAAACATTACTGCTATTTTGCTGCAAACACATATTCTGTTCTAGATCAAAACTTTTTTTTATATTCCTTACCACCTAATGATATACCTAGGGATGTTTTAATGCTGAAATGTTCCTTTAAGCCTCATCTATATATGGTTATGTATGCTGTCACACTCCAAATAATCGCTCTGGATACATAATCATCACATAGTCTTTATTTTGTAAAAATTGTGTCCTTACATCTCTTCCATATGTATCCTAATCCCAAAAATAGGGTATAAATATCTAATCACGCTATGAATCATTAAGAGGGCTGCAGGGATGGAGTTCCCAATTCACTGGAAGCCCTGTTTAAGATATTCCTGGGACATATCTACATTACAGAGCATTTACACGGTCCACAATTACCAAGCACATTCTGGATGCAGTCTAAGTACAGCTTAGTACAAGGGTAGCTTCTTGTAGAGTAATGCTCAATCGCACACATTTTATTGCAGCTGTTTTTTCACTAAATCTTCACAAATGCCACCAAGTGCAGCGTGCCAAATGACTTCCCTTTTCATATTAGATCAACTGCAGACAGAGAGAAATGTTACCTTCATCAGACACCGATCAGTGTGTTCCACAACACCGCCCCCAAATGTATAGGTGCATGTATGTATTTTATTTATTCATTTTTTCATGAGATGGAAATTTTCCAGCCCTGAGTATTTGGTATAACTAATGACGTATTGTTTTCTGAGTTACAAAGATGGATATGGTGCAAGCAGTGCCGCTGCATAAGTTGGCGAGGCAGACATTGCACATTAATAAACTAAGTGTCACATTTGTCTTTATGCATGTGATTGGTTGCTGTTGGTTTTAGTTGGGAATTTGCTGCCTAAACTAGCAAACAGAAACCACTGCTGCAGCGTCAGAATTCAGGCACTGTCGTTCCTGGTTTCCAGCAGATATGAGCTATATGTTTGATGATGTAGGTGCTACTGGCATTGACCCAAGTCCCTGGCAAGTTGTAGCTCATATAAAAATTTCTCTGGATGATTAATACTATAATCATACTGGCTTTTTAGGCTATTTGAGAGGTGTGAGCATGCATGTTAAGTGCAACCCTAAACAGGGGGCCAGGAATGGCTTGTGAAGTCGAAGATAGTGGTTTCTTTGATATGACTTATGTACACAAATACACACACACACACACACACACACACACACACACACACACACACACACACACAACCAATCTGAATTTGATCCGTCCTACCATACCATTTCAGTGAGCACTGAAATGGTTGAATGAAGATGGATAGGATTTCCTGGAATGCAATCTAGAGAAGACTGGCTGGTCATTGTAGGACCGCATCTTGATTTCCATGCTTGTTTCTCATCCGGCCAGCTCGTAGTGGGGCTAAATGTGATGGACTTAACATGCCCTTGAAATGAAAAGGGAAAGGGAATTACCTAGGATGGTAAAAATGATCTAAGCATCCTTTCACGCCTTTGCAGATGTCCAAGACAAGGTCTCGGTCATTTTGGCCTCTTGCCTGTTCCTACTCCAACTCAACTGATCAATATGTCATAGAGCACACCCCAATCAAAGTGAAATACTCAGGACACGCCTTCTCATAACATATTTGCTGCCATAAATGTAAAGATTAACGATAACAAACGACCAAGCCAGCCTTATGTATGCCCTGACGCTCTCTCAATGCATGAAATTTCGGGCTCGCTGCTGCCTGTCTTCAGGTTCATTACCTCCACACGGAGGCATGGGGGTTTCAATCATACCAACCCAAAATATCACCCCCAACCAGCCTCATAAACACATATACAAGCATGCACACACAAACACCACCTCCTCCACTCATAATGAAAACATAGGTTAGGCACACATTAATCAATGCAGACACCAAGTTCTATGAAATCTAAATGGGGTAAACATCCCTTGAGCATTCATTACCAGTTTGTGTCAGGCTGCAAAAATGAAATAAAAAAGAAGAAGAAATACATTAGTATATTGATTTTAATACAGTTTTTATAGGTGCCAGGCTGTAGAAGAAATGGGTTACACAGCCATCTATTATAAAATACCCCTGACTTTAGAGTTACCTTTACAAGAATAAAACACACATGAATGCATTTTGTAGCAAGGATTGACAATTTGAATCAAAGTTACAGCCGGATTGCAAATATTGACACAGTAAAATAAAATACATTTAAAAATGAAACCATGGGAAGGCAGGCGTGTTGACCTGGAGAGGGAAAAATCAGCATTCAAAAGAGCTTAAAGTGTAAAATAACAAAGCTTACTGGATATACAGTTAAGGTTAAATTCATTAGCCCTCTTATTAAACCAAGCTAAACTGTTAACCTTTTTCATGAAAATTACCATAGACAAAGATTTTTATGGTTTTCATTTAATTAAAAGGAAGAAAAAAATATCAATTTAATATATGTGTGTGTTTTATATATTCTAAAACCTATAACATATTAGAATAAAATACACACGAGTTCTGAGCACCTATTGCTCTGACCCCCACGGCAGTCATGTCGACCGCCCTCATTTACAGCGTAGTTGATCCAATTACAGAGTTATAGCAGTGGTGGGCAATCCTGGTCCTCGAGAGCCCCTATCCAGCATGTTTTAGAAGTTCCCCTACTATGACACACCTGTTTCTAATTAACAGTCATCATCAGCATGTCATCAAGGTCTACACAACTATGTTAACAAACAACACATTTGTATCAGGGTGTGTGGCACCAGTGAGAAATCCCCATCTTACAGATCAGATTTGGAAAGCTGTCAAACACATGCACAAAATCAAATGTGGCTAGAGTAAACAGAAAAAAATGTACACTGTAGAAGAGACTGCCCTCCTGCAAGAAATGAGCGAGGGAGAATTTGAGGGAGGAGAAGTTTCAGACATCAGTGATGAGGACTGCGTTGATGAGAAATGCTCCGACTGAGCTAGACCCCTGCAGAGAAAACAAAAAAAGGTCAGCTGACACTGCTGTTAGACCTGCGCTGTCCACGCAACATAGGAAGGGTTTCTACAAATACATTATTTTGCGAATACAAATTGATTTAGTAGTCTGAATATCTGAATTCACCACCATGAATGAAGAATTATACGCTGTTCCTCTCAACAACCCAACCAACGGCTGCTGAAGAGATGCCGGTTGACGTCCACCTCAGCACTGACATCTCTACGATAAAAAGATATAGAGAGTGCCTTCCACAGACTCAAGATAAGATTTTTATCTGGACCCTGAGAAGGCCTCACAAGGACCTTAATTTTGGTGTCATTCAAAACATTTTGGATGAAAAGATGTTTTGGGTCACTAACCTGTTGGAAGACCCAGCCTAAAGATGTAACGTTGAGTGGTAGCAGATTTCTTTACATGAATCCACAGAATATCAACATAGTCCTTTTTTCTCACGATTGCATCCTATGCATTATACTCTCACCACCATGTTTTACTGTGGGGACTGTGTTTTGGGGTTTTTGGGCCTCTGCTTTTCATTTGCCAAAACAAGCAGTATCTGCATCCCCAAACCGACCCAGGTTGGTCTCATCAGGGCAGAGAACTCATCTCCTGAGCAATTAAGTTCTTCTTGGACAATGGCGTTGAAGGTCCCTGTGTTGAACTCACACAGTCATGTTTTGTGAAACATCAAGTCCAGAAAAAAACTATTTAGCAACAATCACTGTTACGGACATTTGGGGATCATAGTTGATTTTTCGCACCGTTTTATTCTTGGAGGTTTTGGATATCTTACACTTTCCACCCACATCAAGGTCTGTTTTTAAAACAGAATTTGTCTCCTAGAGTTGTTTTAGACATGGTGAAACCCTTGGAAATGGCAGAAAAGCTCTCCCCTCTCATAAGTCCCAAGATGTGTTTTAAGGGACTTGAGCCTTGCCCATGGTTCCCTGAATGTACGTTTCTGATTGCGCAGGCAAAGTCACATGTTTGACTACCTCAATTTTCACTACATATTTTTAAAAAGAAAATTTAGTGGCTTTACCACTGGTAAGTGTTTCACTATGCAATTTTCTATAAATAATGCAATTGTTTGTCATTTTTTTGAGGAAATGTTCTACATTCAATGGAGTCTAGACAAGCAAAATGTTTCATAGTTCCTTTAGGACTAATAGATTTGACCTTATCTCACATTTTAAGATAAACTCCTATTTTCAGACTTGTACTGGGCATCAAAATGTAGAAAGATTACTGCTAAAGTGTGTCATATTAATAATTGTCCCCTCTAGTGTAATTTAGTTGATATTAAATTAAAGCATATTATTATTATTATTTATTTATTTGGTATGGACATCACAATTACATAGGACAAACCAAATGCACTGTTTGAGTGTTTTAGCATACATGCTAATTTGCAACACTTGTCCACAGGTCCATGTCTTTAAAATATATACTCTTGGCTGTAGGACTGGGTTAAGTCATAGCATAAAATTAGATTCTAGAAATATAACAATGTAAGCATGAGGGGGGTGTAGACAAGAGCGAGGGATTGACATGCAGAAACTCTCAGTTCAGTAGGCCTAGAACTGAAGAGCCCTTAACCAAATGAGAGCTGTTCTGAATGGCTTTCACAGGCCTCTTTGGACCTCAGTAAGACTGGAGCAAGATGAAAGCAGGCTATGATGTTACTATCCATAAGCTCACAGGGTCAAGAACATCTGGGATCTCATACAAGATCGTAGTCTGGCTCATCTTGACAGAAAAAGAACAATTCTTGTCCTATATAGTGAGCGGTGGAAATATAGTATTATTATTACCGCTAGGTCATGTAGCCTTGGAACTGAAAGCACATGATCTTCTTTGCTTTGCAATACAGCTAATTCTCATGACACTAACTGTAAAATGATCACACCTCAGAAGAGCGATTCAGCTCGGTAAAGCAAACATCAGTCAGGAGACAAGGTAACCACTTGCCACTGCTGCCCGCAGACACTAAGAGACGACATGAGAGATGGTAACAGTTGCCCTTTGCTGCAGCGCAAATTATGTGCAGAAGTGGCATGTCAGACATGTGTGACAGTTGGCCTATGAATACATAGGAAGTAATCAGCGTTGTTTAAAATGGTCATTTGCATATGCATGCATCATTAATTCCATGCAAATGAGACAGTGGGGAATGCACTTGTGTGACTTCATGTAGCCCAATGGTATAGCTGTCAGCAGGGGGTTACAGAGAAGCAAAGTCATTAGTCACATGCTTTTATATAAGTTCAGTCTTGATGATTCATGAAAGACATGTGGAAAATTACTTTTCACTGATGTGATCTGTTACTATGTCAGTATTGTTGTTACATACATACATGATAACAAATAAGGAGCCTGTGGCTTATAGGCATTTTCTCACTGTGGAAAGTAGGAGCAAAAAAGTTTGTCCCCTGAATTGTCCTTTTTCATATACATGTACAGTTTTCTTTCATGCCAGTTAGTTTTGGCTCAGCTGATTATTCATATGATTAGTCATCCTGTTATTCCTGGTACAGTGGAAAGTTGGAATATTTTCATTTCTGATTTGCTTCAAATTAAACCAGTACAAAAGGACTTTTTCACCATTTTATTTTCTCTTGAAGGACTTTTACAAAGCTCTTCTGTCCCTGCTATCGGCAAAAACCAGGTTAAGTAACACTCTGCTCCCATCTCAGTGGGATAACTGCACATCAGAATTACAGCACTATGCGACACATCAACAATAATGAAATTAGCTTACGTAGTTATGGTGGACATCACAGTTTGCAGCAATTCGGTCAAGAAGGTAATTATGTAAGGAAAAAAAATGAGGGAATAACCATGCAAAAATGTAATTTCTGTGTTGTAAAAGCTACTCAACTCACTGCCTGTTGGGGATCCTGACTTGCCAAAATGACAAATCGTCCTCTGTGCTTCTTTAACAATGATAACATTACATTAAAAAGTGGGTGAAATGGCTGCAAGCATAGCTTCTTTGTTGATTCGCCACCATCAATAAATTCACATCAGCAGTTAAACGTTTAAGTCACTGTAGAAATACATTTCATTTCATTTAATTTTTTATTTATTCCAATCATGGAAATATGCAAACGGAAAAAACAAAAAACAAACAAGTAAAATAACAACACAATCATCAACTAAAGCATATTCCATAACCAGAAAGGAGGAGGAAGAAGAAAATGTTATACCTGCCCCTCCCTCAAAACAAAATTGAACAATAATAACAGATGGTCTGCACAATTACAATTACTCAGTTAACATCACAAAGAAAGGAAAACAAAAAAATTAAAGATAGATTGTCTGTCTCCATACGCATACAGTATATTATAAATCTTAACTATTTCATCAATACATTGTATTTTTTTCTCTTTACATTTTTTTTAAAACTGAAATATGTTTATATAGCCCTTTAAATCATCATGTAATGAATTCCATAACTTAATTCCAACAACAGAAACACTCATTTGCTTTAAAGTTGTTCGGGTAAATAGATGTTAAGAATTACATTTTCTTCGACTATCTTCATTATTTGAACTGAAAGTAAACATGTATTGTAAATTTTCTGGTAATGCTTTACATTTAGCTGTGTACATGATTGTGAGTCTCTGTAACTTAACCAAATCATCAAGTTTCAGTAATCTTGATTCAATAAATAATATGTTGGTGTGTTCTCTGTAATGTGTATTGTAAATAACTCTAAGTGCTCTTTTCTGTAGTAAAAATAAAGGATTCATTTTAGTTGGATATGTGTTACCCCAGACTGCAACACAATAAGTTAAATAAGGCAAAATTAATGAACAATATACAAGTCTCATTACTGTATGATTTAACACAAACTTAGCCAAAATTAGCCGACAATGCTCACGTACTTTTAAAAATGTTTTATTAGATAGAATAAAACACAAAAAAGGTGTGATAGTTACTTTATAAGCTGCATATAAAGTTCTGCTCAGGCTTTCTTTAACCCTCCTCCCACCCACACCAAGGCAAGTTGTGAATTTAAAGGTTTTCAAGCCATCTTTGAACACAGCATAACATGATTATGTCTAAATGGATTTGTATTATATGTGAGCGTGTGTGAGAGATCACTCCAGAATGTGAAGCCCTGGCATTAAAATCCATGCTGAGTTATCTGGTCAAAAGTGTCCTTAATACAGATATAGACGCAAGCAGGTTGCATTAATGTCACACTGAACACTGAAAACACTTCCGAAAGACTGTCTGGACCACATCCAGACATTCTTTTAACAGTGGAAATACAATGCATCCTGGGCGACAATTAAGGACAACTTACATAACTGATGTCTTCTCTTTAGACAGAGGGACACATTCAGTCAGTCATAACGGTGTTACATTCCAGTTCAAAATAAGTTCTTTTTTTCTTTTCATTTTCAGCAGACTGGAAAGTTGTTCTGCTTTTGCATGGCTTAGTGCTCCTGATAAAATAAATAAATACTACTAGTCAAAATCATTTACTTGCTTATTTGCATATCAAGCAGATAAGTCCTACTGATCAGAAGCAGTCATGTGAGATGTTCGTGGAGATGCATATAAATGCCAGGTGTGAACAGACGATTGGGATTGTATCAATCAGGACAAATGTTAATACCAGGTCTAGACAGGGCCTAGATCCTAATGTTATATCCTAGCTTAATTCCAGCTTAATTCTACTCTATTTGTTTCTTTATTCTTAATTTATTTGGATTGCACATTATATTTTTGCAATGGGTATGGTTAGACAAGTTAATGGAACTGCAACTGAAGCAATCTTTTTTTATTATCTCTTGTGTTTCAATTTCTAATACATTACTTTGTAAACATAATTTGTAAGGGGGATTTTTTCTTAAACGTTCTCAATTTCAACTCCTGCCTGAATTTATGTCACGCAGTCATTTAAGTGAAAATGTAGAAGTTGCATCTTGCACTATATACTGGCTCATGTTTGCGTTAGTTCCAGTCTACGACTTTGTATTTTCAGAAATGTATATTCTAAAACATGAAAAAAAAACAAGTTTCCCTTTAAGCTTCCTCATATAGCATATCTTGATGAAATAGAACCCAAAATTTCATAAAACAACACTCTTCATGAACTTGATGTGCATAATGGAGAGGGATGACAGTTGAATAATAAAGCTAAACTATAAATGATAAATCGTTACAATGGACTCACACAAACTGCGCTCGCATCTGCAGTACGACATTGATTCCTCTGCCTCCTTCCTGCTTTGTAATGAGGAAGTCTGGCAGGGGGGGAAAGGTGGCCTCAGCAAATATAGATGAGAATGACACCTTCTGGAGTTTGAGCTGTTGAAGAGGCATCCAATAAAACCACAACTCCCAACCCCCACTCTTCCGCCATGTATCCCTTAACCGATGCGATGCTTCCTGAGGAACCTAGAAAGACACACGATGACAGCCAAGCTCACAGGAAGATGGTAACAAGGTGTGATGCATAACACATGAGAGAGGCTGGAGTGTCATTACAGGGGGATGAGCAGGCTTCATCAAGCACATCTCAAATACATTTTGGATGGCACTTCTACTTGTGATGCTCTCACTTCAGACAGAATAGCATTTATTACCCTGTTGTGTTTATTGAAAATATGTGGATATTTTAGAGTGCTAAATTGGTCCTGGGGTGTAAATGAATTACTTGACTACAGTTTACTTTGCATAAACTTTTCTGTTACATTAAATCACAGTTTCTGAGTTTTGTTTGTCCATAAAATATGGAATATTAGTATTCTGATGCTGATATATCATCCCCTTTTCACTGCTGTGCTCAGAATAAATCTGACATGCCTTACTGGCTGCAACAGACTCCCAAAAAGTCGCTGATTCAATAAACATCCAAACTTTGCATTGTGAAAACTATCTGTCAAGTGACATAAGTTTGTGGCCAAAATAAAAAAAAATATATCATAAGGCAAATGTGATATGTCACGTAGGTGAGAGTCCAGAAAATCTTTCACAATTTCCAGTTCTGCACTGATAAGTAGTTGCAATAATATTATAAATATTTGCAAAAAAGTAGACAATTTATGATGAAGGAAGCATCTGTTGCATAATACAGTTGGCTCCCTTTGGCTTCCCGTTGGTTTCCTTTTTGATACCTTACATTTTTTAGGGGGGTATTTTTGTGATCATCTAACTGCGCAGCTACAAATTTGCTGTTACTCTTAGTATCTCATGTATTTAAATTAAAATGAACACACATCCTACAAAAAGAGTCTCAACATGTCTCAAAATCCCAGTCCTGAGTAAAATCGGCGCTAAAGAAGAGCCTATTTTTGTATCTCCTACATGCCAGGTTCGGCTGAAATCTTCAGGGCTTTCCAGTATTCCCCAGGGATGATGCAGGAAAATAGTGAAGGGAGGACGAAAAATGTGCTGAGCTACTGAAAATTCTTATCGAGAGTGAGAGAAGAGGAGCACACACTTGGTTTTCTCAGTGTGCCTATTAGCTAATAAAAACGCTTACATACAATGAGAGAAATACACAAGAGCAATCAATATTTTATGCAACAGAGGAGCATGGGAGGAGGTGAAAAATAGATTATATTAATCTTGCGTAGGGAATTACAGCAATTACATCAGCCATCTGATAGACGGAGCAAAAAATTCTTAGGTTGCATCCTTGTGTACGCTATGAGTAAGAAAGCAAGACTCGAGTGCAATCTAAAACGTATGAAAAAAAAAAAATTGGCGAGGAGGGACACTGACTGAGAAAGTACCATCTAATGTGAATTCAGCAAGCCCTGCCCCAGCCTATGCCCAAACCTTTTCCCCTTTCCCAACCGTGAAGCCCCACACGGCTCCAGCACACTCCGCACCATGTCACCATCCACATTCTCCTTCTCTGCTCAATGTTCCATGACAACAAGGTGAGACGGACAGCAGAGGTTAGGCTGAACAGCTGCTTCCTGGGTTGGAAATTCCAGGCATTGAGGACCATCTGTCTATATGTTCACTGAAGTATATGGGAGCCATCTATCAGGCTGCTAGCCCTGCAGCTGCTGAGGCCATCACAGCCCAGTCTGCCACCCGCCTGCCCGTTTCCCTGACTGCAAGCCTGCCTGCCTGCCTGGCTTCTCCCAGCTTCAACCCCAATACAATGAGAGCTCCTTCTTCACTTTGTGTCACACAGAATGGGCTGATTTGATTAAGTCCTGGGCTCTCATTATGTTAGGTAGGGGTGTAGAATTTCAATGATAATCCATAATGCATGACCAGGGGTTTTGTTGCCATGGTGACATAAATTCAAGGTTACCAGCTCAGACGCATAATTGGGTGCGCATTGAGCGCTGAAGAGGTGCTGTTAAAATTCTCCTCATGAAAGTGGAGCATCAATCATGCTGTCGCAGATTGCAAAGTACTCATAATCAGATGAAATGCCTGGCAGAGACAAAACGTCACAACATGACAAGGTTTTCCACTCTTTGAAAACTAATCCAACATTTGAGAATTGACTAGGAAACAACTTTACATGCTTTTATTTTAATTTTCTGTCTGTATTTCTATTCCTCACTGTTAAAGAGCCCCCACTTATTTTTTTTTTAAACTTGTCTTAGTTCATTTGGCCCTTATCTTGGTCTCCCAAGCACTGATATACCCCGAGTCTGTATAGCTCCCCTGAAATGATGGAAATCAATTCTCACAAGAGATCAGGGCCACTTTGACAAGCAGAGCCTCCAGCTCTCGGCTCATCGTACCCATTTGAACGGCAGACAAAAGAAAAGATTTGTGCCCCTTGTGTCTTCTCCTGAAATCCCGTTGAAAATCTGCTCATGCCTTCTCCAGCCTGCACCATAGTTCTTTTATTGATGCTCCGTTTTTTTAAGGGTTGTGATAGAGAGGGGGGAGTGTCGACAAGGGGATGTGGTTGCTTGGAGGCGTGTGCAGGATGGGTAGGGTGTTGGCCCCCTGGATAAAACCCTCTCTATTTTTCCTTTTCCCCCCACCCCTCTTTCCTCTACTTCTGGCATCACTAACAACAAAAAAGTACAATTGGTTTGAAGCTACTTGTAATTTATTGGGGGTGTTGTTGCTTTTTTGGGGGGGGGGGGGGTTAAAATTTCCAAAATTTGACAGTTAGGTTATTAGAATTTAGTGAGTATCATTTTTCTTTTTTGAGTCTATCCATAAGATGGCAGGTAATAACATTTCAATCATCTGAGCTTTATTCTGAAATACCCCTTCGTTCATCAATACGGTGCCACTATAATTCTCCTATGGTTAATAACCTTAAATCAAATGAGATTCATAAACCATTAAGATGGTGCTTATTATCTCTTACACTAGGTAGTTCAGATATTCATAGCCTGGAGGTACGTGCCTTCAACCCAATAATCTGCTCCATCTATGCAATATTCCCCTCTTTTTATCACATGAATTATGCTTTGTGTCAAAATTTACCAGAACATTTTTCATCACAAGTCGTAGACGGCAGGAGATTCCTTTTTCACTGCTTTTATACTGTACCACTGAAATATCTCACCCTTTCTGCAGTGCCACTTCCATCATTAATAAGGAGGAATTCCAACATTAGATACTCAGCTTGGTCTCATGGTAAATTTTGATATAGGGATAAAAAGATGGTAATATGATTGTGATTTTTTTTCCTTTCATGACACTCAAGTAATGAGTTTCAGGTGGAGATTTCATTTTCTGCCTCCACCAAGTTCTAAACTTGCTTAATGGGAGAAATAACTAGCTAAAAATTCTTTAACTAACCAGGATGCCAAGACCCCGTTTACACCTGGTATTAACGTCTCTGAATAAACCTAATCACAAGTGAACAGCTTTAAGCAGATGAAAACACACCCAGGATGCAGCTGAAAAGATCCCGTCACTCAAGCAACATATGGAGGCAGTATGGGCCATATTTGGCCGCATTTGCTTAGCAGAGTAAAAACAATGCATCCTGGGCCATCTTCTATGAAAACCATGTATAAAAAGACTGATAAAAAAAACAACTGGACTTCCTTTTCTTATGTTCTTGAAGACATTTAACCTGAATACTTCAGGTCAGTTCAAATGTGCTCGGGGGCTGTGAAACATCTTCATAAATGAAAAAAAGGGAAGTCCAATTGCCTTGTTTCAAGCCTTTGAGAGTTACCATGACCTGTATGGCTGGAAGTCTACACCAATGAACAGTCTACAAATTAGGTGTCTTCTATGTAAGTGGAAAAACAAACTCATTCACACAAGAATTAAGCAGGGCCATAACAACTGACAATATAAGGAATACAATATAAGAAACTGTTGCATCTTTACATCGTATATATGTGACCTCATCTACATAAACATGAAACAATTACGTGCACAACCACATCTTTTCCAACCATGTCATATACCAGGAATCATGCTGTGATTAAACACGGAACAGACCGCACAATCAGGATCCGTTGTGTTTGGGCACAGTACTGATTGACTAGTGCAATTGCACCCTTAGATGCCTAAGCGTGCTTTCCCACTTACAGGCTTTAGTCCATTTAAAACAAACTTGAGTTCACTTACCAGCTTAGAGTGGCTCGTTTCATCCAGTTTAAACACAGTAATCAGACTCAGGATAGAAAAACGTAGTTGATACTCTCAAAAAGAGATGGTTTCAATTTGAACCATCTGGTAAATCTGGTAAGGTCCTCCTAGTTAAAAATAAACCAAAATGGGACCAAAAGCTTCACATTATTTCATGATTGCAGAAATACACTTTTGATCATGAGAATGATCAAAAATTGTACTTCCACTACTGCTCTGCCATACACCTTTGGCAGATCTAATGCATCAAAACTTTCCTCTCCAAATGTAGCCGTACTTAATTTTCAAACTGAATTGGAATACATGAATACTTAAAGGGGACCTATTATGATATCTAACACCTATTTTAAACAGGCCTTGAATGTCTTAAAAACAAGCTTTTGATTTTTTTTTCTAAATAAATTAGAAAAAATTCAGCCTGTGAGCCATGTCTCCAGCATTGCATTCTCTAACCTCCTTATCTATGCAGGATTCTCAGTGGGCGGGGAGGCTATGATAATGAGGCTCTGTGCTGATTGGCTGCCTGAATGACGTAGCAGGGGAGGGCACAAAGCATCGCTTGCGTTGGTTTTTACAACCAACAACAGAGCAATTCGCATGTCTAGCTCGAACAGACGGCATCACGATACACCGCTACAAAAAAATGGCGGAAGCTCCAGCCGGCGGAGTTGTTGTTGTTGTTCCGGCCAGAGTTAGTTGTGGGCGTAGTTTCACGCATCGCTCCCGTCGTTACGTAACAACGGGAGCAGAATCTGAACGGCTCGTAGAAGCCACATCACACTGGAGGCTCATCCGGGCGGCTGCACAGACACTGCAGAGTTTGGTTGCTTTCCTCCTTCTCTGAGTTGGCAGGCTGAGGGGAGACCACTTTATACATGTTAAAGCAAGAAAAAACATGTTTTTCATAATAGGTCCCCTTTAAGGCAGGCAATATGAAGACGCTGTCAACGTGTGGCTGAACTTAAAACATGCCCAGTAATCCAAAAGCCTGACATGGCACATAGAGATAGAAACAGTACAGACCAGCAGGGAAGAAGAGAAAGACAAGACAAGATATACACAGAAGGCTTGACGAGACACAGGTGCAGATGATCAGGTGCAGATGATCAGGTGCAGATGATCAGCTGCAGATGATCAGGTGCAGATGATCAGGTGCAGATGATCAGCTGCAGATGATCAGGTGCAGATGATCAGGTGCATGTGGGAACAAGAGAAGTCAAGACAAAACCTAAAAACCATGACATAGGGTTTCAAAATAAAACAGGAACCTAACTACCAAAACTGTGACATGAACTCAAAACTTTGACTGAAGCACAATATGACAACCTACCCATGTCGGTTAATTATGTCACACATAAAAAAGGATGCATTTTTGATGCTTTGCAAAATGCAACAAGTTTACAAAACTCATCAGGCAACGTGAACAAGAGCATTTGAACAGAATCGTGAAAGACCCAAATCTAACCAACAGGAAATGGATGCACTGGCTTGGACAGGGGGCAGACGGAGGGCTCCTTCATGGACTCGTGTATGTAAGTAAGCCTTTCAAATGTAATTTTTTTTATGTACAAGCTAAAGCACAAACTGCTTTAATTACAAGAAAACACATGAAAATTATTTAAAAAAACAACTCATGGCTCTTCAGCTGTGATTTGTCAGAAAATACAGACTTCTTTGTGAAACTGATTAACACTTCTTGTGTGTCAGATTCACACAACGGCATGAGACTTACAATTAATAGTTTGTGAGTTTGTTTTCCCGTCGTTGTACATGAAAGGATAAAAGCAATTGTGTCCAAGAACATGTTTCATCACAGTATCACAGATTGTGTTATGGTATCACCTGGAGAATTTAGTTCACAGAACACAGTTCAAATCATCCTTTTGGAGAAGGGAAGTATCCTCCCTATCCTTAGGAAAAGTACATGAAATATTGATGCAGTTTACTTTAAATCAAATAAAATTCTTCCCCTTTCAAAAGAAGATAACAAACACATAAAGTAGTTTTATGCACTTCTCGAGCAGCAAATTAAGCCCCTACAAGACGACGTCTGTGTACGTCCATCACAGCTCACCTTCAAAGACTGTGCGTACAACCACAGAAGCCATTTTGTTTGAGAGTACAAAGGAAAGCAGGTTATTAAGAGCAAGGCTTTAAAAAATAGCAAGACAGACATTCCTTTTCAAGTCCAATTTTCCCCCGCCACTGTATTTGCCACGTATCATTCCAATGAGTGCGTCGCTTTAAAGTGACTCAACAGGGTTCCCACCGAAGATCAGAATCAAGTTTTTAATGAGCCCCGTCATTCTTGCACTGCTGTCAAGGGTGTGGTTCTGCTGATGTTTAAGCTCGGTGGGGTTTAACGCAGGCTGTACCCAGTCAATTAAGGAGTATAAGCTATTCACACAGAACAGGCTCTGTAAATAGCTTTGTTTTCTCTCTGTCACACTTTTCTGTCTCAAATTCGGTGGCGTGTAGACGACAACAGCTTCTGTCAGATATATCTCCTACTTCTTTACTAGTTGGTGCCATAAACTCAGAGACACAACTCACTTGTTTTCCAGCTGTTTCACGACCTTTGCTTCACATCTCCTTACTGATTCTCAAAATGAATTCCTTATGAGTGTAGTGCGACTGTCAGACTTCATCATAACTTTAAATCTAATCAGGGCCTGGCCTTTTATGCAAGGCTGTTAGTCTTTGAAAATCTTTTTTTTCTTCTTCTTTTTTTAATCAGCCCAAAGCATCCATCCTGTGCATGTGTGTGAGAGAAAGAGAAGCAGCGTGAGAGGAGAAGGAAGCCTGTAATTCCCTGTCCTCCACATGAACTCTGGATACTATCCCATATGTTATATTCAACCACTTCACTTGTCAAAAACCTGATGTGGAGCTTCAATGGAGAACAAACACGTGTTTCAAAAGCAGTGACTAGACCCAAAGGTATATTTATGTGCCTGTCCCATTCCATGCTGGTTCAGTTTTATACCAAATATAGCAATATGTAAATAGACTGACACTGCTTAGTGAAATCAAAGGTACCACCGGAGGTGCAGCTGCAATTTGAGGAACAGAGAAATGGGAGAGAATGAAGGTATGTACTGGTCAAGCACGGAGAGTATCGACAAAGCAGTGCAAGGGGTTGTCACTCTTGGTCACTGCGCTCACTGCTCGGCGACTGGAGAGGAATGCACTGGTCATTCACGTCCTAGAATAGGCAGTGCTCTTTTGCCCCTTCCTCCCTGTGCAGCACCATTGTATCAGCAAGAACATTGTTCATGAGGTTCCTTTGTCCCCTTAAATTTTTTGAGGTCCCTTTTCAGGACATTCTCCAAGACCCCCAGTGCATTCAAGCAATAGCTGTTCCCCGAACAGCTGTCTGGGATCAAGCTGAAGTCACACTAAGCTGGCTTCCATTTGATTCCAATGCATTACAGATGTTTATCCTTCAGAATTAGACTTCTGACTGGGTAGTTGTTGTCAGAATAATAATGTGGACATCTATCCGGCTGACTTGCAGATATGTAGTTCAGGATTGGGGTCTTATACTGAGATGACCCCATGTGAAGATTTTACCGTTCTGCCCGGTTTTCACTCTGATTGAATTCAGCCTCAGCTTAGAGGCCATAATAAGCCCTTCCCACTCCTCCACGGAGGAGATCTCCAGTGTGCAAACTGTGGCCTGCGCTCATTGTAATGTTTACAATGTCAAGGTTGCAGGGTCAGTGTTTCTGGCTTAGTTAAATGGCGGTGTTCTTTTCTTTATTCTGTTTTTTTTGCCAATGGATTACTGACTTGGTGGTGACTTGATGTTTAGTGTCACTTTTATCGGGGGAAGGAGTATAATATGGGGACAAGTGAAGGATTTAGGGCCAAACGCATACAATTGAAGCATCTCAATAGATTTCCAACATAGTGGGGATTTGCATAACCTGGTCGGAGGCAGATAGGATAGAAAAACACTCTCTTGGACCTGACAGTCTGAAGGATCATTTGAGTGATTTATTCAGGAAATTGTATTTGCGGAGCAAGGGAGATAATTTAATAAAGCAAGGCCTGGCCTAGTCCTCAAGAACAGGGGGCTCTTTACTGAAAAATGATACAGGCTCCTTTCTTAGAGGGTGGCAGATAAAGAGGGCCAATATTTACTGTGGATCTCTGCTTCTATTTCCTGTCTTAGTCGTACTATTATCTTGCCTACTTTTCTGAAATGAGCAAACATATAATATGCATACGTATAAATGTTTAATATATGCAAATGTAGCCTGTTTCATTTCCTTTATGCAAATTATGTATCATTATTATTTGCAAAAACCATGAGAGTATCAGTGAATCACAGTAGAGCCTTAACTACAGCGGTGAATGATCACATTATTACTGAGAGGAAAGAAAGCCAGATCATTTCTTGTACATCAGGCTCATAGCATTAATCCATGACAGATAACATAGGCCCTTTTATTTAAAACCTTTATGGCACGATGTGGGACACGTCTACTAGGCATATATCAGTAACAACATTCACATTGTGGAAGATGGGTTAAATTGTGTTACGAACGCTGACCTCCGCTGATATTGCAATATAAATTTGAAGAAAAAATAAGAAAGAAGTAAGGACATGAAAGGTGTAAGTACTAGACCAGTAAAAGTGGAACACATGTGAAGGGCAAAATAAACGTAGATCCTCAGAGCAATAACGGATCATTTCATTAAGTACATTAGTATCTACCTGGGCTGGTATGATGTCCCCACATCACCCTACTGCCTGCCTCTTTACATCCATCCACACATACAAGTTCATTCCTGATATTTTAAGTGCGGTACGAGAGTTGGCCCCGGTTAATGTTGCATGCCAGGAGCGTAAGAGTTTCGTTCTCTCCTTCTGCAGTAGGTCTGTTAATGTTTAGAGCCAGAGGCCCGGGGGACTCTAAATCCCTCGGACACAAAGAGCCTCTGTATGCTGGCGAGGTCACATCTGTCCAATGACTCTGTGTGCATATAGGGAGCACTCTATAGGCCATCAGGCAGGCCTGCTGCAACTGCCCCCACTTCCATAATACTGCTCTGTGTGCACTGCTCTGGCCAGCGGGCTTGACATAGCTTGACATTTTACCACACGCAAATTAAAGATGCTTTGGAAAAAAAATGTGGTATGGTCATAATGTTGTGTTGATATGACTGACAGTAAAGACTCACAGTGACGTTGTTTGTGTTTGACAAGAGTTTCATTTCATCATCCTGCGTTGGTCTTATCATTTCCTGAATGACATTTTGCCCATTTAAACCTGCAGTTCATGTCTTTTAATAACAATTGGTTACTTAGCAGTTCATATTTCGAGGCTCCTTTTAAAAGTAGTTCTTGACTCAGTGTAGTTTTTATGATGATGTATATTTCCTAAGTTATTAAATTGACTCCTTGTTTATCTTCTCAACATGCAAATGGATCTCATCACACTTCTGAAGTGATTAGCATTACTATTGACTTGGAAAATAGTGATTAAATACATATATATTTTAATGGGTACCAGCCTTTGCCAATGAGATAGCGTGCAGGCCAGTCAGTGATGCGAGAAATCATTAGGTCTGGCAAGTGAAATCCAAAGCGTTCCACTGAATCCAGGGTTGACTCGATATGGATATATCAATGAAAGCCTTTGTTTTGTCCTCTGCAACAAATTAGACACGCCACTGTGCTAGGTTAATGTACACACAGCAATCTTCTCTGACCTGTACAGGCCGAATTTGGCACTTGGCTTTTCTCATAAAGCACAAGTTTCATTCCAGTCGGCTTCTCAAAATGATTGTGGCTCAGATGATAGAGGGACTGCAAAGGCTGTCAACTGAAATGAAGATAATCTTCTAAATAAAACGGTTGGGCTTGTCAGAAGGTTAATGGAATGAGAGTGTGCAGAGTTTGTTGCATTGAAAGTTAACGGCTGTAAACTTTGCTCAAAAACATACACCAGAAAGCCTCGAGTCTGGCTGACCTTTAACCTTCCATATATTGTATAACTACAGGCAGTGCATGGTCCACACCGAGAGCAGTGGCACTCTGGGGACAAAGCAGAGAGGACCTTTTAGGAGGTGACAATGACAGGAGAGGTTGGATGAGGTCAGGGTGGCTTGATACCATCCCATTGAGGCTTTAATTGCTCATAGAGAGGCTCTAGGGGCCTTCTGTGCATCCACTGTGAAAAGAAGGTAATTTATGACTGGAAGGGTGAGGTTACAAGGGGGGGCATTCCCTTAAAAGAGAGGTATGCATGCCTGGCCTCTCTCCTGAGCTCAAGTGGCTTAGTAGATGGCAATTGAGCTACTTGGGAGGTGAGCTGGTGATTTCTTCCTTTTTACCACTCACTCGCTCTTACTGTCCTCAACTCTCCACGTTCACTGACTGCTCCCTCACATGTGCTGCATCAGCCCATCCTGGTCTCGCTGCAGCAGGATATCAATCTTAATGAAGCTGCCAGGCCGGTGTCGTATCAACTTTAGACTATAGGCCTCGATAAGCATACCATTTCTCTGTAACAATACCCTAGGTAATAACCAGGACAAAAAGGGCTCACAAAGGATGGAGTGCAGAGACATCTGAATTTTATGGGTGCTGTATGTGTGTCGAAGAGAGATAGAAGAGAGGTGGACACATACATCTTTTGTCAATGCAGAAAACGTGTCTTAAATTTGTATATGCTCATATTGTAGACGTGCAGGATGAGAAGTGTCAAGTGTTTGGACAGAAAAAGCTCAAATAAAGTGCAAAGTTGCACGGTAAAGCTCAAGAAGATTTTGGCCACAAGCCTTTGAAAAATCCGTCCATGCATCAACCGTACCTGCTGTATCGAGTCACAGGTGGCTGAGGTCAGCTGATGTGGGGTGATTAAAGTGGTTTATCTTCTACAGATAGCAATTTCTCATAAGATTTAAGTTAATGTGAACATTTTAAGTGATTTCAGACTTCTCTGTATAAGCTACAGGACACTGAGAAATTTCTCTTGCGCAGAAGACCTATTAGATTATCTCTCAACAGTCAGCTCTCCGTTCATGTCACACAGATGAGTCAAATGTTGTTGTGTTTACAGTATGGTTTTATCTCCAAAGCCAGATAGGCCTGGAGTGTGGAATGTGGGCGCCTGCCTGCTGGCTGTTTCTGGTTTGGAGGGCGTTCGGGGACAGTGTGTTACTGTGTGGCTGTTTGTCTGTTTGTATCTGGGGGATTTGGTCACATAAGGCCACGATGAACGCCTGTGGTCTTTAATTTATTGTGGCGGGTTTATGCGGCTGTGACTATCACACACATTAGCACCATTGCCCTCCTTTCATCTGCAGAGTTTCTCTTGGATTAAAATGGGGGTGAGAAAAAGATGCTAACCGCAAATGTATTTAGGAGGGATGGAGGGACGAGGGGGATTTCCATTCTGACTTCCTCACAAGAGCAGGCAGACATGTGGTTGGACCTTTGATGTCAGCCTTAAGGAATTTGTTTGCACAAATGGCTGAAATGCTGACTGTACTCATGTTAGTCAGTTATGCTGAACTATCTTGTGATGCATTCTCTCTATAATCTAAGACATTTAGCCACTAGATAAGAGCTGTTGAACAGTCAGAATGGCTCTCAATGAACCACGGTTGTCACAGGTGGGGTTTAAGTAGCAGGTACAATTCTTACAAATGAAGGCCTATTTCTTTCTCTTTGGTTGAAGCTCAAAAGATCTAATCAGAATGAGACAAAGTGGGAGCCTGGTTAGTGTTTCTCATTAGTGGCATACTACAGGTCAGTTCTGAATCTGAATTTACTGTCATGAGAAAACCTGTAATGTGCACATTTGTCCAAATTTTCAAAAGGTCATGATGTTGTTGCGAGACAGTAATGTATACAGGCCTTTGTTGTGTTTTACGGTAGACTTTCAAAGAATTATGAGAAATTGATGGTAAAATGTTTCCCATTTCTCTATAACCATATACTGTATATTTTTGTAACTCTAACCATCTAAATGCAACTTTTAAACCTAGCTATATATATATATATATATATATATATATATATGAATTCAAACCCTAATCATGGAAATCTGCAACAACAGCAGGACTGAAAAAGAGAATTACTGCTGCTCCGCACTGACTAGCTTAAACTCACATTAAACATATAAGCTACATTTCCCTTAGCAGGGATTCTGGGTTGATTTTCCGGGATTGTTGGCGCGCCTCACCTTTACCAGGTGTGTCCCTGTATTACGACCATCATGTGGTAGGCAGTCTTGTTTCTTCGATCAGTGGTTCTTGTGTGGTGCTACATTGTAATGGAGACACGTCGGCTTAAGGGGGTGAGGAGGAGGTCGGCCTAGTTGGAGGTTCCGGTCTGGCGGGTTTACCCTAAACCCTAGCTAATGGAAACACACTGATAGGAAGTTAACAAAGGGAACTTCAGCACCGCAGGAAAGACCTTTTTTTGTGGACTGGTTCAAAAAAGACTAAACAAAGGTTTAATATTGCTAGAATCAACTTGGAGGCGCATGGATCATCTCATTATCTGTTTGGTACTGAAAAAAAAGACTGGTTGGATCAAAACGATCTGATCTAGTTGGGGTTTATTCCAGTGTATGCATCAATGTCAGACCCAAAAATAACACAAAAATTCAAAATAAAAGAATGCCAGACCTGAGAAAAAACAGAATAAATGTTTGTATATTCAGGCTCATGGGTTCCATATTATATTAAAAAAATTATGATTTTTTTTTTTTTTTTCATTGACACAAAAAACTTTTGTTTTCAAAAAGTTGGTGGAACAAAATTGAAGTTGGAGTTAGATATGAATTCTAAATGTGAATGTCCTTCTTTGCTATGATGCTTTTACAGGCTCCGTTCTCAAGTCAAGCTTCACTGTCAGGCTTGGAAATATCAGTCAGACACCTGTTTATTAGACACATACACAAGGGCTAAATTGGACCGGGGCCCCCAGCACATACGCCGGTGCTGCATAATCAGGCACATCTAAAGCAATAAACCCATGATTTTTGGTTCTGAGTGAATAAAAACAATATGTTCAACAAATAAGACAGTGAAACTCCTGTATGTCGAATACTTGACACCAAGGCCGCTATCTGCTGTGGTTACAACTCTCTGATTAATATTTTACAGCGTAATGATTTTTTGATTTTTGGGGGGGTGGGGCATGTTGAAAATATCATCACTCATTCTGTAACAGTAATGACAAGAAGATTATGGATAAGTATATGATGTTGTCAATAAAAGGTTGTAAAACAAGCAGAAAAATCAGATACGTACAGAATTTCATTGAGTTTTGTTGAGTTTCACTTTCCCACTTTAAAATGCATCAGCAGAGGTCTCAACTAGCAGGTCAACCAAACGATGAAGTTAGTTTCTGAGTCAGACTAAGGGCCATTCCATTGCAGTTTAGACCAGGTCCAGGTCAGAAAACACACCTATACCGCTCGAACTGAGATTAAGTTCACTTTTAGATAGAAAGGAATATCTAAAAAATAGTTTGTGGTTTTTGAAAACTTTATTCTATTTATGAAAGTACAAAATAGTGCAATTTCTTCTTCAGTAATTTCATTTTTAACCTTTATTTTTCTATTGAGGTAGTAGATGTTGGTTGGTGGTGTCAAAGGGATCTTGTTAAACTTTATGATTAAAAAAAAAAGGGGGGGGGTTACACAAGGGGTGTCTATAAAATGTTGGTTATTAAACATTGATTATTACATTGTGATTGTTAAGAAGTTCTGCTTCTAAGTACCGGTAGTAAAACGTAACGCTTGGAATTAAGAACATTTATGATATGGATAAAATGTTTCAAAAACCTCCTTAATTTATCAGAGTAACAGATATGAGATTGTTTGGTTCTTTCTGGAGAACCCAACGATTCTGTTTTATAGTACTTGTCTCAGTTGCAGTGTCTGTCTCAGTTGTAGAATCACTTTGAATATTTCAGAAAGACAAGCCCTCTTCTTATAGTAAAGAACTGCATGCATTACATGCATTTCATGCATTTGATATGACTAATAGGAAGACTATCATTACAGGGATGTATCCTCTTTTGTGCATCCTGAATCTGTGAGATCTGTTAATGCAGTTGTGTGTACGGGCCTTCTCGCTTAGCCGGACATATGAGATATATATAGCTATTTATAGATCAAGTTTCCCTGTGGATTGATTACCTGGTTGGTTGTTTTGTATTGATCCAAGCTTTAGGAAATGAACACACCACAGGTCTGACATCACTGCACAACTGGGGAACAGGGATATTGAAATATCGTATGCAGGTGTTAAAGTGAGAACAGTGACAGTCAGCCTCACACTGATACGGTATATTTAATTTCAATGCAGTATGTGATACTCTTGGGGCGGGAGAGCTGATATTCAAATCAAAGTTTGGAAGCACGGATTCAAAACTAGATAAATTAAACGCTGCGAGCAGCTGGTTGTCTTTCACATGGCTCTTCTCGCTCCTCTCTTTTGTTCCCGCTGATGTCCAGGGGCCCTTCTTCCACGCTGGGTGCAAGGTGGCACCGTGCTGCATTTTAATTTCTCTTGTTTTTAGGCAGCAGACTCCATCACTGTCAATGGCCCAAATAATAACCTTTTATTGGCACACACAGCGCGGCTTGGTGATACTCAACAATAAAGATGAGGTAGAGGCAGAGAAAGAAAAAGAGAGGCCTCAGTGCCCCCGTTGCTGTAATTTAGGGCACTCTTATCCATGCCATCAGCTCAGATTGTAATTCAAGAAGCAACAGTGTGGAGGGCCCAGTCCTTTTTTATGCACAGCCATTATTGGGGCAGTGAGATGCAGTAGTGGCTTTTAGCACAGGAGATGCCAGACATAGATGGGTCGTCCAAGTGTTTTACAATTGAATGTGCTAAGCCACTACCACCATGTAGCCACACAGGCAGCCAACGACGGGCCCCGATTCAGGTCTTTCTCTCCCCCTCCTGCTGTCCTCTGCTTAGGGCCTCAGTGATGGGCAGAGAGGACTGAGCTGTTATCCCCTCTGGTAATTACCACCATTAAAGCTAATCCTGGTCCAATTCAGGCTGCTTTTGTTTTGAGCTTTATCTCCTCAGTGCTGGAGAGTTTCTCTTTTCAGAGCAGCACACAAAGACACAGTTTTTAGAGTTGGTAATTATCTGTTATATCCTCTCTGCTGGGAGTAGGATGAAAAGTACTCGAGATGGACAGGAGTGTATCTCCTCTCTTTCTTTTTCTCTCCTCACACGCTCCCCCTCTCCATCTTCTCCTCCTTCTCCTCCGTCACAGTTGTTCACTCTTTCAATTCTTTCTCTTTCAGCTCTTTTTCACTGAGGATGACAGAGAAGATAATTGTTAAATTTCGTACTGGATGTTATTGAGAGATTAACGAGATTGAGCATGAATTTATCAATCTCTGTGACAATACTGCGATAAATGTAATTATAGTCAGTACTTATTAGCATGATGGTAACGCTGGCCCCTAATTTTCCACTGTAATTGCAGCTCTATTTTTATGAGGTGTTAACTGCTATTAATCACATTGATGATTCAGTAAATGTAGCGCAAAGATTTCCACTCAATTCCATTTCCCCTGACCTACAATATCTCTCAGTATATCTGTCAGTTATCAAGAGAATAGAGAACTTGTTTTAATGGATTCTTTTCCGTCTTTTCCCCTCAAATCAAACCCGCGTCATAATTTTCAATTTTCCATTGTTCACTGCCACATTGTTGCTAACTTTTTTCTTTTTTTTAATTAGCAAATTATTAACTGTCAAAGTGACATTCTGCAGCTGAGGTGGGAGGGTGGGGGTACATCCAGCTTGCTTGTCTGACTTAATCTAAGAACTAAAGAAAACAGCAGCTCTTCTACTGACCACTAGGGGCTGACTGCAAAACCTAGTGAATTTCCATGGACTGGTTAGAGAAATAGTTCTGATCTCCACATCTATGACAGCTGTGCACAGATTGAATGTTTATGTATTTCATCAGATGGAATTTTATCACTCAAATAATCTTATCTGTCATTTGGTGTGTGATCTGTTTGTTGATGCTTTGATATGTTTAATGACGAGCCATCATCACTTTAACCACTTAGCACTGTCTTGACTTGGCCCTTGTCTGAATGCTGCTATCCAAGTATAACCAGAGAACGTCAGCTGGAGTACCTCAAGCTTATCGGCTTCCACCTATTGTAGCAGCTCTCTACTCCACCTCACATCATTTTAACATACTTCCAAGTGGATTAACCAAACCACTGGCCAAAAGGTAGCTGCTCAATCTCTGCCACACTTGGCTACCATTTGCTTGGATTCTTAGGCCAATTAGCTTGGTTGACCTGTGACCGACAGTGACTAGCAAATCTAGGCCATCTGTGGGTTTCAGGTCTGGTGGCACCTGTTTCAGATGTAATTTCAGTAGTAAAATCTTAAAAGTGACGTTTAGCCATATTTGATCAGAAAGAATGTAAAGCAACATTGGTTAGTTAGCATCATATGTAAATCATAAAATAAGGAAGCAATGCTATAATAGCTATTTTCATTTAACTGAACTAAAGCGATTGTGTGTTCCAGCCAGCTTCCAGGCCTTAAAGGAGCATGAGGCAGGATTGAGGCAGGATTTATGAAAAAAATCCGTATACGTTTTAAGTTTTCTAGTAATAATGTCAGATGAAGCGTTCCAAACCAAAAATAATGAGCCCTCTACCGTATCTCTCCGTTGTCTTGAACAGGCTGTGTGCTGCAAAATGTGCTGCAATTGTGACCGGAATTTCCCGCGCTGTCCTGCGGATGTGACGTCACATGACGCTGCATGCACGTTCTCCCCGTTCTCCCGTGCCGGCTTCGCTGTTGGTTGCAGTACCCCCGACGGCCGTCGTGGCGAAGGGTGGCGCTAGAGAGTCTCATTTCTTAAAAGGAGCCTCATGCTCCTTTATTGTTCTGCTCATCTGTTTTTGGATTAACTGTGATTGGGAAGTGTTCATTTCTACATACATGGTGCATAATGCATAGTATCAGACAGGTGAATATGCAGTGTAATTGTGATTCCTCGTAACTAGAGTGCGTAGTGGTTTACCATTTCGTGTGCACCCTTTTAATGCCACAAACAGCTTCTCTAGCCATCATACTAGTTGGCAATCACACTGGTCTTCAGCATTGTTTGAGAAGACAAAGTGTCAGTGCACATCCTTAACAAGCTTCCAGAATCAACATCATGGTGTGACATAGGCAGCATGAATCCAAGTGCCCTTGTTATATCCTGCAGCACACTCCACCAGCTTTCCACCAGCATGTCATCACTTTGTTTCACTTGCCCACTCACAGCTCATCTTCACTCCAGATGGCGCTTCACTTCCTGGTCCCAGGCCTGCTGCGCTGGTATCCTCTCTGATTGGCCAGCCCACCTGCTTTCTCGCCGTCTTCAAGATGACTGACAAGTGACTTCCCCCAAACAGAGGCCCTGCTGCAGCAAACTTTTATGTCATTGATTGGCAGACCCTCTGGTGTCCCGCTCCCTGCTGATCATTTTGGGCATGACATCATTAGTTTCTCTCTGTCAAACAGCTGTTTCTTATTCATGGTGTTCATGAAATCAGGCTTCTGATTCTGCGCTCTATGTAAATAATATCAATTAGGCTCTGCGTGCTTTACACAAATCAAGACATGGCTGAAGGTTTTGCATGTTTGCTGAAGTGTTAAATCAAATACTGATTTCAACACATTCATTTACAGACAAATTACAAAAATGAAGTAATCAACAAGTACATTTTCATGTTATTGTGCTGGAAAAAAAAAACTTTCACACTCTTGTATGTGTGTAAAGACTTAGAAAGTTCTCTATAATAATCAAATTTGCATTGGGTGTTATTGTTCATTTGTAGTTAGATTAAATGCAGAAAGCAGCATTATAAAGTATTTTACTGCATTACAGTAAACAGAGGTTTCTCTTTTTCTAGTCATTTTGCGTACATAAACCCCGAAGCTTCATAACATCCGTCAGGTTCCTTTACCACAGAAGGAAAAAGGGATTGCCACCTGGCTGACAGCACTGCCTGAAGAGGGTGAATGACAGGAAGAGGGCTGGGTGGTCACACCACTGGAGGCCGCAGTGGCATGGTTTTCAATTCCTGGCCAGATGGTTGGTTTCAGGTGTGTGTAGGTGGGATTGGAGGGTTGAGGGGGGTCACAGCAAAAGAAAGAAAGTAGACATCAGCCTCTGTGTGTCTCAGAGGGGAGGTGTACACCGGCAGCTAATGGATCAGACACCCGCGGGGATCCTGCTGGCACTGCACCAGCAGGAATCACTCCCGTCATCATTCAGACCACAGGCAGATGTAGCCATTTTATTGGGAGAGTAAAGAGACATGGGTGCTTCCCCATTCCTATAAGTAGATATTTTTTTGTTTAGTTTTTTTTCTTTCTCTCAACAATCATCTACATGAGCCTGACCCAACATCATTCCCAAAAGCACAAACGATTCCAATTTGCAGGACCACCCTGAAGCGAGCCAACCCAGGACGCTCCACTTATAATCCATTTTGACAAGAGAAGACATTGTTTTATGTCATTGTCACCTAATTCCAGGCAGCTCATGACCACAAGAGATTTGAATTGTCACGGTGGTCGTTATTATCATTATTATTACTTCTTCTGCCTCTAATTCTGATTTTAAAGTATGTTTCTTATTCGGCCAAGATTAGTCATCTGTCTGTAGGATGCAGGAAGGGAATCTCTCTGCTTGTTAGTGACTAGTTTTCACAGCTCGCCCTCTGCTGAGCTCATAGTGTTCTGAGTGACACTGCTGCCCACTCACATAGACAAAAATAACCCCTCCTAACAGGATAGCGCACACGTTGTTCTCTGCACAGTTGTGTGTTTCAGTGTGTGTTCAACAGAAAGACAGACTGGGGGGTGAAAGCAAAACAGAGACAGGAGAAAGGAAAAACACACAGGACAGTGTCATTTTTTTCTCCCACAGACTAATTCTGTGCACATAGGGAATTAACTAACGCAAGGAGCGAAGGAGGCTGATGACTTTTATCGATAAAACAAACCTCCAAGTGAAAGCCCAGGACATCTTTCCCTCAGAGATTTCCGTGGGAAAGTATGAATATATGCACAAAAGTGGTGCTGAAAGCTATGAGTAGTGGGCCCATGTGGGAAAGGTGGGATGAAATATGCTGGACAAATTGGACTTTGTCAGCTCTGCTTGCCGAAACCCTTCAGATGGCCTAATTGAACTTGACATGACTTTATTTCTCTGGCTTCCTCTGCGACCTGGCTTTTATTTGTCTTCTCACTCATGTTATAGTCATTAACTATGACTTTCTCATTGTCCTGCTGTGCTGCTAAAATGCATAACCATTTATTAAAAACCTATCATTGTGAGTGATACAGCAGGACTGTCTTTACTAGTAGGATGAAATACTAATGTGAATACTACTCTATCATCAGACAAATTAAATATATAACTGTGAACTATAGAGTTAGTAACATACCCAGTCTTTTTTATTTTTTAGTGAATGTCGTCCTCTGTGGTGTCAAACAGCTAGCTTTCATTTGAGCTAGTTAGCGCCTTCTGTGAACTTGATCTCTGAGCGGTGAATAAATAACAACAAAAGTATAATCATTGCTGTTTTAGACATAATAAGAACTGTTGTGGTGCTAACACGGTGCAGTGGGTTTTTGGTTGGCCTAGAAGGTTTCATTCATGAAGCTCAACATTTCAGCTTCTACCTCTTGTAGCAGATGAATAATCTGATTGATTGATCTTTACCAGGACCACTCCAGGGGCCTTCCAAGTTAACTAACCAGATCAATCAATCAATCAATCAATCAATCAAATTGTTTTTATATAGCACCTTTCATCCAGGTACATGAAATACAAAGTGCTTTGACATTTTGACTGAAAAATAAGTGTAATAAACAAAAAACAAACAAACTGGGAGACAAAAAAACAAACAAACTGGGAGACCAATGCACACTGACATACAATATAGTTAATTAAAATGAAAAAATGATAAAAGTTCAAGGATTAAGGCTAAAAGATAATCAGTCCACAACAATAAAATATAATAATAGAAAACATTACAAGAAATAGATACATGAATAAAACAAATACCTTTAAAAAATGTTAAACAGAATAAAACTATAAAATGTGATGCTACATAAAAGCCAGACCAAAGAGATGAGTTTTTAGTCTACGTTTAAAAATGTCCACATTTCCAGCTCCTCTCAGATCCTCCGGCAGGCTGTTCCACAGTTTTGGAGCATAGTGGCTAAAAGCAGCATCACCAAATCTTTTAGTGATGGCTTGCTCTGTTGCTTAGGTACTAGGTTTGTTTGACTCGTGAGCAACCACTTCTAGACTAGGCCCAATTGTGGCAGACTGAGGCCACGTTTACACGTAGCCAGGTATTTACAAAAACTGATATTTTCCCCTCTACGTTTTCAAAAATATCCTCGTTTACACGGACCCGCATGAAAACGCTGTTAACGTCATGCCAGCCAATCAGAATCCTGGAAAAAACATCAACAAATGACACGTGTAACTTCCAGTTAAGGCTGATTTATGGTTCCGCGTTACACCGACGCAGAGCCTACGGTGTAGGGTACGCGGCGACGCACACCGTACGGCGCGCATCGCCGCGTACCTTACGCCGTAGGCTCTGCGTCGATTTAACGCGGGACCATAATTCAGGCTTTACTTCCAAGACGGAACGAGAGTCTTTCGTTTGGAGTGACAGAGAAGTGGAGTTACTTTTAAGTGTGACTTTAGAATATAAAACAGGTAAAATACAAGAAAATATTCTTATTGGCCAAACTAATTGTAAACACAGGTCGCACACATGACGCTGGTGAGTTTCTGGTGCATAATGTGACGTTCTGAAGCTTAAATCTCCGTTTTCCTCTGTTTTCCTCCGTTTTCCTCCGTTTTCCTCTGTTTAGACGCAAACGTGAAAACGGAGTTTTTGAAAATCTCCACTTTGGCCGGCGTTTTCAGAAATGATCGTTTTTGGGGGCTTTGACCTCCGTTTTTGTGTTAACGAACGGCCAAAACGCATGAAAACGCCTCTGTTTTTGCTCCGTGTAAACGGGGCCTGAGTGACCAGATCTTATTACAATTTAAGGTAACATTATTAGCATCATAGATTAGCATAAACTAAGCCAGCCAAGCCAAGCTAGCTCGTTTTTGTCACTAAGCTCACATGGGGGTGTTGCAGACGCCCTCCAGGCCTACTCATTCCTCTCATTAAAGGTAGATAAAGCTTAAGCGGTGTCAATTCCAGTACTAAGATGATCAAGAAGCTCCAAAAGGACTCATCAGAGAACCTGTTTGTTACGTCGCGCAGGGGTTGTCCAGTTCTTTTTTTATTGTTTTTTACAGGGGCAATATGGGTTTGATTTGACATCTGTGTGTTCACATGCACTCATGAGAACTGAGACCCAGCCCCCCCCCCTTCGCCCTAACTCACATGGCTCCCTGTCCCTGCAAAACAAGTCACCTCTCTGACATTTATTCAGTGCTGCTGCTCTTTTCCCATGTGGTGGAGGATATATGACAGTACATTGAGATGCACTGAAAGGACTTCTGTGGAGACAGGAAGCCTTCAGTAGCACAGTACACCTGGGCCACTCAAACAACCGGCACAAAAAGACCCACTTGATTGAGTGAATGTGTGAAGACAATGAGCACAATAAAATAAATGGCGTGGTGAAACAATGCCAAATGATGTCACCTGGCAGTCAACTGGACCCCTGCCACAGTGTCGGCTTACATTGTCTTGCCCTGTCTGTGACAAGTCACTTATAATGAACCTTGTTTATGCTTCAATTTCCACCACTACAGACAACTATGTTCCAAATCTAGATTTTTTTTTTTCTTCTTTCCATGCTTCAGCTGAAAAGGCACAGTGAGTGAATGGGCTGTAATTCCTGCTGTTTGAATGGCTTACCAATGCAATTTTTCAAAACACACTTCACAGATACTACTGGTGCCATCAAAGTCCCCCAGAGGAACATTAGCATAGAGGAGTGTTTATGCTTTGCATTGACAGTCCATTTACTCTGTCAAACATCAAAGAGCAGAATATCAGCTTTGTTGAATGCCATTTACTGTGGCATGAAATGTTTTGATGAAACAAACTGAATGAGGTTATCTCCATGCCTCGTCTCCACTAAAAGGAAACTGTAGAGAAATTACAAGAAGTTGAAGCTGCAAAGGAGCGTTATCAAATAAATACAAATAAGTACATGTAGATATGCTCAGTTATAAGGCTTCTGTTTTTCTCTTAGGATTGTTAAATAGCTTAAAAATCATCTTCTAGTACACAAATGTTATATTGTCGAGCTGAATAACAACACAGTGCCAACACTGACTAATATATATGCCAATAGCATACTAACATGCTAATCCTTATGCAGGTGTTTATCGCTTCAGCCAATTTCTCAGCACTTTGCCGCCCTACGTCCAGGTTGGCTGATTTGATGAGCATCAGATAGCGCAGGGCTAAGCTTCCTGTGTTGCCTCTCCATTTGGTTCTCATTTAACCTGTCTCACAGCCAATAAAAGGCCTAGTCAATTACGACAAACGGGGAACTTCATATGCAGGAAATAGGCCAATTACATTAAAAACCCAGTGAGCTCCTGCTACCAGAAAGCAAGTGGTTAAAAAAGGTGGGGGGGGTGAGAAAAATATGTAAAAAGGCGGTGAGTCAAGCAAGAGCGGCAGCAGTTTTGGGTTTCAATCTGCCAGTTAATCTTCAAACAGCAAGCTGGCAGTGTGCTGGTCACTGATAAAGGTCCTGGTCTGTCATCACACAGCCTCACCTCCAATCACTCAGCCCTCCTGTCAGGACGTCATCTGGAATCTGGAAAACAGCTAAGGGCAAGGAGAGAAGGGTTGCAGAGAGACAGCGGGTGAAGGGGAAGATCAGTGTTTGTGTGTCTGAGTGCGTTTGTGTCCTCGGCTCCCCAGTCTGCACACACTAGCATTAGTGTAAGCTCGTCTGTCTGTGTATGGTGTAAATGGGCGCAGGTTCTGCTCGCACATGTCTGCGTCTCGACCCCGTTTTAGACCCCTCGCTACCCTTTGTCCTGCCTTTCCTCACATGCACACAGCACTCATATACATACGCACAGCTTAGGTCGGAGTCATAAACCCAAACGCTGATTGTGTGATCATGGGTAATTGTGTGAAGAGAGGCCATAAAGTCAAAAAAGAGGGTGTATTAGTGTTTTGTGGCTGTGTTTTATGGGAAGGTGTGCTTTTTTTTCTGGGGATGGCTGTGCTGAAAGGTGAGAAGGGGAGGTATCAAAGAGCTGACTTTGTTGTTTAAAGGCAGTCCCCCTGAGGTAGACTGCCGCTGAAAGACAATTTTTACTGCCTGCTGATTGACACTGTAAAGGCACCCAGATGGCACCGAGGAACTAATTGGATATGGCAGAAAGAGACATTCATCTTCATGTCTGAGAAACTTCATTATTAATTTTGACATAAGATGATTTAAATTTCACAACTCTGATTTGGAGAACTTAATTCTTCCAGGCAACATTGTTTAAAACCTGAATATCTTTGGGTGAACACCTCCAAAAAGGGTACGTTTCTCTTTAAGCACTTTCATATTTATGCTACACTCGACCTTCACATCAGGAATCAATACATTCTCTATCTTTATTATCGTAAGAAGTGCTAAGGAAATACAGACCCTGGGAGTAGGTGAAAATGAAGTTTGGCCATTTTATAGCCCATGTGTGTGTTATAACACAAAATGATTACCCCGTCTTCTAATTATTGCCCCTAATAATTACGTTTTTGTACCTCTGACCCCATAATTTTCTTTTTATAAGCCTCTAAATGGGTCCTTTTATGTCTGCGGCTTGCTGCTTATACATGCAGCCCATTTGCATTCAATCAAGATTAGTTGTTTATTATTGTTCCGCAGTAAACATGTAGCATGTACAAGTGATTTATACACACAGGCCAAGGTGGCTCATTGGGGGCTCAGTGTGTAAACTCATTTTGTACATGTACAAATGAACCACCATAAGATAAAGGTTGATTTACTGTACAGTGGTTTGGGGGCGGGACCTTCTTGCCATCGGAAGACCAAGTGGTGTCAGAGTATCCGTGGAGTGTGTACGAATGCATACACTGTAAGAAAAGCCCGTAGAAATTACCGTAAAAAACTGTGAAATAGCAATGGTGAAGGACGTTAAATGTTACAGATGAAAATCTTTGTTGACATTTTGTCAGAGTTTGTCTGTCTAACGTGTAATAACTCATTTAATTAAAACATTACTCAAAGAATTCAATGATAGTATGTAGATCTTTATTTCACAACAAAACGCCGCTATTAATACTACAAAATATGTTACACAACACACAATCTTTCAATAAAATAAGCGGAAAAATTCAGTCAAATTACTGTCTTATAATGAGGCTTTTACCGATTAATACTACCTTTTATTTTGATGTTTTCCAGTGAAATTTAATGGGATTAGATGTAAGATAAGCAATGTAATGTGTTTTACAATCCGCTGTATCTTTTACAGTATTATTCTGGCAACCACAGCTGCCAGTTTTTTTCCGTTAAAAACAGCGTTTTTTTTCTTACAGTGTAGATGTAGAGTTTTGTTTGTGTTTTTGAGTGGAATTTTGTAGAGGATATGATGCAGTATTCTTGTAAATACCAGTACCAGGAAGTACCAGTCTGTATACTTTTGTATGCAACATCGATTCTAGTTATTCTGTTATTATAGGGAATAAGGTCCAAAATAAACCTTGAAGACCTTGTGTCCAGCTCTGCATCGAAGCACTGGCATATCTCGAGGCAAACAAACCTTTTTAATTTCACCGTGCACTGCTCTGCCTGTAGCGCAGAACCATAGTTCACTCTCATATTAGTTCTCTTTATGGCACTGTATTCATGCAACGTTCTGCAATGTCCACTTTCCTCTTCCTTGTACGATCATTTCCAGACCCCAAATCCAATAATATTTGGTTGAGTGTACATACACACTGGCATAGTAAGGTGAGGGAGTCAGTCAATCTTTCATTAGACCTGGGTTCAAAAGGGTCACATGCCTCTCCTCAGCTCAACACAAGCAGTCCATCTGCTTCTGGGTTGATGCGTGGAATTACAATGCCACATTCTCCTTTCAGCCTTTCTTTCCTTCCTTCTCTCCCTCCCTCTTCTATTCTCTATCTGTCTGTCTGCCGCTTTTCTGTCTATCTCCCCGTCTCATCAGGAAGCGACTGCAGAACAGAGCGGCGTGATTGTGTTCGAGGTGATTATGTGAGATCTGCCGACTCAGACTTGACCTTTTTCACGTTATCCCTCAGACTGAAACCAACACTAGTGGGCTCACGTCCTCTCGTGTTTCCGCTCTGTTACCCTTTTCTTTCTTTTCTTTTTGCCGCTGTTTCATACAGAGTTCACAGAGGAGGGACATCTGAGTGTAACCGTGGAGAATTGTCGTGCTCTCACCGTGGATTTATGGTTTTTTTTCTGTGTGTAGAGGCATTTATTTGCAGTTTTATTCATTTAAGATTCTGATTACAGATGTAAGTAGATGATAAAACGAGTGATTTTACACCAATAAAATAGAAATCCAAATAACTTTAACGACTGGAAAAGTGTTTCTTATTATCATCTACTATTTGTTTTTCTTAAATCTTTTCAATTAGGTTTTACGGTTGATTATATATTTAAATTTTTTTCTGTGGAAATGTAATCTAAACATGTCCAAGATAAGAGGATAAGTAATTCTAAATGTGCGCTGTTAGCATAACCAGGTGGTTTGTTCAATTTTTTCCTGCATTTTAACCGCATTGTTCTTTGTTTAGCACCAACATCCAAAGCAAATGAGACCAGGTCGTATGCAATTTACTCTGTTGTCATGTAGAGATGGCAGACATACCTCGCTCCCTCTCTTTCTGCGAGCTTTGCTGTCGCAGCAGTTGCTGTCAGTTTGAGCGCTGCCTGCCCCCAAATATAATAGGGTTTTCTTGACTGCCTCCCCGGGGATTGACTGGCAGTGAAGAATTCACCATGGCTCATTTGGAGCGGCGCAGGGACGGGCCTCATAAAACTCACTGCTCCATGTCTCCAGGCAGGTCTGAAGCATTCCAAAGAAGGTGTTAGTTTCAATGATAATAGTTTCATGGAAAGACAGCACATAGGTTTACCGTGTTATCTGCTGTGTCTGGCTCTGTCTGTGTTGCATGTCACGGGGCTCAAGACGGAGACGGTGCCGGGTTAATTTTGGTTCTTTTGCATGACTGTACTTCAAGGTGGTGTCTAGTATAATCATTGCAGGCCTCAAACAGTCACGAATAACTGTCATCACAGGAATGAATCATTTAAATGGCAGGTTTACTTTTTTTGTTCATGTTAAATTTAAAATAACCAAATTTGAAATCACAAAAAAACACGATTCTTTGTTGTAGTCACCCACCTGAACCTTGCGCTGAGCTTTGATGTGTATTCTCATGTTTCTTATGTAAGTGGTAGACACAGAACTCTTACAGAACATCAATTTAACATTGTCTTGAGGCACAGAAGGTTGATGGTTATTTTCCATTTCTGGTGTTTCATCAAATGTAATTCTATGTTAGGTTTACCGTCATCATATCTGCAAACAGTTCATAATTTAGAACAATAAACATAATGATCACGAGGCACACAATATGCATGAGCGTTAAGTCTCTTCTGATTAAGGGACGTGGGTGCCTCAAGAGCGCGCACAACTCCTGTTGGTAAGAAATCCAGAGCTCCAAACCAAGCTACGATGAACAGAACCCTGGAAAGGTACCTGCGTTTTCAACAATGAGGAGTCCAGACATCCAATGTAAGCTGTTGGAACCAGAATCAGATCTGGAGTATGAAAGCTGTCAATCACAGGAATCGCAAAAAAAAAGATTACACATCAATTTCTAAAAGCTATCCCGCTAAAGCTGGAACATATTCCTGGCATCCTCACAACTGCATGCACATTTCTGCCAAGACAGTATGTATGAAACAGAAACTGCTTCTCATCACTCCTTCCCATTGGCTGGACCGATGACATCATGACGCATAGCAGGAAGCTGTCCTTCCGTACAATACGACCAAGGTTTTCGTCACCTTCTGAAATAAAGTCTAGCACCGTGAAGTTCGCAAGACATGGACAGACTTTTGTTTATTTTTCGTAAAATAATTAGAACAGCTCTTTTTTGAGCCTAAAAACAATGTCTAAGTCAAGAATTGATCTTTGTTATTAATCCAAAAACACGGAAAAGCAAACCATGTCAACTTCAAGGCTGACTCTCCGAAACCTGGAAAGGAATAGGAAATTCCACTAATTCAGAGGATATAACAGGATACATTTCATGAAATAATTACCATTACTGTCACTGATGCATCTTTGGGTAGAGTAACTTAAGAAAGAAGTTTACAAATCAGTTTGTGCTTTGACTGTTATTCACTGGTCTTAGAGCATTTCCTGTGGTGGTTCCTATTATGATTCTCGGTCCGATCTGTGGTGCACAGTGTCTTTATGTCAACATTTAGTATTGGTTCACCAGCTTACTAGCACACACACTTTGAGGTACTACCTTCTAAAGTTATATTGTTCAGTACAACATAATAGATAAACAGATTTTCTCTGCTGTTGAATTAACAACAACAACCAATCCCACCACAAGCAGATGGAGTGGGCGTACAGACTTTGCCTTTATTTAACACTTCCATATTGCACCTTTTTTTTTGTTTTTTTACCAATTATATAAGCAGTAATTAAAACTTTACTTTAAAAATATGTATTCTTGGTCCAGCAAAATGTCTTGACTAAAAAGAATAATGCTGCAAATCAATGATGTGAACGTTTGCACAGAAATGAACTTGATGACGGGTTTCAGTCAGGATTTGAAACTACAGTGTGGCACAAAGACTGATGAAAGTTGGGAGTGATCTCTCTCAAGTCGACGGACTTGTGTCTGTACTTGTCCTGTTTGATCTCAGAGATGCATTTGATATGATCAATCATAACATTGTGAAACAGCGGTTCGAACACGTTATGGAGTTTAGATTAACCACATTTTCTTGGTTTATGCCATATGTGACTGATAGATTCCAGTTTATTCGTGAACTTGGACACTACTAGTCCTCCTCATTTAGTTATACAGGTTTCTCTGGTTGGGCAGACACATTTCGCTTTCTTTATGCGTCCACTTGTTTCTATTATGAAACAGCGTGTTTCAATTACTATGTAGAAAACGCCCAACTATATTCACCCAGATGAAAGAAATTAGTTAAATTACAAAAATGTTTTAAAGGTTTAAAAGCCTGGGATTTTTAAATTCAAATAGAACTGATATGGTTGTGTTTGGATCAGAACACCTGAGAAACACATTGTACTGTGGTAGTATTGTGAAGAATCTTGGCACTGTTTTCACCCAGATTTGTCTTTTAACTCAGACATAAAACACGTCTCCACGACTGCCTTCTTTCAACAACACAATATTGTCAAATTAGGAACATCCTGTCTCAGAGTGATATGTCCAAGAATTTCTCTGAAAACCTTCCAGCCGATCCAAAACGTTGCAGCGAGAGCGCAGATGAGAATTTGCAGGAGAGATCATTTCAACTCAAACTCCTCATATATAAAGCTCTTAATGGCCTGGCTCCACTGAATCCTGAAGACCTCATAGTTCCATATTATCCCAACAGACCACTTTGCTATAAGACTGCACTCATACTTATGGTTCCCAGGGATTGCAAAAGGAGAATGAGAGCCATATCCCATAATTCACTGGACACTTCTCATCGTTCTTTGGTACATTTATGTCATTATTGCTATGATTCATTTTAATAATTAATGAACACAAGATTAACCTGTTTAAAACGTGCAAGAAAGTTAGTTGAAAGAGTTACTTCCTCATTTCTTTAGTGGCCATGAAATTCCACATCAAGTAATCAAGTTTACCCAGTTAGCAAAGTAAAGATGTTTACAGTGAAGCAATGCCATGGATGATGGAATTGGTTGTGAGATAGTTCCACCTGGCTAATTAGGAGAAGACTAGCTCAAGCTGTACTGAACGTTTATGGTCTTTACACAGCTGCTGGTTAAACGGATGCTATTTGATATTGTAAACATAAAGCTGACCATATGTGGTTTCTTATCAGGACCCTTTTTTTTGTCAAATTCAGTGAAAATATGTGTATAAAGTCCTAAATAGAAATAGATAAATAAATAACCTTAGTCTTTATACACGGCCCTGATTCAATAAACTGGGAACAGAGGGGGAGGGGCTAGATCACCATATTTGTTGATCTTTTGTTCAAATATCAACAAATGTGAGGTCATCCAGAAATCACTTACCCTACTTTTAATTTCGCTTTAAGTACCATTAGTGACAGAGAGCCAAATGTTTAGACTTTAAAGTCTCAAAAGTGAATCTGTTTATTTTTTCCTTCAACTACCAAACTGATGTACGACATCTCTTCATACTTTCAACTGTTAAGGACACACCAGTCCCGCCATGTTCTCCCCGTGTTCCCTTGGGTAGCAATGGGAGCTTCCCTCACAAAAACATGCACACAGTCCTGGGCTATACATGCCACCTCTGGCCAACCGGGGCGCCAGATGGGGTGGGGAGGATCCGTCCGGAATAACGTGATCATTCCATGCGCTACGTTCGGCCAGAGAAACCCCACCCTGTCTGGTGAAAAGATGCGGCCTGCTCACTCCTCAGGTTAAGGAGGAGACCTGAGCTCAGTGCAGGGCCCTCCCGGGGTTGGCAGAGGATGACAATGCCCAGGACTGTCTAGGTAGGAGCACTGGGTGATATAATTGGAAAAAATCGGGGATAAAAAATATTTTTAAAATTTTTTCAAAAAATGGTTGTCATCCGGCTAAACACGATAACCCAATAAGCAGATAATATTTGTCAGAGAGAAATGCTCTGCTGCAGTTTTTACTGCTGACGTTTCTGTTGACCTGTGAACTCAAACATCTAGTGATCTATTGGAAAGTTAAAATTTTCAGAGAAAAATAAGAAATGTAAATAAGATTAGTTTATTTTCAGAACTTCAAAACTGGAAAGAGCTGACCTATTTTTCTCCAAAGGTTGATGGTCTTAAAGTGGACATGGCATACTTCCCTGGATTTCTCGGTATGTGGCATGACAACATCAGCCCGGCCAGCCAGCAAAAGTGATGAAGCTGGTATAGTATTTAGATCGATTTAAACACCTTGTTCATTTTAAAAGCAAAAGTTTTAAATACTGCACCTCTTTCACATAGTGTTTCATTGAATGTAAAGTTATGCAAATACAACTTTCACACAAACACATCAATTTCTAAGTCTATAAATAAATAAAGTGTATTTAAATTAATCAAATATATAATGCAAACTTTGGACTTTTTTTTTTACTTGGGAGCTTGTTCCTCAGCCCTCCAAATATCAGTTTTCTCACCTGGTGTGATATTCATCAGTGGCTCACTTTCACAAATTTAAACCCACATGTTCAGACACACAGTATGAATCACACACACTTTCATACTCACACTCTTTAACCACAGGGCAGTATCTGTGGTATGAGGGGTTTCTTGTTGCTAGACAGCTGCATGCCTCGGCCTCATCACAGCAGTCGACTGAGCTCCGAGGAGCTTGACAAAGAGGCTTAAAGTCCTCCCTAAGTCTCTAGCCCCTAGGTCGTCTGCATACCCTGAGCCCAGCTCTGGAAAAGTCCTGAATGCAAGTTTAGCAGCTATGGTTACACCCCGGCAGGCCCCTGCTGCCGGTCTCACTTGCATTACCATTTTTTTCCGGGGCTGCTTCAAGTCTTATAGCCCAGCAACAAGTTCTTCTGGTTCTCTCGCCCTATTTCATAACATGATGAAAGATCTGACAGACAAACAGCTCCTACTGAAGATGAGCATGTACCGTACATCTGTGTTTTGCCTCGTGTTTTCCACCAGGCTGCATTCAGTCAGTTGTGTAGTCGGTTACTTTGACAGATTTCAATCTACATTCTTTCTTGTTGTGGTTTGCTCTTGTTTGCTCAAAGTTTTCTTTGGCGTGAGTGAAGAGCAGCACATCATGAGGAGCTTTTTCCTCAACCAGTTACCTGGTGTACTCCAAACGCCTGTCACATAGTCTCTGTGAAAAAAAAGGGGATGATAAATCATCTCCCATAATGGCTAGAGCTGCAGGCACAGGCTAGAAAGTGTAAGACGAGGATCTGGTATCATAAATGTACCCTAAATAAATGTCACAGATAGAAAAATGCAGATGCAATGACAATTGGCAATGCATTTCAATAAATGAATAAATTATGTATACGTGCATGGGCTTCGTGCATGCGTTCTATAATGGATCAGTTTATACCTGTGTTTATGCCATTTTTTGAGTGTGTATGTGTGGGAGTAGGTATTCAGCGCCGGCAGCTGGAAGTACTCAAGTTGCTGCTGCTGCAGAGAGAGGGAAGGAGAGAATGAAAGAGTGGAGACGTCTGCACAAGAGTGAGAGGCTAAGAGAGGTACCAGCACAGCCTCTCTCCTTACAGGGGCTGAGCTCTTGCAGAGTGAAAGCCCCTATAGAAAGAAAGCAGGGTCATCTCAACAGTGCAGCCCTGCACAGACAAACACATACACGCTGGAGCAGAACAACACCAGGGCCAGCGTGAGTGCAGCGAGTGCACAGCAGTTCTCTTCAGGAAGCGGGCCTTGTTTAGACTTACAGCTATGTGCAAAGAATAATAAGGACCAGGACAATGTTGGTACAGACATGCAACACTCCCCGTCAGCCTTTTATGTCTGCATGAATCTTCCTGCTCACTCGGACAGATAGTCCCTTTGTGTGATATTGTAGATGAAAGAGGATTAGGCATACCTATGTTATGGTCAGTGCTGAAGCTCCCACCTGGCAATGCCAAAACAGTCTGATGAAAGATCTTGTGGTTTTTGAAACTCACTGCAGGTATTTTGCCATGCTTCTTCAGTTATTTAAGTTCACATCCTTTCTTCTCTATTCCTTTCAAGCTTTGCTGTCTTTCCCTCCATTTCTTTCTTGAGAAAGGTAATGAAGGGGAACTGAGTTACTATGGTGTGCCAAGAGTGCGATTTCCACTGTGAAGTGCTAAAAGTTACAGTGCGCAGCTGAACTTGTATATTCCAAGATTTGGCAGCGTTACAGCTCGCTCGCTTGTTAAACCACATGTTTCAAAGTTTCAGGATTAACAAGAAAATGAACAGGTGTTTGGACTAGGTTTCCCTTTCTCTTAGAAATGTGTGTTCAGATATGTCCATACATCTTCTGTCACATCGGGACAGGTCATTGAGGACCAGGGCCCCATTTTTCCTCCTTTTTACACAGATATTGGCTGTAATGGACACCTCCAGTTTTGCTGGAGTGGGTGGGGGCGTGATACAGTCCTGTACTTTGTGCTTCCCCCTGCCAGAAACATCAGTGAATCAACCAAGCAATTTTGGTGGGTCACTCCAAAAGATTCTGTTACCTTTCAACAAGCAGAGCAGGCCCCCAGGCTGAGGCCAGGGAAGAGGATCCAGAGAGACGAGTGTTGAAGAAGATGCAAAAACCAGAAGAGGGGAGCTTGATTTTGGATTTTTTCTTCTTTTTTATGAAAGAAACATAAAGAAACCAGCCAGCCGTGAAAGCTCAAAGAATATAAAAGTCAGATTGTGATGGGTTGAGAGGAAAAATTTCGAGTGGGAGCCTATGAGAGCACTCAACTCAGTGGAAATCCTTGAGTTCAAACCACGTTCCAATCAAAGTCCATTGACCTGGCAGTTCTGTGACAAATTATCCCAGTGGCTCTACATATGACTCAATCAGCATGTTGGATAGCTTTCTGATGAGCCATAGGTCTGCTCGTATGTCAGCCAAATCACCCCCTGATGACTGCATCAATACGCAGACTGCACTTGGAGGGTGAGGAGAGATCTTGAAATCTGTCGTTACAGTGGTACCTGTTGTCTAAAGAGCACCTTTGGAGTCAGTTCTGTGCTTCATTATTTTTTCCACTCTTCTTATCATCCCTGAGAAATATCATTTTCAATTGATCATCTTGGAAATGTTGAATATCCGCATTCATCCCAACAAAAACATGGTATACATGGGACATCTAATAGTGTTAAATAGCTAAACAAGTACAGGTATTAATGAAGTAAAAAAAAAAAAAAAAAGGCTATTGCATGTAAGCAGCCACAAACCTCGCCAAAACGTCTCCGAAGTTTAGTGCTGTGTGTTATGGACTGAATGAAAGGAAGATGCCACCACATGAAGCAGAACTCCATCTGTTGCTTTAGTGTAGGTGCACACAAGTCACATGTGAGAGATAAGCTGCTGGATACCCGATATGCTGCTAAAGGCAAGTGGATGGTTTTACTCTCTAGAAGACAAAAGACCCAGCAGAGCTCTGAGCCATGAGTGGTGAACATCTAAAAAGGCCCACCTCTCATCATGTAATTGAATGTGCACTCACTAGTAAAGCACCAAGAATGCGTGTGTGTATATATCTTGCTTGATAGATTCTCCCAGGAGGAATTCTACCTCGGCATTTCTACAGGGCATTTCATTTTATGTTTCTGTGTGTCACACGAGCAAACGAATCAGAAAGACAGATGAAAGGTGGGGGACACAGGAGGGGTCAGCTACTCAGTGATAGTTTCTTGTGAAGGCTGGGCGACCCCTCACCCCTGCTAGAGGATCCTGTGTAAGGGATAAGCCATCTGTGATGTTGAAATTGAGAACACTTGGTCCTGAGGCTGTGATGACTCAATCCAACCTGCAAATATGTTTGGATGTTTCAAACTCTGTTGACACTAATAAGCGTCTCTCTCTTTTTTTTTTTGTAATTCAATCTTTAATTCATTTAAGATGAACCAGAGATCTATAAAGTCTTAGGCTCACCTTGAGTCAAGAAAAAAACTTCAGAAACTCTGAAAATAAAGTCATAATATTAGGCCAATAAAGTCAGCAGTTGAGGAGGAAAAAGTTGTAAAATTACAAGACTAAACTTGAAATTTTATAATGAAAGAAAAACACTGAAATACAAAGTTATATTTCATTACTTTTAAGAGCCTTTATATTGCTACTACTTTAGACTAAAACCAGCCACAGTGACTTTGTACTCCCATCCTGGTTATCTTTTAGGACAACTGTGCATCGCTTTACAGGATTATAGCACATATAAAGAAATATGAAGTTAACTCACAGTGGATATGATGGCAGAGACGACTAAAAGATTTTAAAAAAAAGTTGTGTCAGAAGAGAAAACAAGAGAGTGACTGGTTTTGTTTGGCTTATGGTTTTTCTCCCACTAGGGGAGTTTTTACCGGCCACTGTTTATGTTTATGTAATGATTGCTCGACAGTCATGTTCTGGGTCTCTGGAAAGTGCTTAGAGACAACTGAATTGAACAAGATTAGGTCTCATAAAAGCAACACCAAGGACATCTTGCTATTTTCTTTAGCTCAGCAGCTCCCCCTAGAGATGCGGAGGTTAGGTCACCTTTTCATCACTGTCCAAGATTTACTCTTGTTTGGTCACTCTATCTCTTTTCTCTTCTCTCATGACTTTTATTGAGGCTTTGATGGGCCATTTCCACCACAGTGGTTAGTGTGATGTTCGGAAATAGTGCCAAACTAGAGACAAACCCGTTTTAGCCTTTTAGGAAATCACCAGTACAAAGTCAGGAAAATTGGTGCTACAGTTTCTCGGTAACCAGTTTCTCGATTCAACAACCATTAACATCACAGACGAGGATCTACATTACCTTACCAAATAAACGATGTGAGTCAATCAATATAAATGCCAATAAACATTTGGAAGTGCAGTTTTTCTTCGGACCCCGTCTGAAGCGCTGCAGGAAGTGTCTTGTATGCCTACTACAACACCTTTATAGAGGCAGACTGGTTTTGAAGGAAAACATTTATCTGTGTCTTCTGTGAACCATTGTCTTCCATAGAAATTCATAGTACAGTTAAGGGAGTTTCAACATTGAATGAGATGTAATAATGTAAGGACATGGCCTTGTTTGTATGGAAAACCAAACGAGTTCTTCAAAAGCTTCCATAGCAGAACCAGCTCCGAGCCAGCTCCAGCCCCAGCCCAGCACCAGCAGCATTTCCATGTTGGTTGAAAAGATGTATTGGTCACTTCTGCATTGATGTCCACTATTGCTCTGTAAGCTGGTTTCATGGTTGTAGATGTGTGACATAGTGCTGTAAACCAATATGTGGTTGTTGTATGAGATGACTGGGACACGAGTGCAAAGTTACTTTGTGGGGATGGGAGACCATGAGAGCTAGTGGACACTTGACACCTGAAAGTAAGCAAATATTACTTCAAATGAAGTTCCATCCACCAATCCATTATCTAGACCAGGGGTCGGCAACCCAAAATGTTGAAAGAGCCGTATTGGACCAAAAACACAAAAAACCAATATGTCTGGAGCCGCAAAAAATGAAAAGTCTTGTATAAGCCTTAGAATGAAGGCAAATGGCGAAAGGCGAAATGTCGAAAAAAAAAGTTGAAATGTCGAGATTAATGTTGAAGTACAATTTCGGAAAAAAAAGGCGAAATTTGAGAAAAAAGTCAAAATTTAGATAAAAAAGTCAAAATCTTGAGAAAAAAGTCAAAATGTCGAGATTAATGTTGAAGTACAATCTCGAGAAAAAAGTCAAAATGTTGAGAAAAAGTCAAATTTTAGAGAAAAAAGTCAAAATTTAGAGAAAAAAGTCAAAATTTTTGGGAAAAAAGTCGAAATGTCGAGATTAATGTTGAAGTACAATTTCAAGAAAAAAGTCGAAATGTTGAAAAAAAAGTCAAAATTTAGAGAAAAATGTCAAAATTTAGAGAAAAAAGTCGAAATGTCTAGAAAAAAGTCGAAATGTCGAGATTAAAAAGGAGAAAAAAAGGAAAAAAAAGGTCAAACATTCTTGAAAAAGCTCCAGGAGCCACTAGGGCAGCGCTAAAGAGCCGCATGTGGCTCTAGAGCCGCGGGTTGCCGAGCGAGCCCTGATCTAGACCTTCTTCTCCCTATTCAGGGTCATGGGGGATCTCCTCCTATCCCAGCTCTCTTGAACACCTTGGTGTGGTCTTCTGGTCTTCAATCAATGGCAGGGCCTTTTATAATGAAGTTAAAACGGATATTTTACCACTTACACACACAACTGTCTCAGTTCCTTTGTGCTGCTTTATGTTATACTTTGATAAAGGATATATAGGAAAGACTTCAATTTTTTGGACATGAACAGCACATTATCATAAAGTAAAGGGTTCTTGAAAAGAATTTGCAAGAAACTGTTCTAAAGGTTGTTTGTTTAGTGTAAAGACTTTTACATAAATTTACCACTTTATTCTCGGAACATCAAACATTTCATTAATGGAGATTTATGTTTTTATTATCATAATATAATGGCTTAAGTTTAGGAAATCCATAAATTTACTGTTGCAAGAAGGAGCTTTTGCAGTTTTTAAGCATTTTTTAGATCAGACGCCACTATCATCCCTGGATGAACAAAGAGCGTTTAATGCGCACTGGGCAATACCAGGCATGTTGTTGCCTCCCCAGTCCCTGAAGCCGAGTTGAGGGGAGGGAAGACAACTCGGGAGCCTGTCTGATTGGTTGGCCTCGCTGGCTTCACCAACATCGGAAGACTCAATGCAGGAAGTGAAGTGGGTGGCGGATCCATGCTGAACAACAGGATTTGCAAGGTGACTTTTCCCAAAATGCGTTACACAAATATGACCAGCAGTCTCCCACCGGCATCCGCCGTTGAGGTTAGTGACCACAAAGAAATTCTCTCTGAGGCCCCCCAGATTGTTGATGATCCGAGTTTCATCTCTTAAGCCACAATTTGTCTTCTTTTTTAGCTAGTTGCTGTTTAGGTTCTCTTTTATGCTAATTTATGGCATCCACAGCTCTGAGGATAAGGAACTCATGGCCAGCTCGACACGCCATCCCGTGTCAGTTATGTAAAAAGGACAGGCAACATGCTAGATTAAGGTGGTAAACCCAGGATTTCCACTTATGTAAAAGGGGCTTTCACCATTGTAAAGTGACCGTGGGTTCCTTGAAATATAAATGCAAGTTATTATAATTATTATTTTTTCAAGTCAGATAGTCCACCAATAAGCATGGCTGTTCAGTAGCTTTTGCAACAAGATCTAAGATTTACTCTTGATTATTCTCTTGCTTGGTCTTTCTCCATCACTACTTTGTTGAGTTCTTAACTGTTGATCACTGTTGATAAGTACAATAGTGTCGTACAGCGATATGCAGTTGATGATAGAAAAAACCAGGAAAAGTTATTTTTGTTGATTTTGCTAATAGGAAAGTTAGGTAATCCTTACTAAAAGTTATCAAATAATATTTCAAATAAAATTAAAACTGATATTTTTAAACATGAGAAAGTCTCCTATGCTTTGCTTGAAGATCTGTTTCCCTCAAGGCAGCCCTGATACTCCATCATATAGGTGAAGAAGGAAGCCAGGAAAAACAAGGCTAGACTTTTACATGATTCCCATTTTGGCTTGTTTGGGATAATGAAATTTCCATCTGCCTTCAAAGCGGAGATCCAGTCATCCATTTATACATTTCTAATTGGACATGTTGCATAAACCAGATTCCTGTGCTCAATAGAGCCTTTCATGGCACACTAATCATATCAGACACCACCAGACAACATCTATATTTACTTGGATCATGTCAGAGCAAGCCCTGCTTGAAAACAAACTAATCTTACATTTTGGATTAAATGTCTTCACAGCAGCAAACAAAAAAACAGCAACTGTGTCAGAGAGTTCAGCTCTGGTGATCAGTTTACTGTCACTGCACCATTTTGCACTCTTGGTCAACCGAAGCGTCTTATTTGTACAGCAACAGCTCTGCAGCAGAGGAGTTGTAAAACGTTTAAAAGAAGCCCCCCCCCTACTGAACCAAAAGCGGATTTTCACTGCATTGCTTCTACGCATGGAGGCACTATGAACTTTATGCTCAGAAGAAAGGACATTGCAGCATTTACACTTAATTGTTTCTGAGGGAGCGTCAGTCCAAGCGTGACCTGCTGTTAACTACCATATAAAAAATCCACATGTTCACAACATCTGGGAGCTTCTAAGTAAACAACACAGTGACATATACTTCCAACATTTAAGTTTTCTTTTTTTTGGCTTGTGCAGAAGTCACGTCTGCCTCGGCAGCTGCTTGGCCTTTTTAACTCCCTGAGTCATGTCAGCACATGTCCACTGTTGGGGAGCAGTGCCAAAATCGGCCACTGTATTCAATTATATTGCAGTAATTGCGCACGATACGCATTAATCAAATATGATAATCAGTTTTAAACAGCATATGGTTAGCAGGACTGCACTGTAAAGTGGACAGTCGCTCAAAAATACCCAGTTAGCAAGCAAGCATTCAGAAACTAAGAATACATTAAACTGTAATAATCAGCTTCATAATTGCCATGAATATGATTCCAGTGCCAGCTGGGTCTTACAGATGCAAACAAGAGAAGCAAACAGTTGGGTGAGGGCTTCTCGTTGTAAATGCGTGTGCAGCGTTAAACACAGAAGTGGAATTCAAATCTGATGTCATTAAAGTCTGGCAGAGTTTCATATTAATTACATGATGTAACCTTCTACTGCCTGGATTCGTCACTCAGGTTTCCGCCTGCTGTGACTTCCATGCAGAACATCACCGTGTGTGTGTGTGTGTGTGTGTGTGTGTGTGTGTGTGTGTGTGTGTGTGTGTGTGTGTGTGTGTGTGTGTGTGTGTGTGTGTGTGTGTGTGTGTGTGTGTGTGTGTGTGTGTGTGTGTGTGTGTGTGTGTGTGTGTGTGTGTGTGTGTGTGTGTGTGTGTGTGTGTGTGTGTGTGTGTGTGTGGACACCGAGGTAATGCAGCAGGCCTCTAATATGTGACCTAAGTGATGGCCTAAAGCTGTCAGCTCTTTCCTGTGGGAGGAAAAGGACAACTCGAACAACTGATTATGTGTTCCAGTCACTCACAAATACAACTGATAATACCTCACTGCCAGGAGAGAATGGCTGAAGTGTAGTAAACGCACCATGGATGTATGTATGTGCATGAAAAACAAGGGGAAATATGGCTTTCTGTCTTTTTTAAAGACTGAAAGAAAAGAAGTGGCGAAACCCTGTGACAATGTCCATAGTAGGTTTTCTAAAGAGTTGATTTGAAGCTTTGTTTGTTGTTTTTTTTCCTCTTTTTGTTTTTTTTAGGGGGGGGGGCATAAAAAACAACAACAACAAAACCCAGATAACATTTTATCACTGTGGTTCTTGGAACCTCAAAGGTTGAGCTTCACAGTCTTTGTCCCCAAACCACGCACACAGACTTCAAATCAGTTATTCCAAAAATGGCCAAATGTGTGGAACAGGCAAGCCTGGACGACCTCTAAAACCTACCCACCTTATCTCACTTATGACAAGTTAGCTATTTTAGCTTGGTTTTGTTCATGCTATGAAGCTAACTAACCTTACATTCATTCTGATCATAACTGTCCATTCATCCTCATTTCTGATATTTACACCAACATTTGAAACAGGTACAGCTGTTAAAATGGAGGAGTTCTGATGGAGAACTAGCAGGACCCTTGAAGAGCCAACGCTAAATGACCACAGTCTTGCAGTCTCCAAGGCTTTGTCACAGCTGGTTCACAGCGGAGAGCAGAGAAACTCGGTCTGCCCGAAAGGATGCAGGCCGCCCTAGAGGCAGCTCGAGGGAGGAGCCAGGAGCTAGCTGTGACAAAGTTCCAAGGGACTTTAAAGCTGCTGTCATTAAGCCAACACCAAGTTATCCCTGGCTATTGTTAGGGTGGAAAAATCTACCTTTCCATGCCATCTTCTACCTTTTCATGTCATCCATTTTCCTTGGTTTATTTTGTTATTGATCAGTATAGTTTCATATTTCATGTCAAATACAATATTCAGATATTAATATTATTACTCATCTCATGCATTTAATATACCTGCCATCTTCATTTTGTATCATAATGTGGTCAATACGTTTTTCTCTAGTTGCGTTTGGTGGACCACATGTTCGGAACAAAGGAAGTGGGAAACCAAGACAAATGGCTGGGGGTTGTAGTTTTCTTTTCCTCAGGTGTCACCAGATGTAGTTTTTTCCTTTTTCCTGGGGCAGCGGAGTGGATGAGGGGACGAGCCTCCAGAATCAGCCAACCATGAGAGCGGCAAAGTATAAACCACGCCCTCTCCACCTATAGTATAAATGTTCACGTTATCCATGCGGTCGGGGTCTTTTTTTTCTTTTGAATTTCATCTGATGATCAGTCGGTGTTAGACCCTTGATATCAAGTATTCTGTACAATAAACGAATGTTGATCAAATCAGTTCCTCCTTCCAATTTTTGAACACCCGATCAGATTTTCTTTAAATAGACACTGTCTGCTGCTTAGCTAAGATTTGTTCTCTGACCTTCCAGGTCAACTCACACCCAGTCGCAGCAGTCTGTTACTGCAATTAACATCACAACAAAATATACAGTATCTTTGACACTTTATGAGGTATATGAACACATCAATGTTTTTTTGTATTTTATTAAACTAGGGTGTTTAAAAGGTTGTTACACTTTCATATGGGGTCAGTGGAGATACAGTACGTATGTGGGTCCAGCCCCTAGTGGTCAGTCGAAGAGCTGCAATTTTTGTCATTTACTAGATTGATTCAGACTAAGCAGACGGATATACCGTATTTTCACGACCATACGGCGCACTGTGTGGAAAGGCGCACCCTCAGTTTTGTGTGTCATTTTTGGTTTTAAAACACACATACGGCGCACCGACCCAAAAGGCGCCGTCTACAGAGACGGAGCTGCAAAACACACACGCGCTAAAAATAGAGCGGAAGCAAAACTTAGTTTGATATTTTATTTCACTTTTCATATCAATCAAACCCTTCAAAGGTTCATATTCTGTTTCAGCATTAAATAATAAAAAAAAAACACCGGGGCGCCGCACATAAACCTGTCTCAGCCACCAGCCCTTTTCATTTCACTCTGGCTGGAAAAGTCTGTTTAGGCAACGCTTTTCTTTTAAAAATCACCATAGCCGGCCGTTTCTGTCCATTAGCGTGGCAGGCAAGCACAAGAGTAAATAAACTTTTCATACCCCGTTGTGCTGCGGATCCCGACCGCGGCGGTCCCGGGTCCCGCTCCGCCCCCCCGCGCTGGTCCCGCGTCCCGGGTCCCGGGTCCCGGGTCCCGCGTCCCGGGTCCCGCGTCCCGGGTCCCCCGCGCTGGTACCGGGTTGTATCCGAAAGTAGCTCCGCTCCGCTAATTCAGCTGCGCCAGGCAAGCACCACATAAATGAGAATGTGTGTGTTTCGCGCCGCGAATACATACACGCGCATGTCGGGATCCGGTACCGGGTTTGTAACCGACAGATTTGGCTGCAAATCTCGGAGGGTGAAGCTGATCCGACCTGAGACGTACCCCAGAAATCTCTGCTCGCAAAGCGGCCGGGAACCAGGTCGATCGGACCCCGCTTGGGGAACCAGGAAGTCGGCTGCAGCAGCGCGCATCACCGCGGTTTCAACTGGGGAAAGTGACCGGTTCCGACCGGCCGGGACCGGAGGAGCCCGTCTGCACTGGTAGTAGGGGCTCCCGGGGAAAGAGCACCGGCATTTCAGCCGGATCTGCCGCTGGGATGCGGCGATCGGACCCCGCAAACCCACGGCAGGTGCATCCTCGGTTCCGACATGCAAAACACACGCGCGCTGCAGAACACTCACACACAAGTGTGCTTATTTAAAAATATAGCGGGAGCAAAACTTAGTTTGATTGTATTTTATTTCACTTTACACATCAAGCAAATCCTTAAAAGTCTTCATCATCTGTTTCGCATTAAACAGCTCAGTGGATGGTCTCATTCACGTCGCAACTCACGGGGGTTTCACCCGCCCCCTTCTCTTTTTACCGTTCTCATGGTGGGCGGCCTTACATTACCGTAATTCAGGTAATAGACACGGCGCACTGTTTCATAAGGCGCCCGGCACATTAAAAAAAAAATAAAAAATGTATGTGCGCCTTATGGTCGCGAAAATACGGTAGGCCCTCAAAAACACACATCCTCATTATGTACCTCTTCAGTATTATAAAGTTGAATTTCAAAAGATGAAAGTTTTCTCATGCTTCCATGATCAACATCTCCTGACACATAACTGAACGGATTGAGACTTCAACTGTCAGAGTTTTCATGTTTTCTTGTTCACCCCCTCCCCCGTCTCTGTAGTACACTTTAACCCCCTTCTTTTTTACTTCCACGGATTCACATGTGTCCACAACTGGGCCTTCATTGAGAACACCTGTTATGTTAAAATAAGCAGTCCTGTGTAATACTTCAGCCCTCCCATGTGTGTATTTGAGCCTTTTCTGTTCCAATATAATTAAACAGGAAGATACACATTTCCTGTCTTTGGCCCATATGGACTGAGAGGTATAACGACCGTGCGCACCGCTGACGCTGTTATTTTTTTCTGTCTTCCTCTCACACTTACCGTATTTTCGCGACCATAAGGCGCAACTTTTTTTTTTTTTTTTTTTTTTAAATGTGCCGGGCGCCTTAAGAAACGGTGCGCCGTGTCTATTACCTGAATTACGGTAATGTAAGGCCGGCCATGAGAACGGTAAAGGGAGAAGGGGGCGGGTGAAGCTGAATGAGACCATCCACTGAGCTGTTTAATGCGAAACAGAAGATGAAAACTTTTAAGGATTTGCTTGATGTGTAAAGTGAAATAAAATACAATCAAACTAAGTTTTGCTCCCGCTCTATTTAAATAAGCACACTTGTTCTGCAGCGCGCGTGTGTTTTGCATGTCGGAACCGGTGACTTTCCCCGGTTAAAGCAGCGGCTGGAGCAGCGCGGTGATGGGCGCTGCTGCAACCCGACTTCCTGGTTCCCCAAGCGGTCCAATCGACCTGGTTCCCGGCCGCTTTGCGAGCAGAGATTTCTGGGGTCTGTCTCAGGTCTGATCAGCTTCACCCTCCGAAATTTGCAGCCAAATCTGTCGGTTACAAACCCGGTACCGGACCCCGACATGCGCGGGTGTGTATTCGCGGCGCGACACACAGATTCTCATTTATGTAGCGCTTGACTGGCGCAGCTGATGGACAGAAACCTATGGTGATTTTTAAAAGAAAAACTTTGCATAAGACGTTTCCAGCCGGAGTCATTATAAGGACGAATGGAAAGGGGGGGCTGGATGAAGGGATGATGATCAGGTGGCTGAGACAGGTCTGGAAATTCGGACTGGAGCTCCTGTCGGATACAAACCCCGGTACCGGCTCCCCGACAGCGCGTGTGTGAGCAGGTCCAGCGCGGGGGAGCAGACGGGGAGCGGACCCGGGACCAGCGCGGAGCGGGACCCGGGACGCGGGACGCGGGACCCGGGACGCGGGACGCGGGACCCGGGACCGCCGCGGTCGGGAACCGCAGCACAACGCAGCACAACGGGGTATGAAACGTTTATTTTCTTACCTTTATTTATTCAGGGGTCTGTCCCAGGTCGGAACAACTTCACCCTGCGAGATTTTCAGGCAAATCTGTCGGTTTGATCTCTGGTAGCCTAACCAAGATGCAGAGGATGCGCTCAGGAGCCGCCAGGCTCCCGCCGCGGGTTTGCCGGGCCAGGGCGCACCATCCCCGGGGCAGATCCGGCCGAAAGGCCGCTGGTCTTTCCCCGGGAGCCCTTGCTCACATACAGGTGGGTGGCTTCGGTCCCCGCCGGTCCGAACAGGTCACATTCCCGGTTAAAGCCGCTGTGACGCGCGCTGCTCCACCCCGCTGGGGAGAGACGGGCTCTGCGCGGTGGAGGATCCGCACAACGGGGTATGAAAAGTTTATTTACTGTTGTGCAGAAAGTGTCTGACACCGAGGAAATTCGGACTGGCGCAGCTGAATTAGTGGAGCTCTTTAATGCAGAAACAGAGGTTTTGCTCCTGCTCTATTTTTTTAAATAAGCGCTTGTGTGCTTGTGTGTGCGTTCTGCATGTGTGTGCGTTCTGCAGCGGGTGTGTGTGTTTTCCGGCCGGCGTGTTTTGCGGCACGCGTGTGTGCAGCTCTGCTCTGTAGACTGCGCCTTTTGGGTCGGTGCGCCATATGTATGTTTTAAATCTAAAAATGACACACAAAAATGAGGGTGCGCCTTTCCACACGGTGCGCCGAATGGTCGCGAAAATACGGTAATCATTTAGTTTGTCTCTCACGTTCTCATATGTCTCTGTGAAGAGCATGTGCTCGCTTTCACAAAGGCAGGTACCAAAGTTTGCTGGAGCTTTAGAGCTTTCCCTTGATCTGAATACAAAGCTCTGAGGTTCATGTTGGTTCACGTTTGGCTTCCTGCGCAGCTCAAAGAGCTAGTTGTGTTTAGCAAAATCACAGTGTGACATGACGACTGACTAATGCATTAGCCATCGTCGTGTTTGATTGAGGCAGAAATGCACACAGAGAAGTCCTGGCGCCACGCGTAACCCACCTCACCCCTTGTGATGTAGCTATGGGAGCCTTGTTCTTGATGCTCGCTTGTTTTGAAGGCGGTCCGTGTCATGGCTAGTTCGCCTGATGTTTTGATCCCTGCTGTCAGGGCCCAGTGAGCTCACACTGACACAGCTGGCTTGGGTGGAGCCACAAGGGGTACACAGGGAGTTGAAGGACATGGATCTGTGCCAAAGCATTTCATACATAGTGCATATCTTACAAGTGCAGCTGAGAATTAGAGATAGCGGACCCTCGCCCCTTGCTGCCCACCCCACCATCTGCCCGCCTGGGGCTGGGGGTTCTGTGGCTTAGCTTCCATATTAGCAGGCATGACAGCCTTGCCCTCAATCAACCTCACACTTATATACAAAGTACACTCACATGAACACATGCACCTTCTTTTCTCTTAATGACAGAAGTAAGTCACTGTGAAACATGCTTCTCCTTAATGTCAGCATAAATGAGAGATTACTGGCCTTTAACAGCAGTAAAGAAGGAGGATAATATTTCCTTCTCTTTAATTTTCTTTCTTCCCAGAGGTTGCTGCAAGGCCAGCAAAGGTTGGGTCGTACTATGGGTGTGCGCATGTGTATATACATGTTGGTGAATGGGTGTCAGTGGGTGGCAGAGCGTCTCTGTAGAGGCCTCCGAGTTGATATAATTAGAAACTTCCGTGCAGCTTCAGGAAAAAAAGTCAGTTTCCCCTTGCTTGTTTTCTTTGCACGATTTATCTCTTTTCTCTGGTGACATGATCAGGGAGTAACCAGCAAGTCCATCTTTGTGTCTCAACTTGCTCCCGTTTGTCTCCCCTGGTGTAAATCTCACATCCTGTTCTGCATCAGCCAAACAAAACAGCACAACTCTGTAAAACACTTTGAGGGGAATCCCACGATTTAGCATGCATAAGAATTCCCAGAGCCCATATTCTCTCTGGAACAAAGGCTGGTTAGAAGACTGAAATGTTTAAATGACTTATATGAGAAACATGAAATGACGTATTTCCTCAATAAAGGCAGAAGTCTTTCTTTGCCTCAAGTGCTCACGGTGCCTTTTTATTTCTGATTTTCAGTGTTATTACCAGAGCAAATCAATCTTCAATTAAATGTGAATTGAAGCTGATCAATTTTAAGCTATTGTCATTTTTAATGACATTGATGTTCTAAATCCTTTTGGCTGAATTGAAAGCTACGAAAAGGAAGGGGTAATGGGAAATGAAAAATAAGAAAAACTAAAAGAAAAAATGCTGTCCGGTGGGGGAATTACATTAAATGTGGAATACGTCAATGCAATTCATAGTAACATTTAGAAAAAGGTGCACATCAGGGTACAGAGTAGGGTTCCCTACTACAGGCCTAAATACGGCATCGGTTTGATGCAAAATCATAAACCAAGTGTCACAGGTCGGGGTATATGTAGGTTCAATACATTCCCCATGGACATTTCAACCTATCGGCTGGGAAAGTTGATGATCGAACCAGCAACCTTGCAATGAAAGATTATTTTTATTTCTTTCAAGTCAACAACTGGAAATTCCAAATTCCTTTATTATTTTTGAAAGCATCAGTGGCGCAGCACCACGTGTTGCTGCATTAGTGAAACATTGCCCATATAAGCATTGGTTCTTAACAAAATTGATTAGTTCAACATCTGTCAACTGCCAGTTATGTTACTTCAGTGTTTTTTTTCTGTGGTACAGTGTTTTACCAACCAGGGCTAGTTGAGTGCATGACTCATGAAGAGACTGTGCTTAAAAGAGGAATAACGATGCATATCTGAACTACAGATAAAAAAGACTGAATATAAAATGACCAGTCAAGGATTTTTCTTGCTGTGTGTGCTAGTGTAGACTCTCAGGCTGAGTGCTGTATGTTCACTTATGCAATATAACTTGCTTCAAGGGTTATTGAATTCAACGTGTACCTAAATTTACATTTGCATGGCAGTCCAAAGCTGTCCACTAATCTCAAAAGAGATATAACATACAGAAGAGGGAGTTAGAATATAACCATCAATTCCACTTCACCCCCTAAAACCAGTGGCAATTAATAGAGTTCTAACACCTGATTAAAAGGAGTTTAATTTATCAAAGGGAAAAAGGAGTTGTACTTTTTTCCCTTTGATATTTTGATGAATGTATGTTTCGGATATTTATCAAAAGGATACATATGATGTCCTTTATTTTTTCATTTTTCAAAAGTTGACAACTTCCTGAAGTTTAAAATGCCTGTGGTAGGCTTTAGTCAAATATAAATTCTTAACCATGTCTTTACATCTCCATTCATAGGAGATGGTTTTATTAGGTGGAATCGGCGCCTCCTTTCCACCTTCTTCTTCTCCGAGATGTGAGATGTGCTTCTTTTTTTTTTTTTTATATATATATTTTTTATCCCGATTTTTTCACCATTATATCACCCAGTGCTCCTACCTAAGTGACAGTCCTGGGCATTGCCATCCACTACCAACCCAGGGAGGGCCCTACACTGAGCTCAGGTCTCCTCCTTACTTGAGGAGTGAGCAGGCCGCATCTTTTCACCAGACAGGGTGGGGCTTCTCTGGCCGGACGTAGAAGGATCACGTTATTCCGCCCAGATCCTCCCCACCCCATCTGGCGCCCCGGCCGGCCAGAGGGGGCATGTGTAGCCCAGGACTATTGCATGTTTTTGTGAGGGTAGCTCACATTAGCTACCCAAGGGAACACGGGGAGAACATGCAAACTCCACACAGAAAGGCTTTTTCTCCAACCCCACCCAGGGTGTGGGCGCTGAAGTCATGGGGGAACTTAATACGCATTCAGCGCCCACAACGTCCCTGGCGGGAGTTGAACCGGTGCCTGCACTACCAGCTGTGCCACCGTGCCCCCAAGATTAGGGATGGGAATCGAGAAATGGTTCTTGTTGAGAACCGGTTCCCAGTGTTTCAATTCCTTGGAATTGTTTGCAAAAAAGGCAAACGATTCCCTTATCGATTCCAGTGGGCGCGAATGATGTCACCACGTGCGCATTCACGCCCAGCGGGAAAACATGGGGACAAAGTGGCATAAATGCTCGAAAGTTTGGTTACATTTTACTAAAAAGGATGACAACAGGGCGACAATACTTGCAATGTGGACATTTCAACAAAGGGAGGAAACTGTGAACTCAAAAGAAAAAATGCAGGCACTCTGGTGGCTTGAAAAAAGTTAAAAAACCTTTATTTGGACTGGGTTACATTCTAAAAAACACCAACGCGTGTCGGCTTACGCCTTCCTCAGGGTGTATGGAGACAAGAGACAACAAACATAATTATATAGAATTCAGTTCAGCTGTGGCTCCTCAGGTCTATGCAGTGCTCCTCCAGGCCTGAAGGAGGCACCGGCAGGAGCACCCACAAATTCTGCTTCCTGAATAATCAAACAAAATAAATTGACTGTTAATAAGTTACACAGTGTAGCAGTATAACGTAAATCAAGAGTGCCAAAATGAAAACCATACAAAGAATAATAAAACTAAATATATAGAGAAAATCTCCCCTCCTTTAAACAAAACATGACAGTAAATCACAAAATGGCCCAAAAAGTAATGACAAAACAGAAGAGCAATGTGAATATAAATGCAAACAAGAGCAAGAGCACCGGTGGTTGTGGGGACACCAGCAGCGCTCTTGTTATTCTGTTTTTAAAGGGAGGAAACTGTTAGGGCTCGGCCGACTGGTGTTTTCCTCCGCAACCTGGGAGCGTGGAGTCAGCCGGCGTGTGGCAGGAAGAGCCGCGCGCTCGGCCACGCGGACGAGCCGGGCGCTCCAGCGGTGTAGCGCGCTCCTGACACAGGTGCAGCGCATCAGATCATCTATGGGAGAAGTTAAAGAGCATCTACCGCTAGCTTCTCCATTTCATCAAGGCAGGGAAGAGTATGATCCAGGCCAGAATAGATTAATAGATTAAAGCAGTGACTAAGTTTGTGGTGTTGAACATGTTACTGGACATTCTTGTGTAATTGCCACAGAATAATTTGTTGTATTTAGTTCATTTCTACAGAAGAATATTTATTTTATTATTATTATTTTATATTAAATTCATATTTTATATTACAAATAATTTGTGGGGACCCCCTGGCACACCATTGAGGAGCCCAAGGCTGGGGGGCGTCTTAAGACCTCACTTGTATTTTTTTGTTCAAAGATATAAAACAAAGTTGATGCTAATCGACCTGTTTGTTCTCCTTTTTTCCAAATGAGAATAGGTAAGAGAATCGATAAAGAATCGAATTGTTAAACAGAATAGAAAATGGAATCAGAATCAATAAAATCTTTTCAATTCCCATCCCTACCCGAGATGTACTTCTTTGAAATCAAATTTAGATAAACTGAATAGTTCTGCTCTGGTTTGGGTCTGTGACATTGCGGATCTGAATGGCTCATTGAATGATGCGTTAAGACTTGTCCATCTCCCCCGAAAAAGGCTTGTGTTATGGTTGGTTGTCACTTTAGACACCCTATGTATTTTTCTCTTAAAGATCCCCAGTCAGCTAGTTGTACAGAGTGCTGGGATGCGGGGTGAAGAGGACCCAAAGACAAGAGAGGGAGACGGTGGGAGTACCAAACGGATCCTTTTAATTGAGAAGTAAAAATGCTGCTAGAGCAGGTAATCAAAAGACAAACAAATGTAGAGACAAGCAAAAGATAAAATTCCAAAAAAAACAGCAAAGAATACAAATGGGTGACAAACCAGAAGAGAAGTCAAACCAAAACACCACTATACAGGCTTTCAACAAATAAAACAGGAAGTAAATAAATCAAAAAAGAAGCTTCACAAAAGAGATTCACAAATTTAAGAAAAACAGTATAATCCAGAAAGCAGTAGCAAAAGAACAAAACCACATAGATGTTACGAAGAGCACAGGGAACCCAGTAAAAACCTCTACATCCTAACACAGAGGGCATGTATCATTTAAATAGCTGTTGAAAGAGAAGTCTTGAGTTCAAATCATATGTGGGGCGAGTTGTAACAGAGAAACAACACAGACAGCAGTGAGTGAGTGCAGAGGCAGAGGTTTTAGTTAGAGTAGACTTTACACAGCTGAAGTATCAAGAGCACCGTGGGCTCACACGTACGCACTGAATGTGTCCTGAGCATCGCCCTCCATTTACATTGAATAGGGTGATGTCAAGCATTGCCAAACTGAATTGTAGGTTCCACCCACCAAAATACCAGTAAAATACACCAAATACTTTTGATGCTTCAGCACGTGTTAGCCAATCATATTGTGGCAGCGCAACTGATGTTAGCCAATGAAATCATAAATGCAAGCTGGACAGTTGCAAAGTATGCAGCTTATTTGTGTAGCAAGCAGGGGGGAATGTGACCAGTTGTTTATGGTATGATGAAGGCCCATCAGACGCACCACCCGTAGCATGTTAATGCAACACTGCTGTGTGAGCGCCTCTGACTCTCTCAGACGAGACACATTTAGGCCCAAATTGCCAGTTGCAGAAATCGCTGACGCATATCAGTAGGAAATCAGCATACAGTTAGCTGTTCAGAGAGTTGCATTTTATTTCCTCATCGTGTTAGGTCACGATGAAGAAAGGCATCTGAAAGTGGTTATCAGGCAGTAAGGGGGAGAAGCACACAGTTTGTCACAATATGATCAGGCAGCTACTTTTTCATTGGATCTTTAACACAGCTAAAAAGTGCACAAGAATCTTGGCAGGCTTTCTGTGAGGAGTTCAAACGTTCTCCCTATACTTTGATGGGGTTTTTCCAGGTACTCCAGTTTGCTCCCATAGCACGGAAACATGCACCATGTTAGGATAATTGATGAAAATATATAGCCAATAGGAGTGAGCTTGTGTGCTTGTTTGCCTATATGTGGCCCTGAGTTGGACTGGTTAACTGTCCAGGGTATACCCCGACCTTTGCCCAAAGAAAGTTGGGACAGGCTCCAGCAGATGACCTACATTGTGCATTTAGCCTCATCCTTTCTTTTTCCACAACCAACAGGCCACGACATGCCAGTGTCATGGTGGCAATCAAGTTCTCACTTGCCATGACCTCGAACTGTTTGCAGAATTCTGTGGTGATGTAATATTGACCAGTTCCAGTTTCCCTTTTTAAATATGGCACCCATATATCACCTCCCCCCTTCTCTGCTGCAGAATGATGTCCTCTTGCACAGATGTAAATCTTACATCCAACCTGACAGTTGCATGTGTTCCTTGATATGAGTTCAAGTGCTATTTATTTTGCCCAGACACAGGCAATGTGAAGAGAAACGGTGTAGGGACTTTTGTGACCACTGGTTCTTCATGTCACTTTGGTATATAAGGCGCTTTACACAGAGCCTTGCATGCAATCATGTTTGCAGTGAGTAGCAATAACTACTTCCAATGAAACGGGAAAGAAAATCTTACACTCAAGGAAAATACTGTTCCAATAAGGGGAAAGCTCTACAAGCTAAGTGGAGATCTTTTTATTATCTAAAGTTCATTCTTAACCGACTTTACATTGTTATTTATTACTTTTTAAATGATCCTTCTCTGAAGGCGGATGTTTTTTTGTCTATTGTATTGTATTGTATTCTATTTCCCTTCTCCTCCTCCTTTATGTTATTTTATGAGATGTTTTCAGTGTGGCACAGCAGCTCTAATAAAGAGGGATGGCCTTCAAGTTCAAATGCACCATCCAAATGGATGAAACTAGGCTAAATATTCATTACTGTCATGCGGAAATGAACTAATGCTTGTGTTTTATGTTTAATTATTTATCCAATTTCCCTAGGGGAATAATAAAGTATTGTTGAACTGAACTGACTAGAATTGAAGCTATGATTGCTAAAATAAATGGTCCGGTCTTCTTTACATTAATCCAAACTACTTCTGCAACATGATGCACATCTACGTAATGTTCAGACACTTGTTAATAAAATGTCTGTTGCAAAAACAAGCGCTTTTTCTTGTTTGTCTTTACTTTGCCGTTATTGACCTGTAACTGGCTGGGATTCATTCATACATCTGACTGCAAAGAGTTTTGAACTAATCAATGAATTACACTTAAATACAAAGGAAGCTTTCTTTGAGTGGTGAAACTGAGCAGTAGTAAGTAGCAGTCTATTTTATATAGCATCAGTTCAGTCTTTAAGATGTGAAAATACTTTACATCAAGTCACTACCTCCAACATGAAAGCTCCTACGCATTTAGAAATGACAGTTATTAGCAGAAACCTGTTGGATGATCACAAAGAGAAACGTCTAGAGCGCCTTTTATCTTCCTACGGGCTGCTATAAATAATGGCAGGCCACTAAGGATAGGCAGAGTGACTCATACACCTTCTCCTGGCCTGCTTCCTCTCCCGTGGCTGTCAGGTACAGCTTAGAACGCACACTCATTCCCACACTGTAAACGTCCAAGCATATATTATTTGTGTCGTAATAGTGAGCACTGGCTAGCCACTGCTGGGGGAAGTCTGATCATATCTGCTGATCGGGCCATATAGATCTCCACTGATCTATATGTTTGTCATATCACTTTTTCCAACAGTTAATTATGTAAATCGAGAAAAGCAGTGTGTTGTTTTCAGTAAAAGCAAAGAGGAGATTAATTTTAAAAGATGATAGTAAGAAAATGTGCTTAAACATGTATCTGTGTGTCTGAAGTGACTCCAAACTCAAGCTCAAAACTTGAAAACCTCTGCAAAACCCAGGCATGTTACACTGCAAGGGACCTCCCAACCGTAAAAATATGCAATTCATTAATCCCTTGAGAAGAGCAGGGTCCTGTGACATCACAAACCCAGATAAGAGTAGAAATTCCTAGTTTCCTCATCTCTATGTCCACCCACTTAGTTAGTAATACCAATGTGTCCTTTTTACAGTCTTGATGTACAAATACAAAGTTAAAATAACTTCAGTTTGTCTGAAGGAACCCTTTTAATAGTATTGTTTAAGTGGAGAGAAATGTTCGAGTCTCGTCAGATGCTTAAAACAGCTATTTATTTTGACGTAGCTCCATCGCCTAAAGGACTGACATTAACTGCGGTTTAGCTGCAAACACATATTCTGTTCTTCTAATCCAAAACTGCTTCGATTCAGGTCATTTTGATCCATGACAAAAGTTTCATAGTCATGGAATAATAGAGATAGAGATAGGGGTGATTTAACTCTGAACTGAACTTTAAACCAGCTGCTATGAACAAAGGTTAAAAGCATTGCTGATTGCTGAAATATCTTAGAAATGTTTTATTAACATATTGGGAAATTATATAAACGTACTTACTTTTAAATATACCACGCTAATTATTTGTGCTTTACCAGAAATGTCACTCAACCTGCCAATGATGCCATCAAATCCTCTTCCTGCCACTTCCTGTCACGTAAGAGCAGCAGGAAAAACAACAAGTTGAAGCCACACCAGACTTAGAATTAATCACTTGTCGAGTTCTATCGACACGTCCACTCTTTGATTAAATAATTACCTAAGTGCCATAAGCCTCAATGATTGAGTCATAATCCTGAATTAGCTGTGACCAGCTATGGTCACCTCCTTCCCTCCAATTAGCTCATCATTTGCTTGGCTGTACGAACAGCATCCCACCCCCCATCTGCTCTGGTACTGGCACAATGGTTTTGAACGTTGCTGTTTATGGAGTCTGGAAACAGATTCTCATTTGGCTCCTGGAGCTTAGATTGAACGTGTGCACGTACAAACACACACATATGCCAGTGCATGCAAATATATTCACATGCATGTCTGAATACTTTGACAAGTGCAGTGTCTCATATCATAGGACTAGTCAGACCCATGTGCACACTCGCAGGCACATACATGTCCACCCACCTGCCCACACAGTGGTCCCACACCGCACGCAGAAACAGCCTGGCATCTGTCACAGCAGGAGGTGGGTCAGGCTCACATGCACGCTCGCACACATACTGGCACGAGACACTGGCTAACAAACACAGTGCTGTTGCGTGCCATGAGCGTACCCTTTTGACCCTTTGACAGGTACACGGAGGATCTCAAAGAGAGAGGAGGAGGCTCGGAGCAGGTCTGCAGGTCAGAGAAGTGCCCTCTCCACAGGTAGCTGTCGAACTCCTCAAAGCTCCAGGGGACGGCGGTGCCTCTCCCAGGAAGCCATAACTCTCCTCTCAGGAAGTGAGGTGTGTCTAGTGCGTTATCTACATCTGTCTGGGTGAGAAGCAGGAGGACAAGAGGTCAGACAAGAATGGGACTACTTATATCATGTTTTATGTATGACATGTGGCATGTGTTTGAATATTTACATGTGTCTGAAGGTGATGCAAATAGATAGGGGAAAAAAGGGGGAAAGAAGTTCAGCGAGCTATCCTTTCTTTGTCAACGAAGACACTCTGTAAACAGTTGAGCATGATGCAATTCCAGAGTGAAGCCAGAAACACGAACAGAGCCAAAGTTGCATATATTAACATTCTGAAAATTGGTGATTAAGTACCTATTAACTACTATATAAATCACGTTGAAAATATTTCCGTCTTATTCAGTTGCAGTGAGCCTTGAAAGCATTTTTCCCCAACAATACGGATGACCTTCAAATGTGAACGCCGATTTTACCACTTTCCTTCTCCGCCTGTACTGGTGGTTCGTCAAATTCCCTCTGGCCCTAGGTATGTTGAAGGACCCCCCTAAAATAACACACTGGAGGAATATAAATGATCAGCCCCCACAAAGTGGAGTTAAAAGCTTTCGAGGTGATCCTTGTGAACTCTTAGAACACTCCCAGGCATATAATTAAAAGGTAGCGTCTAATTTCTATGAGAAGTAAATTAGTACCTCAGCTTCATTGTTAAGTCATGGCTGGTGGCACGTAGCCTGGGGAGATAGATTGAATGGATCAGAGAGAGTTGGACAGTCACTGGATAATTTTGACAATGGGGTTCAGGGGGTATCATCCATCACTCAAGAGCTTACATGAAAGTTTTGACAGGCAGAGGTCATGGCAATGTGGCAGGAGCCAACAGAGATGGATGCCTTTAATTTGGGTAATGAAGAGTTAACCATCTTGGGAGAGCAAGAGGAGCGTTAAATGGGAGAGCCATTCGCCATTAAAAGAAAGTCTTATTTAATTCCTCCATCCCTAATGAATGACATCGAAACACAATCCTTGATTGACAATGAAGCCTCAGCTGTAATTCCCTGCAGACAGTTCGCTTAAGTTCCCTCCCTTGTTAATCTCAAATATAATGAATTGCAAAACTAAGGTTAAACGTGGCAGCGTGAATTCATTATCACTAATACGTTAGCCCATAAGATGATTTACAGTGCGGTCTCTCTCTGATTTTCATTAACAGTGAATGGCTTTGATTTAGCTTGGCCTGTTCATCCCCACCATCAATCTCACTCACGTGGTCATTGTCCTCCTTTATATCTGACCTCTTCACTCAAAAATGGAGAAAAGAATGAAAATATGTAGGAACAGACAACCTGATGAAAAAAAATCATATTCTGCTATTTGGTACGAGTACAAGGGCCCTTTTTATCGCTACCTTGGAAATTGTGTTCATCCTCAGCTGTCATTCAACTTGACCCTGGTCTTATTGTTGCCAGGCTTAATGGTACCGCTCTTGCTGAGATAACAGGTAATGCTCCACTGTCTTGCAGCAAAGGTCTGCAAAGTATCTCAAAGTAAAACTCCAGGACCCGATATACATGTTGAGCCGTTATCTACACAGGCATTCAAAATGCATGTTTTATCTTTCATTCATAAAGCAAAAAAAAAACTGTAATGCATGCTACAAATTGTGAAATATACTATGATTGAGGAATGTCTTACATAAATCAGACAGTTACTTCAAAATCTGTTTATTTGAACAGTTTCCAACACAGCAGGAGACAGAAAGTGAGCAAGCAACCTCTTTCAGATTTTCCCTTTCTATGGGTCCCAACAGATCATTGATTGGACTTTTATGGTTTAATGTTGGATGCTCTTCCTGACCCAACCCTTCCCATTTATCCAGGCTCAGAACTGGCACCATTAGCGACTGGGGCAACAGGGGCAATCTTGGGTTTGGTGTCCTGCTCAAGGACACTTTTTTGAGACCGGGAATCTATCTAACTGGAATATTACTGGGTCAAGCAGAACAAACATTTTATAAGACAACAAGCCGCAAGACAAATATCTCAGAGATGTTTAAGAACATGAAACCTCTTCTTCGTTCTAAAGCTTACTTGTTGCTCCTGTCCCTTATCTCCATCAACCCATTATCCCGGGCATTTTTGGGCAAGGGGTACATTTAGGAGCAGGTCCTGTCACCTGTCTCTTCATTCCTCATTTGATATCCAAGCTGCTCCCAAAACCCGTCAAAACGGTCAGCAATTTTGATCAGGAGCCATCAACAAATCCTGATTAATGTGGATCTACATAAATCAAAATGTGCTTAGCTCTTTTGCCCACTGCTATCCTGCCTCTGATTCAAGAGAGACTGAGACAGGATCCTATTTCTCCGTTAAATGACTGACCCACCCCAGTAGTGCAGGTCCCATGGGTTGGCAGCTTTTCCTGCAGCAGCTGCAGAACTTCCAGACAGACGGCTGTTGACCCATATGAAACTCTTTCACCCACTGCTACTTAAGTGATGACAATCATTGATATATGTTTTCCAGGTGATTTAAATCTATTACCAACTTATGATTTGCTTCCGCAGACACCTTTTCTGCACGAATAGACAGCAGTTCCAGTTTCCTGTCATCTCTTTCTCCAAATCTTTTTGCAAGTGATATTTGCGTTCTCTATAAAACTTAGATCAGCTGTGTCACTGTAAACTGAGTGAGGCTGCAGTGACTGACAGGACTATAAAGGTCCTGTTAATAAGAGCGTTTCCATTAGCGAGGATTCAGGGAAAAACCACCAGACAGGAACATCTAACAAGGCTGACTGCCTCTTAAGCTCCCTCAGTCGGCCTGTCTCCATTGCGCTGAAACGCTGCACTGTTTCTTCATTGATACAAAGAAGAAAAGAATTTTATCAACAGATGGAGTGACTCTGACTGGATAAGCATACAACCAACCCGAGAAAAGCAGCATGTGACCAAGGTATCAGACTGGCAACAACAAAAGACGACCAAAATTATCTACACTGACTGTTGTCAGTTTTGCAGTAAAAACTTGTTACTCCTAGGTGTTATTAGCATTTCTGCAGCCATCTTGGCCGTTTTGCATAGTGGCTCTCCTGCTGTATGATGCCACGTTTACACGTAGCCGGGTATTTACAAAAACGGATATTTTCCCCTCTATGTTTTCAAATATATCCTCGTTTACACGGACCCACATGAAAACGCTGTTAACGTCATGCCAGCCAATCAGAATCCTGGAAAAAACATCAACAAATGACACGTGTAACTTCCAGTTAAGGCTGATTTATGGTTCCGCTTTATACCAACGCAGAGCCTACGGCGTAGGGTTCGCGGCGATGCACGCCGTAGGCTCTGCGTCGATTTAACGCGGGACCATAATTCAGGCTTTACTTCCAAGACGGAACGAGAGTGAGAGAATTTAAAACAGGTAAAATAAAATAAAATATTGACGGTGGCCAAACAAATTGTAAACACAGGTCGCACTCATGACGCTGCTGGTGACGTTTCTGTCGCATAATGTGACGTAAATCTCCGTTTTCCTCCGTTTTCTCTGTTTAGATGCAAACGTGAAAACTGAGTTTTTGAAAATCTCCACTTTGGCCGGAGTTTTCAGAAATGATCGTTTTTGGGGGCTTTGACCTCCGTTTTCGTGTAAACGAACGGCCAAAACGCATGAAAACGCCTCCGTTTTTGCCCCGTGTAAACGGGGCCTGAGTCTTCAAATAAAGCCTGCCCATATTATGATTTGCTCGGTATGTTCTTTACCAGGGGAAAGGGCTGTGAATGGGAGGGGTGAGAGACCCATTTCATGAATTGAAGTGAAGGGTATGGCTGACCAGGCTATTCAGGTCAACCACCTTAGCATTGACGGGTAGAATCCTATGCAAACTGAAGAAATATGGTGCAGAGGTCCATTTTACCTCCATGGAACATTTTATTTTTATTAACTCGCTGTATCTTTCTAAATGCTCGCAGTGAATGCACGTTCAGATATCCCATACAAGTATCTCTGTTACGGGTGCAAGTTGGTCTGAGCTTTCTACCCTGGGCTGCCATTCACATGACTGTTGTGTAAATTGTAAGAGTGCACTAAGTAGAGGCAGCAGCCAGGTTGAGTGACAGGCAGGTTATATGCTCCTAATGACAGGTTTTAAAAGCTATAGCGGCTGCTAATTGGGGTGATGTGTCCGGTCCAGTGTGCCCCAAAGACATGTTTAGCTACCAGGGATTAGCCATGATTAAGGTACTGCTCGTCCTAGTGCTTGGAAACCCCACAGTATTTATCCGAAATGGTCAGATTACGCTGGTGATGGACAGATAGAGATTGCAGGGGTTAGTTTGAGGCCTATTACAGGCACTGTCAGGAGTGTGGCTTTGAAAGTTACATATATCATCCTAGACATGATTTTAGCACTACATGCTGCAGACAGAGTGCTAATGTAATATTTAGGCAGTCAGCTTGTTATATAAAAATAGTTCAAACATAATGCCTGAGGATATTTTTCACATTTCTTTTTTTTTTAAGAAAAGAAAGGCTGTTCTCATGCAAAACACAATTACCAAGTATGAAATCATTATTTTCTGTTGGCAAACAGTTTAGTCTAGCATCACAGTAAGTGCGCTTTAAAGGTTCCCTGCAATTAACAAGACACTAATTATGCGTTGCTTCCTCTGCAGGTTTATCAGAAGCACAATGTTTGTGAACTACTCTTTTATTCTTTCAATACTTCCACACTAAGGCTGCAAATATTAGTTGATGCTGACATGAAAGCAACATCATTATTTATGTGAATAGTTACACTGATAATAAGGTGGATAAAACCTCATGAAGTGAAAAATGAGAAACAATTTTCTGCCTGAAAGTCAACTTATCCCCTTTAAGGAGTCATACAGTGATCCATAGGAAGATTTATTTATTTATTTATTAAGTGTAGATCTTTATTTCTATATTTCCTCACGCAAGGAGTGGGCCTCTTTGGGCGTTATATTATTAAGCTCTGCAACACTCACAGGGAACTTGTTTCAAAGCATTTGTGTTTAAACTTGCGTTTAGTCTAGGCATGAGATGATCAAAAGTGTTGAACCTTTTCCTCTTTCCCTTGTTAGCTGGCGCCTGTTCCACATGAACCTCTCATGTGTTTTCATTTGTGAAGAATCCTCAGAATTTAAGGAGAGCAGGAAATTCTACCTTGTTAGAATGAAGTGTCATGTATGCTTGACAGACACTTGTAATGAGATTATTGTTGGAACGTTTTAAAGAGGAAATGTTGGAAATATGAGAAGAGGTAATCCGCTCACACTTTTATGACTAAAGTTATTCTTTCTCTGGTCTTTCAAAATTCTTTTTTTTCTGCTAATTATCTGACTTATTTTAGAGGTCTCATCTTGGGATCTTGAGTTCTTCTACCGACTGAATGTTTAAGAAGACCCCCAAGTCAAAGAAATAATAATAAATACGAGTATTACAGATACTAGGGATGCTGCGATCTGATCCGCGGATCGCAAATATGCTGCGATCCAGCCAAAAAACACGGATCGGATCGGATCGCAGTGCAGAGGAAAACAGCGATACTAGCACTGCGATACTGGCACTCCATTCAAAAAGTCTGCTCCAGCTTTTCCATCCAGCACTTGCTTCTCACACACGAGGAAGGATGGAGAGGGGAGGGGGAGCTCACGTGATAACAACAACCGCGAGAGAGAAAGAGCGTAAAATGTCAGCGGTGTGGCAATACTTTAAAGTTTAAAGTAAAGGGTGAACAAACTACAGCCCTGCGCGGGACTGTTTTCTTCATCCCGCTCCCGCTGCATTTCTGACTATTACCGCCCGCACCCGCAACGTGTGTGTGACACTCCTACTCGCTCCCGCAGTGTTTATATCCACTCCCGCCAGCACCCGCAAAACTCTGAGAATTCATGCCCGCATAATAATAGAGATGCATTGATTTTGTGTCTTCTCCCGTCCCACAAGAGAAATGTCCTGGACAAATCTATCTGATTAAATGTTAACATGATAACAGCGCACTCCGGTGGCTCCCTCAAACAACCAACGTTGTTACAAACATTTGAAAAGCGTGAACTACTCCAACGAGACAGCAAGAAGGGAAAAGCAATTACAGAAAAGATTACGCAGTTTATTGTGCTTGATGAGCAGGCCCTGTCAGTAGTGAGTAATGTGGGATTTCAATGCTTATCAAACACCTTGAGCCTCGCTACGCTATGCTTAGTTCTGTTCTCACCACACAGCAGCACAGGCCACTGGTAGTAGAATTTATCTGACTTTGGAAGTCATGACTTTTATTTATGGTAACAGATGTCAAACAAAGCCTCCTTTTAGTATTTTTTTTTTTTTTTAAATTTGCTTGATTTTTTATATTGGTTAATGGTAATGCTACTGCCTATTTTATGTTAATAAAAATTGAATATATAATAAATGGCTCAAGTTTTGTCATAATAACCTACTGTTGTGGACTATTCATCTCAGGAAGTATGTTATTCTCATTCTGAGTAATGTCACTTTATCAAGCCTTTTCTATTATTCCACACTACAAAATAAGTACTATTGGTCAGAACAGAGAGATAGAAATATGCGCCGGTATCGGATTGGTATTGGTATCGGATCGGTACTAGGGCTGTGGTATCGGTATCGGATCGCAAGTGAAAAAGTTGGATCACAGCATCCCTAACAGATACCAATTAACTGAATGATTTTTTTTTTTTCATTTTTTCAGAAACCTAGCAATCGTCTCAGCTCCAACTATGTTGTTATCACTTCAGTTTCTTCTTCTATTTATAGCAGTTGACACCCAGAAAAAGTAGTGTACTCCCGGCACCAGGTGGTAGGGAGTGGTAGTTCACCAGTTAAGTCGATCCTACTGGCTCCCATAACAATATATATATATATATATATATATATATATATATATATATATATATATATATATATATATATATATATATATATATATATATATATATATATATATACACACTACAGGCCAAAAGTTTGTACGCATCTTCTCATTCAAACAAATGGGGAAGTATGTCTAAACTTTTGGTCTGTATATACAATATATGTATACACATTTCTAATATGATTGATTGACATTCAGCTAAGCTAATGGCTAGCCACTATCGCTTCCTCATCCTTAAGCTTGAGTTATGGTTCTGCGTCAAAACGACGCCGTGCCTACAGCGTGTGGTACCCGTCGACGCGTACCACACGCCGTCACTGACGCCGTCACTGACGCCGTCACTGACGCCGTCACTGACGCCGTCACTGACGCCGTCACTGACGCCGTCACTGACGCCGTCACTGACGCCGTCACTGACGTGCACCTCCCGAAAATTGTAACTACGCGTCGAGGCGACGCAGACCACACGCAGACGAGAGGGCTGTGATTGGTTCACTTGGTAGCAACGCATTTCCGGTTTCCAGTTTGAAGCAGTCGTGAACTTTCAGCGCTCCTTTCTTCGTGTATGTGTGATTTTTTTTTTTTTGTTTAGTTTTTTTGCACAATAGTTGTCCTTATCTCTTTGATTCACTGTGACCGGAAAAAGTCGGATAAACCATTCAGGAAAAGATCGCGAATTAGCGGTCACGGGGGGTACTGCACCGCGGCAAAATGGAGTGACGGAGAAGTCCGAAGGGTTCACGACGGCTTCACGGCGACGTTATATATATATGCTCTGCGTTGGTTTGACGCAGAACTATAATTCAGGCTTTAGTCGAGATGCTACCGTGCTTAGCGATGAAACCACCCTAAGTAGCTTAGTCTTATTTATTGATTTTACTGCCGACAACATGTTCAACGCTATATTCTACTGTAAACGTCTGACAACAGATATGAAGATATTTCGGCGGCGATCCATTGAAGGAACAGATAGCCAAAGGTAACTTTGATTGACATACTCTGGGTGTGTGCTTTTTGGCTTCCAGAGCAACATAGCTGTTCCCCATATGAAGAAAAACCGACTTCAAAACCGTTCTTCATAAATCCATGGGTCACGTGACCGTGAACGTTTCGTCCATTGTTTTTACAGTCTGTGGTTGGAGCTGGTAAATGGTGAGCATCAGTATTTTTTACTGATATTACAGTAATATATCTTTCTACTCAGCAGGAAAACAATGAGGAAGAAGTAGAAGTGGGAAATACGAAGAAGAACAACAATAAATCTACTAGGTTGACCAATCACATAATTTGCAAATCTGTGTTGACCTGACGCATATTAACATTTTTGGAGATGTACGGGTCCGTATACCGCATAGCTAACAGCATAGTTTTTCCTGCTGTGGCGTACATACGCTGTCTGTTTAACTTTAAAGCATATAACAAGCTTTACCCTGAGCCCCCAGCAAATGGAAACACAGCTATTTCCCTATTAACATTATGTATGTCTAATCAAGTTGCTGTTGGGTGAAAAGTTGTGACAACTGACTCTTTGACACATAACGCCAGATGTCACTGCCTGCCTACAACTTCCAGAAGTCACATCATTAATTATTTTCACCTGATAAAGTTGCCACAACACCCAAGTGTGATCAAAGTATCAAGCTCAGCACATGATTGGGTTTGTGACTGTGATGTGACACACTTACAACCAACCCTTCTCCTATTGATTTCTTGGTAGATAGATAAGTAGATTTGTGGGAGAAAAGCATCTGTGCACACAGCTTAGCCTTTTCCGTATCCCTAAGTCTCCTTCTGTGACCTTTACTGTTAAGATAAAGAAAGCTCTCAGCCCACATAGAAGGATGTGGATGATTTGCAAAAGAGGACATTTATGAAAATCTTCCCTGAAACCTCTCTTAGAAATCCTTAAGAGACATGAAGGAAAGGGCAGTAAGTTAGCCTATGGAGGTGACATACTGAAACTCTGATATGGATGGCATGGTGGGGAAAATACCAGTCTATATGTGCATATGTAATGGAAAGTAAAAAGGAAGTCACAGGACTCTATTGAAGTCCTTTTCTGTGGCACTATTGCTCTCTCCAGACATACACTCAAGCGTAAATATAATATATTTGAGGAAACCTTAACTTGTGATTCAGTCAGCCTATAAAAGCTGATATTGAAATGACCTCTGTGGAATTTCGTTTGCATTTAAACGAGTACTTCAAATCTGCATACAAGCCAACGCACTTTCCAGTGCTTGCTAGCTATAACTTTTGTAAATTAGTCAGGAAAATGAGCCAAAGGCTTACCTGCCTGATTGAGTGCAAGACCACCGGGGTTTTCCCCACAACTGGAGAAAATTATGATTTAATTCCATCTCAAAAAATTATGGTTATGGTCACAGAGTTGCACAGTGTTTAGTTGGATTTTTTTTCTTTTTTCTTTTTTGCCATTCAGGAATGACAAGCCTTTAGAAATGTTCTTTTTTTCAGATTTCCTGGTTCCTGACTGAGCAAAAGCTGTTGGGGGTACAACTAATTTCGCTTCAGTTTTAGGTGGTTATTTGTCACCATATGTGGTTTGAAGGATTGATTTTCTCCCTCCCACTACATTGATGAAACCCCTCCTGGGGTATGCTCTGGGGATTCATCTCATGCTGATAACTTTGAGCTATCTTATCTGGTCGCTGTTCAAACAAGAGTGAATGCTCAGCTTTGCTTCAGGTGTTTGTCTCTCCACGGGTCCATTTCTTCTTGTTTTTGTTTTCAAGGTTGAAGCCTGATTGATGTGGCTTTTTTTCTTTACTTTTTCTAAGACTGCTTTTATCCACTCATATTGGGGCTTGTAACTAAATCTCTTTCATTCACTTACTAAAAAAGTAATATACATGAGACAAGAAATCTCAAGCATTCTTGTATTATTAATCACAAAAAACTTGAAGGACCAGAAGAACTTACAAGATTTGAGAAGGCTGAAAAATAAAGCTGAAAATAGCAACTTTTGGGCCAAAACGGAACCAGTTCCAGGCATTTCAACCCAAAACATTTGTTTAGTTTGGAACCTAATATACTGGTTCTTGCCAACAGTCAGAAGCAGACTGGAGTCAGGTCATCATCACCACCACAAGTGGGTGTGTACCAAACCTGTATCAACAAAGACCCTGACATGAATGTGTAACTGATGCTGCATTCAGAATGGTTTCAAACTAAGTTGGCATAGTCAGTAGTTCATACTTACAAATCTCTCAAATGTTTTTTTTTTTTTTCCTGATATTGGAACTACAAGGGCAGCACGGTGGCTTAGTGGTTAGCACTGTTGCCTCACAGCAAGAAGGTCCCCGGTTTGACTCCCAGGCGCGGCAGGGGCCTTTCTGTGTGGAGTAGGGGTGTGCAAACAAGGGTACCTCACGATTCGATTCGATTTCGATTATTGGAGCTTCGATTCTTCGATTCTTCGATTATAACGATTGTCGATTCGATTCGATTATTGGTGCCACGATTCTTCGATTAATGTGATTTTTAATGCTTTTTTCCATACAAGATTGATTTTGTCTTCATCTGTGGCTACATTTGTAAATAAATAGCCAATCAATTAACTCAGTTCCTCTAACAACACTCATTAAGTAAATAACAAGGTTTTTTGAACATCTGACATTTGGTATTTTTCAAAGACACAAAATAATGTATTTTATGACTATGTAAACATTTGCTCTTTGACTTACTTAACTTTGACCGGGGAAAGCTGCACTTGCATGAGAGCGCCCTCTATTGGCGGAAAACACTGAAAATGGTCAAGCCCTGGATTTAATGAGTTCATTAATTCAAGTAAACAAGATATGTACTTAGTGTAAACATATCTGCCATATTTCAAGTGAACAATAAGAAATGTGCATTCTTGAAAATGAAATGATTCCGCAGCTTATTCAGTCTGGAATCTGGATAGGATAACTTTTAGGATAACTAAAAAAAATTTTGAGCATGGTTTGTGTGTTTATATGTGGCCCTGTGATGGACTGGTGACCTGTCCAGGGTGTAACCCCCTGCCTCTCACCTGAAATGAGCTGGGATAGGCTCCAGCAGACCCCTGTGACCCCGCAAGGGATAAAGCAGGTATAGATAATGGATGGATGGATTGGAACTACAGTGTACTTACTGATGTCACAGCTCATCTAGCAGGCTGGCCTACCCTCTGCCACACCATGACGCCAAGTAAACAAAAAGAAGCTCAGCGCTGTGAACCAATCAGCTGCTGTAGAGCACATGCACTGCTATCTAGTGTTTGGTTGTGCAATTACAGAGCGACACAAAAAACAACTATATGCGTACTCTCTACTTTCCGAAGTTAAACTTTACACAACTTTAAACAAATGTTGTTAAGCAAAGAAAATTATGTAAAGTCAAAAGGGTTAAAACCATCATCAAATTCGGGGCTAATAAATTGAGTTGTACAGTGATGTCAGCAGGGGGCAGGATACATTACTTTCATAAATGCTCTCGTAAACTGAGTCATAGTCACTACTAAAAACCTAAATGAACCCAAAAGACACAAACTAAACATCCGGGTCTTATACAAGAGAAAAAAAACGAAAACGTTCTTTGCTTTAGAGTATTCTAAGGTGGCAACTATTAATCTATGGAAGTAGAAACACATAACTGTTTCATATAACCTTATATAATACGTAAAACTTCAAGGTCACTATTTACACATCTACAACCAGAATCCTTGGAATGAAAACAACAATCCCAATTGGTTGTTGACACAAATTGAGTCATGGAGCAACAGAATTTGGAAGAGACATGGCTTAAAACGATTGCACCGATACTTGTTTGACTTTGTTGTAACATCAAGAGGCAGATGAAGGCTGCCGACTATTTGCTCCGATTGTCACCTTACAACCTAATGCCTGAGATCCCAGGAACGAGCCAATACCCAAGCAAGACTCTGATTTTCTTCCGAATTGGTACGTGACCTTGAAATCACTCGCAAAACCCTTATGTGTAGGGTCAGCATAAATGGCACTGATTTGATTATTTTCCTTATAATCAGGCATAAATTAACATATGTGTGCACCATGTCCACATGTGACATTAGCAGCGATGGCTACCCAACATACGGCTTTGGTTCCTTGTTTGATACAAGCCGCTACATAGTCAAAACAAATACTAAAGTTGGCAATTTCTGGGGTTACAAAATCCAAGATCAATCATGTGAGTCGCTTAACTGTTTGAAAAGTTAATATTAGCACCATGGGCTGTGAGCAAATTTTAAAATAGCTACCCTTGTAGCAAAAGGAAATTAATTTAATTACAATAACACCCTTGAGACTTGACTTAGACATCCAAAAAATAACTTTTAGGCTTCTCCAAGAGTAAGTGGGGGAAAATGACACTGATCAACACTGTGATTAGCTGCAAGATCATGTGTCCTGAGTCAAAGCCCTGGCAGTCGTTTTCCAACTTCCTTAGACAAAACTTGTGGTTTCCTTTTCAAAGTAGTGGGTGTTTCTAGGCACTTAAGAATAATAAAATAACCTTAAATATAATTTCAAGAAATCATGTGAAGAAGACATCAAGAGAAAAATAAAACTAATAATCCCTTCCTTCAACTTTGGGTTATCCAACCCACTCATTAAGAACCTAACACAATCCTGCCTAAGAGTTGGCCACGGGGCATGGATTCTCAATTTGTCATGCTGCTTTGAACTGTCACTATTCAACTGGCAGTGCAAAGATCATAAACCAGTAAAACTTCAGAGCACAGGATGCGAGTGAGTGTGACTAAGCACAGCGGAGGCCCCACACGAGTCTACACTATCTTATCTCGCGAGGATGCAAGTCTGGGCTGGCTGTGTAGGGAAACAGAGCAAAAGACCTGTGCTTCTTAGAAATCAACTCGAATGAAACTTAATCAACAGATCTATTTCTCAAAAGGTGTGTGTTACACCACAGCAGCTACACCAATGAATTATTTTAGCCTTCCAGCACTGAAAATCCAGCAACTGTAAACAAGGTTCCCATTTGTTATTTCTATACTAATCTTGTGTGGGTTTTCATCTAGCTTGTTTTAACAAGGTAATAATAATTGTATCCTGGTTTGTCATGCATTACGTTTCACAAGCGTACAAATTTTCCCTCGCTTCCTTCTGCTGTCTCCACCGCTGTGTGAGAGCAAGACCTGACCTGCAGCCACGCAATCCATCAGCATTAGTCCTGCACAGTCCCTAGACTAAACACACTCTCATTACAGTGGCTGTGAGTGCCTGGAGGGCTCTTCTTCTGCACAAGTTTATTAACACAAGACACAATATACAATAAAAAACTAGGTACACTGGTCTCTCACAGTAAACACCACTTCAATGCTGCTGCTATATAATTAAAGGATTTAAATGGCCAGAGCTTATTGGGAATGACATGGCAATATGATTACTGTGGAGCATACTGTACACTGTAAGCCAGAGTTGCGCCGGGATGATGTCATCTACTTCAGGCCGTTGTGGCTCCACGTTGCTCTGAAGGACACGTCTGTACAGTTTATACAAGACACAGGAAATGAGAGATAAGATGCCTTCAATGCTGCCTTATAAAGTTTAACCATTTGTCACCTGTATACAGACTGTTTATATGTGGCTATAATATATGTTTAATTCACACATCCCACATTCCCAAGTGCAATAATGACTTTAGCAACATAAAGTATTTAGTTACAAATGATCATTGTACCCTACACCCACAACGATGCTCCTGTCGCTCATTGCATTCACTGAAAGTTTATAGTCTCCTTCTCTGGGTTTAGTGCATGCTCGAGTGGTTAAGTGTTTAATAGTAAGGCTGGTTTACATATAAGAGGTGGAGTATGAGGATGCATTTGGTTTTTATAATAATATTATAATATAATAACAGCATCACGAGGGTCTGCTGGAGCCTTTCCCAGCTCACACCCCGGACAGGTCGCCAGTCCATTGAAAGACCACATACTGACAAACAACCATACACCTCTACAGGAAATTTAGAGTCGTCAATCAGCCAAACAGGTTTTTGGACTGTGGGAAGAAGCTGGAGTACCCATAGAAAACCCACACAAGCACGAGGGAAACATGCAAACTCCACACAGAAAAGACTCCTGCCAGGAGTCGAACAAGGAACCGTGCTGTGGCAACAGTGCTAACCCGTCCATCAAATCTGACACCAAAGCTGTCCATCAAAAATCATAGTTCACTGAAATCCTGCAGCCAATCTATTTGCATGAAGTCAGTTTTCAAACCGTCTTTCTCAGTTACGTATTTCTTTTTGCGGTTCTGCGTCAAATCAGTGTTGTGTCAGTCTACAGTCTACAGCGGTGAGGAGGGATATAGCCAAGCTCTGGTAGCTCATGGGTAACTGAACGTTGGTATTTACAAAGGCAAGTTATTATTATCATGAATGATCTTTGCAACTTTATCATGTATTATAATGTAGTGACAGACAGTAACTTCTTAACTCTGCTTGTTGGTTCCCCATGACAAAGTTTTTTTTTGTTTTGTTTATCTTAAGAATTTGTGGCTCTAGTGGCCTTTATTCAAAGTTAAGACAGGAAGGGGGTAGAGAGAGAGAATGGGGCGACATGCAGCAAAGGACTTCAGGCCTGGATTCTAACCTGCTGTACTGAGGACTGTAGCCTCAGTATGTGAGCTGCTTGCTTTAACCACTGCGCCACCCAACGTCCCGGAAGATTTTGGTGTTCTGACGGTAATTTAAGGTGCTGAGTCATTACGTTTTACGACCAAAAAAGAATTAAAGCTGCAAGCAGCGATGAACGGGCCCTCACACCCTTGTGCACGTTCAGGCGTGCTGCAGTGGAAGTGCTTGTATGACTTGCATGTAGATGTCTTCAGGCCTGGACATTTAGCGTAACCATCCAAAATTTATAGCAGAAAATAGGGAATATCAAATATTGACCAATCAGAAGAAGGGGCGGGGCTAATTCAGGCCAATGAAGTTGAAGGACTCAATATCGAGCCCGATGACACTACCCACATGTATTTATGTCACACCATTCAAAAGTTATGAAGGGGGGGCGTGCTTTTTGGCGTCTAGCGTCGCCACGGTAACGCTGTTGACTGAGAAATGTAATGCGCGTCGTCGCAGGATGGAGACGCACATTTTGATGTATAACACACCTGGGTGCACGTTACGGTACGGCTGAAGAAATGGCATAAATTGCGGCAATATTACACAATTAATTCAAAATGGCCGACTTCCTGTTCATTTCGGCCATGGCTCCAAGAGACCTGTCTTTTCGCCAGGCTTGGCTTGCGTGCAAAATTTGGTGACTTTTGGGGCACATTTAGGGGGGCAAAAAGGCCCTCATTTCGTCAGAGGAAAAACAAGGACAAAAAACATTCCTACAGATACAATAGAGGGCCTTCGCACTGTCTTTGGGTGTTTTTTCCAGTTTTGAGACTGTGTGAAAGTTTTCTAAGTTCACCTGTTTTAGTTGAGAGTAATGTGTGTAATTTTAGCTGATATTGCTGCTGTTTCAACATATAATGGTAGCCCAGTAGCTCCAAAGCAGGAACGTCACACTTTGTCCTCACGAAAACGATGCTCACTCCACCGCTTCACCTGGACATCAACAAAGTGAGGGGGCTGCGTGACGTCATCGTGTCATAATTAACCCATTATATCTTCAAAACTAAAGCAGCACAAACAATTTTTTTTTGTACAAACCCGCCCACTGCGGGATGTTTGTGTCAAAATGATTCAATCAAAAAAAAAAATGACTTCAAATCGAAAAAAATATTTTCAATCCAAAAAAAAGTGTTCAAATGCAATTGTTTGGGTCTCAAATATTTTTTTGCATTCAAACACTGCATTCTTTGATTGAAAGTTTTTTTTTATTGAAAATATTTTCTTTTTGAAGCAACTTCTTTTTTGATTAAATGATAAAGACACAAATGTCCTACCCATGATATGGCCCAAACACAAAACAACACTACTTCAATCAAAAAAGTTGCTTCAAACAAAAAAAGTGCATTTTTTTGAGTCTCAAAAATGTTTTGCATCCAAACACTTTTTCTTTGATTGAAATCATTTTTTTTGGATTGAAGTGAACATTTTTTTTATTGAAAATATATTTTTTGATTAAAGCAATCTTTTTTTTGATTGAATAATTAAGAAACAAATCTACCTCCATAAAAACAGAGATGGTTTTAGAAACAATGGACAGAAAAGAAAAGTGTAACTTAAGATAATGATTGCACTCCTGTTTAGAGATTTGCATTTCTTGGTTATAGATTCTGTCTTTTGGTTCTCAGATTTTGCGTTTTGAATCACAATATTATGGAGGCTTAATTGACACCATACGAAAAAACTCAAAAGCTCTCTCTCCACTGCATCTTTGCATGCGTCTGTTCATAGCATCTAGTTCTAGGCTACTTCCACACTTGTCCACATTTGCCATTCCAAAAAAAAAAAACTGATCCACATCTACAAAACACAGCAAGGACCTTCATGTTGGAAAAGACCACCATATCCATCACACTGTGATAAACACATATCACATCACCATCAGCATGGTTGGAAAATGTGGCATTTCACAACTGTGCATCGAAAGCAAGATCTTGTTTCTTCAAATATAATTTATGCTTAATGGAATTACAACTAGAAAGATGTAAATATTCATCATTTCCTCCTAAAATTTTGACTGATGTTTGCATTCCCACAATGAGTTAATTTTTTGCAAGTGGCAGATTTGCACTGTTGTTGCTTTTTTGTGTATTCCTGAGACAAACAATGCCACCACAGTGCTCACAGGTCAGCTGTTTATATTCACGACAAGATACTCCAGTCTCAAGTATCCGCTAAGCATCGGACCTTGAGAGACAGAGGCCACATCAAGGAGGTCAACAAAGAACCTGACACCCTGCAGATACATTTGCATTGAGTCGAGAATGTAAAGCAACAGCAGGGCATAAAATTGCCCTGGAGGCACCAAACACCTAAGTGGTGAAAGAACAGCCTCCAAACTGCTGTGAAATCCTCCCCACTGTCAGAGTTTTTTCTGGCAGCGGTGAGAGGGAGGACAGCATGGTCTCTGAGCAATGAGACCACAGCCACAAGCAGCCGGAGAGACAAACGCTGGGCCAGCTGATATAGGTTATTCTAAGAAAATGGGCTACAGTAACTGGCATAAATGTACAAACTATAAATCTGTAAAGTCATAGCCTTATATTAAATTTCACCTCCAGCCAAAGCCTGGACAGAGATGATTTCATGCATACATGGAAAGAGGCAAGGGTGGATTTTTCTAAACCTACTTGCTGCTGGAACTTGTTACATAAATCCTGTGCATAGGACCAAATTACCCTTAAGTGACTCCACTATATGGGCGAGAAAATTCCAATTTACAGAATGACAATAAACACTGTAACCTGAGTATACAGGATACTTAAGGATGTGTCTGTCAAGTGAAAAGTTAATTTACGTTTTCATGTGCTACCAAAACAAACCCCATATCCTCACCACCTGCTTTTAGCCCCCCACCGCTTCTTTGCCCATTGTGAAGCCATCAGATAGTGGCTTCCAGGAGTCCACACCTGTCTCAAGGCTATGCAGAGGAGATGGATGCATGCATTTTGAGCATCAGATAGCCTCTAGCAAGGGTTAGTATTGATCTAACGCTTCACTGGCCCTTTGTGAGAGCAGCAGCTGCATTGGGAGGCTTTTAGATAAGCAATGCAAAGGGAATTGTTTCTCTTCAAACCCTCTTTGAGTTTTCATACATACAAACTATCACTTAATTCAACACTCCATCACTTTGTCATAAAATATATTTTCCCCTTGACATTAAAACTGGCAAATAAGCATTAAAACATGTACCTCTGGAGCATTAGAAATCATATTTGCAGTCACATGCCAACATGCAACTCCTGAGATTCTCGTGTAGTCTAAACAGTTTGTGGAAAGCTCATGAAAACAGTATGTGATGCAGTGTGCCACAACTCTCCTCGCTTCCCTCACATTAGCTGCCACTGAATGAGGCAGTTGGAGAGGGATGAAACGGCAGCAGTGAGGGGTGGCGGGGGGTGGAGTTATATCACTGGTGCGTCTGTGTGAGGCCGACGCGGCCTAAAATGACTCATGGGCTGTGTGGGTGACACCAGCACCTCATTCACAGCCAATAATGAGCCATGCTAATGAGTAGGACAGCCACCCCGATGCTCATCATTAAACAGTCTCGTGATTCATGTTCACATGAAACTATCATATAAAGAGATGAGACTGGCTGCAGCAGGCAGATATTCATAGAGAGGGGATAAGACGCCGACAAGGTTTAGTCACACTGTTTATCGGTTTTCTGTAACGTTTTGGCAAAGCAGCACCGTCTTATTTAACCCTCACCTACTTAAGCGGGATATCAGATTTTGCTGTGATAACATTCTTGGAAAATATCACTATCATTGCAGATATTCAATATGTGGGTGCAAATTATGTTTCCGTGCATCTTCTGCCATCCAAACTGAACAGATAAAAACAAAATAAAAATGCTGACAAGAAAAGCAAGCATTTGCATGTGGTAACCTCCTGAAACTATGCTCTGACACATATATCTGACAAGGCTTTAATCAGCATGGGGTGGTCATGATAAAGCATTTCAGCTCTCTGTCTGGGAGAGACCGGATGTTGCCTCTGAACTAGGAATGGGCGATATTTTACTGTTCACGATATACCGTCCAAAAAATTCCCCACGGTAAGAATTTGTCATTTCGCGGTAAAAATGATAGAAAGAAAGAAAGAAAGAAAGAAAGAAAGAAAGAAAGAAAGAAAGAAAGAAAGAAAGAAAGAAAGAAAGAAAGAAAGAAAGAAAGAAAGAAAGAAAGAAAGAAAGAAAGAAAGAAAGAAAGAAAGAAAGAAAGAAAGAAAGAAAGAAAGAAAGAAAGAAAGAAAGAAAGAAAGAAAGAAGGAAGTACTAATTTTATTGGTTTTTATCAATTCAATTTAATTGGTGTAGTTTAGTAGCATTTAGTATCTTTTAGAGCAGTGTTTTGGGGGCTCCAAAGACTGAATGTGGTGATAGATTTATAGTTACAAAGGTGGAGTTGAATTGTTTTTTTTTTAATCGTCATTTTTATCATTATCGGGATAAATGCCAGAAATTATCGTGATACATTTTTTATTTTTTATGATAAAGCATTTCAGCTCTCTGTCTGGGAGAGACCGGATGTTGCCTCTGAACTAGGAATGGGCGATATTTTACCGTTCACGATATACCGACCAAAAAATTCCCCACGGTAAGAATTTGTCATTTCGCAGTAAAAATGATAAAAAGAAAGAAAGAAAGAAAGAAAGAAAGAAAGAAAGAAAGAAAGAAAGAAAGAAAGAAAGAAAGAAAGAAAGAAAGAAAGAAAGAAAGAAAGAAAGAAAGAAAGAAAGAAAGAAAGAAAGAAAGAAAGAAAGAAAGAAAGAAAGAAAGAAAGAAAGAAAGAAAGAAAGAAAGAAAGAAAGAAAGAAAGAAAGAAAGAAAGAAAGAACTAATGTAATTGGTTTTTATCAATTCAATTTAATTGGTGTAGTTTAGTAGCATTTAGTATCTTTTAGAGCAGTGTTTTAGGGGCTCCAAAGACTGAATGTGGTGATAGATTTATAGTTACAAAGGTGGAGTGGAATTGTTTTTTTTTTAATCGTCATTTTTATCATTATCGGGATAAATGCCAGAAATTATCGTGATACATTTTTTAGTCCATACCGCCCATCCCTACTCTGAACCCCCTCGATCTGCCCCAACTGGTTCACTTTTCCTCATCCATGTCTCCTTTCCTCCTCCTTTCCCCCTGCTGCCCTGTCTCTGTGCTTTTTTCTAGCTGCCTCTGCTCTGTATCAGTTGAGACACTTCGTAAAGGCTGATTTATGGTTCCGCGTTACACCAACGCAGAGCCTACGGCGTAGGGTTACGCGTGCGACGCGCGCCGTACGGCGTAGGCTCTATGGTCTGCGTCGATTTAACGCGGAACCATAATTCAGGCTTAAGCCCCAGCTGGGGGGAAATACGGTGGCTTGGTTGGGGGGAGGGTTTCAAAAGGGTAAGTGATTGCCCTCTAGGGGACGAAGCAGAGAGAGAAAAGCAGGGCGCCTTATCGCCCCAGCCTCCGATAGCACCGTTGGCTGCCTCCCAGAGCCGCGGGGGAGGAGACGCCAGCTCCATGCTGCACTGCCTCTTGACACAGCAAACTCAGCAGGGTGCCTTCCATCTCTCCCCGCCAGGACGGGGCTCAGTGAGCGGCTGCACGGGCACATATTTCCATGTGAATGCGCGCTGCTGCGCTGCGCTCTGCTCGGGCACTTATTCAAACGGTGAAACACTGCAGCTTGTGTTTACTCTGCGATTCTGGGATTTATGTATTGCCACAAATTAGCTGAAATAAATCACCCGTTTATACGTGTCTGTTGTTGGATGCTGCAGGTGTTCTTCTCGCAACTGTAAACAAGAAGAATGTGCTACTGACCTACTTCCTTCATTCATTCAAATGCGGAGACTGAAACAAATCACTCCTGACCTAACGCGCCAGCCAGCGCTCGGCCACGCAGAAATCAGTGCGAGCGCATGTTGTAAGGAAGTTAATAATAACACAAAGTCTTCCTCAAGCTGTTTCCAGTTGGAAAATAGGTATTCTTTGATGTTAGGACAAGCAGACGCTCAGACGCGCTTGTGCGCCTGCAACAGTGTCGAAGCGCCACCTTCAGTACTCAACTCAGGAGAAGGGGAGGGGGGAGAAAACACCCCCACAACATATATTATTTTTTTCTCTCTAGATACACCAACGAAATAGAAGTAAATCTAAAGAATAAGAACAATATATTTAATGAGGGAAAAAAAAAATAAGAAAATAGACTTGAAACGTAAATGCGCTTTGATGCGCCATGCGCGTCTCAGGAGCGCACGGCGCAAACTGTGTGTTTAATATGCTTGTCTCGCCCGGCGTGTTGCTCCAGACACTCTGTAGCACAAACCCCCACCTCCACTCCGACGAGAGCTCGGGAGGGCTGGAATAAAAGGGTTAAACGGGAGTCTTGGATGGAGTCTGCTGGGCGGAGTGGAAGGGACGCGATTGGCCGACGGTCTGTGACGCAGGGGACATGAAAAAGCTGATAACTAGTTAAGAAGGCAGTTTGTAACTCTGGAAAAAGAGTGCAGAGCTTGAGACACATTAAGTAGAGGACGAACCGGGCGCAGAAACACAAAGCTGAGCCGTCTTGGCGGTGAGGAGCTGTTTTAAAAGACACCGAGTAGGACACTATGGTGCAGCACACGGACACCAGCGAGACGGATGGGAGCATGTCCAGGGAGGCCACGGACTCGGAGGAGAGTGAATTTATGGCATGCAGCCCCGTGCCGATCAACCCGGACTGGTGCAAGACGGCCACCGGCCACATCAAGAGGCCCATGAACGCGTTCATGGTCTGGTCCAAGATCGAGAGGAGAAAGATCATGGAGCAGTCGCCGGACATGCACAACGCGGAGATCTCCAAGCGCCTCGGGAAGAGGTGGAAGATGCTCAAGGACAGCGAAAAGATCCCGTTTATCCGGGAAGCCGAGAGACTGCGGCTAAAACACATGGCCGACTACCCCGACTACAAATACAGACCCAAGAAAAAACCAAAGCTCGACACTTCCAAGTCATCGGCGGCAGCACCGTCTCCGGAGAAGTGCGGAAAAATGGCAAAGACTCCCAGCAGCAGCAAGAAGTGCTCCAAGATCAAGACCAAGAGCGGCTCCAAGTCCTCTCATCACGGCTACGCGGAGGACTGCGTGTTTCCCAGCTTAAAAGTTGCAAAGACTGTGAAAAGTGAGCTCACCGACGAGGACGACGAGGACGACTACGAGGAGGACTACCGGACGGGGATTAAAGCCGGGGAGGAGGAGCGCCTGAGGCCGTACGGTGTAGCCAAAGTTCCCGCGAGCCCAACTTTGAGCTCCTCGGCGGAGTCCGAGGGGACGAGCATGTATGAAGAAGTGAGGAGCAACAACAGACTCTTTTACAATATCAAAAACATTTCGAAGCAGAGTGCGTTGCACGCTGCTTCTGTCTCACCAGCATCCTCCAGGTCTGTCTCCACATCCTCCTCTTCCTCCTCCTCCAGCAGCGGCTCCTCTTCTGGGGAGGACGCGGACGATTTGCTGTTTGACTTTAGTTTGAATTTCGCTCCCAGCGCCCCGGAGCTGGGGAACCCCAATTCAGGAAACCTCTCCCTGTCTCTTGTGGATAAGGACCTGGACTCTTTCAGCGAGGGCAGCCTGGGCTCCCACTTTGAATTCCCAGACTACTGCACGCCAGAACTCAGTGAGATGATTGCCGGGGACTGGCTGGAGGCGAACTTTTCCGACCTGGTCTTCACATACTGAAAAAAAAAACAGTTTCTCAAGTAATAACAGAGAAGGGAGATATGAAATTATACGTGTCTTGGTCAAATTGTCCTTAGCCCGGCCTCCTGTGGGTTTTTTTTTCTCTGTAAGGTCCTTGAGAGGGAGGCGGAGGACCATGAGCCGAGGTGAGGTTTGAGGAATGAGATGCTTATGAAGCTGGTAGCAAAAAAGAAAAGGAAAAAAAAAGTCTGCGGACTCTCTTTTTTTTTTATCTGGCAGCATGACAGGGTTTTATGGATTTTTTCCCCCCCATAGGTCTGCAATGTACTGTTCAGCTTAAAAGGACCACAAAGGGAAAAATACATGAACTTCTATGCATCTTATCCTCTTAATAACAACAACAAAATAAAAAAAAAACTGCAGGGAGCTGAACACGGACTGTGGACTGTCTCAAAGCAAATCTGTGAACTGACTATTGTTCAGGATGCTACTTTTCAACCGTTAATGTAATTTCTAAATGCCGCAAAAATATGTTTTAGTTTTTTGATTTTGATTTTTTTTTTTGCCTTTTTCTTTTTCTTTTTTTTTTACTGATTCCGTTTACCTCCTGGTTTGGAAGATTAAGCAGCCTAAACCTCTACAGAATAGAGGTGTGGAGGAAACATTTTGATACATAACAGACCTCATCTTTTTAAAAGAAAAGTAAGATATTTTCAGGCATATTTTTGTACAGTTAAAAGGGAATGTTCTTACTGTGCTTTCAGTGAGTTTCAGGCACTTCTTCCCTTTATCATTTGTTTTTAGCATGCAAGGGAGTCCTGGTTTTAAGGATTAAGTTAAATTAAGACTTGCATCAAAAATGCCTTGTGATTTTAAACTAGGTTTTGTACAGTTGTAGAGCAGATTTGTTGAGTATTTGTAGACGATACAATGGCATCATGGGGAACACATACCTCAGAGCTGGAACTAGTTTCAAGATTGTATATGTACTGTAATATAGTAAAGTTAGGAGTTTATGTATATCATACTCGTGATATGTGGATGGGTCCCAATCGCAGGTGTGAAACTGGATTTTGGTATTTTTTATGGCACATACTGTTTTTTCCCCCCTTTCTCATTTTTTGTGCAATATATACTCTTGAGATACAGACCATCGACAATTGTAGCAAATGATGGAAAAACAGACTCGTGCACTGTCAACATCATTTCATGTTGTGATGCTGAAGCCTGTCCAGGCAGGGAAATAAACAAATCAGCTGGAACTGATACAAAACAATTTTAATATGGTCTCATGGTGTGATGCATGCGATTCAAACAGATTGACATCACAATTTGGATGCTATATTAACACACACAATCAGATTATGGGCATGTCTGATGTTGAAATATTTACTGCAAATTAAGAATAAAAATAAAGGTTCCATAAAAGGGCATAATCTGATACAGTGGTGGTCTGGCATTAGTTTAACAAGGAAGCAAAAAAAAGAACATTCCATAGTCCTGTTTCATGAAATGAAACTTTATTTTGAAACTGAAGACTGCCTTCTTTTTTTAAGACATTAACCACAAACCTGTATTTTTTATTTCTTGCACTTAAAAAAAAGCAGATATTGTTTATTTTTATGTGGGTCTTACATATGAAGTCTGTTTGATAAAAGGTTTTGGAATATGACCTAATTATATGCCGAGACATTTTTGTTGGAAGCTCTAGGCAGTAGTTACTTCACATTCCAAGTGTGAATCTGTCTTTGACTCATCTTTTAATAAATAAGTACCTACCACCATCGACTGTCCTTTCAGTTTGTGAATATATGTACACAAATGTGTTATTTCTTGCATTTGATAAGGATGTGATGACAGAATGATGCCTATTTTGTATGTAGGTGGAATCCCTTAATGGATGGGCTCAAACTACCATGTGAATTCACATTTAATAAAAAGGAAAAAAGGAAAAAAAACTTTTGAACTTAAGTGTTGAGATGCTTCAGTATTCTGTTTTTTCTGTTCCTTTTTTTCTCTCTAAATTCATACATAACTCAGCTTTCATTCACAACACCACCACCCCCGAAAAAACCAACACTGCATCTTTAAGAAATTGAATTGCCCGCTTGTCGGCGCTCAGCACTGTGATTGGTCCGCTTGGTGGTCCCCATGGAAACAGAGCTGGAAACAGGAGCCCTCCTCTCAGCGTGTGGGACCTCTCAGTCTGTCTGGGTTTCATTGAGAAAACTAACGCTCTGCCCGGCATTGAACAGCCAGGAGACAGTTTGAACAGCGGGCCGGGGAGAAAAAAAAAAAAAAAAAGGAAAAAAGTTAAATGTGACATGCAATTCAAACATAAATAATACTGCTGAGTTTATTCCTAAAAATCAAAGGCTTTTCTGTAGAAATATGTGAAAGCAAGCTGTAAAAGGTTAATTTAGTCAACTAATTCTTCATTTGGTCCCTAGTTACCCTAGTTAACCCTTTGAGACCTGATGTAAAGATATGTTTGTTTGGATGTGTAAATGGGTCACAGGGATCTGAAAATAGTGACGATGACTTTAAAATTTAATTCCAGTGCTTCTTAAGTGCAGTTTTTGTGGTCAGGTCATTTTTTCTTAAGCCTTATGACCAATAACCTCTGAAACTAAACAAATCCATAAATAGAATTGAGTAAAAGAAGGGGGGGGACATGTAGTGTAATGATATTAGTCCTTGAAAATGGGCAAAGATGTACGTGTGGCGTACTGTGTATCACCGGAGCTGATTATGTTAGGGCTCAGGGACACTGAACCTGTGTTGCTCCTGTGTCTTCGTCGGGGATATGTCTGTCCTTTGTCAGAGCAGCATCCGTTAAACACATCTCGGCTACAAATGATGTCATACAAAATACAATTAGTTGAATCCAGCGGTAAAACCCACCTTCACTTCTGTGGGTCTCTGATCCTCACAAGGACAATGGATGCACTCTTGCTTCAACTAAAGATTGTTTATTGCGATCCACTTTAAATAAAAAATAGATAAAAAAAAAAGAAAAGAAGGGTCTCGACTGTTGAGATATGTGTGCTCAATACAGAAGCAGAATCTAATGATGAATATTTACCATGCGTGGCTGCCCAGGTACCAGCCCCTTCCCCCCCTTTCAGTTAAGTCACTTTGCAAATCTGTAATAAAACATTTATCTAGCTATTACTTTACCTGACCTATTGGTCAAAGTTGCTAATGGGTTCCAGGACTATTCCCAGTATAATCTCAACATTGATTTTGTGCCCCTCTGAAATATTGGCTTAGGGCTAATGCCATTGGTACATGCTGAAATGAAATTAGTGACCCGTTGAAATTTCCTTCTTCTCCTTCCGCCTGAAATAAATAAACACAGATACAGAAGATGCAGAAGTCTCCAAAATGAGATGCTGTCTTTCAAGGACAGTGGGCTTTACCCCACACCAGATGTGGGGTATTGCGGCGGCGGCGGCAAAAAAAAAAAAAGTAATTTTCGGTCCCTTGAAGATTTAAATCATTCATGTAAGCATGGATGTTCCAGTCAAATGCTCTCTATGTGACATTATACAATGACCCCTGCTGCATTTCTGTGGCTTGTCTCCATCTCAGGCTACTGATGTTAAATCCAGCAATAATAAAGCTTGTTATGATTTCCTCACATTTTTTTTTTTTTCCTCTGCAATGACTCTAACCCAGTGAGCTGGGATGCATTACATCACCTCTCAGCTTATGCCGCTGCGCAGTAAGATTCCATGTTGTGTCATCGCTGATCCACATGTGCTTCTCTCCTCCCGGTGGGAGGCTGCTTAATATTGCTGTGGGAATATACTGACATATACCTTCCATGCTGCTGGCTTCAAAACAACAACAGCAAAATCTGCCTTCCCAAATTTAAGCCCGTTTGCTGTTGGTTAATTGACGAGTGGGCAAGATTTTTGAAATCGGCTCCAGATAGTCTGAGCAGATAGTTTTAGATGAGCAAGCCCTTCTCCTGCTCTCCTGTACAAGCATGTCACGCTGTTACACACTGCCACCGCGCCACAGATCCTGCGAGGTGTGTGACAGATTATTGAAATAACACACCAGCAGTTGTTCACTTCTGCAACAGAGTCCTGGAATATGAACCAAACAGGTAAAAAAAAAAGAAAAAAGGCACTTGGACTATAAATGTAATTTATTATCTCATGAATCCAAATGAGAAAACCACATGTTTATCACTGGCATGCCTGTATACCATGAAATCTTAGATACAATGACCTTATAAGCACTCCTTCCTAATGGTTTGCGGTTCCCTTGCTGATAGGGGGAATTTGTCTGTAAAATTGCCTGTCTGAGCAGCAGTCCAGTCCCCGTGTCCTCTGCTCCCGTCTTGGCCTGGGGCGACTCCTGCTGCTGTTGATGGCTATCCATTTGCTCTGCCCTCTCTGTGTACTGGAGAGAGGCAGAGAGGGAGCATCAGCCCCATCTGCCGCGCTGATATTTACTATCCCCTCACATTTGTGAGGAGTGGGGGGTGGCAGAGGCCTCAATTCCCTCATGGTGTTTTAGCCCTCTCGCAGACGCGCACATGTGCAGGCACATAATGAAAAGGGGGCGGATGAGGAGGGGAGGAAGATTATATTAAAAAAAAAAGCAAATGTGCACGATAGAAAAAGTGTAAAACTCTGGTAAAACCTAGCGTAGCTTGGATTGAAAAAAAAAAAAAGTCGAAGTAATGGATAAGTGTGTAGCTGGAGAATAGTAACCTGCAGGGTCTGCTGCTGCCCGATTGTCCATTCACTACTTCATTGGACGTTTTCATTATTTAGCAAAGGCAATGGGACACTGAAAAGAGTTTAGGGCACCCGGTGTTCTGAAAGAGGACACAGCAGGTTGTCGTGAGGAGTTTAAGCTGACCGTGCTATTGTCTGTGCGACACAAAAACAAACAGTTCAATCACTCCTGGCAGAATCCGTTCTGACACGCGGTAAGATCGCATCGGAAGAAGGTCACTTTTTTGTGGGGAGCTGCTGGAGGTCGTGCATCACTCATGCACATTTTCTGTTGTGAGAGCAGGAGCTCAGTTGCACACCTGCTTTTCTTTTCAAACCCAGATCAGCGTATTGTTTTAAAGCAAATGGGTTTTCTTGTTGACGTTTCGCAGATCGGGGCTCCAGCGTGTGCTCCCGAACGTTCCGTCGCCACCACTCAGCATGTGGGGGCAAATAAATGAGGCCTTTTCCCCTTTTTAGAGAAAAAAACAGGCCACATCACTGGGTTGGGTGTAATTTAGACCAACTTGTCATGGCATGCAGCTCTGTTTAGAGTGCAATCACACAACGTGGTTTGGCTGATTGCGGTCACTTTAGGATTTACATCACTTTGTTTGGAATTAATTGTGACTCTTTTCAGCAGCTTCAGGAGCCTGCCATAGCCTCATTTCCAACCATTTTTTTACAAATAAAATTGAAGTCATATATTAATCCATATTACTGGGTTTGATGTATGATTTACTGCTGTTGATAATTCAGTAGTGTATAAGTGTTAAGTGTGTAAACAGTACACAAAGCAGCATTGTTGCCCACTAATTAAATGAGGTGGATATTTGTATATTACCCGAGCTCGGCACGCCGTTATTGCACATTTATGTCTGAGGAGGAAAGCTTGCTTGGCTTGCTGCCCAAACGCACTGATTTAAGACCACGGCATGGCCCCTCCCCCTCTTTTTTGGGATTGTGTGTATCTGGCTGTTAGCCTGTAATCTTCTAGTGCATTTAGATTTAAGTTGTAGCTTGGTCAATGATAAAAGTACTCTTTAAAGTAACCTTACTTGTTCTGAATGTAATTCCAAATACATGAAACCTAAATTAATTTGTATGAGTGTATAATGTTTAGGGCCCATAAGGGTTTTGAAACTTGAAAAAGAAATGTGCCCCAGTCTTCTGGAACTCTTCACTTTAATGAAACAGCATTAGGAGCAACATACATTCATGACCCCCTACCAACCCAGCCTAGGATTAAGTGCAGCAGTCATCTATATTCTAAACTGCAGCTGAAGGGTAGTCCTTGCAATTTCCCCCTAAAGCTAGAGCAAAACCAGCAGTTGGTCATTCATATGCATTTGAAATCTAATACTCTGCTGCTCTGAAGCCCAGCGGCCCCACCTTTCTTGATTCACAGCTGAAACCTCCACTTCCTCACTCAGCTACGACCGTTACACACCTCAAGTCTCCACCCTGCCCCCCCCCCCTCCCGCCTATCTCTCTCTGTCACCATTTGCATGTTTCCCAGGTTACGCTGTCAGGGTACCCCCTCATGGATGGACTCAACGCTGGGTTTCATTTGATAGTCTTTGCTGCTTCAGTGAATAATTAGAACACTGAATTCTCTGGGGACCGATACAGGAAGCATGGATTGCTTACCGAAAGGGGGGGGGGTCTAAGGCTCCAATGATTGCTATCAAGGTTTTGTGATAGTAGCCACCCTGCTTCTTCAAAAAACTATATTAACATTTAGCTTTCTAAAATGGACGGAGAACTCTCTCTCTCTATATATATATATATATATATATATATATATATATATATATATATATATATATATATATATATATATATATATATATATATATATTCAAAGAGTCTTCTAAGTCCTAATCTTTTAAAAAGGGTTCCTTATTAATTCAGTTTGGTTTTGTAAGGAAAATAATCGGAGGACTATTCTTTCAAAGTGATGTGACATCAAACAGGTGATGCTCCTCGAAGATCGTAATCACGATTAGGTACTAAAGGAGAATCCGTGAAAGGCTGGGACTTTGAAAATCACTGTTTAAAAACAATGATTTCCATATTTTCTTCTCAGCTTTGCATGAAATAACTACACTATTCAAGAAATCTGAAAGAATCTCACAGCACACAGGTCCCCAGCCTTCAGATGCACACTCGAGCCATCATTCATACATAGCGGATATAACCTTACAGGCGATGGATTACTGTGGGAAACCTCTGTCAAGCATTAAAATATGGAGAAAAATTCACAAATGCCATTTAAAAGGAGTGTACGAAAAAAAAAGAAAAGAATTCCTTGTGTTCATTTTGTGCAGCGGGAGCGTGGACTTTTATGGCCCCAGAGGCATCAGGGATGGATCCTCACGCAGTGGAAACAGGTTTTGTTGTCAGTCAAATCAATTTCCCAAGATTTTTCTTGGTCAAATAAATGATTAACATAGTTTTTCACATTCTTAAAGCGGCACTATGTAACTTTTCCACCTTAATATCATATTTCCAGAGTCATTGTGATGGTACATCAACTTACAACAGGTTTAATGACACCTCTGTCATGGTCTGGGGGGGTCTGTATCGCCTTCACTGGCACTATGTAACTTTGAGGAGCATGGTAGGAACCCTTCCACACTAAAAAACTACACATTTTTACGGCTTTGACTGCTTTACGGCATACGTCACTTCCCCCTCCTTCCCGATTCGTAGTCGAGACGAAAATGGGCGGGGCTTGTAGCGCAGCTCCGCAGAAGCTGGTAACCCGTTGCTGTGTTGGAGCTGCAGCAGCTCCACACATAACAGACCTGGGGAAAAGATCGCTAATGGTTTAACTTTTCACCGCTTTCCTGCTTGGAGGCAGAACCACGGAGGCCGGCCAAGTATCTGATAACAAAGTAAAAGAGTGAAAGAGTCGTCGGCTCGGTTGGATCGCGGCTGTAACGACCAAACATAACATTCCTCAGTAAACAAACAAACACGCACACAGACGGGCGTCAGATCAAAACACGGGTTTATTAAACCACAAACAAACACTCACAGACCGGGGTCGGATCATTCAAACGGGTTTTATTCCCCACTACTCTACTAGCTGCAGAGGAAAAAAATAATCTCACGAGGAAAACAAAAATATTGCTCACGCCTCGGAGCCTCTTCAGCATAATATAGCAGTCAAAAAAAAGAAAAGAAAAGTAAGAGTAATACAAAACATGTACTGTATGTTGTACTATTATACTAATTTATTGAAACACATGGCGAGTCAAACATTTACCAAAGCAGCTGCCAAACACTCCTAAACAAGGTAGCCTAAGACGTGGGTTGTGCAGAACTGCGGCAGTAAATCCTTCTAAAGAGTGGCGCTCCGACGAGGAGCTCCATTCTTTAGTAGGGATTTCATATGGATCCAGACCGTTAATAATCAATATTTTCTCCATATACCGCTCCCTGGCTTCCTTGTTTAAGGTATCCCGGTAAATTCCAGTTCCTTTCCAGCAGTTTAACATCTTTTTTTTTGCTTTCCGTCTGTTCACTTGGTGAAACAGAAAAGCGTCCCGTCTTCTCTCAAAACAAATGCACGCGACGGGACAGGAGTTTTCCGGCAGTACGCGCTGGTGCTCATGGGAAACGTAGTGTTCTTTCTGGTAAAGCACTACCGCTTTTGTCCAAAAGATGCCGCCAAACTCAGAAAAGCTGAAAGTTACGTTGTGCTGCTTTAAGTGATCAATGTTATTTTTTATAGATTGCAGTCACTTGCATGGTTCTGATTTGGGGTCTGGACATTTGTGTCCACGCTTCTCTTCGTAGTTTGAGCATGAAATCATCCTGGTATGGATTCAGGAACTGCCTTAAAATCTAACGTCACCAGCTTTAACAGTCCCTCGTTTTAATTGTGCCTTCAAATGATTGGTATAAAGCTCTTTGTCATTTGAATTCGTCTTCGTGTCAGTGTGGATCTTTAGGTGTATTGTACACGCCTGATTTGTGATGATTTTTTACATGTTGTTTGGTAAGGGAAGCATTGTTTGCAGATCATCTTCTTGTACTTTCCAGCTTCTTTTGTTTCTCAGCGTTAGAGCTAGATTTTTCCAGCTGCTGCCTGTGGCAACTAAAAATAATATGTAATTTTGTGTTTGCGAGCAAAAACGATATCATTGTTGATATTTTGGGAAGGTTGAATCTGATTACTCGATGCACGTTTTCGGTGAAGAAGCATAAACCCGGCTTAAGAGCCAGGAGATTTCTGAGGACCCAGAATATACCCAGTATATATTGTTGTCATTGTTGTACAGTTTAAAAACTCTTCAAGTCAAACCCAAAATAAAACAGATGCATATTGTACGATTTGGGAGGTAATGATCATCTTTGACTAATTTATATTTAGTCTGATCAGATTGTCTTTTTCAGTGTTTGTTATCTGTTATCTTTAATGCACATGCATATGTCCTTCTGATTTGGGATGGAACATTTGCCCTCACTGAGACATTCTGTACCAAATTATACCAACATTTTATGCAATGTATTGTATTGTAGTACTTTGATAAAACAGTTATCCCAACCATAGTTGCAATATCAGCTCCGCTTTTGAATATTTCTGTCTTTCTGGTAAAAGTTATGCATATTTTACAAAAACAGAGACATTGAGCGGTTGTCAGGTGAATGCTTTACCCCAGTGATTAGGAGAGGAGACACTCAGACACAGTAATGCCCTCTTAGGGTTGCCTTTATAAAATGACAACTCCTGCCAAATAGTCCATTAGCTGCATGTAGATTTTAATAGCTTTGTCCAATTACAGATGCAGAAACAACTTCAGATGTTATTGTAAGAGATGGAGAGACCAAATGAAAATGTGCCAGGACTTGAGTAACTACTCTAAAAACCTTCCCTCCACCCCCATCCTCTCCTGCATCTATTTAACCCCAGAAAGGGCACAACAAAGCGCATTGTTGAATAATTAATACATATGTGTATGAACAATTTATATGCTGAATGTGGACCCACTATTGAGAACTGGCATCAATGCGGCATTCATGAAAGATACAGTTACACCAGAAGCTACACCTGGAAAACTGTCAAGGAACAAGCAAAGAACGTTGTGTTTCTGGAGGTTAAACACACAGTTGGCAGCATCCTTTTCTTTCTAACAAGATTCATAGTATGATATTATTGGCTCCGCGGTGCTCCCATCGCAGCACACAATGTTTGGCTCAGACTGGAAGAACATATGACCTGGTCAGGAAAACAAGTAAGACGTGGTAGAGGCACATTTTGTGTGCTCCTGGCATAAAAGCAGTGGATGCGCCTTCTGTAGAACATTCTGCGTGATTGTTGCTGTAGCCAGTGGCAAGTGGATTTGTAGCGTCTGAGGAGATGTGACATGTTGCCCCGTGCCTCACCACTGATACGCACAAACACTGCTGACACACACATGCATGCACATCTCGTCTCCCTGGTCAGAGTTATTCATTTTGTTGAACACCTCAGCCGCCAGCAGAGAAAAGCTGTCACTGGGTCATTGTAAATACCCACCAGCAGTTAAGAATGTCCTAACAGATACAGCTGAGCGATGTGGGCCTTCGTACTGCTGTCTGATGGCGTTCTGGGTGACCTACATTTGTCTCCATCTGATAGTTTTCATTGTATCTGAATATAATGTAAAATTACAGAAGATTTATTCATTTTATTGTCCATTAGATGGCCAGAACCACCGCCTCAGGGATGTATTTATTTATTCTAACTGGTAGTGCACCAACACAAAATACCTATTTTCATTGACAGAGAACACAAGAACAGTTGTGCAAACCGACAACACAGCCCTTTAAGACGCACAAGTCTTAGCATTAATGCCATCCTTAGTTTGTTAAAGGGAAGAGCCCACATTTTGGGAATAAACTTTTGTTAACGTCAACCCCAAAATTTGGTAAGAAGGTAGATGCCAAGTGACAATAAGCTTCCTTGTACATGAAACGGAACATCTTCCAACTCTATCAATTAAACATAATTCCTCATTTTATATGGGACAACAGCAAAAGCAAAAAAAAAAACAAAAAAAAAAACATAGCAGTTTGATTAAATAACTAAGCTACAGCCCTGACTTGCCTTTAAATATATCAACACGCCTAAAGCTCCTTGCAGACATGTACCGGTGGGCATTGATAAACTGAACCGCATCAGTGTCATGTCTGAAAGAGCCCACTGCTACTTTTCTTTAACATTCGTAACAGAAATCTCGATCAGTAGATCGCAGCAATACTGGACATACACGACTTTCAATAAGGTTCAAGTCTCAATTGCCATAGTGACATTAACAGAGAGATTCACTGCACTGGTAAGATCATTTCTCTTCTGATCAGTTGCTCAGAGAAATCCCACGAATCACATTAATAAGAAAATAACTACACCACCCAAACTTTTCTTTCTTCCTTCATAATTTCATCTGTTTCTGTTTTACACAGTTTTGATTTTTAAATACAATGCGTGTTAGTTTCACAGTGACTACCCATCTGTCAAACTGTGAAGACAGTGGCCTTAAGTGAAGTAAAAGAGGTTTTACTCAAGTTGTTTGTAACTTTTCTGTTACTGTAGCAAATCAACAAATCAATTGCATACTGTTCAACAAGCTTCAAAAGTTGGAGTGCTCCTTTTCATCACAGGTATGTTTGAAACAATCTCTGCACCATTGGTCATGATAGGAAGTCCATGAGGACTTTAATATTATGTGGTTTGCACAAATGACAAATCACGCTCCTACACCATGGCTGTTTCTGTCATTTTCAGAGGTGCCTGACTGAACAGAGGGGGGAATGAACAGAAAAGTGTCCGATGTCTGAATCAGGGATGCACAAAAATGTATCAAAATACTAAATTATCCTCCTATTAGGTTTATGAAATAAATAATATTAAATTACATGCATCAAAATTAAAAAAAAATATTTTTGAATATTCAGATCACTTTTCAACTTTGTGATGCTATGTTGCTCAAGTTGCTCAAGTTGCTATGCTGAGTTGACTAAGTGGACACTGATCCACCGCTAGGCAACATGCTGGACCTGACAGACGGTTCCTGGATTGGGATTGGGAGTTCCCTTGTTCTCACTGTGATTGGTAATTATGAGTTGACTCTAGGAGTGAGCGGGTTGTTTGGCCTTGTGATTGACTGTGGACCAGTCCAAAGTGTACCCCATCTACCGCCTGAGGTAAGCTGGGAAATGCTCTGGACTTTCTTGGAGTGAAGCTGTTAAGCAACATTCAGCCAAAGCCATTGATATAGGTTGACACTGTTTTCCTGAGAATTACCTATTTCTTCTGATGGTCTTGGCACATTTCTTTTGTGAGTTTAACAAAATGAATTGTTTTACATCCACATCAGGTGGCATGAGGCTAGGAATATCAAGCTAAATTTGGGCTTAAATGTTAATATAGGAACGTTCTATTTTGCATACAAATTCTACCATATATTTTGTTTTTATTAGACCCCAACATTTCTGAGAAAAAAAAAATTTTGTGTTGTGTTGTGACCAATTCCTGCATCAATTATCAAGTATTTATGGATTTTCACAGCAAAATATTACACATTTTTCAAAGGCTCAAATACAAATTGGCATACATACATATATATATATATATATATATATATATATATATATATATATATATATATATATATTTGAATACAACACATATATCATAAATACTGCATATTTCTGGCCCAAATCACTGAATGCCTTCATCATGCTGATGACTGCTTAAATCTTTGAAAAGTGCTTAAGTTTTACATTATGTGAAATAGCATAACACACATTTTCTTGAGGTCATTCACTGTGCTCACCTGTAAATGACTGGGATTTGGTGTAAATGCTGCAGAATTAGCTTTTACTAATGACATGTTTAGGGTGTACCCTGCCTTTTCCCCGAAGACAGCTGGGATAGGTTCCAGCATGTGGATACATGACCCTGAATAGTTCTTATGGAGGGATGGATGGGGGACGCATTATCCTGCAATATTTTGTGGTATAGACAAATAAAGCTATTAAACATCATAAAATGATAATTCAATGAGAATTCACCTCAGAAAGTTGTGCTGAGCATATGTATCATGAAACCAGACAAATTTAACACACCCATTTATACAAATGTATTTGTGTCAAACCTATATGTTGAATACAAAACCAACTTGTAATTAAAGCTGCAAGCAGCGATGAACGGGCCCTCGCTCGTGTCATTTTCACCAATAAAGGTCAAGGACTCAAAACCGAGTCCGATGACACCATCCACGACTCTTTATGTCAAACCATTGAAAAGTTATGGCAGAGAATAGGGACTATCAAATATGGACCAATCAGACGAAGGGGGGGGGGCGCGCTTTTTGGCGTCTATCGCCACGGTAATGCTTTTGACTGAGAAAAGTCATTTGCATCGTCGCAGGATGGAAACTCACATTTTGATGTATAACACACCTGGGTGCACGTTACGGTTCGGGCTGCATTAACGGCCGAAGAAATGGCATAAATTGCGCCTAAATAGGGAAGGTGGCTCAGTTGGTGGAGCGTTTGCCCATGAACCTGAAGGTCAGTGGTTCGAACCCTAGCTCCTCCTGTATCCACCAAAGTGTCCTTGGGCAAGACACTGAATCCCCGGTTGCTCCCGGTTGTCAGGCCAGCGCCATTGTATGGCAGCTCCGCCGACAACCGGTGTGTGTGAATGTGTGCGTGTGTGGGTGAATGTTTGCAGTGTAAAGCGCTTTGGGGCTGTAGGAGTACAGCTGGAAAGCTCTATATAAGTGTAAGCCATTTACCATAAATTACACGATTAATTCAAAATGGCCGCCTTCCTGTTTGGTTCCGGCCATGGCGCCAAGAGACTTTTCTTTAAGTTGTGACATGATACAGGTGTGTACCGACTTTCGTGCATGTACGTCAAACCGTATTGTGGGGCTTGAGGCACGAAGTCTTCTAGGGGGCGCTGTTGAGCCATTAGGCCACGCCCTCTAATGCAAACCATTAAATATCAAATTTTTCACCAGGCCTGGCTTGCGTGCAGAATTTGGTGACTTTTGGGGCACGTTTAGGGGGGCAAAAAAGGGCCTCCTTTCGTCGTCCTTCGCACTGTCAGTGCTCTGGCCCTAATTATGATTTTCTTTCTAGACTACTGGTCAAAATATCATATTTTGCTGTTCACACCCAACGCAGGACGGAAATTCAACTTGCGTGTCAGTATGCGGTTCACCTCTATGAGAGCCGTACTCTGTTTTTGACAGCGTGGCAAGATGAGGGACAGTTGTGATCAAAAGAGCGCTTCTGATTGATTTTCAAAACCACACATTATGCTGCAAATATATATCAAAGAGAAGAAACCGCATGGCTACTGTGATATGGGCAGCAATATTTAAAACATGCTTAGACCATGTTTTAAGCCTCAAGCCAACACATTTTACCTCTGAATAATGAGTTGTTAATCCTGCCATGTCTGCACATGTGACTCATTGATGTAAAGTCTGAAAAAAGTCTAAATCGAAACTTGTGTAAAGGGGGGAAAGTAAGTGTAGAAGAAAAAAATGCGAAGAAATGAATTATTTAACTCGCTGTCACAGATTTGTTAATTATAAAGGGTAGTCCAGTAATTAACCCAAAGACCAGTTGACTGGTACAGTACATCACTGAAACATGCTGCATAGTTCCAGTATTACTGGAGATGTACGTTCCCCTTACATAACATCTCACTAATAATTCCATTAGGCCTTACTATAGAAATTCTCCACTCATCTTTTAAGCGCCAGGCTCAACCGTGTAATTGCTCTGCATTTAAAGCAATTTGGTCAGTGGTGACAGAAACCTGCTTTATGCTGAAAAGTTAATGACACTGAAAGCCAATACTTCACTCTGACCACTTAGCCTTACCATTTGACACAATTTGTCAGTTCCTTGCCCAAAAACTGACAGATTTGACAAGTTTGGTCTTAAAAAAAAGGCAGGAAAAATCTTAGCCATATAAATGTTTGGCTCGGTTTTTAGGGATTATTACTCTGCAGTCCTTAAACAAGGATTACAGAGGCTTGCTGTGTATGGAGTTAATACAAGTGAGGACCTGGCGAGTGGCAACTAAGAATTGTGTTTTGAGGGAGATGCAAAGCATCAGGCGATAAAATGGCTTCAATAACATATTTTTTTTCTCCTGCAAAGCCAATCAGGAAACCGGTTTGTTCCTGTCGTGACAGGGTCCCCTAGCACATTGGAATTGCGTGACTGATATCTCATACGCTGGATTTCTCACTTCACTGCACCCCAGAATCCAAGTTGCCCACCCGTAGCCCACGCACACGCTCTCTCCCATCCCCCCTCCGCCTCTCCCTTTCCTTGATACTTGCATCCTCAACTCCCCGCGCCCAAACCAAACCACCTTTATGGCCACATTTCTGTAAAGTCCACTGCCTTGATTTGCTTTGGAATTCCTGTCCTTATTCATCCACTGGGGCTGTGAGCTGGAATAATTAGGAAAACGCCATAAGGCCCCTGCCTACTGTCAAGTGATCAACAAACAATGATTTATGAGGCCATCTTGTATCAAGGGGATGACCATTGATTTAAGCACACAAAGAAAACACAAACACACATGCACCAGCACACAATTTCTTCTACAAATGACAATATGCATAAATCAGACTCAGTGTCATTTACACATTTTCTGGATATTCTGTCTCATTTACCCATCATTCACTTTGATAAACAGCAAAACTCGCAAGCCCACAGGTTGGTATGGATTGCATAAATGATTATACCGGCAACGTTGCACATCACACAGTTTAAATCCCCTTGAATGCTCGAATGCAGGTCCTGCAAATCAATTTTGTGACTTTTTTCCCGTCATAGGTGCTGATTCCACATATTTCCCTGCTGTTGTTTTAAGTATTCATTTTCATAGAGGCCTGGAAGACAATGTCTGTATCCTACAGTTTGGAATAAGGCCACTACATCACTTTGGCCAGTGGGTCGCATTGGCATGCCGAGGTAAGCTTTTTTGACAGACAACATGCATACTGTGTTTTATTGCCCTGCCAGCTGCGGCCACATTAGACATTGCATAAGATCATATTTCTCTGTGTACTGGAATGCAGTGTGTTCAGATACTGATTAATGGCTAATAAAATGGCTTTTAGTTATTACAGGATGAAAATATTAATATCAGGGATGCTGAGTGAGAAGAAGGGCACCTTTATTATGTTACCAGTCTGTTCCATCATCTCGTAGATCTGTCAAATGTTCACAGCTTCAGAAAGATTAAGAAGCCATATTACTCATGAAATGTTAAGTGATCCTGGTCCTATTAGACCGAGTGCGAGCTGTCGGCATCACAGAAGACTCCTTTTAGTACTCAATAAATCTGACTCTACATTAATTTTGTGTTTATGAAGTAGTGACCCTTAAGGACATTTCAAAATAGTTAAGTAATAGTCAGAAACAAGTTAATTCAATTCTATCAGTGGGAAATTATTATTGTTTTCTACAAGTGCCTTAGAGACATTAGATATTGTGGAAATGAAGTCGGTATTATTGTCTTTCCTTACCGCACATTGATCATTACTGCTTTGGGGTCGATATGTGTCCAAACGTGACGTTAATAAGGTGACCGGGCTTGACTGTCTGAACCACAATACCGCAGAGCATGATGATGCAAAGGCATACTCTACCTGTGTGTGTGTGTGTGTGTGTGTGTGTGTGTGTGTGTGTGTGTGTGTGTGTGTGTGTGTGTGTGCGTGTGCGTGTGTATCTATACACCTGCAAGAGCGCAAGAGTAATAAATATATAGGCCACAGCCTCGGAGCTATATCTGAACCTCTCCCTTCTCCTTACATGGGAGGAGAAGGAGGAGACTAGAAAAACTTGACCCCCCCTGGTGAAGTCACCCATAGATTTTGTGAAGAGTTCTTCTGAAGCATCTTTTTCTTCTCTGCGTGGTGTCGTATTGGCAAGAACTGATTGCTGCCTCACCCTGGTTAATCCAAGCGTGGTAGAACGAGCAGGCCTTACCAATGTTACCTTATACACATTCTGATCAAATCTGTCTATCCATCTTAATTTCTGATGTCATGACAGAAGAGTAATTTGAAACGAGTAGTGTGGGGAGCTGAAATGAGGAAGCTCTGATGAAGCACCAGTAGGACCCTCAGCGAGTAGACAGGTCAAAGCAAAGTTCTTTGGCCTGAAAGGGTACAGGCACACATGGAAGGTGTCTCGGCTTAGGGATAGTTTAGAGCCAGCTGTCAATCAGAAGAACACATCCCAAACTCTGTACATCCCTATCGAGTTTTCATGGATATCAATCTAGCTTTGCAGACCAAAACAGTTCTTTTGACACAAGCTATAAATACATTTATTTCAGCTGTAAAATTGGACATTTTAACATGGCGGCTGGTAACGGTTGACTAGCTTTTAAAGCCAGCGCCTGGTGGTCATTCAGAGCGCTGGAATTTCTCTTACTTTCGCATTGAATTTTACTCTGAAAACTGGATCTTGTCCCTTGGTGTGGAATCGTAAAAATGGGCACCATAATAGTCATTGCGTTTATACTGTGGTTAATGACTGTTGTTGGTCAGAGGCACCACATCATAAAAGAAAAGTGAACTCCGATTGATTAATTGCCATTGTAAGGGAATGACCCAACCGAGCTCTCACGCAGAGGCAGACGCCGTGCTGACTACACAGTGACTGACTCTACCTCTGCAATGTTTCCGTGGCATCATTGAACATGCAGCATTGATCAAGTATAGGAGATTCATGTATTTCACCCCACCTCTTCACTCTGTGCTGCCTTCAGCTGGCAAATGATTGAAAGGCCTCTTGTGTCTCTCCGATCTACGTGGATAAGCAGTTGTCATAGGAAACATCAATACGTGAATGGATAGACAGTTTTATCCATTGATTAAACACTGAGTGAATGCAAAAGTACTCACCCTTGCAAAGACTGACGTTCATGCCAGTAACTACCCCTCCTCCATTTCTTTGATTTAGGGTACATTTGTGCAATGCTTTCTGAGTGGAGTGTCATTCCCTTACCTCACCATATTTGCATGAGCATAATCGATAACTTCATTTGAGTCTGAATACATGTGCATGGAGAATCATGGGGGAGGGGAAAGCAATGTTTTATATTGTTGCATAAGGGGGGTCTCATGTTTCTGTCCCTATAGGAAAGGGTTCAGAAATAGCCCAATCAACATTGACAGAGCAATGATGGATTATGGTTTGACAGGTCAAAAACTACCACCCGGAAAACTCAAATCAATCACAATTTCCCTCTTTTGACACAACCTTACATACAGCCTTAATTTTTCATTGAGTGTATTTGCTTTTAATGTGGTTGTACCCTAGTAGGCCTACTACCTAGAGATTCAAGATTCAAGTATTTATGCAGAGAAATCCAGTTTCTGCATAAATTGCATCCGTTCTTCTAATGATACAGATAGAAGGAGGATTAAACCTGACTGACTTGCACACTTGCAATACTTGGTCAAACAGGACTCCTGTTTGGGTAGGGATCCCATTTAAATCATCATTAGACAATCAAATGAGAATAATCTACCAGGATCTCAATTACGCTCGATCCAATTCTTCTGACACGCCTCTGGCCTTGTAGAAAGGCACAGAGTCTTTTGAGGCGTTTTGCTCTTAAACTGATTTGTGCCCAAGAGATCTCACTGTGTGTGTGAATGCCCTTTATGAGAGCAGATAAAATGGCAATGGAAAAGGAACTGGGTGTCAATATGGAGCAGAAAGAGTCCAACAAATTCAATTCTCTTATAGATTTTTATTCATAGCTTTCATCACTAACATTTTCACACTTTTCCATTTCAAAAAATGCTGTCGATATGAAAATCTATAGTCAGCATATATACGTTTTTGAATATGTGCTTGTATACATTTTTATTTTCACCACCTGCCTCTCATGTTTTCCCCCTATTTATATGATACATGTACAGACATGACTCCTGCAAGCCTAAAATGATTCAGAAGCCATACATGACCTCTAGAGTTTGAGGCATTTTGCCCTCAACATTGTCCACTTGCTCCTTACCAGAGGCCAAAACAGCAGTAGCCAGTGCCCTCTGCACTAACCCCCGCTGAGTCCTAGAGGTTAAAACTCCCCTTTTGATTTACAACGGCCAGTGGACAGAGCGGCCATTAAAAAGATGTAAATTTGACTATTTGTAGAGAGAGAGAGGTGCATAAACTGAATTACAGACCACCCACTCACTCTTCCTCAGACAACACGCGATAGCAGTTGCTTGCAAATCAGGAAGAGAGCTTTAATTTTGCGAAGGTCATGGACCTTTTTATCACCTCCTTAAGAGACCCTTTGGAGCCCTTTCTCATATTCCACAACTGGATGGTGTACATACTTTTATAGCCTCCTCCTTGACCGAAATGTGCTAAATAAATATGAGAAATATGATTATCAAAAATGTTTCAGTGCTGTTTGGTCAAAGTTAAACCAGAATGTCCTGACCTGACATTTAAATTCTTCCATGTCACTTATCAAAGTTTTTGTTGATCCCAAACAGGGTTTGAGTCTCCTTGACATATACCTTTTGGTTCACATATGACAGAGAGATTAAATGCCACCTACACCCTCTGTGTTTCACTCAGTTTATTTTTGGACATCATTGTATAGGCGCTTGTGTTGTTTGTGTCTATGCGAAGTCAGTGTTGTGTCTGTCAGTCTTGCTGGTGTCTCTGCCTGTCTTGTCCTGACGTGCTCAGCTGCATCCTGCGGCATCTGGCACCTTCTCAAATCACCTCCTCCCCTGCAACACACAGGCACACAAACACAAGCACAAGCACAATTAGCTGAGATAAGCTGGGACTCTGACTTCCTGCAGATTGCTCTTCAGATAAGGGAGAGCAATTTAAAGTGTAAAAGAGCCACTCTGAAAGGCAAAGGAAAAAAGAATTGAAATGCCTGAATCTTGTCTATTGACAAGATGGTTTTTACACAGCATCATCTTCTCAAACTATATTACTTTTGGTTTTTGCATATCTATGTAGCCCTGTTCACTGAAACATATTTATCACACAGCAGGAGACAGACACCTTTGTATTGCAAGGACCATCACTCAAAGTGTCTCTTTGGGCCTCTGCAACAGAAATAATCACTTTCCACTTTATTCTAAGTTTCCATGATGTCTTGCATGAATAATGGGCCCAACCTCCTGTTACTGTATCAAAAGTGGAGTTTTCCATGGTAGCAGTACATAAGCCCCCTCAAAAAAATCTTCTTTTGAAAACCCAGTTTATCTGTATCATTTGAAAGTTCTTCCGATATATCAATTCCTCTAGAACAGGGGTCGGCAACCTTTTTGACATGGAGTGCCAGTGTGAAAATTTCTTGTCAATGAATGTGCCATAATCAACAGTAGGCTAAAACAAAGTTACATTACGGTATGACACAAAATACAAAAACATTTCCAACACACCTGGAATTATATTCTATACAGGCCACATGCAAGCATATTTTACAGGCATCAGAACAGCTTGTCCTAAAAAAAGAGTAAAATTCTTGACGCGGACGAGTGAGGGCGCAACGCGCCTGAACCCTCTAGGGGGGTCCGGGGGCATGCCCCCCCGGAAAATTTTGAAAAATAGACTCAAAATGGTGCATTCTGGTGGTCTCAAAGCTCCATAATCACATCTTTTATCAATGCAAGAATACACACAAAAAATCAGAATTTTTGCAAAGAATGATGCATTTTGATAACATAATAACACGCATTCATCATCATGGGTAATTCTTCATGCATGAATAAATCTTGAAATCAAGATAATCATATCTTAAACTTCTACAATGGCCAGAACCCCCCTTTCACACCTAAATTAATTGACAAAATGACAAAAGACAAGCAGCTCCTTGTCTTTCAGAACTGTGGTGTGGAACTCCGAACAGGTCTGCTCAAAGTTCAGTGATGAGGAGCTCCACTGAACTATTTGTTATAATTTTGATTATTTAATTCTTTATTGATTTCATAAAATATTCAAATTTTTTGAGATTTTTTATTTGGGGTTTTCATAAACTGTGGGCCATAATCATTAAAATTATAACAAATAAAGGCTTGAAATATCTAACTTTGCATGTAGTGGGAAATAATATATTTGTTTCACCTTTAGTTGAATTTACTGAAACTAATTAAGTTTAGCAATATATTCTTATTTTCCGACCTTCACTTGTATATTATGACCAATAAATAAGAGCATAATATATGTCCCATATCAAACCATATCAAGCTCAGGGGATGATTCAGGTATGAGGAACTGTGCAACAGATGCCTGGCTCCTCTGGGATGTTATATTACGTTTATGGAGGTTCCTGCAGCATGCTGTCTGACACACCTCAGAGAGACCTCTGCTTCCTCTTTTAGGACGAGGTGGAGTGTCTGGAGCCTGGAGACATCTTGACTTGACTTTTTTTTTGTTAAAAGTCGCGCGTGTCGGTGCAGTGAGCAGCAGTGAGAGGTAAAGGCTGATTTATGGTTCTGCGTCAGACCAACGCAGAACCTACGCCGTACATTGCGGGTCGCCGCGTACCCTACGGCGTAGGCTCTGCGTCGATTTAACGCGGAACCATAAATGAGGCTTAACTAGGCAACGGAGCGCAAAGGGGTTCTGTATTGGTTCAATACGGAACGCAACTTTTAATTCCCAATTACCAAACAATTCCGTATTTCAAGGGGCGGGTGGCAAGCCCATACTCATCTCTGCACAGCCTACCTACAACACAGCAGTGCTGCTGCTTTTTTGTCCCGCTGCAAAACTGGATTTTAAACTGAGCTGCCGGCTCCTCTTCATTTCTGCTGCTGCCGCGTCCTGGCTGTCTGTCTGTGAAGGCTGATTTATGGTACTGCGTTAAATCGACGTTTTTTTCCCCACTTACAGGACCTTTTCTCTCCCTCCCGATGTTCCGGGACCTATATGATAATAGGATAGTATTTCTTTCTGCCACTTTATTGAGGTTTTTGTGCTGAAATGAGGAGGAATCATAGAGATAACTTCTCATTTCAACTAACTGGATCAGCCGTTCCTCATCATGACTGTTTCCTACAGCGCTTTCCCCCGGCTTTCAATGCGAGCGGCAGGATGAAAATAGAAGAACATTTAAATATCACAATATCAAGCTTGTTTTCTGTTTAGAAACTACAAACGTAGGAAAATTACAAGTAATCCCCCATCTTTTACTTGTCTTTTTACTCGTTATTTTAGGAGTTTCTTTCATGAGCGCACGGGCGGGTAGTGCGGTGAATAAAGGCTGATTTAGTGTGCCAATGATTATGCCGCCGCGTGCCAATCATGGCACGCGTGCCTGAGGTTGCCGACCCCTGCTCTAGAAGGTAATTACTAAAAGTATGTACCGACTTTCGTGCATGTACTTCAAACCGTATTGTGGGGCTTGAGGCACGAAGTTTTCTCTGTATGGAGCAATCAGATGAAGGGGGGCTGCGCTTTTTGGCGCCTAGCGTCGCTACGGTAACGCTTTTGACTGAGAAAAGTAATGCACGTCGTCGCAGGATGGAGACGCACATTTTGATGTATAACACAATAATTCAAAATGGCCGACTTCCTGTTCGGTTTCGGCCATGGCGCCAATAGACTTTTCTTTAAGTTGCGACATGATACAGGTATGTACCGATTTTCGTTTACATCAAACTGTATTTTGGGGCTTGAGGCACAAAGTTTTCTAGGGGGCGCTGTTGAGCCATTTTGCCACGCCCATTAATGCAAACCATTAAATATCAAATTTTTCGCCAGGCCTGGCTTGCGTGCAAAATTTGGTGACTTTTGGGGCACGTTTAGGGGGGCAAAAAGGGCCTCATTTCATCGGAAGAAGGAAAAAAACAAGGAAAATTCCTACAGATACAATAGGGCCTTCGCACTGTAAGTGCTCAGGCCTTAATTAGGGGCATGCAAGCTAGTTAGCAACTCATTGCTTGGCATTGTCCTGAATTGACCTCTGACCAGTTGATGAAGACTTAACACTCCATACGCATTCATATTTTAAAGACAAATTTTGTTGTGCTTTTAATTGTATAGCAGACCACTGAAACCAGCTCTGGGGTGACCTACAAGGGTCTGAGGTCAAAGGTTAAGATTATGGAGCAAGCAGTAGCTATCTTCACCCACAACTAAAGGCTGCTACCTGGGCTAAGCTGTAAATGGCCGCTAGCCCATTAGCCTCCAGGCCTGGCAGCAGATGGAACAGCAGACAAGCCATCCTCCAGATTGGTTTGCGTCTTTTAGTCCAGTAGAATGTACTCTAAATGTCATTGTGGTTGCAGCACAAGAGAATCCTTTTATAGGGGTTTTTCCAAAGCTTTTTACACCTTTTTCTTTCTTGATGTAAGAATGTGTTGCTGCACCATCATCTAAAACAATTATATATTTTCATTAAGGGTTACAGAATTAATTTCTCTTAACTTCTCCGTGTTCAGGATTTTTGATACTTTTTTGATACTTCAGCAGATTTTCATGTGTCCTTATGCGCAAAAGCCATTCTCATAAGTGATAACGGCTGGATGAGATAAAGCAATCAACTCCTCTAGTAAAAAAAAAGAATTCAGTTAAGTACCCCTCTCAGAGCAGAACTTAAAGTAGCTCTGATTCCACTGAAGAGGAGTCTGTCCCTCTAGTGTGCATATTACTGCGTCTCATCTTGCCTATTGCTGCCTAGAGTGCTATGACAACAGAAGTGAGACTAGATTTAATCTCTCCAGCCCCACTTATAATACTATGCTACTTTCTGAGCGTTGAAACCTGCACAAAGGACTAATCGTCTGTTGTAGTAAGCGTTTTCTTACAGATACAGTGTACACATTCTCCTCACAGTTCTTGGAACTGTCAGGAGTAAAGAGATAAAGAATGAGGAGAAAAGGGTGAAAAAAAACGTGTGAGAAGTGTCTGCCACCGCGGCATCATTAACACCCAGCGGTGCCTGTGCAAGGGAGGGAGAGCAGACGGAGCCTCCAAGCACAAGGAGCGAAATTGCAAACCCAAGGTTCCTGATACAACCTGTTATTATTTTTGACACAAGCCATTTACAATAGCTATGAAGGTGGCAATGGAAAATATAATATTGATTGTATGCCCTGAAGGCTTTGCTCCCCTGACTTCTAAACGTCACAAGTCTCACACATGTTGGGTGTGATGATATGCTTTTCTTTTTTTTATTTTGTTTAGCTTCCCCCTGCTTCCACAAATCCCATTTTAAGGCCTCCCTTTTTTTGATGGTTCATTTGATGAAGTAATTATAGATTAAGATTAAAATGGCAAGGTGACGTTTTGGAAGCCAAGAAAATAATGGAAAGCCACATAACTAAAACAATGCAACATGATATTGGTCTGATGTGACAGGTGCTAATATACCCAGTGGCAATCTGTATTTCATCTCTTTTTCATGAGGGTGCTTACTGAATTACTTCCAACGGATGTTTATGGGGTAGCGGTGGCTCATTCCAGTGTTATTAAGCAACACTTCAACGACAGAGACACAGGGAGAAAAAAACTTGTTTTTTCTCTAACAAAGACGTGTGCTATCACTGGACACATGTCTGTACTGACACGTTGACTCTCAGTGGAAAACAGAGGAAGCTATTAAACTCCTGAAACACAGTGACTAACTAAACAACGTGACTGGGAGGACGTTTGGCCTTTGGAGTTCCCTGGCACTGTCTGTCTCAGACAGAAACCTGTCAAAACCAAAACAAACACGTTTAACAAGGCCCTCAAAGGGCTGGAGACAGTCACGCAAGCCTGTGCTAGGTGCAGCGGAAGTCTCAGTATCTGCACAGATTGCAGGGGTTATCTGCCCCTGTGGCAATGACACTAGGGCTTCTCTCTTTGGTACGTGTGACAACTTTCCGCTTGTTTCTAAAATGAATGCATGACCTGCACAGCACCCCTCCATGTACCAAACCACTGATTGCTGTGTTAAAAGCTATCTTTGTGAAAAGTGCCGTCTAAGAGCTCTTTTTCCCTGGTTGTAGGCACTTTTGGAATAAATCGTTATGGACTTGCATGATAATTTAGATGACCCCAGAAAAATTTCCCTAAATAGAAAATATAGCAAGGGTGAACACTTCTATGTTGTGAAGTGTTCAACTGATTAAAATGCAACTTTTTAAAAAGATTTCAAAATCTCTATTAAGCACTTGATAGCATGATTTCTGAACTATATTATCCATGTTAGTACATCAGGGAATCTAATCAAATTGTTGCTATCAGGTTTGTCATGAGAGCACACATTCTGAGTCAGTTTATCTTCCTGCTGTCAACATCTGTCTTGCTAATAGTTCCTCTCATTCTCCCATGTACAGTCAGACCAGGATGGCTTTATCTCTGTTAGGTTAGGTTGAGTGGAGGAAAATCACACTTAATGACACAGAGATTACCGGCTTTGTGTTTTGGTATACCAGTAAACGCTGGACGTGCCAATAGGATTTCCCTGCATAAGCCTCTCACTATCAGTTTACAATAACTTCTGCATTCTGCTGTTATCCATGGGGATATTAAGACCAAATACATGCCTGTGTTGCTTCACTCATCGAAAGTGTCAATGAAAAAGATATAGTCAAGGTGTATAGGGGAGCTAATGTGTGTGTAGACAAGCTGTTATGTGAACCAGACAAATGCTCGTCATTGGAATATGTCAACTTTCAGCCTTAAAAACTTCCTCTTTGGGGGAAAGCCTCCTCAACATCATCATATCCAGTGTCGTTTGGGGTTGTGTTACAACCACACATGCACATTCCACGTCAACAAGTCAGAAAAAACACGTTAGCTTAACTTCCTAGATTAGCCATTTTTCAGCAGTACCAGTTACACACAGCTCAGAACATGCTCACAGACGCAGGTCTGACAGTGTGTAAGTAATAAAATGGGACAGAAATATAAGCATTAATGAATAATGCTCTGAATTGCCACCTTAGATGTGAGCATGAGCAGTCATGACATAAAGTCTTGATGTAGCTACTGTACATGTGACTCTTCAAACTAGAAATTCACTTTGATATTTTCTTGAAATGTTCACAAGGGGCATTCCAAAATAACCTCAGCTGATTACTGGGAGCTAGGAAATTACAACTTTCCCGCTGAAATGGTGTGAGTCATTATCTAATCAGTGGAGATTAACCCCTTCTCTCCCTGGACATTCTCATATCTGGTATAAAAATCACTAATGCCACCAACCTCGTGCCATGCGTGACACATTTCGAGAGAAGCTATATAATACTAACATGGATGTAGAATTTTTGTATGTGGTTAATTTATGTTATAGGTCTAGATTAGGGGCATAATACATTTGTTTTTACTAACTATAATTTATGTGATATCAGTGTCAATAATTACCAAGTTTGATTAGCAGAAGTTAAAGCAGTTTTCAAATCTCACCCTGATGTGATTACATGGCTGAGCAAACTGTAGAGTAGCCTTGTTTTGATATTCATTAAGCAGGTAACAAAACTAACTCCTATCTCTCTCTATACAGTATTTTTTGCCTTACTGCTCTGCAACCATGTGGTACTGACACCCCTTAACCCTGGCTAATCTATGAATAGGCAAATCAGCAGGCCACCTTAGACCTTGTTAGCTTTGCTGGCTTAGTTTATGCTAATTTATGACGTTAGTAAACGTTATGTTATATTCGTTCTGGTGCAATTTGTCCAAACATTGTTATTTCAGATGTTGCCGCCAAAACAGCATCTACGAGTGCCAGAGCTCTGCTGGGACGTGCAGTCGCTCTGGGAGATAACCTAGACCTGCAGGAAGCGGGCTGGTCGCGTTCACCACAATGCCTTTGACCAATGACCGCAGCTCTGAGATGTTTATCAGTGAGTCAGATGTCTACAAGTGAAGTGGCTTCTTGTTAGAAATAATTGCTCAGGCACTACCTCAGGCTACTCATACACTTATTTAAGTGAATCAAGTATGCATGCATTAGACATCCTGCACTGAGAAAAATAAAGGGAAAAAAAATATTTAACAAAACTGATAACCCAGTCAACAGGATCTTGTCACAAATACAACCTTGGTCAGGATTTCATTGGTATGGATTCCTGTAAAAATGTTTTAAGTGGCTGATGTGGAAAAACTGTAATAAACAGATGCGTGGAGAGGTACTCAAACATTCTGCATGCCACAAGTGATCCTGCTGCTACGAGACTAGTATAGCCTTTTAAATACAAACAAGTGATGTATTATGTAAGATACACTTTTAGTCAAAGAAACAACTCCGATTACCCTAAATAACAAACAAACAAACCAAAAAAGTGAAAAACAGTCACTGGTAAAGTATAGGCATTCAACATTAATATTTAACGCAAATACAAACAGATTCTTTTAAAGTTACAGTTAAAACTTTGAAAAGTTTTACTATCAGGAGACCATTTAACTGCAATTTTACAATAAATTTTTTGTCATGATAAGAGAGCACTGTAAACAGAGATCTGTAGTTCTTTGAATGTTAAAAGAAATCAGTTAATGTCAAAGATTATTTAATTTCCCTCTAAAAATGAGTGAAGTCCTGCAAGGGCATGCTTTGATTTATTCTCCTCACTAGAACGACTGAAGATCTGTTAGGAAGGAATGGCTTTTAATATTGGACTAAGTGTTTGAAGAAAGGATCACTGAATATTTAGAGTATGACTGCTTTCATGTGGTTGATGTGAATTCCAGCCTTTACTCTCTCCTATCTCTGTCCTCATCAGCGTCTCCACTGTCACATATGATGTCTGTTTCACGGACACGGAATCACATTTGCACCAAGGCTTCCTAGGGAGAGCGGGCCAACAAGTTTTGATGAAAACTCGAGAAGGACCGAGAAAGAAGAGAAGATCAAATCAGCAGCTCTATCGGCCCTCGTCGTTGCTGATCCCCCTGAGAGAGTTTGTGGGATCACAATACTTCCCATAAAACAGCAGGAGCTCAGCCAGGCGTCTGAAAAGGACCTGCCTCTCACTGGAGTGAGGGAGCGCTGAACTGGAGCGGGAGAAGAGGAGGGCAAAGAAAGCTTTCTCATATAGGCAGGTTGATTGAGGGTCTTAGTGGTCAAACCTACAGAAGTGAAGTAGGAATGGTGGAGTGGGAGGTGGCATGTGGGGAATGGGGAAAGGGGGGGTTCTTGGTCATTATATGAAGCCTAAAGTAGAACAGCAGCCACTCCTTCTCCCACTCACGAAGGTTTACATCCCTGCTGTGTTTACCACACAACCCCCTATGGATTCTATTAAAGCAGGCAGGAATAAAAAGCAGAGCGGTGTATACCTACTGTGTCACACTTACCTGAAGCTTAACCTTTTGACCTCAACTCTGCATGTCTCTCAAAGGAACAAATTATCATTATTCCTGATAAAGTCTGAATGTCTTGATTTAAAAATGTTGTTAACTTATATAGGAAAAAATAAATAAAACAACAGTAACGAAGTTCCATTTTAAGTGTATTACCAGGTTTGGTAAATTGCACCTCCAGAGATGGGATATTTAATCATGCTGTTTCATGGGATTTTTTACAGCCTCTTATTTAGTGGTGTATATTTTTTTAGAGAATGCAGCTATGGCCAAGAGGTAATTCCCAGTTTGTTCCCCGCCTTGAGATAAAAACTCCAGATAGAAACACATAATGTAGAGTTCTGAGACTTGCCAGAGCTAATCCAGAGCTAAGTGGGGTAAATAAGCGAACAAGTCATTCATTTCAACTTGTATGGCCTTTACCTGTTGAAGGACCGTACGAGTATGAATGCATGGAATAAGTATATTTCTGCTTTATGAAGTGTGAAATGGACCCAAGCAAAGGCTCTCCCTGTGTTCTGTTCCTCACTGTGGAGGTGACTTCACATTTATAGGCATTTACAACCCCAAATCGCTACGGTTTGGAAAACCGAATTTATAGCTTCGCTGGCACTTTAGTTTTTACTGCTAAAAATACTAAAGTGGTGGGTTCAGTAAGTCTGTATTTATCTACCTTTATGGAGTTAATGCAAAACGAAAATGCCATTTCCATTTAAGTGACGGAACAGGATAATGATGAACAAGTTAGTGAATTGGCTGGGTGATTTTCAGAGCTCATGCTTGTGTATCCAGAGGTTGCAATTAAACTGGTTTTCACACACAACCTCGAATCCTAATGACCTAGCAATCCATGTCCCTTACCAAAAATTGCTCATTATCTGTTTAGTTGGCTGCTTGCGTTTGTCATCAGTGGAGTGACTTGCTTTGAGTAATGCCTCTCATGGAAGAGTAAAGAAAACACCAATTAATGAAAAACAGAAAATGCTCTACTTTATATGCTGTAATACCAATTACTTAGCACTCTGAGTCACGCATTTGTTGTTTTCTGCACAAAAAATGTTAAAAAAGGGTTTCAATTAGTTTTAGAATCTGAGTATCATCATCCATTTGCTAAATACATCGGTACATATCTTAAAAGGGGAGTTTTCCTTCTTCTTCTTATTTTTAAAATCTTTTAAAGTACAGTTTTGTTAAGGACTTATGAGTAGTTAGTTGTAAGCAATCGCAGTGCTTTTAGCTTAAAGTATTAGGAAGGAATTCTGGGCTAATTTAACAGTTAAACTGCATCCAGATTAGTTCAATTTTACTTGATAAATTCTGTTTTAAAATGAAACTGAGCCACATCAACATGAGTTTTTCAGCTCTGAGTCAGGCTAGCTCTTCATCCACATTACGTCAGAAGGTAAAGCATCCAGTTTTCTTCGAAATGCAGAAGTGGGAAAGTCTGCAGTTTATCAGTTAAAACCACTTGCTCCAAAAATCCGCTAGCTCCAAAAGTGACTCAAACTCCATTAGCACCCATGTTAATACGTCCAACTTATAGCAGAAATACGCATATTTACAATCTGTAACAAAGGATTTATGGCAATCTTAACCCCCCAACTGGCCTAGCCCCAGCTTAAGGCCATGGACGGCTCGTCCCTGTGGAGCTCCTTCTTTCAGCTCTGGCAGCGCTCGAATGTTGTTTCTGTACTGACCCTCGAAATAAGGATGTTTCGACCGAACTGATTAGAATTCATGTAAAGTAATGTTGATTAGCATAATAGGTTAGTGTAAGATAAACCAACCAAACTAAAACAGCTATATTGTAGTGACTGAACTAAGGTGGGGGTGTTCCTGCCGGCTTCCAGTCCTGCCCGTTCTGCTCATTTGCAACATTGCGCCCTCCAGTCAGAGGAAAAACCGTCTTGAAAAGCACTCTTCAGAAAGCCTATGCATGATGTCAGAGGGGGTTCTTTTTATTCAGTCTGTAGGTAAGACATTAACTACTCATGCATACTTTAAACAAATCTACATAAAAATAACACTAAAATGTTCCTTGAAAAGGGGATGGTCTCTTGTCTTGAAACCTCTCAGTTTAACTCAGTTATTTTTACTGTTGCTGATTCTATTCTTTCCATTCTGAGTTTGTTCTTTAAGTTTTTGCATCATACTTAATTCTTAAAAAGCAGACTTTTAATTCTTGTGCTGTTTTTATGCATTTCTGGTCTTTTTTCTTTACCGTTTGTCGGGGCTCTCCCCCATGTGATGAGCGTGTTGGCCAAAGGCCAGGACCTGTCGTCCATTGATTCTGTGGGATCAAGTCACATCATTGGTGACCTTTGACCCCAGAGTCAGCTCTGCCTCTTGGCCTTAGTTTGCAGCTGTGGTGAGAGTTGGCATTCCTTCCCCGTAGGTCAGCACACTCTTAGCCTTCACTGTAAAGAATGTATAACTATTTGTCATGACTGAACAACTGACAACAACAATGTACATAAGAAACTAACAACAGTTGACCACCTGACTTTTATTCAAGTCAAAGCTTCAATAGCCTGGAAAAAAATGTCACTTGTTTAATCCCCCATCAATTATTACGCAGTTTCTTATCAATCTTAAACGCTTTGCAATGCTTTTTTATACATCGAATTCTAAAAGTGATGGATTGTAGAAGAAGGATTAAATGTCAAACGATTTGCATCTTTATGTGTGCGTAAATGCATCATTCATGGTAAATTTACATGATAAATTATTGTAAAAGTCTCAGCAAAACTTATGATCCTTTTTGTTGCACTGTGTAATGGGATTTTAATGGCTGTGATAGCCAAAACACATGTCCCAACTATGCTGCAAGATAAAGGTTAAAGCTTGGTGAGTGTGACGAACGCACACATGTTACCTATTCTCCACTGTTTTAAATCTTTACTATAGTTATTACACCAGGTTCTTCTTTCTTTGTCTGTTTTCTCTCATTGTTTGTGTTGGATGAACCAAACTGGTGTACTGCTTTTTTTTCACCGCGTACTTATGAATGGTGGTGAATGGTGAAAAGAGTAAAGACGTCTCTAAGCCTTTTGGGACCTCAGATCCACAAGTGTCTGCAGGGCTGTCTGTGATGAACTCTGTTTTCTTCACGTCTGAAAGAACGAGAGACCCCGTAGTTTTCCAAAGCCTTTGAAATGCTGTTGTTGTGATCGATTCACAGACCAATTCAGTAAACCCAAAAGAGCGAACCCCTGCTCATATGCTCCAGGGAAGGCGAGGGTGTTTGAAGCTGATGGTATTTGCGTTTTAGGTAGGCAAACTGTGAAATGTGTTGATTTGTCCAGGGCATCAATTGCTCCACGGGCTTTGCGTTGAAGATGTTTACCTACTGTGAACTCCTTGCCAATTTTCCTCACTGAGGGACGTTCAGGTTCTCTTTTGTCTACCCTCTCATCCTTTCTTTTAAAATAACTTTTATTCCTCCTGTTTTTCATCCCAGGCTTTCAAAAATCTTAAACAGAAGACAAGTAGAGTTTTCACGAATATTTCAGCATTGACACTGAGAAGAAACTTTTTTTTCTATTCCAATGAATGCCTAATGCTTGTTCCTGTCTTACCAGTGCAGATGGTTGTCAGATTCTGCAATGCCAAACACTGTGTTCAGCTGGGATTTGTCTTTGATCTCTTTTGATAAATAGTAATGGCTTGTTTTTGTCTAGGGGGGGGATCTTGGTTAGCGATGTCAAACAGGGATTTCATCAGGGCGGGCAATGTTTCTTTTCTTTCTTTTTCTTGTTTTGTTTTACATACACAGACTGTGTCAGTGGGATGCTGATAGAAGGAACATAGACGGTGACGAGATGCATGGCCACTATTTGTGATTTATCAGTGATCAATGTTTGAGCTGTTAATCCCTCGTGCCCTAACAACACTTGCATCTCACAGACATGCCCACAAACTTGACAACACTGTCACGTCGCCGTAACAGGATGGATAGGCAGCGATGAGCCCCACAGGCTTTTATTAGAGCAAAACACTACAAAAAAAAGAGTGCGAGAAAGAGAGAGAGCTAATGTTGAAGGCAATTGAACTGAAATGGCTGATTACAAATTTTACTGTGACTTTACTTGTACTTTACTGTGAAAGAAAGATTTTGAAATGTAACCCTTGCAAGGCACCAAGGCTGCGGTCAAGATGACCCTAGCCAGAGCGAAGGCCCTCAGTTCCTCAGAGGGCTTAGCTATCCCTTAGCACCTCAGATAGTTTAGATTGTAGGAAGACCTTTGTTCGGGGCCTAAACAATATACATAAATTCCAACAAAGATATTGGAAATACTCACCAATTCCAGATTTCATTAACAAATTTGCCTTCAGGGATAAATAAAGAATATCTGAGCATCTACATCTATGCCTTATCTAATTACATTAAATTTTTACCTACAAAATCCCAATTATTCTTCGTCACTGTAAAGTGCAGCCAGGAGAAGCAGTCGGCCGTGACTTGTTGGACTGAGCTACCTGTCTAGCATTTTTATGTTTGCAATATGGTGTTACACTAGTAAAGTGTAAAATAGGCTAATGTCTTCAGTTTTAGCATGGATGCTGCTGAATGTAATACAAGGGATGTTAGCCTCAGGTGGAAGAGCATGAGATGTTTCTGGGCAGGATGGTGGAACTGGCTTTAAGAAATGAGAGGAATTCCCAAAAGAATTGCAGAAAGCTGGAGCAATACTGGGTGCTTCATTATCCTGGATTAACAATCCCTATCTGTCATTGACAATATTGGATTGTATTACTTAATTGAACCCTTGGAGTCACAATACAGTCTACTGCTGTCAACAGATGCAAAATGAGGGCGAGGATCTATGGTCACCGCTTCAATAGAACATCCATTCATCAATATCCAAGTATTGATCAAGTTCTTTTTGCATCTATTGAAATAGTAAGCTTTACCACGGTTTATTGGTAAAGACTTAAGATGGCAGCGTTTTTCTCAATACACTTTCTCAATACACTTTGTACACTCACAAAGTTTAAAATACCTTTGGTTTGTCTAGGTCCCTAGCCACACTGCCACTTAAGCAAATTACATTTTTGAGTCTTGTCAGAGGTTTCAAATAGCATTTAATAATCTATTTTTGACAACTTTTCACATATATATTAATATGTAGTACCAACATTTGGCAAAACATTTTTAAGATTCTGATTTGATTTTGATCTTTCTGCAGATTTGAGCTTTTTTGTGCGTAAGTGTGACTAAGACTGAGTGTATCCTTCAGCAGCCCTCTTTGTTAGTCTGATCTAACATATTTTATTAACAGAAAAAACCCTGATTCTGTCAGAAAGAGCAAAAATCACTGTAATATTCTTATGTAAACTGGTTGCTCTCCTGACTAACATAAACGGGCATCAAGCTGTTCTCATTCAAAACTGCTTTGACTCATGTTGTTCTGGTCCCTAACAAGAGTTAACGCATATTACCATCTAAACATGTATCTAGGGTTGCTTCAACTTGAGAGTCTTCCTTTGACTGTATTTAAAGTGCCGGCTTTATACACCACGCAGACTATGCTGCTGCTCATCCAAGCCATAAAAGTGAATGCACCTGTAGTAAATACTGCCTGCTATTATCAGTCCATGAATCAATTAATTAAATCTCACTATAACATTTATGCCACTGATTGAATATAAATGAGTTGTTTTCTCCCAGTTCTCCAACCTTCATCCAATCTTTTCTTTCCTCTTTTTCAAGGCATACCACTCCCCCACCCCCATTCCAGTTTGAAAGAGGTCACAGAGGGACACTCATGTACAGCACCTCAGCAGCCAGCGTGAGTCAACATTGTTGAGTGTGGTGAAAAAAGAAGTAACTTATGCTTAGTTATTTTTCCATGAAGGCAGAGAGGAGACAGCTGAGAGGGACATGTTTAGACAGTTGCACATGGGCAGGACATTCCTCGCTCTACCAATGAACACACACACAGACACGCACACACATATTTTCAAACCCATTTGTCCATGTGCTGCACTTAATTTGGACACCATAACAAATCTAAGAAAACAAAGTGACACAAAATATCGGGCAGGGTTCGTGTCTCATCCTCTACCCCTCACAAGCATGTGCCCACCCATCAGGAGAGACATTCCTTTTCCTCTGCCAACATGCCAAGACTCTCGGACTCAGTCACATGTGCATGTAGATGCACACACATGCACACTAAAACAAGCATGCAAACACATGTGAGGTTGATTAGAAAGCTGTGGTTGCTTGACAAATGGCACGGTGTTCATATTTTGCCTGCGGCGAGGCGGTGGTAATGATTCCATAATTGTCCTGAGCGCTCAACACTCACTTCCAATCAGCATCCAGAACGGCGCTGCAGCTGGCTACCCACGCCTCTGGAACCTACAAACACACGCTCACACACTTTTATGCACACTGGTTTCAACCAAAATATTCAGTTGCAACTGTGGTTGGTAGGAATCATGAGAAGAATGCTGTTCAAGGGTGTTCACGGTGTTCCTCTTAGGCATCTGCTATGTGATCCTCGCTGTTAATACATCCAGAAAAATGTTACCGGGTGAGCTGTGAGCAAAACATTGAACAAGGCAGCTGTGTGACATTACAGCCATGCTTGGAGACTAGGGAAGATAAGGACACAGGAAGATAGCCATGCTAAGTTATGCTGACAACTTATGAAGTCAGTTTTAGAAAAGTTTAACACAAATTCTTGCTTTAACTAAAGTTGGGACACTTTGTAAGGTCTTCATTGTGTCTTAAATATCTTAAAACTAATGGAAAGATTATTTATTAACTTAAACCCCAGTTCAAAAACTGTAGATACTGAGATATGCCTTTAAAAAGTTGCTACAACTGCATTTTTAACACTCTCTATTTGGTATATATTGTACAGTATGTCTGGGAGTTATGGGTTTTCTGTACATAATCTGTTCAGGTTAGTTTAATAATGCACCAAAAGAGCTTTTTTTCCTTTTAAGGAACATGTCAAAAGAACATTTGATCACTAATAGCTTTGCTGTGTCAAAAACGAGAGTAACAAAGTAAGAGACCATACAAGAATGAATCTTATGATGCTGCTAAACACAAACTCACTTCCGCATCTACACAGGGACCTGCTTAGTTAAAGTTAAGATTCTCTTTGTGCCACATTAAGAAAAGGGTTACATCCAGGTTGCATAACTGTTGCTCATGCAAGTCATAATGTGTGCAGTTCCACTGAGGACCAATAGAGGCTGATGCTCCAAAAACAAATCAATCTCCATTAGGTTTAAATCTCCTGCTTTACAGCACAAACAAACTTATTTGCAGCGTGGAGTTTTGGACTCCATAGCTGAATGTCACATCTGTGCCCATTGTGCAAGGGCTGAACTTTTTATGAATCTCATCAGGTTTGGTTATCTAATACTACAAATGTATGGATAAGTAGTAGGCTTGTTAATAGCATACGTTTTTTTTAATTGAGATTAATCAAAGGATTTTCATAGTTTACTCTTGATTTATCACAATTAATCACACAAATAGTTTTTTTTTGTATGTTCTAGTTACCTTTGAAAGATAGATAGTTCAGACCCATATCTAGATAGATACAGGGTCCAAAAAACGATCCATAGGACCCCGTCATCCATAGGGCAGCAACAATGGTTGCTTATCAAACTGCTTTTCAAGTAGTTTTAATAGCACTGCAACCAATCACTGCAACAAGAAACGGGACATATTCAGAGTAACAGAATATGTCATAATTTAAAATGAAGACAGATGGACGGAGTAAAACCGAAAAAAAATCGAAGGATTTGTTAGTTAGGATCATTAGAATTGTTGTTTTTACACCGTCTACCTCAAGTTACAGGTCTGAAGGCCAGTTTAGAGGTCGAACAGAGCCACGCTGTTATAAAACAGGCAGAATGTAACTTGGCATTCTCTTGCAGAAATAAGCAAGACAATGGCTGAAAAAGGCTTAATTTGTATACCAGCATGTGTTGTCCAAAAACAAAACAACAAAGAAAAAACTGTAAACACCTATCAGCATTGAAGACAACAATGACGTCTTTGTATACTGTATGCGTGAACTACCCATGCTTGTGCATTGAAGTAACCATCCAGCTACTGTCAGTTTATATAATCGTTTCCTAGTTTGAATTCCCAGACCACAGAAAGGTTTTTCCACATAGTGCCTCAATGTTTTTTTTGTTTGTTTTTTTTTATAGCAAAAGGGTCCAGGTTACCTCCAGTGAGGACTTCCAGTTCCCCTGTGTCCCTGCATGGTGCACCTTTAACTTTAAATTTGATGATGCAAGGATAAATGTTGTTACCCAGGTATCCCTGGAATCAGGGTGACTGCCATCTGCATTCTTCATGCAGTGCTGTGTGAGTGCCTGTCAATTTAACATTGTTTTTCAGATGTGTCTCAAGTATACAGATATTTCTTACGATATCTCCTTTTGATTCACGTCATGAACTGCAAATTATGAAATCCTCAAATTTTCAGCAATTATATGTGACGAAATCTTATTCTTATGTTTAAAATGAATGAAAAGAAAAAAAAGAATTATATTATAGAGCCTTTTGAAAAAAAGTAAATGTTGATGGACACACATACACACCAATTATACAACATAAACATACACACCGTCATCCTAAATGTCTTTATAAAGTGAGAATTTCTGACTTTAAAGGAAGGTGAAGGAAATAAATAGCTTTACTTCACTGGGAGTTTAATTAATAGTAACTATTAAACATAAATCCATAATTCACTGCACTGTCTTTAAAAGATCTATACTCATGATAAATATTGTAATTTGGGGCAACAGTCAAAACTATTTCCATTAAGAACTGCACATAATAATTTGATCAAGTCAATGAAAGCACGCATAAAGCCTCACATAATGATAATCAACAATTTTCTTCTCATCAAGTAAGAGTTTAGAAGTTTCTACTGTTATTTTTTTCTGTTCTTAAATTGGACCTAATATGCTGTTGTAGTTTAAACATTTGGAGCATGTCGTCCTTAGATTATTCTGAAGTATTCAAATGACTTGCTAATAGCTGTAGTCAGTTATTTACATTTCACACAGAATCATAACTTTTCTGGAAGTGGCACTGCGGTATTGATACTTGCTTGCCGCCTGCAAGTAACACTGAAGTATCTGTGTGTGAGGATTTGAGTTTGAGCAGTACAACACTTTCCTCCCTGCTGCATTTGCTCAACATCCATGATACATGTACAACCATATATCTAGGTCACAGTGTGGGGAATCATTCTCTCTCCCCTTCTGTCTCACTTAGGGCAAACAAAATATTCAACAAACTACTCCAACTGCCTTGATGTCACCCAGTGACTACAAGGACAAAACATCTTGTCCAAATCAGAGGGCTATTATTTGGGATTGTGGCATTACTGAGACTGAGACTCACTGAGGAAGATTCATCCTTGTACCCCATACAGACTTTAATTATACATGAATTAGGCCTCTGGTCTCCGTTTGGTAGAACCTAGTCCCTCTTGAAAGTCAGCTCTCCCTGAATATTATGCTACTGACCTCTCTGAAAGGTTGCCAAGAATGTCAGATATCCTAGTTGCGTGGGAGTGCCTTGGCGAGTTCCTCTTGGGTCGGCTGGTCGACTCCTCTACTCTGTTTCATCTCTTAGCAGTGCCCTCTGCAGGAGGCCTGGATTGCATGTGATGATGTAAGCACATTTCTCCAACACTGTGCAACTGCCTGTGGCTATGAAGTGATGCAGGACAGACAGGCTTTTAACTTGCTCTCTCTCTCTCTCTATCTATCTTTTTTTCTTTTTCCTCTCCCTGCAAATACAGATTACATCAAACTTTATAAGGTTAAAAGATGTAAAGGCTACGTCAGATGCTATGATTGTAAAAGCAGATACATCTATAAAATGTTACTCACTAAGGGGGCGTGTACACCGTTGAATGAAGTGAAATGCGTATAATCATTAAAATGCCTTATGTTGTGAGAAAAAAGATGTGTCACAGGTAGCCATATGTGATTATGGTTTTCAGCAGTAGAAAACTGGTCTTCAGGGAGCCAAAACCTGACAGCACATGTCCCATTTATACTGAATATACTGCTTTCATGCGTATGTGTGAATGTAGCATGTGTCACTGACACTGAACGCTGTCCTTGTGAGAGAGACAGATGATGGTGTGGGCTGGTTAGGTGGTTTATCTGCATTGCTTTGCTTATTAAAGGTCTGCCTCGTTTGAAGTAGGTCTTTATAAAAGCCGTTTTCACCTGTCAAAAACCTGCTAACAAAACCTGCTGGCTTTTGAGTGCAATGGGAAACTTTGTAATTCAGATTTAGCTTTGTGCCAAATGGCCCTCCAGTAATCGCAGGCATTAAGTGGCTCCTAGTCTGATTGACATTCATGGGAACAAAACACACATTTTTTTCTGATCCATCTGTAGTCAGGGCTGCTAGAGTAGGCACTGCTCACTTTTTATTATATAACTTCACTCTACATAATTTTAAGCCTAATTTGCCAGTTGCCAAGTTGACTAGTCGGAGGGAAATTAGTGTGTGGTTGGTAGTTGTCACTCAGCATTTGGTCATTAAGTGTGAACATCTCAAAGATGCAAGAAAGACGCTCGCCGACTCACCACTAATGCATCCCTAATAGATATCTAGGATAATTAATATCTGGATGCCGTTGGGTGACTTCTCATTCGAGCAATTGCCAAAGAGAGAGCATGGCTTGATGTGATGTTGCAGTGAAAACTGAAGGTTGATTTCCCACATGGCAGTGAGGCATGTGGGAGACAGTGCAGCCGTTCAACGAGACACAATACAAGCAAGCGGTTACTTTTTTATCATAAAAGGTTTTTTTTGCCCTGGTGTAATTTAGTTATTTACCTGTGTCTGTTGTCTTTTCTTGTGTTGTTTGTGTTCACAACAAATCATTCCACAAACAGTGCAGTGCTCATGTCTTTCCTCGGCCCATTTTCTAATAAACAACAACCATTTTACGCGCGGTTACGTCTCATTTCCCATCATCACTGTTTAGTGCACAAAACGTGGTTGGGAGACCAGCTTAAGGACCAATTCACCGTCAGATCAGAGAGTGTGTGACCCGTTTGGTGAGATGGTTGGAGGCCTCATAAGCTCACTGTAAATATACAGCAACTGACAATCGCAAAGGAGTTAATCGGCTTGCTTTAGCGATGTTCTTGCATTCAAAAGATCACGTTTAAATCCGTTATTTTTAGTATAAAAATGGTGTAAGATTGCAGAGGAAGGCCCTTGGGGTCCTTTGTGTTAATGAACTAATTACTCCAGTAATTGGAGAGTTCAATGTGCCCCCCCTCCCCCACAGCAAACATCCAGAACAGATAGGATGATGATAGTTCAGAAGCTTTTGACATGAATGCAGTGAGGTTCCTTCTAAACAAATTAACAAAGGAATTATTTTATATTTTAAAATAATTTGTTTCATCTTCAAAATCTTGAAGATTCAGTTCATATTTCATGTATGGATTTAACTTCAGCATAAATGTACATTACCTATATGCAAACTTTAGGCTGTTACCATGTATGTTTTGTACTAAAACGGGAGACATTGAAAGACTTTGTCTCAGGGGAGGATTGCACAGTATGTAGGGGGTGTTTGATTTCCCAGATGCTGATTAAAAATTCCAGATTTAAAACAACCCTACGTTTATTATTAGATGGTAAGGAGTGTAAACTTTGGTTCGGGACCAAAACAACGTGAATTGAAGCAGTTCTGAGTGAGAATGGAATATACATTTGCATTTTAATCTTCTGAAAATACTCAAAAATGTCATTGCACTTAGGTGATTGTGTGGATATGGACCATACAGACAGATCAAGGTAAATTTAGCTTTGTAAGTTTACAGAAAGGGTATAAAAACAACTGTTTGTACAGGAATCTCCATGTTAGGTCTGGACAAATACTACTACTACTACTACTGATGTCATGCAAACTACAGCCACTAGACACAAAAGGAGGCAAGCTCATCACTTCTACTTCCAACTTTAACTGTTCTACTTTTGCATCTGCTGACAGCAGTTTGTGGCACATTTGTTATATATATATATATGACGTAAATGATATGTACAAACTTTGGATGGCAGTGACTTAAATAGATCTGAGGTAGGACACTATCTGTGACTTTCTTTACACTCACAAAGTTAAATTGACCTGGGTTTGTCTTTAGGGACCCTACCCATACTAGGGTCCCTAGAAGCTCAAAACAGTCTTTTATTCTGACCTAACAAATTTTAACCATCCATACCATCTAATAACTGCCCTGAGAGTACTTTTTAGCTGACAAGTAATCTTGTACAAACTCCCACTGTCCTTTACAGGATTAAGGGCCTGGATTTGGTAGGAATTGCACGGTCAGCATGTTTTGTATTTGTTTAGACACAAATCTGTGGTCTATCAATGGAATCATAATCTTTGAGATTACTGGATGGTTTTAGCTACAAATGTACACTTCGATGGGTTTGCAGTGGATGTGATAGTGGGTACCTTTCCACCTGAGGGAAGAGTTATAGTGTGTGTTTGAGTGTGGGATCACTTTTAAAGTTAGAAATGTCTCTTAAACATCTTTTTTCCCCTTAACCTGTTCTTTCCTCCCCTCTCGGTTCCATTGCTTTCCTCTTCCTCATATCTTTCCAATTTATTTTTTTCTGCTCACTCTCTCTATCTCTCGCTCTCCGCTTGCCCATTTTTACTGTTCATCCAACTTTTCCTTCACTACCCCTGCTTCTTCCTCCCTCTCCCCTCCTTTTCTATTCCCCACCCCCACATAACACACACACACACACACACACACACACACACACACACACACACACACACACACACACACACACACACACACACACACACACACACACACACACACACACACACACACACCTCGCCCCCTCCCGATCCTCTCACCCTCCTTTAGAACAGAGAGCCCTGGGTTGGGCGACAGCAGCAGCTGCAGAAGGAGCAGCTGCTCTATGTGTGCATTTATATGTGCAGTGTGTGTGTATACATGCCACAGCTTGTCCCCCTCCACCAGGCTGTTTGGGCAGGGTTGGTCCCAGTAGGGTACCACAACCGTGCCAACAGCTCACCAACCAACCAGGCGCTTCTCTAGCAATACTCACAAACACACACACACGCAGCCATGAGACTCATACGCACAGACACACGCGCACCACACAATTTCACACACATTCATATTCAAATACACTCCTTTTGAATGAGAAAATCAGTGAATCAGTCACTTCTGAGCTTCACTAAAATGTATGGAAATAAACGGTCACAGCTTCCATGACTCATCCATCCCCCTTGTGACGTTTGTGACGGACAAAGTGTAATTCAGAAATACAATGTAAAGTGGTGAAGAATGAAGCAGGTGCTTTATATGAGAAACACTTGATCACAAGCGCGCACTCAGAAGTCTTTTCACACAGTGGGCTCCAAGGTTTATTGCCCAGGGCGATGTTAAGCTGAACTCTCCCGGTGTCTGAGGGTGAAGGGGGATCATCACATTTCATAGTCAATGGATGGTCGTCTGAGGCTTTCATCCTGTACGGAGGCGATTTCCATTCGGCCTCCTTGCAGCACAGAAACGCCCCTCCTCAGCCCTCCTACGTACACACAAACACCCCATCATCAAATTATAGGTGTTTTTTAAAGCTTTCTCAAGTTGCCGTAGCCTTTGTTTGGCTACTCTAATGAGAGATAGGCCCGGGGCAATGATTTATCACAGGTAAACAAACAAAGCTATATAGGCTAATGTTTGCTTTAGATAGCTGCAGAGACGTCGGTATACAGGGGCCTGGTTGGATATGACTTCAACTGGAGGAGAAAGAAGGAACGAGAGCAACAGGAAAATAAACCATTAGGAGAGAGAGAGAGAGAGAGAGAGAGAGAGAGGGGGAGAGGGAGAGAGAGAGAGAGAGAGAGAGAGAGGGGGAGAGAGAGAGAGAGAGAGAGAGAGAGAGAGAGAGAGAGAGAGAGAGAGAGAGAGAGAGAGAGAGAGAGAGAGAGAGAATTAATGACAGCAAGACAGACGCAGACAGAAACCGAGAAGGGTAGCGAGCAGCGAGAGATTGGTGCTATCATCCAGTTAGCGGCTGGTGCTGAGGGAATACTGTCTTGTCATCGGAGCCAGCCATGCAGAAGGGGAAGCAAGCTCTTCTATTGCACCTTGGCGTCTGTCTGTGTCTGTGTAGCACCATCTTATTGCCTTGTCGCAGTCTACGTTGTCTGACCATGCTTCCCCACTCTTCCAGATGCCTACTTTCATGTTTGTCCTTTCTCTCTCTCTTTTGTTAGCTTCTCATATATATGTTTCCCAATTTACCATTCTTTTTTTTTTTTTTTTTTTTTTTTTTTCTTTTTTTTTTTTTTTTTTTTACCTTGTCTGCACACATATTATTGAATTATACCATGACGGTAGAAACCAAAAGTGTATATATGTGCATTATTACTATATGTAATATATACATATATATACGCACACATATGCGTACACATACATAAATATACACATACAAACCCAGTGTTTTTTTTTTTTTTTTTTTTTTTTTTTTTTTTTTGGGGGGGGAGGGGGTGGGGGGGGGGGGGTGACGACATCCGCTGCCAATCCAGGAAGCAGGAACACACGGAGACACACGTCAAGCACTGGAAATCTGCAACAAAAAAACCACAAACAAGGCACGAAACCGGCACGGAGCCAACCAAAACACGAACAGCAATCGACCTAAATCTTGAGATCTGATCGCAGTCTGAGCTAAGCTATCGCTACCGCTACCTAAACCCAAAAACTAGAGAGCCAGCATGCAGGTGAACAAGCCAGTGTGTATGTCTATGTGTGTGTGTGTGTATGTATATGATCATGCGTGTGTGTGTGTGTGTGTGTGTGTGTGTGTGTGTGTGTGTGTGTGTGTGCATGTGACTAAATGACTATATGTGTGTATGTGTGTGTGTGTGTGTGTGTGTGTGTGTGTGTGAAATAAACCAAACAAAGCTCCACCTGAAGTGTATCTATAGTGGGGGAGGGGGGGGAGCGACCCCGCCACCCGCGAGACCAGAGGCCGACAAGGAAGAGCCCGGAACCCAGGCCACCGGCAAACCCCACAGAGGGGAGAAGTAGGAGGGAGGCAACCCACCGCCTGCGAGGCCCCCCCCCCGCCCGGCGGCGGCCGAGGGGGCCCGCGGGCGGGGCCCCCACGGCGCGGAAAGAAGCAGCCAGGGATCCCGCGGCGGCGGACCGCGACCCAGGCAATCCCCGGCCACCCGGTCCGGGCCGGACACGCGGCCAGGAGGCCCTCACCCTTCAGGCCAACGACCCCCACCCGGCAGGGGGCCAGCCTGCCCGGAGAGACAGAGCCGCCCCGGCCGCCGACGCGGGCAGGCGCACCCGTCCCCCACGAAAGTGGCCCTCCAAGACCAGAGGGGCGCCCCGCCGTAGAGGCAGCGGGGGGGACCGGAGACGGGCCCGGAGAGAGGGAACCCCCCAACAAGGCGACACCCGTGCAGGCCCGACAACGGAGGGCCCCAGACCCAGGCATCCCATTCATTCATCCATTCACCTATCCGATACCTATACTAATAATAATATAATATACATAATAATAATAATAATAATACTAATAATAATAATAATAATAATAATAACCATCTTTGTATAATATAATATTGATAAATTATTAAGTTTTTGATGTCCTGCCAATGGAGGCTCAAATCCTCCATGGCAGGACCCTTCCATACCGCATTCTCACCGACACAGACATACAATCACGCACCGTTTCCCCCTCCCCGGGGGGGTCCAGCACCGCCAGAAGGCACCCCAGGCTGCACGGCGGGCCCCGCCAGGCCCGGGTAACCCGACCCACCCGTCCGAGGCCCAGGCCGGTGAGGGAACGCGGGTGATGTGGGACCCCCTCCCGCCCCTTGTGTTGAGTGCATGTGATTAATGCCATAAAAACAGGGAGGAGGGAGGGCCAAGTATCGATTGACACCGACCCCCCCCCCTCCCGAACTACGTGTCCTTGTCAAGTGTATTTATAAAGTGTTGAATGTGCAGTGTCTAATTTGCTGTTAAAACCGTGAGGCGGGGAGTGCCGGGCCATGCGGGACAGTGCCCCCCACGACCCGGACCCCCCGCCTTTTGCCTATGTGCGTATGAATCGTGTAGGGGGGGCAAGAGGGGGAGCGGAGGCCGAAGCCAGGAGGCAGGACCAGCAAAGCTGGCCCTGATAAGACACCCGCGTCCCCCCACCGGCCATCCAGTAGACGGGGGCCGGCCCCCCGAGCCGGGCCAGGGCCCCGCCGTACCTCCACGGGCGCCCCCGGAGCCGCCGGAGCCCCCAGACGGAGGGGGAAACGGTCCAACATCCTCCCATTCATACTGACAACATAAGACATAGATACCTGGGAATGGCGCCACCCCCGCCGCCGCGCCCGCCCGTGCACCCCCCGGTCAGGGGAGGCCCGATCTCCGGACCCGGCCCCACCCCCCCCCCGAGGCCACCCCGGCGGACACCCCAAGGGTCACGGAGTCCCCACATCCGCAGGGGCACTTGGCCCCCGCCCAGCGACGGAGGACCAAGGCAGCAATGCCCCCCCCAGCGCAGACAGCCACCCCCCACCCAGGCAGGACCGGGCCCTCCGGGTGGGACCCCCACGTCCACGGCCCAGCCCCCCCCAGGAGGCCCGGAGACGCCCAAGCCACCGCCCCCCGCCCGAGCCCTCCCCAGCCACCCCCCCCCACCGCCATGAGGTACCCCCCCCCACAGGCCCCCAAGGCCCCCACCGGCCAGGGACAGGACCCCGCGGCCCCACCCACCGCCCCCCAGGGGCCACCAGAGGCCCGCGCCCCAGACCCCCCAAGCCGACCCCCAACCCCAAGGGCTACGAGATCACCCCCCCCCCGCCCCCACTAGGTAGCGAGGCCAATAATCGGGGACCACAGAGAGTGCAATTCAGCCGAGTGTTGTTCAGTGGAGGCAGACATTATCTCACTACTAATATGATCTGATAAAAGATTCCTAAAATGGTTAATACATAAACTGGATTTTTGTTTCCAATTTACTAGAATGGTTTTCTTTGCGATACATAAGGCAGTAAGAACCCGGTGTGTCCAATTAGGATCTATTTGAGTGTCTCCCAGGTGACCTAATATACACACCGTGGGGCACACTGGGATTCTGTGGTCGATCCATGTGGATAAATCCTCACAAATCTCCTTCCAGAACCTCTGTACCGGTGTACAGAACCATAAAGCATGCATATAATTATCTGGGGTGTTCTCTGTGCACTGTGAACAGATATTAGAGGTGACAAAGCCCATCTGGAACATCCTTTGTCCAGTATAATGTATTCTATGAAGAACTTTATACTGTATAAGTTGTAATTTACCAATTTACCATTCTACCATCCTATTTTTTTTTCTTTCCACCCTTCCAAACGTCAACACCACATACCCCAGTTAATTTTCCCTGACTTTCTTTCTTGCTCCCTTTTTGCTTGTCACGCTTCAACGCTCATGTGGGAACTCCAGTATCATGCCTGTGGTGTTGTACTCTTGGCCTGGGGGTGTCAATTCTTAGGCCCAGAGGGGTGCAGGTCTCCTTGCATCTGCAAGCCAGAGGTACTGGACAATGCGCTGGACTGGAAGGATGAACAGCTGGAAGGTTGGAGGCCAGAGGCCACAGAGGTCAGAGCCATTCAAAACCACGGGTCTCGGCTCAGAGGTATGGGCTGAAAGAGGATCATGCTTCTGGAGGAGAAAAAGAGCTCTTGTGTCTCCGTGGCTCACAAAGGATAACAGCGACGCAACCAGCTGAGCAGGCTTTCCAAAACAACACCCTAGTCGCCCTCTTGTCATGCAATTACCCTTTCTGTATTTCCATGCACAGCAACAGAAATTATTACATTTGTGCTGTAGCGTAGCGATAATATACAGTGTTTATTTTTAATAAACCAGCTGTGCCTGTACATATATCTGGAGCTGCGCTAGTGATATATAATACTTGGTTATGGAGTGTTCATCTTTCACATTTATGGTGCTCATATCGGTAGGGGAAGAAGTCAATAACTTTCAGGGCCTTGTGCAGAGCCACTAAGCCATTCCCTGGTCTTGCGGTATTGAAAAACAACTTTTTTTGATTAGTAAATAGTGGAGCATGCCCTTCAGGGTACTTCTCAGGACTAGGAGGGACGTAAAGGTTAATCTTCAGTTTATTGCCACCAGCAGTCAGACAGATAGTATCTTTTAAAATTCCTTGTCAGGGGCTATTGATCCGCTGACGTCAGGAGCCCTTAGACATGGCATTTCTTGTTTCCTATGCTACCTAACCCATTACAGGACTATATATGTCCGAGCTATTCGGGAAGATCCTGAGCACAGTGCATGACATGGCTGATAAATTAGTCCCTTTAGATTTTCTTTTTAGAACGTTGGTTCTCTACTTACAATTAATTTTGCTCTTGATTTTCATTTTTACTCATACTTGTATGCATAATTCAGTTTCTTGGAAAGCAAACACAGTCAAGTCAGTGACTGGAAGGATGAGGCGGACTTTCCCTGCTGCAATGAGCCATCACCTCGCGTTATTGGGCCTATTAATCTGAGAATGTATTTTATTTGAGGAGGACAATGGGGTGAGCGATCAGAGTGGCGAATGCTCTGCTTCTCCTTTTGCCTTCCTCTCGTCTTCTGTGTCTTCTTTAGATGCTGGCTCGTGATGGGAAATCTATACAGTGCGAGAGGCCAATTTAAGTTGCTCCAACAGTGCGGTTTTGAAGAGCAAGCAGTCGGGTAAACACAGTGAATAACGCCTCCACTCTAAATGAATTTTAGCATGAGGATGTGTGAGAGAGTGCTGTTTTTCATCAGCTGTCTTCCAAGACTTTGCTGGAAATACAGGAGAGAGGACCTCGAAGAAATTAATTTTATGCAGCTTGCACTCTTTTCCTTAAGCTATTCAGTTCTATCTTCACTTCTGTCCCTCTGTCAGTAAATGTCAAAGTCTCTATGTATAACCCAATCATTACATTCAGTACAGGGTCTGCCCATTGAGCACACAATATGAGTATAATCCCTGTTTAAGGTTTTTATATAGGTATATATATTTTATATATAGCTTGACTATATGTATATATATATATATATATATATATATATATATATATATATATATATATATATAGTCAAGCTTATGGCATTTATAAGCTTCATTCCTGTTGAGGATATGGTGTATTAGGCTTAGTGGGCTGCAATTAATTCACTGCCTTCAGGGCCTCTCTGGCTTTGTATGAGAGGTCAGACTGGGTCAGGCCAGATTTTTTTTTTTTCCTTAGAGTAAGCAGCACAAGGTTTGTGTTGGATCAGATGAGACTGGGCTAATTCTCTCCAGCAGCTGGTCCTTTTCACTCACTGTTTACCCTCTAATGCAAAATCTGCTGCTTTGCCCTGCCTTCCTATAAAGAAATCTCTTTACACTTCCACTGACCAAATTTAACAATCGTCTTAATTAAAAGCTGAACCAATTCTTTCTTCTCTTTTTTTTTTCAGATGTATTGATTCAGTTGTGGGCATTTGGTCTGCAGCAAGCAAGAGCTCCAGATTGGACTCTGCTGAATCTAAATTGAGTCGTGTCATGTATCTTCGAGCCAACCACTTTCTTTGGTTTCTAAGCCACATCATTATCTTTGGTGTCTCTTGTTTTGCCTCCCCCTCTTTGGCAGATTTAGCTGAAGCTGAGCAGCTTCTCTGGTTATTTGGTTACTTACTCGGTGGGTCAGCCAGTTCTCTGCGGCCACCACCTCTGCATTTGGGAGTTGTTTGCTAAATGCTGTGTCATCGGAGCTTTGCTGTCTTGCCCCAGAGCAGGCTAAGTCTAAACACTGCACTTTGTGGCTGAAAGGCCATCTGTCATGGGAGGGAATCCGGCTTCTTCTCCAAAAAGCATAAACAGGGGCGGGCTGTTAAGCCGCGGTGCAGCTCACTGTCATGGAAATGCCCCATCTGAGCATGGCTCAGGCCCTAATCCTGCACCCTCCCACTCTTGCAGCTGCTTTTTAGGGGTGTATGGTTGCCTGTGCATGCTCTCTGTCTGCCTAACTGAGAGAGAGGGGCCTTATGAGTAACATTCAATCAGAGATGACTGGTCAGCTTGTTAGCTTGTGGTTTACAGCATCCACGAATAAGCCTAAGCCTGTCACTGCACATACCCTGACCTGACTTAATGGATTTACACACAAAAAGATAAGCAATGTATCTAAAATGTACGTATGGAGATTTATCGGTCACATTCTCAGACAGGATTACCTTTTAAATTGTTTCATGTACAGATTAAATATTTAAAGCATGTTTGTGTCATCTCCATACATCAAGCTGAGTGTCAACATCTGTTTGTCCAATAAAGGTGTACTTTGTCACTGCCTCATAGATCTATTTCATTTCACATATAGTTTCCATTTGAAGGCTATCTACAGCAACAGAAAAGGCGGTCTTAAGTGTTCATAGTAAAACACCTTTTTTTTTTAAATCCATGCGCTCGGGCCTCAAAGCTGCTAAAGAGGAGCAGCTGAGGAAGGCAGAATATCCTTATATTTCATATGTGATTGGAGAGATTTATGTGGGGTAATTATTGGGGCTGCGTCTGCCAACCCAGGGAGAATCAATTCTTTCAATCAATTCCACTTTTAAGAGGATAGGCCAGATTACCAGAGCCGAGGCCCGATGTGGACAAGGGGCCCGTTAATAGGTCGCTAAAATGTGTGTTAAAACCTCTGATTGTAGCCAATGGAAGATTCCTTTGAGATAAGACATTTTGCCCTCCATTTCTTGCCTCCAGTCTATTTGCTCTCTTGCTTCTTTCTCTTCTTGTCTCGCTGCCACTTTTCCCCAAAATAAATGATTTGCTCAAGCCGACTCCCGTTATTGAGAAGTGCATCGAGAGTTATTTGTTTCTGGTGACCATATTGACAATATTTGCAAACTATCAATGATTTATTGAATTCCAGGAGACGGTGAACGTAAGCATTTTATGAAACAAAAACCAAACTCCTGTGTCAGTTTTATCATGTTATGTCAATTCATTGAATGGCAGATTTCTCACACAGGGGTTTTAGATAAGAAAACAGTCTTTTTCAAAATGGCTCATGAATACATTTCTGTAAATTATCCAGAAACCTGTGAGGAGCTTTGTGCATATACATACATTTGGAAGAATATTGTATATGTGTTTATATGGTGGGGATTTGGTACATTGTTCAGTGTCTGTGGCTTACATCAGATAAGGTTGAGGATCAGTGACAGGATAGATGGGAGCGCTAACCTAGGCTTAGCCACTGTTTATTTAGACATAGCAGCGGGCTGGAAAGTCAACAGTCAGAAGGGCAACGAATGCACGCCGGCACCAGAGAAACCTGAGACCAGAGACGTATAGTGGTGTCCAACATCCCAGAGAGGAATTTCTGGCCAGAGATCAGTTTTGTGTGTCACCGCTTTGGGAGTTAAACTGCATAGAAGTAGAATTGATTGCTGATCTCAGATCCACAACTCCGCTCTGAAAGACAAGGTAAACACAGACCCTGAGCGTGGTAGCCTGGTCAGTGTTACTAACACTCGCCAGGAGGAAGGTCACAAGAGTTCTGTCAACAGTCGAAGCAACAATCCACCGCAAACCTTGTGCAAGTTCACAAGGAAGTAAAGAAAAGACAACGTAAAGGAGTCAATACCACCCACCACTAGCAAAGCGACCTAAATTAGTCTATAATCACTGCATAGGTGATTAAGGTATGTGTTGGAAGTGTTGGAACATCTGAGTTGAGACAGAAGGTGTATTTCCTGTTACATGCTTTTATTGTCAAATTCAATATTCGTGTCTAAACTCATTAACAGCAGTGCTTTAGATGCAGAAAATCATGAACAATAATTATGTGGGAATCCTGCGTAAAATGCAAAATGAGCATTTCATTCATCTCACAACAGCATTTAGTGCCTGTAGGCCTCTACTGTACCACCATACAATTAACTAGTTCAAGATTTAGTGCTTGGCTCGAATGCTGGCGAGAGCACTTCCTTCAGCAGTGATTTTACTTTCAGACATGTTAATCACAGATCCTGATGACTCCACCATAGATTTCTAACAGTGGCACTGTCTGGATATTGCTCTGCATGGCTAAAAATAACTTCTGAAGGACCTCTGGTGATTTCGTGGAAAGATTCTGTGATCATAGAGCTGGCTCCTATTGAACTATGAAGTTGGAACCACCTCTAAGGCTTCTTTTCCTTTTTACAGCATGACAGAAAGTTGATTTTGAACAGGAATTTTGTTTTTAAGTAATAGCTGATTGATTATATGAATGATGTTGAAGATGGAGTATTTTTTTCCCTTTTAATTTGCAACTCTCCTCTCGCCACTCTCTGGCACATACCTCTGAGACATCTGTAGAAAGGTTGGTATTAGCAAGTGAAAAGGTCCATAAGACAAGGCTGTGCATTATGTATTCACAGCATTTCTATGAAATGCAGCTGCTGTCATTCTTGCTCGCTGGTAATCTACTGGCAGCATTTCAGACAGAAAAAGGAGTTCAATCTAAAGGAGACACATAGGCTACTTTTAGATCTACTATACCATACCCTGCATATTTAAAAACTCACCATGTCCTCCACCCAACGAAACATCAAATGCAAGGAGGTGTCACATCTGTCAGAAATGGATGAGCCAACTGTCTGGTAGAAAGACACACTAACAAGTGAGCTGTGTTAATAAGCATGCTTTTTTTCTTCTTCTTCTTGCCCAGAGGCAACACAGACATGGAGTAAACAGAGTATTTGATCACTGAGAGTTGTTGTGTTGTTTCTACTTTATAAAATGAGTCACTTTTTTTCAGCAACATCCCTACAAATGTGCACAAATCCAAAAGATCCTCACTAAAAAAGTGATAATTAAGTACACCAGAAATTCTCGAGAGTTGTATTTTTTGAAGCACTGGCTTATCAAATCTTTTACACTCTTGTGTCACAAGCTTAAAACCGTCTGCCTGATGTTGTGAAGATCGCTCTTGCAAAAAAGCATAGACAGAGAACCTTTGGTCTTAGTATTTTGGTGTGAGATGCTGTGGATTGTGGTGTGGGTTCGACTCAGGTCTGTCCTGTTGCAGATGCTCAATCAAACTGGATTCAGGAGAGTTTGAATGCTGTTTTCTTGAGCAGCTTTTGCAAGAGTGCAGGGAAGTTTTTAAAATGTTATGGGCAGATTTCATACAGCCTGGCAACATAAGATAGCTGAATTCTGATTGAAAAAAAACTCTAACCTAAAAACAACAGGACTGGAAGCAAGATATGACATGAATAGAATATGAATACTTGTATATATTTAGGGAAAGTAAATTAAAAATTAAATTAACCTTTATCATAATTATGATCATGATTTCTGGTTATGTTGGGCCAGCAGAGAAGGCCTTGCTGGCCCTGACGGCCCATCATCTGATAAAAATGTATTCTTATTAAGATATTACTTCTTTTGGATCACATAAATACTGGCACCATAATGTTTTCAGAAGTAACTCTTCAAAAACATAACATAAATAGGCTGAAATACCACACATGGCTCATTTGCTAGTTTCAAATTAGGTTATATTGGCTTATACAATTTTTATACTAAAAGTACCTCATAACAGGTTTTTAAATGCACACTCGCTAAAATCATTTAGGATGTGAGGTAGAGCCTGACCATAGAACCCCAGAGCTCCCTTTCCCCAGCCACTTCATTCACCTCCACTATAGGTACTACTTGTTCCCAGGCCAGCCCACAGATATAAACCACTTTCACACAGACATTATGATATGAAGACACGCTGGAGATCTCCTCTTTATTCCATGAAGACACATCCAGGTTTCTAATCACAGGAGCAGGGTATTTAGTATGCAGTACCTTACATCAAGTGGTTTAGTTTGTAATATGACCCATCCAGCAGGTCTCTGCCTCCTTAACCAATGTGGACAAAAACTGGTGGTATTTCTTTTTTTTTTTTCCAGCATTCTCAGCTTGCTTGTCACTCAGCCAAGGATTGTGCTGGGTGCACATCTTTGGATCATTTCACCCCAATTCTGTCCCTATTCTTACCTCCCAAGGAGGAACAGCAGCGTAGCAGCAGGGGAACGAAATGTCACACTGCTTCCCTGTGTTGGGCTTCGCTGTGTTTCACTCAGCACAAACCAGAGTAATAAATATGCTACAGAGCAGAACAAACTGGCTGTGTGAACGGGGCTATTATCTTGCCAACAAGTCCATCTTCTGGGGGGAATATCCCACCCTAGAAGGTGTCTGGCAGGCCCCTTAAACCGCCTCACCTGGCAAATGACCCAAAAAATTGAGCTGTAAGTACAAGCTGCAGAAATGAGCTTTCTCTACTTGTTAAAACAAGCTGATTAAATCTTGTCTCATTGCCAGCAGTAGCATGTTTAGTCTGGAATTACATCTAAAAACATTACCACCTCCTAGAGGACAATATGGAAAGCTACACAATATGTCGGAATAAGAGTGCTATGATATTTAGTTTGTGTTGAAGTACCATTTGTGAGATAATTAGGCTGGTTAATTATTTCTGAATGGACTGTGGATGTTTACAGTCTTATTTTTAATGTACATTTTTTATGTCAGTTCCAAAACCTCCATATCAAACCTTATGCTTGATAGATATCATTCATGAAACAAAAAGTGAGCTGTGCCCCCTCTTGTTGCAAATATTCCACTGCTCTCAATGAAATTTGTGAATTCCTAGTTTCCCTTTCCATCAATGCCAACTGAAGTACGAGCCAATACATTTCAGCAAATACTTTGATGTCGGATATTTAAGGCCCAAGCACTTACAGTGCGAAGGCCCTATTGTATCTGTAGAAATTTTCCTTATTTTTCCTTTTCCTTATTTTTCTTCTTCCGATGAAATGAGGGCCTTTTTGCCCCCCTAAACGTGCCCCAAAAGTCACCAAATTTTGCACGGAAGCCAGGCCTGGCGATAAATTTGATATTTAACGGTTTGCATTAATGGGCGTGGCAAAATGGCTCAACAGCGCCCCCTAGAAAAATGTGTGCCTCAAGCCCCACATTACGGTTTGACGTACATCCATGAAAATCGGTACACACCTGTATCAGGTCGCAACTTAAAGAAAAGTCTCTTTGCGCCATAGCCAAAACCGAACAGAAAGTCGGCCAATTCAATTAATCGTGTAATTTTGGCGCAAATTATGTCATTCCTTCGGCAGTCAATACGGCCCGAACCATAATGTGCACCAGGTGTGTTATAAATCAAAATGTGCGTCTCCATCCTGCGACGACGTGCATTACTTTTCTCAGTAAAAAGCATTACGGTTGCGACGATAGACGCCAAAAAGGACGCCCCCCCTTTCATCTGATTGGTCCATACAGAAAAAACTTTGTGCCTCAAGCTCCACAATACGGTTTAACGTACATGCACAAAAATCCGTACACACCTGTATCATGTCGCAACTTAAAGAAAAGTCTCTTGGCCCCATGGCCGAAACCGAACAGGAAGTCGGCTATTTTGAACATTTTGAATTAATCGTGTAATTTTGGTGCAATTTATGCCATTCCTTTGGCAGTTAATACGGCCCGAACCGTAACATGCACCCAGGTGTGTTATACATCAAAATGTGCGTCTCGATCCTGCAACGACGCGCATTACTTTTCTCAGTCAAAAGCGTTACCGTGGTGACGATAGACCCCTTCATCTGGTTGGTCCATATTTGATAGTTCCTACTTTCTGCCATAACCTTTGAATGGTTTGACATAAAGACTCGTGGGTGGTGTCATTGGACTCGGTATTGAGTACTTGACCTTCATTGGCATGAATTAGCCCCGCCCCTTCTTCTGATTGGTCGATATGTGATAGTTCAGATTTTCTGCAATAACTTTTGAATGGTTTGACATAAAGATTCGTGAGTGGTGTCATCGGACTCGGTTTTGAGTCCTTGAACATAATTGCTGCAAATTAGCCCCACCCCTTGATCTGATTGGTCGATATCTGATAGTTCCTACTTTCTGCCATAACTTTTGAATGGTTTGATATAGAGAGTCGTGGCTGGTGTCATCCGCTAAATGTTCAGGCGTGAAGAATCTACATGCAAGTCATACAAGCTTCCACTGCAGCACGCCTGAACGTGCACAAGGGTGCGAGGGCCCGTTCATCGCTGCTTGCAGCTTTAATTTCTCATTTCATTCAAAAAGCAACTGCTGGTTTAGAAAAAGGCTATACATAAAATATTAATAATATTGGACAAAATATCCCTCGATCAATTTTATGTGCTCTGATTGCCTGTCATCAACCCTGGACGCATCAACATAAACTTAGCCTTCAGTCCTGGATATTGGCTGCTACAGCTGCCGCTGTTTGACCCAAGCGACAGCAGTATTTATTCAGACAGGCTTGGCCTTCGCAAAACACACAACCCCACAACTGCTCCTTCATTTTCTGCTTTATCCAATTCTGTGAGGTGCCCCAATTTATGTGTCGCGTCAGCTTTAAACAGATCTGTCAGCTCCTGCTTCAGTTCTTTCATTGTGCTTCTTGTGTTGTGTCTTTTCAGTTTGAGCTCTCTGGTGCCGGCGTGCAAGATTTGAAGAGTTTACCTCGAAGATGCACTGATGAACGGTTTTGTGCCCCCGGATTTTTGTGTCACTGCTAAATGTGTGTTTGCATGGCCATTAGCGAGACCCACTGAGGGATGAGTTGCACATGTTCCCTGACCCCCTACACAGTCATTGAGAGTGTTGTCTCGCACGCACACAAAAACACACACATACAGGCTTATTCTATTATGTGGTTTGAACTGTTCCAGACCAACCATCACGTTATAGACTGCACTCCACTTCTGCACGCAGTTTGCATTGATGCAAGACTACAAACACCATGGAATGCATCATCATGTCAAACTATAATTAAAAACTGTAAGTTGGTTGTAATTTAAAAAGTGAAAAAAATGCTCAAGCTCAGTTTTATTGTGGATGCTTAGAGGACGGAAGATGCATGGAAGACACATGTCTCCCAGTTCTAATGTCTCCCAGGACAGCCTTCCCTACCCTCATTACCAGAGAGCTGCTTAATGACAACGTCGATATTGATCACTGCTAAGTGAAGCACTGGAGTACTACGTGGTTACTGGACCTAGCACCGGGGTAGGCATCCAATGATTTTCTTTTATTTAAACTTTCCTCATCCCTCATTCATTCCATTTTGCATTCTGGAGCAAAGTCCCGACTCAGCAATATTCAGATCCAAGCTTCCTGGGCTTTCATCTTCTTTACAACTCTTTCATTTCCTCTCCAGATGCCTCCTTGTTGTCCTATTGGGCACTATTTTTGCTTTAGTTATTGACCGGGATGGTTCTTTGTGGAAGTGAATGTGCCCTGTTTTTTCAGCCTGATTTCTATGCTGACTTAAGTCAAGAGATAATTGCACAGTAATGTGGAGTAAACATGGGTTTGAGGAGTAAAGGAAAGAGTTCGATAAATAATCTGTTACGAAAGAAGTGTCCCATACAGACGCAAGAAAAATTGATTGCATTAACTTGCACTAGCTCTGCAGGAAACAGGCTTTCATCTTCAGATAAGTCCGCAAATGTACTTCCTCTCAAACCAAGATACTGCACCTGTGTGTTGATCAACAATTATTGATTATCCCTCTTGCTAATTGGGCCCAAGTTAATTACTAGCAATTAAAATCATGAATGATGCATAAGCGAGGCTGCAATAAACATTTAAGTGTTGGCTCCACACACCTTCATGTAAACATGCATGCATTCCAATAAGATCTACCTTACACAACTCATTAAAAACGGTCTCACACATGCAGACTTGATTAAATTTTAAGTCCCTGACATTGCAACACTGAACCGTGTAAACTGCCACTACCAGTCTAATAATTTGATTTACATCACTTCAAGCACAATCCGATTCAGCTGAGGTTAAGAGAAAATGACAGAGAGAAAAAGAGAAGCGTGACTTTACTTCATCCAGGGGTAACCCGTTTTTACCTGAAGCTATCAGGTTCTTTTACTCCAAAGTCTCGCTGCTGCCCCGATAAGCTGTGCTACTTCCCCAAACCCAGGTCGCATTCCTTTTGATCAGGCCTCAAGTTCAGCCGAGCGTGGCTTTCACCTTTTAGCCTTTCTGTTCTTAAGCTGGTTTGTGGCTGCCTCTACTCCCAAACTGCAACAACAGGAGGAAATGAAGGAAGTTTTGTCGACTGGCACCTTATCTGGTCAGGGTCAGTGCAGTGATCCCTGCAAATTAGCCTCAAACCTGACTGTGTGCGTGTGGGTGTGCGTGTGCGTGTGTGTGTGTGTGCGTGCGTGTGTGTGTGTGTGTGTGTGTCTGCCTGCTTCCAGATGATTAGATGAAGTCTGAATATTTTTGGTGTCTCTGACACCAAAAATATTCTCTGACACTAGTATACTAATATAGTATATACTAATATACTCTGACATTAGTTGGATATAAGTCATTACATGTTCAAGAATATATGGATTGTGTTTTGATGGTCTTGATGGTCAAGTTGGATATCCAAATTTGGGTGGGATTCAGTGGTCGTGTTTTATACAACCCCAATGATTTGTTGCATGCTTTTGGTTGTTCCTGCTGACCCAATGATGATATAATGAAGGTCCAACATGTATTTTTATATGCTATTTATAGAATAGAATAGAATACTTTATTGTCAATATACCTAGGTACAGTGAGATTGAAAGCAGTATCACCTCTCCAGTACAAGACAGTGCAAACAATAAGAAATATAAGAATATAAGAAATATAAATACCGTAGATGACCATTTAGTAGCCCGGGCGTTTAATATGCTAAATCCACTTGGACCCCAGGCGTTTATAAGAACCAGGCGGGTATTTGCACCAGGCTACAATTTATTTTTGCAATGAGCAGCACCAGACCATTATAAAGAACACATGAGATCACCATAGTACCACTGGAACTAAAATTGTACACACTGTACACAACACAACACCTCACGACGAGCTCCCGATCACGAATCGTGAGGTCGCAAGAAAATCAAGCGTGTTTGAAATCCTGGTCGCTCCTCGTGAAGGAATCACAGTTGAAGCAGCTGCGACCCGATTTGACTCATCCTTTCACAGAGAGCATGCACAATCTCTGATGTTACGTCAAAAACTATTAATTGTAGTTTAAGTTTTGCAAATTCACATTACAAATCATGTTTTAATAGCAAAAAAAAGCGCATTTGCACGTATGGTGCGTGTCGCCGCGTACCCTGCGCTGTAGGCTCTGCGTTGGTGTAACGCGGAACCATAAATCAGCCTTACGGTGTACCCTGCACCGTAGGCTCTGCGTTGGTGTAACGCGGAACCATAAATCAGCCTTCAGTGTGTGCGCTGTCTGCTGAACTCTTTTTTCTCTTCTCACTTTGCTGGGACGCCGGGTTCCTCCACAGACACAAAGACACAACTTTTGCGGTACGCGTTCTTTGTTGTGTCTAAAAATGATTCGCAGTGCACACACCCAATCAGAAACGGTACAGATATTTGGGGATTTTAATATATAAAAAGTTTAAATTATAAATAATAAAGAAGGCGGAGCAGAGCGGTGACAACCTTTATGAGCGAGGAACGGAAATTCTCGCCGCTTCACTCCGCTCACATGCTCTGATATACAAAGACAGTTTGTCTGTGTAACGGCGACACACGGAGCTGATCAGAGCAGTATGAACGATACTGTACACAATACAATGCAAATACAGTGTTATTACCAGGTTATTACTGGTAGTCGCCCGGGCGTTTAATTGAACCGGCGTTTATTATGCCAAATGGGCTCGGACCCCCGGCGGCTATTAGAGCACAGGCGCGTATTTGCGCGCGGGCGACTATTTGGTCATCTACGGTAATATAAAATATAAAAAAGGTTAAGGTGCATTTATGTAAAAACAAAGCCGAATCCCATATACAGGATGCAATAAAAAATGAAGTCAAAAATAAAAACCTGTGAATAATACTCCCTTAACACTTCCATAACATTTTATCGCAGGAGTGTCCAACTCCAGTCCTCGAGGGCTGCTGTCCTATTTTAGATGTTTCCCTGCTTCAGCACATCTGATTCAAATGGATGTGTCATCAGACTTCATCATAGACTTGTGGTGACTTTGATGAGAAGCTGATGATCCATCTGGGATATTCACCCTTGAGAACCGAAATTGGGCATTCCTTCTTTCGAGGTAAGTTGTAGCCAGGTACTGCTAACCATCAGCAATGGCAGTTGGACCATGCATTTTGACATTTTGTGCTGTTGCACAACTTAAATTGGAATTCATCTCATTTCTGCAACCTGTATGTACTTTCTGTGAAAGTGCAGCAAGGGCCTATTTGCACAGGATTAATACAACCTCCGAAATTCAGGTGACTTATAATGATAATTATGAGAAAAGCTCTTTACTATTGGAGTTATTATTATAAGTGTCTCTTTCGACAGGTGCTTAAAACTATGAAATAGTTTTTTTTTTCCTATAGCTATGAATGACACTCACATTCATTTCAGAGGGCAGCTGTAATGTCTGCATGCCTTACCGCTTCATCCTCAGAATCAAAAGGCTGATGCACTTTGAAACACTTTAACAAAGTTTGATCCATTATCAGTAACAGCTGACATCACTTGGTTACAAGGTCCAAAAGATGATCGCATCTGTTCATTTTAAGTACCATCATATAGATGTGTTTCCCTCGTATGTGTTTGAACTCTACAGCAGCTTTTCTCACAAAGCCGACATAACCTGTTAATCCTAAAAGTCAGCATCCACAGAAAACTTATTGTACAGCTCTTGGAAGTTGTGAAGAGATAGTCCTAGAATGAGTCTTGGTAACCATAAATGATTTAAGTAGACAATACCGTTCCTGCAATCTTGCTTCCTGATTATATAAAAGCAATGAACCTATTTCCAACCACTGAATGTCCAGGACTTTCCATATGTCCATAACCAGAAGGTAAGACAGAGACACGCCTGGATGACAATCTTAACAACAATGTGGAGACAGAACAGCTGATTTTGCTGTCCTTGGTTTTCAGCTGCAGCGAGGTTACAGCCAAAGTCTGCATTGAATAAAATAATTAAAAAAAAAGGTAACTGCCAACATGCGCAGAAGGAAACCCTTCATAAGCGAAATCTGTAACCAAGTTTTTTACTTGTGCGCACATGATCAGTTACCATAGATGTGAAACATGTTTTCAGCAGTGTCATGAGGAAGGGGGATTTCGAAAATGAACTAAAATGTGCAGAATACATGTCTTTGTAGGTCCTAATTTTCTTCACATGCACTGACCACTTTCCTTAGAGTAAACCTTATGGTCAATGGCCACGGTGCTTGCAGTTGTGAAGACGTGCATCTGAAACTGAGTTTAATTAGGCTGTCATATGTGTGTTGATTTGTTGCTCCGTCTAGTTACGCTGATGGCTTAGAAGGGAAACAGCTTTGGTCTCCCATTCAGACTGCGTAACTTTCAAACAGAATGGGAAGGCAAATAAAAGCACAACCGTTCTAAATTAAACAGGCTGCATGAAGAGGGCAATTAACCTAGAATCAGTTAAAACAAGGAAATTTGATCGGGGTGATACATTTTCAGTTTGAATACATTCATTGTTTAAAGATATGTTTACTTTCAGAGTTCTAGCAGCAGTACATCTCTGCTTGCACTGCTTTGTTAACTCACATTTCTTAAAATTAATTGTGAAAAACTTGAACCTTCTTCAAACATGCAACACAGCCTGAAATTTTTCCTGACATTACCCGGAGGAACCGCGTGTAAGAGCACAATTGTCCAAATCACTTGAACCAGATACTGAGCAGACTTTCCTCTCTCCGCTGCCTAGTATAAACTCTTACAAAGTCCTGCAGGGTTCATGTGAACAGTGCCGTATCATAGGTAAAAAAAAAGTGCATATGATAAGGACAAACTGTTGGACAGTGTGTATGTAGAAAATTATTCATTAGTTTTCCTCTTTACCATTTCTCTCTCAACAAATTTGAGCTATTCAAGTTGTGAGAGACCTGTTTTTATGTTGCTGTTGTTGAACACTCAGTGCAGTTAAATGAACATCTAAATCAAGCTATTGGCAACAATCTAATCAAAGCTTAAACTGGAGTTTCAGAGAAGTCTTATTATACATGCATGAGAAGAAAATCAATTATTGAGTGAGGTGCGCTTGACTCCGCAACGCTAGGTGGCGCCACACACACTTTTGTGTTGGCTTTCTTTCGGTACAATTAGTAAACAAGCGCAAAGGAGTCTTCCTCTTTTTCTTATGTTACCTTGTTGTTGTGATGCCGTGATTTATTATTCCCGCTCCTGTGGCTCGTCACTTCCTGAAGGGGGAGTCCCTGTAGCTCGGCTAAGCGGGGGGTGCGTATACATGCCGAAATAACTCAGATTAGGACCACATTATCTGGCACTATAAACTTAATCTCAAGAGCTTCAGTTCGGTTCGACTAGAGCCTGGCTAAGGTGTATACATGGCTTTTAAAACTTAGATATCGGTCGGATTAAGGCAACGATTTGACTTTCTGTTAGTGCATGTAAACGTACTGAATGACTCTGCTGAGAGGATGTGGGGAGGAAAAGTGCTATGAAAGGAATCCACCATTCCCCTCTTCTCAAGGCTTTTGTAATTGAACATTCATTCAAAGCAATGTGGCAACTTTGGCAGATATGTTGAAAACCATCTGAGGTATAGTGTAAGGTCTCTAGGAGTTCTTCCTGCTGCCCATTATCATGCAAGACCTTTAAAGAACGGCAGCTCTGACACAGACAAAAACAACTTACTAAAGATGATTGATGTGTCTCGAGGAAATCCATCTCATAATTTCACCTTTTCAACTTGGAGACACTTCCTCCTAAAACCCATATTAAAGCTTAATTCTGCCAAGGAGAAGCAGGCGGTGTTTTAAAGAGAAGAACACATGTCTGTGAGGCCTGTTTCTCCTTATCTAGCAGCTTCAGCCTCAGCCAAAGATAGATGTCTGCCATGCCAGCATGTTTATTTTCCTAGCCGATTAGCTTCGATTAAAAGCAGACCATGTTGTCTCTCTCCTCCTATTTGTACATTTGTGTGTCTGCTTGGGTGTGTGTATGTGTGACGAGTCCTCCAAGCCTCCCTGTGTGGGTGTGTGGGTGTCCGTGTGAGAGTCTCCGTTATTTCATCTTCACTAGGCTGCACATGATAATTAAGCCATGGGGGGCTGGGAGAGGGATGGTGGGTTACAGCTTTGAGTAATTCTGCACCCCTCCTCCCCCGACGCCACCACCTGCCCCCACCCCTCCACCCCAACTTCTGTCTCCTCACATCCTACCTTAACCCCCCCTCCTCTTTTCTCCACCTCAGCTCAAATCCCACCCCAGGCTGTGGGAATTTTTTTTAGTCACACTCGGCTTGCCAGGTAAACAAGCCTGAATAGGGACGCGAGCGGAGTCCGTGGGAGCAAATAAAACGGGGGGAGGATGTAAATGGATTTATCACCAAGCCCCGTCACCTGCGTGCAATGTTGTCACCCTCCCAGTAACTTCTCCCACCATCCCTCTCTTCTCTTGAATGAGATAGACCTCTGATAACTTGGCAGTCTCTTAACACATCTGTCCAGAGCTCCACAGCCTCAGATCTACGAAATGGGGACTTTTTTTTTTTTATAAAACTATTTATTTAATCATCCACTCTTGTTCACACAGGATTTTTTCCACTCCTTCATTGGCTCTCTCTGTCATTCTCTCTATCTTACTCAATCTCTTAACTACAAAAACAGCAGTGGTAATTCCAAGAGGCAGCTGTGTCAACTTTGGCTTCAGTTGGACTGTGAATGATAACGGTGCATTACCTGCAAGCCCTTCGGCCCAAAGATGCATTCCCTGCACCTCTCCTCCCTAAATTATCTGCTGTTAATCCAGATCAAAAAGTTAAAAGCAGGTCAAGCGTGAAAGCCTTATGCTGAGTAATGAGAAGGAGACCCATGTCAGCGCATCAGTATTTGTACGTTTGAACTCATGGTTGAGCGCGTGTGTGTGTGCGCGCGTGTGAGCGTGTATGAGTGCAGACGCGGAGCCAAAGCTGTCCCAGGCCTTCTTCCTTTTTTTTCAGAAGAGACTTTCAATCCAAGGGAAGGATGAGGAGACTTAAATCAAGACCTCCATAAACAGATGCAAGGCTGTTTTATAACAAACCTCACTGCCAAAAGCAGCTTCTAAGGTTTCCATCTTGTGTCAGGGGAAATACATAGGAATACAGTGCATGGGTCTGAGAGCAAGAAAAAAGGAAAAGAAAAGAAAAAGAGACAGAGACCCAAATTTACGTCCCCTGTTGACAGCATTCAGGTGTGTGCAAAAGCAGAAAATCTATTCCAATCGATCTGGAGGAGCAGGGCTGAGGCAAAGAGATTGGGTTGTACACCACTCTTCCTCCTCAAGGGAACCTTGATCACAGTTATAGCCCCCTGTGTTAATTAACATGCTTTGACATTTCAGCATTAGCCCAGTCTCTCATCTTGGCACTCTGGCAAATGTTTTTCAGGCTCCTGAAGAGATTGTGTTGAGAGGGATGAAAGGGCATTATGGTGCAGATGCTAGAAAGGGAATAGGGTAGATGGGCAGACCAAGATGGTTCACTTCCCCTTGGGAGTCGTCCATCCACCTGCCTCTGGCTTATCCTGGCTGAATGTGTGCTTCTCTGCAATGTACAGCTATGGATGTTGCTTCTAATCGATCAATCTTTGAGGCAGCATTATCCGTCCTAATCCCAGGTTGTCATTAACACCCACAGTGTCATTTGTTATGTATAGATCTGTCGATCAATTGACTGGATAGTATACAAATGATAACAAACACATTTAAAAGCAAAGAATCAAAGTCAAGGAGAGCTATTAGAAGTAATGTGGTATGATGTTTCCTCCATTCAAGGATAAACAGTTGATGACATGGTAACCTTGGCAGAATTTAGGTTTTAAAAGGCGGGATTCCATAAGTGGGGATCTTGGGTTGTTTTACAAGGCCTCAGCTGTTCATTACCAGGACATGCCCCCCCCCCCCCCCCCCCCATGAGAATTTTGAGGAACTTTGAAGAACTAGAGGACCAAAGCAAGTCCTTGCCTTGGGTTAGGCTCTTTGGTTCTGGAAAACTGCTGGATGGGGAATCTCACTGCTCCCTTCAAGTTTCTCTTCTTGTCAGCACCATTACAGCATATGCAAACAGCAAACAGAAATGCAGCAACCATCAAACACATCAACACAATCATCTCAACCCTTTCCACATTTATATCAATCTAACAGTTTGTTTGTCTCTTTTACTGTCTTCTATTTATTGGCAATGAGAAAAGAACAACAGTGGTACACTACTGCTATCAATTGAAGTTGGCAACAATCTAATCAAAGCTTAGTTTGCCAAGTCTGTGGAGGTTACATCTGCTTTTCACAGTTGAGTTCAGTGTCGAATTAAGAAATAGGGCAGGTTCTTGAACGAGCACTACGGGCTGGTTCCAAAAGTGAGTCCGTTTCCATTGAATCCCATGTTAAAATGTCCAACAAGGCTGTTTAAAACATTTGTGGTCTCCATAGCTTGGGGGTGAATTTTAATGTACCCCATCAGAAAACAAACATACAAAGCAACACATTTATCCATAATTAGGAGACAAATGATTTTACTTGATGTCTGGCATGGCCGATGACTATCTGCCATCATTTTCACTACTTAATGCTGTCTTAATTTGACCTCTGAGATGTAAATAAAGACATGACATAGCATTGTAATTTTTATATTACAGATAACCTGGTCTGTTATGTTGTTAACTGTACTAAGATACTGGAGACCAGATTTGCGGTGAAGCTTGGCAAAACAGCCTGAAGCAGCTAGCTTTGATTCTGCTTGCCATGGTTAACCAAATAAGTTAGTTTTTTAACTTCTACCTCTTACATTAGCTGGGTCTTGTTTGAGCGACTTTTGCCTTGGATAATTTTAGTCTATACAGTAAATAATGCAATCAGTTGCATCATTGTAGAGTCCCAACAGCTGAACGGACAATGGAGGATCCTGGCCCTTTTACAAATCCGCCCTCTTATTCTTTAACCCAGACCCTTTTGCTGATCTAAATCTGTCTTAAGAGTTTGGTATGGTTTGTGTATTATTCACTGTAGCCTACATGATCTAGCTAGAAAAGTATATACATGTACAAGTACATTCAAAAGGTGTCAAGTAACGAAGTACAAGTACTTCGTTACTGTACTTAAGTAAATTTTTTCGGTATCTATACTTTACTCCATTTTTCTTCCTACTTCTTACTTCTACTTATTACATTTTCACACAAGTATCTGTACTTTCTATTCCTTACATTTCTAAAACAAGCGTAACTCGTTACTCTTGGCTTCGGTTTGATAATGTTTATAATTTATAAACATTAAAACATTAAAACGGGCCCCCAATTTCCTGCGCTGTCCTGCGGATGTGACATCAAATGACGCTGCATGCGCTTTCTCCCCGTTCTCCCGTTCTCCCGTTCTCCCGTGCCGGCTTCGCTGTTGGCTGCAGTAACCCCGACGGTCGTCGTGGCGCTATGAGTCTCATTTCTTAAAGGAGCCTCATGCTCCTTATGGGATTTGTATGTAGTGATGTAGAGCTCATTCTCATTTAAGTTTTGGTCTTGACTTGTCAGCTGTGACTGGTATGGGGTTCAGGGCTGAATTTTTCAGGCAGGAAGATTTTAAGTTTATTTTTTGATGGGATGAACATGAATACCTCATACTACTGTTTGTGCAGAATCTCTCTCTCTCTCTCTCTCTCTCTCTCTCTCTCTCTCTCTCTCTCTCTCTCTCTCTCTCTCTCTCTCTCTCTCTCTCTCTCTCTCTCTCTCTCTCTCTCTCTCTCTCTCTCTCTCGCTGTCTCTCGCTGTCTCTAGAGAAAATGTTGAAACTTAGTTGTTGTTTTTCCAACCTGGGCCCGGTTTTGAATACAATAAAATTTGAGAAAGAACATGCTCCTTGAGTGACTTTGTCTTTGACAGTAATGTTGGGTTAATGATTGTGTTGTATCTTGGGCCACTTGTAGAACTAATCAGTGTTTAAATTGAGCTTTCAATTCATATAGTGGCCGCTGGCTGTTTTTTTTTCAAAAGTTACTTTATACTTTTATACTTTAAGTAGTTTTTGGAGCACATACTTTTTACTTTTACTTGAGTAAAGAGGTCAAGTTGATACTTCAACTTTTACCAGAGTATTTTTAAACTGCAGTATCTATACTTCTACTTAAGTAACAAATGTGTGTACTTTTGACACCACTGTCAATACCTCACGCCCCTCTCTCTGTACAACTTTATGATTCTGTCCTTTGGTGGACAGCCTGCATTTTTTATGCTAAAGCTGCAGCAACACGCTGATCAGAGTGCCAAATACATTAAGGCTCAGAACAACAGTAGTGGAAAATACACAGTTTCAGACAGTGCCGGGAGCTTTGGATTTGCTAACAATGTCTGTTTCCTTTCTCTTAAACCTCCACTGACATGAAGGATGGAGTAAAACACACTTCCCTTTCACAGCCTTCACTGTTATAAGGTTTTGTACTGAATAATGAAGAGTAAATGAAACACTAAATAGAGTGAGCAAATTTCAGCAAGCCTTTGTTGAAATTTTTTTTGCATTTTTCCTTAATATCATTCATACTGTTAGTCCTGCTTCCATTCAAATTAATGAACCAGACACATCAATCATGGCCAAGGACACTGGTATCCCCAGTCTTGTCCTACTGGAGCACTCTGGTACGATTTGCTACGGTTGCTTGAGTTATTTTGACCTGATATGTTGAAAAATTATTCTCAACAAGAGGGGGAAAAAAGCAAAACTATTCCAGGTTGAATGTAAGTGAATGCATCGGAATGATAATGCATATCACTTTAAACAATATTAAAAATGCACTTGGCAGCCGCCGGCTCGCAACCCGGTCTTGGCCAGCGGCTCGCAGAGTTGCTTGGCCTGCTGATAGTGTGAGCAGTATTAGAATGGTAATATATTCACTTTGAATTGCTTTTGAAATATATTAGAAACACACCTCTCACAGCTGGCTGCATGCCGCAATCTTGCTTTTCTGGCTACCCCACCTAGCTCATGCTAACTTCCCCTTGCAGCTTGCACTAGCTTCACGTTTCATTGGTTCTTCAATGTACATGCAAATTTAGCTCTAAAACTTACTACCCCACAAGTCAGGAATGGTTCTTTAAATCTTCTAATAGGAACATACATACAGTACATCGGCACAACATTTCATACACAGCATTGTAGGACTGGTCTAGATGACTTGTTACACACAAGAACCACAGTCACTACAGTTAGTGTAGTTAAGTATTTTGGGAGCCATTGAAGAGTCTTAACCGTACATAACTCTCTGATACTGATGCCAATCATAAAGTTCAGTAGATATTTTGGTTACATATCTAGAAATGAACGAAAAAAAATACAGAAAATATGCACACCAATAACACCCTGTTAAAATGTCTTTAAACTCCATCAAGATTATCTCTAGTGTTGTCCTTCATTTGCCTAATAGAGAAAAAAAAACACTACAATTAAAAAGATTGGATTCAAAGATGAAATACTAACTTTTGCACATGACACTGGTATGCACAAATGCAGTGTCCCTGGTTACATGTCCTAGGACTACTCTGTCAACACAGTTAACTGTTGGATGACTGTTGGCCCTACGTCAGGATAGGGAGACAGTGAAAGCAGTCCCTGAGTTCACAAATGTAAATGTGTAAAAATGTGTAACAAGCATATGTTTAAGTAGGGCTGGGAGTCATGGCAAGGCAAGGCAAGGCAAGTTTATTTGTACAGCACAATTCAACACAAGGTAATTCAAAGTGCTTTACATCAACATTAAAAGCGGCAAGACACAATTAAAACATAAATAACAAATAAAATGAAATAAAATGATAAGAAAAGAGGTAAAATAATAAAAAGCAAAAGTTGTTAAAAAATAAGGGCAGTAGAGTCAAGCAGGTAAGTATTTAATTTAAGAGTATGCTTGAGTAAACAGAAATGTTTTTAACCCTTTAAAGGAGCTGACAGTTGGAGCAGACCTCAGGTCCACAGGAAGTTTGTTCCACCGGTGAGGAGCAGAATAACTGAACGCTGCCTCACCTTGCTTGGTTCTGGTTCTTGGGAACCACAACAAACCAGATCCAGATGAACCTCAGGGGTCTGGGAGCTTCATAGGGAACTAACAGATTACCGTAAGCATGTGTTTTGGTCCAAGACCATTCAGTGCTTTGTAGACCAGCAGTAAGATTTTAAACTCTATCCATTGACTCACTGGAAGCCAGTGTAGTGATTTCATGACCGGTGTAATATGGTCCAGTTTCCTGGTGTTTGTAAGGACTCTGGCGGCAGCGTTCTGGATCAGCTGCAGCTGCCTGATTGATTTCTTAAGGTTTGTAAAGATGCCATTGCAATAATCCAACCTACTGAAAATTATAAGATGCATATGTTTTTCCATGTCTTGTTTAGACAGAATCCCCTTAATTCTGGCAATGTTTTTCAGGTGGTAATACGCAGATTTAGTGATAAACTTTAGATGGCTGTTGAAGTTCAGGTCTGAGTCAATAATTACACCAATATTTCTGGCTTGATTTGTAGCTGTCAATGACATAGAGTCAAGGTGAGCGTTTTTATTTGTATTATTCCCTTTCATGGGCATTAAGTGTAATATTAGCAAAACCTGCTTTCATTTGGCGAATACAGAACATTCTTGGATGCAAATATGCTTCAGTATATATAGTGCCACTTAAAGTCATGTTAAAAAAGGGGGGTTTCACTGTTTTCTTTATTCATGAGACCATTCTGATCATTTGACAGTTAAAGCAGATCTGATTGCTGCTCCTTGCTGGATGGAAGCGATGCAGACGCTCCATAGGAGGTCAGAGTCCTGTGATGGAAGTCACAAGGCCCTTTCACTGTTTTGCATTTCACAGTCTTGCAAGCATAGATCCACTAGAATTTCCATCATGCTACAAAATCTCAGGTATCATGCTGTGCTTGTCTGAAGCAAACTGCATGCGCTTAAAAGAGACTTGAGGAGTAAGTAGGATGGAATAATTTCTTAGATCAGAAACAGAGCCAAAGCTTTAATTGAAGTTCGCAAAGAATTCTGATTTGGATGACCAGCAACCTGCTGAGCTCTACTTTTTTTTTTTTTTCAAAAATAATGCAGCCTTGAAATTTTCTCATGACTACCTCATGATTACCTGGAGGAATTATATTAGAGTGGAACTTGTCCGGATCAGTTGAATCAGAAATTGGAAAAACTATATGCTAAAATCTCTCATATGAAGTCAACATAATGCCAAACTGAGATGAGAGGAGTAATTCTCTTGAGAAATTAAACTTTGGAAGATTGAAACTTAATAATTTATGACATGCAAAAGGCTCAAAATCAAAACGTTGCCATGGTTTAATACAAAGTGCCCAACACCAGTATGAAGACACCAAAGTTTGAATGTCTTTCTATGTCCAACCTACAGTAGAGTGCAAAAATACCTGAGAAATTGAGGTACAGCGTATTAGTGCCAGGCAACTACAGAGGTATATTAGTGGAATAATTAGTGGAAGCTACTGAATGTTAAGAAAACATTGAGAAATTTGTAAATAGCAGTATGGTTTCATGACTAAAAAAGTACTACGGATCTAATTCTGGTTTTCAAGGTACTGATGGAGAAGCACAGGATGGTCAGCAGGAGTTGCACTATTCCATGAGGAAGTCTGGAGGGATAGAAAAGTATAATTGAGTGATTTAGAATGAGAGTTACAATACGGCAGTCATGTTTGTAGTAACAGAGAGGTTTCAGGTGGAAGTTGGACTGCATTGTGAAGATGTTAAGAATTGGGAGTGACAAGGATTGAAACAAGCGCGTCAGGTGAACATATAGGGTTATACAGTACGAGTGACAATATTGAGTATGAAAACAGCATCTTGTAGAAAAACTGTAGAAAAATTCCAAGATACTGCTGCTTGGCACAAAATTGAGGATCCAGTATTGGATGGTCCTTGTTGTAGAAACTGCAAAAGACCATGAATTAATTTATTAACTGGCCATGCAATTACAGCATACATTTTGTACATCTTGTATTTACTCTCACAAGTCACTCAACACCTAGGCCAGATGGAGAACTTGCAGCAGAATGTGTTTGACATCAACTCTTTCCTCTTGTGTGCTACATCCGTTAAAGCGAAGCTCCTGTGTTGTCACACAGTCACATTATTCTCTCCACAAAGACAGAAAGAGCAGCCGCATCTCATCAAGTGTAAAAACAAAAAAGAAAAGACAGTAAATACAGCAAATTAATTAATGCAGCAATATTTTTGAAGGTTGCTGAGGGGTGGTGTATGGAACACTGACAAGTGTACTACAGTTTATGTGAACACCGTGGAGAGTGGTATGCAAACTCACAAAGAGGTCCTTTGTCTTTAGTGCCTACCTGTCTCCTTCACCGTTTCCTTCCTTATTCTCAGTTGAACATATTTCAACAACTCAAACATGTTAGCCCAAGGCAAAGCAAGCATTGGGATGATAAGAAAACATAGATGTTCTGCGAGCTATAAATCTATGTTCCTTACCTCGGCCTGGATGTTAGCCGATGTCCCCACATGCCCTGAGAGTCTGTCATGACTTCCAATAACACGGAAAGAGCAGGAACACCGTTCCAGAGCTCAGTTTTAGTATGCGCTTTATACGTTTACACAGGTGGAGGTCCTGGACTCCAGTCTAGCTTTTGCGCACAGGCTATTAAATATTTACAGCAGTTTAGATACTCTGCACTTGGAAAATACAGCTCAGAAATGCATTTAGAGGAAGAAAAAAAAGCAAGCATATTATTATAAACTGTAATTTGGCCATTATTGGCATCAAATTTTGAGGTGGTGGATTAATTTAGAAATCTGAACAGATAGAAAGTGATCTGGTGAATTACTGGAAAATGCTGATGCTCTGTTCGATCATTTGTTGATATAAGCCTGGACATAGACTCAGGTCCTCAGCTAGTAGACATTTACTTGTTCCAGAAGCGTGGCGGACGACTATGGAGCCAAATCAAGGCCAAAAGTTTTGCTAATTTGAAAATAAAATTTGAACCTGAAAATTCTTTTTTACAGTTTCAATTTTATTTTTTTCAGTATCAGATCTTTTTTTCAGTTTCAAATCTTTTTATTTCAGTTTCAAATCTTTTTTTCAGTTTCACGTCTTTTTTTTTCAGTTTCACGTCTTTTTTTTTCAGTTTAAAATTTTTTTTTCAGGTTCAGACTTTTGGCCCTGATCTGGCGTGGGGGGCGTGGCATCAACTGAGAGGGGCGTGGCATCATGAGTGACAGCAGAACAGAGAAGGCGGGGGACGTTCCTCAGTCATGTTGCCTTCAGGAAACGTAGGTTGCAGAAGTTATCAGTAGAAGTATGATTCAACACACTATATTCACGTGATTGGCAGTGGAAAAAACGGATACTAGTAACACATTTCTGTTTAAAAAGCTGTTTTAGACCGTACTTGGTAGTATGTGGAAGTGGGAAATGTCAAACTTTAAAGTGTGGCTGTTGAACTGTACACCTGCATAGTTTATTGCTTTTATACTGCGATTGGTGCCAAGTACGGTCTAAAACAGCTTTTTAAACAGAAATGTGTCACTAATATCAGTTTTTTCCACTGCCAATCACGTGAATATGGTGTATATACAGTGTTGAATCATACTTCTACTGATAACTTCTGCAACCTACATTTCCTGAAGGCAACATGACTGAGGAACGTCCCCAGCCTTCTCTGTTCTGCTGTCACTCATGATGCCACGCCCCTCTCGGTTGATGCCACGCCCCCCACGCCAGATCGGGGCCAAAAGTCTGAACCTGAAAAAAAAATTTGAAACTGAAAAAAAAGAAGTGAAACTGAAAAAAAAAGATGTGAAACTGAAAAAAAAGACGTGAAACTGAAAAAAAAAGATTTGAAACTGAAAAAAAGATTTGAAACTGAAAAAAAGATCTGATACTGAAAAAAATAAAATTGAAACTGTAAAAAAGATTTTTCAGGTTCAAATTTTATTTTCAAATTAGCAAAACTTTTGGCCTTGATTTGGCTCCATAGACGACCAGAGGTGACAGCGCATTTGCGGTCAAAGCCCCGAAACTGCGAAACAAGCTGCCTGAAGAAATCAAGTCAGTAGAGTCAGTGTCCTCTTTGAAATCACTTCTTAAAACATAAGATGGCTGTTCCCGATTTTATTTAACTCTTCAATTTGAATTTATTTGGCTGACCGGAACCCTGCTATGGTGTTTTGTTTTGTTGTTTAATCTTACTGTCATTTAAAAAAAGTACACCCTCCTTCAATGTTAAGGTTTTCATATAGTTAATAAAAAAAAATGTTACTTAACAGGTCTTAATATTAGGTAAATACAACATCAGCTTTACAACCAAAAAAGTATCACAAACAAAGCTGAAATGTAGAAACTGTGTTTTAAAATCTAAATACACTGCTACTGCTTCCACGGGAAATAAGAGGGTAAGAAGCTTATCAAATGCACTTAATTAATTGATCATTAGCAAGTTTAACTACCTCTTTGAATAAAGATGTCTTTAATTTACTGGTCTGAAGCATGTGTGTGTGCTCAGGTGTGTATTAACACAGTGCCAGTGAAGAAAGACATGAACAAAGATCCTAAAGAAATCGCCGGCGTTGCCCATAAAACATGGCATGGGTTATTGGGTAATTTCTGCACAATTTTTTTGAATCCATCATTTTTGAGTTACAAAGACTGATAATTTGGGGTTACTTATGTACGTAGCAGCCACTGAGTCCACCATGAGCTACCCTGTATGTCTATAGTCAAATATCAGGACATCTGTCCAACAATGACATCTTGGCTAAAACGGAACAATGATCTGAAGCATCAGGAAATCTCCATCCCAGTGTCTGAAAAAGAACTAATGAGCTGCAATCCCCAGTCAGAATCCACACCTTAACCTGACTGAAATAGCGTGATGGGTTTTTAAAAGAGCTGTGGATTAAAGAATGCCTGGAAACCTGTAGGAACTTAAAAAGTTCTGCTTATGACTCACGGAGTAAAATGCCATATGTCATTATTCATCTGAGGGTCAATTTATCTAATATTAAAAGCTGGTGAGGATCCGATTCTTTTTCTTTATTTTTCGCCCTAATATGAAAAACCTTGCCAGCCCTGTAAATTCAGCAGCGGCAGAATCCAATAAATCTTCACATAGAACCCACCACTGTTTGGGATAAATGAAAGGGAGCAAAGAACCCCAAGACGAGGGATGAAACGCTGTTTTTCTTCGATTTCATGTGGCTATTGGATTGTTTATTGGTCACATTATTAGCCATTAACACACTCTGTCATGGTGTGTCATTCGCGCAGGAAGAACGCTAGTCCTTGTTCCTGGTGTCGACAGTTGATTGTGGTAGCGGGGGCTGGTGGGGGTTTGGAGGAGTTAATGGCTTTAGGAACATTGGAGCATAAACAATGGTGCATGGAATTCTTTTGGAAAAGTGCTAATATTAGGTTATAACATCTCAACATTTAAATAATTGGTTGAGCCTCGACTTAACGTATCTCGTGTGGACACGTTGGAGTAGCTCTTGTCCATTTGTCTACACCCAACAGCTTGAACTCTGGGATGTCACCGGCCTCCCTCACATGAACTGCTGACTGCAGCTCGGATTTTTCAATCTGAGGACTTAAACACGATAAAGAGCAAGATATAGAGGTAAATAAATATGTACAAAAGAGAATATACGTGTATTTATGTTTGTGTGCGTGCATGTGTTTGTATAAATATATGTTTATTATACACATTTGTATCTGTGTATATACTGTATATCTTGTTATTAAAGAAACCATGTGTCATGGTAAAAATCCAGCAGGAAGTGAAGGCTGATTATTACTTAGTGGAGAAGAGGAAGGGTTAAATAAACTTAACTTCTGCTTGTCATCATTATTGGTATTATCGTTATTATTATTTGTTTAAAATAAAGCCTTCATTCATTAACATTTCTTTTGAAAATGATTTGTGTGCTTTTGGGTTGTTCAATTCAATTCAGTTCATTCAGTTGGATTTAGTTTTAGACTCAACTCTGTTGGGATAAAATGTTCATGCCGGAATACTCAAAATAATAACTTTCTTCAGTCTCCGCATTTTGATTGAACAAAAAAAAAGTCTCTTCTGTCTGACAAAATCTTTAGGAAACTACAGCTGTGGGTGATCTTCATGGGTCATCCACTCCTGGTGTGCACAGTCTCAAATTCTCACCATTTCTATCCGACATATCTGACTATGGCTCAAAGTGATTTATTTCTATTTTTCCAGCCTGATGGGCATCAACATCTCTTTATAGCTCCCTAAACAATCTGTGCATAATGTTTCTCAATAAATAAATGATCAGGTTGAATAGTTATGTCTGTTTAAGTATTCGTCTAGATCTTCATTTAGAAACTTCAGTTAAATGTTATGCTTTAAGTCTGAGGTGTAGATCATTAGCAGACATCTAAGTGCCTCTATTGAGACTCCTCAGTGTTACTCAGTCAGACAGTCCCACAACTTGCACGTATAAGAGATAAAACAGCTGACAAAATCCTCCCAATGAGAAGGTCTATTTTTATTTCTCTGGTCTTTAACTATCTTCCTTCCGTGCTTTTTCTCAGAGATCTTCATCTTTATGTTGTCCTACTCTTTCTTTTTCCCTCCCATAGCTCCCACCTTTATTCCTCCAGAGCTCATTTTGCCTGTCATTTGGGTTCCCCCACAACAGCGTGTTCCTTTTGCGTCTTACTCTTCTTGTTTTCCTCAGCTCCTTCTCTCTTGATCAGACTATAGTCTTTATTTTCCCGCTCTCTCTCTTTTCCTATTTCTCTCTGTCTCTCTCGCTTGCTCTTTGTGTATATCTTCTGGGCTTGCCAGAGATGCAAATGACACAAGAAAGTGATAAAAGTTGCATGTTGGCACCACCATAATTAAATATTAAAGACTGATTCATTTTTTCATCCTTTTTTTTTCCTTGAGAAAGGATGCCTATGGATATTGCTTTCACATTACAAAGGGAAGACAGAGGGGTATAAGAGGCTTGATTTGGACTCTCAGGGTTTCATAATGCAGTTTTACACAAACATTATATCACAAGAAGAAGCTGCTGTTGGAAAAGCTGTGTTCGGTGTAAAGACGTGACAAACTGTGCTGAGATAGTATACCGCCATCATTCTTCCGTAGAAACTTTCTGGAGCAGTCATTAACTGTAAAACCCTCACTAGGTGATCTTATGATGCACTTTCTTAAATGTTTTCTTTGAGCAATGCAATTCTTTTAATTTGACCAATTTTGGATTTAAAATTCTATTTTTTTTTGTTTTTTCCCCCCCCTCTCTATCGTTGTTGGGTTGTTACATCACCGTTACATGCATTATTCTAATGCAAACTGTGACCCACTTTCTCCACTTGTATTGTTCCTGGGCTTAAACCCACCAACCCTGCTTTCTATTCTGTTTCTGTTCAGTTTGATGAATAAAAGAAAACATTGGAGGTGTGAGTGTGTTTATCACCCTGCATCTCTCTCCCCTGCTTTTTTTTTGTCACACATTTTGTTGGGGCCTGGTATTGCGAAGCAGTGTCCCGCTAAGTGTGTGTCATGACTGCATCGCAACATGAGGTATAGGGGTATAGGCCTTTCTGCTGTGCTCATCCAGGCACAGCTATAAAAAAAATGGGAGGAGGGTTAGGAGGAAGACAAGAGGGAGGAGGAAGACTGGGCTTGTTGCTTTTAATTGAATTGTAAATGCAAGTGGAGGGGGAATGGGCTGCTCCTAGCTGGGACAGACAACAGATGGAAGGTAGGGCCTGCCCTGCAGGGTGAGAGGGGTGAGAGGGGAGATGGGTGGGTGGAGAGTAGCTAGATGGATGGATGGGGGAAGGGAGAGGCAAAAGGTCCTGGTGCTTGAAAATGACCAGGGTTTGATTTCTCTCTACCCCTCTGTTTTTCAATCTGTCTCTCTTTTTTCTCTAGTCACTTTCTCACAATATCATCAACTTCCATACTACTTAGACTGGACTGCAAAATGTAAGAAAGAAACTAATGAATAATAGGTAAAACACTGCAGTGAGTTTAGTAAATGAGCTCTTGCTGTTACTCTGAGTTACTCTGAGATCAAATGTAAGTAAGTTCAAAAGTATATAATTCGTCAGCCTTAGTGTGTGTTGCCTCTGTGTGCTCCAAGTGTGAGGAACAATTTAAAAAAAAAGTGTTTCTCTGTTATAGCTGAACAAGAAATTTCACTAGACACACAAACATTTGCAAGGTAATATATATGGAGATTTCTCAGGGGGGGAAGAGGCCCACAGGAAGTCCACCCCACTTTTTCCTCATCTTCCCCCCCTATCCGTCTCCCTTCTCTTTCTTCAAAGAGAGGAACGTTACCCCAGCCTGCCCTCCTCAGGTGAACAGGGCTAAGGGATTCTGTCAGTGTGCAGAGCAGACTGGGTCAGAAACTGAGACGAGCATGTGCACAAATACATCACTAGGTCAATACAGGCTTTACCCCTTGACTAGATTAAGGGTATTTGGGTTGTTTGCGCATTTGTGATCATAATAACTCCGCATGGGGTTGCTCATCTTTTCATCAAACTGATCAACACCCTTAGCTGATTGACTTTATTTATCATTTTTGTTCATAAATTCCAGGAAAAACTGAAAAATGGAGAGTAAGTAAAACCCTTACACCATGCTCAACTGGATAGATTCATTTGCTGAGAAATTTTGATGGACATTGTATTTTTATCACTTTGAGACATACTACAATGCCTGTGATGGATGCTCCTTGCAACTGTCTTTGCAGGCATGATGTCATCGAGCTGCTTCAGTTAATCTCTCTCCTCACAGACGACATATTCACAGCCTTGGGGCTAGGCCTGCTCCTACATCTATCTGAAGCCAGCACATGCACTGTTGCTCTCCAATAACTCCACTCAATTGGCCATAATTCCTCTCCCACCACTTCCACCCCCCCCCCATCCCAAACACACACCTTTCAGACCTCTGCCATTCAACACTGTATTTTTATTCTCTATTATTAATCTGTAGACGCTTCTGCCAAATAATTAACCGGAGTGAGTTATTTATTCCCTTGGTGATATTTTCGTACCTATGCTTGGGAGGCAGAGGGGAGGACGATGCCGTTGAATTGTCCTCTTGTGGCTGAAGGAGCCTGAGGAGGGTGTATGTGAGTTACTATGGGATAAGGGTTTGGGCCTAACGGGTACCTTAGCCACGGTTCAGGTACAGTCAAGCAGGGGTTATTTTAAATGCACCAGTTACCTCGGTGAAAAAGAGGAGCTGTTGATGAAAGAGAAAAAGTTGCAAATATCTCACTTGAGGGAATACATATGCTTAAATGTAGCTCCCAGTGCATTTCTATTGATAGTCACATACATAAAGACTCTAACTTCTCATTTTACTCTCTTGACAACCATGAAGATAGGTTAATACACATATAGAATCACTCATAAATAGAAACACATCTGCGATCACTTGTATGCATTGCTCCTTGGAAGGTAATGTGGTGCACCTGATGTCGGGGGTGGTAGATGGAGGAGACATCAGTATTTTGGCCTTGAATTTTCGCCTGGGACTTCTTTGTCATTTATTCATAGATATTTTTCTGATGATTAATTCAATCATTAAAATATGCAACCACAAAAATAAACATCACAGGGTCTTTCTTTTCATTTTTTTCCAATAGCTTTATAAATGCTCTTATTGACAAATGGACCTGTAGCACCGGCAAGGATGATGTAAGGACAAATAAGCATGTATGCCTGCCAACATGTCCATGTGGATCCCATCTGGATTAAAACTGGGCTCCTTGGATACAGAGTGGGCTTGAAACGTTTTCAGTATTATGGGCCCCGAATGGGAAGCCTATGCGGGCCAAATATATGGGGCCGATTAGGCTACAAAGAGGCAAAAGTGTGTGGGTCCAGTTTAAGTGACTCTCACATAAAGACCCAGTTTCACCCTTACGATTTAGCAGTGCTCACTGCCGATATATAAAAAATTCTCTAACGCTGAACTATTGATATTTTTTACAGTTTTGGGTGAATACATAGCAGATTCATCACGAATTGGAATTATACACAATGTATTATTAACTCTGAAACGCTGTACCAGTCTCCTGCCAATAGAGTGCTTTGCATGTTGTTGGTATTCACAGTTAATGCCCAAAGGTAGTCATCATAGCCTATAAAAATTCTGCCAGATATCGCAGATGTCTCAGTATCAACATTAACATCAACATCAATGTCATACCAGAATTATAACAGAATGCTACCAAGAAGTCTCCTGGCCATGGGCGTGTGAATGGATGTGGACGCAATGAGTATTCATCTGGGGTGTAACGATACACTAATCTCACGATACGGTACGATACACGATATTGAGGTCACGATAACTAAACGATATTATAGCAGTATTTTTTTAACAACCTTGAATGAGGAACATATGACTGGAAAAAATTGTCTTTTATTTGAAAGACACAAAATACAAAACAATGCTGTGCATTTGCCCTGTTGTTATAGTTTGTAATGCTTTATAACTGTTTAAGTTTTAAAGAGAAAGCCAGGCCAACCATTTTCCACAAACTGAACTAAAAGTAAATGTCAGGTTTGCATTATGCATCTTCAGTTTCATACAATACAAATATTTATATATATATATTTTTATATATTTTTTATTTAACAACTAAAATTAAATGAATAAATAAAAGTAAATAAATACATACAATTTTACATCATAAAAAAGATTGATTCATGCTCACCTTATAAGTGTAAGAGGAGATTTATTTTTGTTAAGAAGGTTATTTTGGTAATTCAGGGTTCATTATTTTATAAATATATTCTTTATATTCTGATGTAAATCAGGGACTATAATGACACTAGTCAGTTTATCTGTAGTGATTAGTCTGTTTTAGATTGGGCGGAGTGATACGCCACAGTACGGCACTAGGTGCTGTGTTGATGTTCTAAAATCCTACACTGTTGAGCGGACATTAAAGTACACTCCAACTCGGAAGAGGTTTCCCCGTGTTTATCCTACTCACGACCCCAAAAAGGTTTAATTTAATAAGGTAAGGCTTAACTCTACACCAGACTTAAAAGTTCAGAGCTCAAAACCCCCCTAGAGTCCCGTGATCGGGACCGCAAAAAGGTACTACTTTCTTCTGAGCGTAGTAGGATTTTGGTCCGCGGATCGAGGCGCGGTCCGCACGCGTGGTCGGATGCGCGTTACTAGTAAACACAATAGATTAATATAAATAACCCATTATCGCGATACACTTTGTTACCTCCACGACACGTTTCGTGACGTTTTTGTATCGCGAAATTTCGTGGCACGATATATTGTTACACCCCTCATCATCCCTCACCTTCAAGCTCACCCTCTGATGGAGATGATGCAGGTTCCAACGCCTCTCGGTTAGCGTCAGTGGAGTCAGTCGCTCCATCCGTGTTCCACCATAAGCTGGTCATACACACCAAACTGCCGTCACCTCCTGATCCATGGTCTCACCCAGCTCCTTCTCTTCTCTTCACCTCATCTTCTCCTGGCTCTATTGGCAGGAGACTGGTACAGTGTCAAGCTGATGAGGGACGGCTGATGTTGGAGAACAGGTAGCAATATTCTTACCAGATCCTCCATCTCGAGGATGGACCTTTTTCTCACTATAGCCTTGAGGTGAAAACTGACCGTTTCCTCCTGTGAACCAGAGTTTTCAACATAACATGCAGTGGTATACATTTAAAATGCTAAATCAAACCGGCTAAGTTTATTTGTAGTGAAACCCAAACAATTTGGTATAAATCTTTAAATATCAGTCAAGCATCACTGCATACCAACCAAACTGGACATAGCAACTTTAGTATTTCTTATTACACCAACAGCAGGGGTATAACCTTGCTGTCCATCTCATAATGATGTATTTTTTCAAGTTTACATCAGAGAATAATAGTCAAGTTTTCTCCTCTTGACACACAACTTTTACTGGCTCCTTTTCTCAACTTCCATCCATCTTTTTTTCACTCTTTTAACCTTAGATCTACTACTGGCAGCACCATGGCTCGGTGTTAAGCAGTGTTGCCTCACAGCTAGAAGGTTACTGGTTCGAGTCACATCTGTGGCTGTTCTGTGCAGAGTTTGCAATTTCGCTTCACGCTAGCATGGGTTTGCACAGTCCAAAAGCTGTTTTTCTAAATTGACCACAGGGGGGAATGTGTGTGATTGTTTGTCCATGTGTGGCCCTGCAGTGCACTGGTGACCTGTAAAGGCTGTGCCTTGTTTTTCGCCCAAAGACAGCTGAGATAGGCTCCAGCAGACCCCTGTGACCCTAGATAGGAAGAAGAGAGTATAGGTAACAGATGGAGAGAAGGTTTTTTACTGTGTAAAGCTCTACCAGGGATTCTACCCATTCTCCAACATTACATAGCAAAACAGACTGCCAGAGCTAAAAATAAAAAGAATACAAATAAAGACAAAAAGTCAAAGAGGTTGAAGACCTGGACACACAGGTTCAAAGACTGTATACTATTATTAGCTTTAATATACATTTAAGTGAATTATAATATATAACATAATCTGAGCACCAAAAAGCGTTGCTTTGATGCATTCGTGAGTGTGTCTCTTCATGAAATTGCGTTGTGTATTTGATTATAATAACATCATCATCTGGACTTTAATTAATTACGTCATGAATATAGACTGTTAAAACCTAATTTCATTTGCAGACTTGGTAGTCGGGTAAAAGAATGCTTATGTAGTTAATCGCATATATACCTTCCCCTCATCTTATCCGTGCCTTCTTCCTTACAGCGAGCGTGACCCTCACTCTCCAAGGAGTATGCCTTCGAGTTAAGTCATGATAGCATAAGAGGCCTTCATGTGCTATCATATGACAGCAAGAAAAACACTTTCAGTGACGTCTTTCTTTTTTACACTCAGCTTTTTTTACACTCAAGTCCAGAGAGGAGAAGGAATAACAGCCAGCGAAGATCGGGCAGCTGTTGAAGCCCGTCGACCTTGGATGTCAGCCTAAGTGTAATTATTTTCCGCACATGCCATCTTGACCAGATATACACCGCTTGTGTTCTATTTATCAGACATCCCACGTGGGAAGAAGGCAGGATGAGCATGCACATTCGCACACAAAGACGCATACTTGCTTACATATATCAGCTGTGACCTGATTCCCCTGGGGTTGGCATGGATAGATGAAGAAAGAAAATATTCGCCCTCAGTAAGAATCTGTTGGGACATAAATTTCAGTCCAGATCTGATTTGGGTTTGAGCAAGACTGGCAATGATTAATTGGAATTTGCAGCACAGGGAATAACCTCCATCATTCCCATCAGCAGTTGATTTGCTGTGTGCCAATTTGATAATCTCCATTCTCCTCCTTTATTGGCCGATCCAGACACACCGCCTGTGTGGCGACACTGTCAGTCGGTGCACTTGTCATCATCTCAGTCTGCCTGTGAGAGGATGTTTGAGCCTCAGCTGTCTGAGCGCCTGTCAGACAGAATGATACAGCACGGCATCTTATCAAATGTCTCTAAATGCCAGTCAAAGAGATGGGAGTGATATTAAAAAGAGGTGCAATTAAAATAGAAAGGAGCAGGTCATGTTGGGTGAGACCTCAAGAGAAAGAAGGCCTCTGAGCAAGCAGTTTCCACCCCTCCTCCATCCTTGCCTGCCCTCTCTCCCTTCTCCTTCGTTCACTCTCCTGTCACCCTGAACAGAGGATTGACATTCAGACGAGGACACCCCTGGCTGGCGGTTAAAAGAAGTGGAATTAATGTGTGACTTGAAGAGAGAGAGTGGAGCGGAGGGCATAGGGTTGGTGTGGCGGCGCTGCTCGGTGGTAGTGAGTGACTGACACAGTTTTTGATGGAGTGCAGACATGGCTGACTCACCCTCTCCGCTTCCTCCGCCTCCACCCCTTCTCCTATTCTGTTCTTCTCTGTCTATCTCTCCATCTCCATCTCCTGCCTACTTACCAGGGTCGTCACCCCTCCCTTCCATCCCCCGCAAGCCTCCCTTCCTCCCAACCCTATCCTCTCTGGCCTTATTGTTTTACATCTCTTCATTCAGGCTTTTATGGCTGCTTCGTCCTCGTGCAGATCCATCTCACTGCCGGATGATGGGTTCCTCCCCCAGTTATCGCGGCTATTTATTATCAGCGTCGATCCACATCACATTTCTCTGACTTTGGGAAGATGGTTTTCACATTGGAGCGCTTTAGTGACTTGCCATATAACATATCCACTGTGGAGCTCACACAAGCCCATGCACGCTCACACGCTCCTTTCCGACTGTGCAAGTGTCACATTCGGAAAGGAAATCTTACATCACTACATTACACTGCAGATTTACTAGGTGCTAAAATGCTACATAGACTTTTAATGCCTGATGGTGGATTGCGCTGACAGATTTTCCAAATTATGCTCAGAAATGAAAAAGTCTCATATGCATGTGTTTTGGGGTATTGGTGTTTGCATCTTTTACTGCTGGTTCAGCGATTGTTTTAGACTGGTTCATATTACCAGCCACATTGTCCACAAATCTGATTTGATAAAAAATCTGATTGGCCATATCACATTCATTATTTCCTGCTTTTAACAGACTTTCATGTGAACAAGGAGCTCTGAAACGGCCCACAGATACACCAGATATAAAAAAAGTAATATGTATAAGGCCATAATCGAGTAGGAAATTGTTTTTAGAGACTATGCAAAAAGTTCATAGTTCCTAATAGGTGCTTTTCTGTTATCACGGTTCCAGGTTGTTTTTCCAGGGAGGGATCGTTGACATGTGTCTCCATTTCCAGGATCGGCCCTGCAAAAGGGGCTGTGGAACCTTTATGGGGTGAAAAAAGTTTGTGTAGTAGTAGAAGTACACATATTGGCCTATAGGAACTACCTGGTGGGGGGTGGGGGGTCTCCGCTGATCAGGATTTCTAAATTACAGTCAGCCCTCTCACATGAAGATAAATCATGTGAACCTACCTCATTTGAAACCTTTGGACCAGAAACCCTCTGCGTTTGATGAAGGTGGAGATTACAAGAAAAAAAACGATAGATGGTGCGACGAATTGGTTCATGGACTCGTGGAAAGCATTGTTGTTTTTTCAGTCAATGGTTCTTGTGTGGTGTAATGGAGACACACCAGCTGAAGGGGCTGAATTGGGGGTCGGCCCCATCAGAGGTTCCTGTCTCGTGGGTTTACTCTGACCCGACGTGCATGGAAACACATCTTATGTCTTTTTCTTCACGTTGTGATGGAACACACCGTCCTGCTTCACACCAGCAAACTCCCAAAGCATTCGCTTTAATAGAGGTCTCCACGGCTTGTGAATATCTGACTGCACCTTATCCTCATAAATCCTGCGGAAGTAGTGAGGGGGTACTTCACATTGCCCATAATGCATTATTCAGTTTACCTTCATGTTTTTGAAATAAATAATGACACGGGGATTACTAACTTTTACACATGACTTTAGCTCTTAACTTTCATTAATCAAATATTCTATCATCTTCAGCAAATCGAAGAAACAGCATTGCAGTTTTAAGCCATAGCTGTAAAAGAATTATGTATGTCAGGGAGTTTTCATTTTAGATGTGTGCATTCCTGCGATGGGGCATGTATTTCTTTGCAGGCATGCAGAACTCAGCGCAGCATCTGTGCAGGCTGATGACAACAATCTTCAGTGCGTGCATGAAGGGAACAAGGCAAATTATTTCTGATATGACATAAGCAAGAATGTATATCAGATTTAGCATTCTTAAGTGATACGTTTCCGTTCTGAAAATCAGAATTTATGTTCACATTTTATATCCACAAAGTGCTGAAAAAAAGTCTCATCGAATTATATATGGCATTTCAGTCTAATAGTGTGAACATAGTCTTTATGTGCATGAAGCATAGCTTTTCCAAACTTGCTGAGGCATGATTGTCTGAGTGGGTAAATCCTATTTTAGAGGGAATGACTCAGACGGTCTTGATAGCATCACATGAATTCCTGGAGGCAGAGGAGTTTGTGGTGAACAGGGTACTATCAGGTTTTGAGAGAAATGCCCCAAGATACATTTTCAGTGGAGCAGCTTCTGTTACAATTGGTTAAACCTATTTTCATTACATGTTCTCTTCCCCAAAACAGCAGCCCTTCTTTTTTCAACTTTTTAAAAAATGTATCAGATCATCATGTTCTTCCGTTCTTCATTTCTGTTTCCTCCTGACAAAATACTAAGCACAGTACAGGAAGGCAACAAGAAATCTATTGGCGCCTTACGTCCGTGAGCCGTGTAGAAAGGGGAACATGTTTTAGCACTTAACCTCCATAACAGGAGCAGCTGTGGGGCCCAGGGGGACTGTGTATTCAAGAGAGGAAGGCCGACTGGATGCCTAATTAACTAGGCTTGCTTGATGATACAATAGCATCTTTTGAAATGGCCAATACATTTCTGGAGCAGCGGCTGGAGCTGCAGTGATGAGGAGGGAGGGAGAAGACAAAGATGGGGGGCAGTTAAGCAGCATTTATATTGCATGAAAACACATTTTAGACAGGGTAACATCTAGACAGTAATTTTGAGAGATGTAAGCAAATATGTGAAATTTGTGCTTAAATGTGCACATTTTTACAGAGGTGCTTTAAGGTTTGGTAATGTTTTAAAAATTAGACTTCTGCATACATTACAAAGTTCATAAACACAACCCCATTATGTAAGTAAAATGTAACACAAATCACTGATCATTGTAGGATTCAGTGTATAGCAAATTCAAACTCAGATGAAAAACAGCTATTTTCACCATGTTGTCGTTAATAACAAACTACTTCCAGAAGGTTACAATCGCCGCCAGGCCCTGCTGTTGATCAGAGCTTCATGAACTGATCATAAGCAGATTTTCAGGTCTTGTGTTTCAACACAGTGCCAGGAGAGAAAGACATAAGCAGTGGTCTTAGAAAAGCAATTCTTGCCACCCATCAGGGCTATAAAACGATTTTTAAAAAAAATAGCGTTTAAAGTTCTGTAATAAGAAACATTATTCATAAGTTGAAAATATTCAAGAGAGTTGTTTGCCGCCCTAAAAAGTATTGTTGAAAATTGCTATAGAAAATTGATAGGCCTATAGCTTTTTTTGAATGTGTTTTTCTGATCATTGAGTATTCTGAGTATTCTTGTACTTTATACCACATGAGATGATATGAGTGCTTTTAACATGCAGTTCCTAATCACACCACATGGGGGTTGTCTTGTAGGGAGCTACTTCGTTCTTTTGCTCTCATACAAACATTTCTAAGGACTCTTAAATTCTGTATGATATAGATTTGATGAATGTGATGCAAATACTGTTAGTCTTAGGAGAGTTACTAACTTCTGAAGATCCAACCAGTTCCAATGATATTCCCATAGACTGTATAAAGAGGATATACAATTTAAAATGTTGACTCGATGATCTAATAAAAAATGTTTAGCCAACGCTGGATTCGTACAAACTGGTGGTTGCTTCCCTAAGCACGGTTGCATGTAAACTCTAAAAAGGAATGGCATAAATTGCGCCAAAATGACACGATTCATTCAAAATGTTCAAAATGGCCGACTTCCTGTTCGGTTTCGGCCATGGCCCCAAGAGGCTTTTCTTTAAGTTGTGACATGATACAGGTGTGTACCGACTTTCGTGCATGTACGTCAAACCGTATTGTGGGGCTTGAGGCACAAAGTTTTTTCTGTCTGAACCAATCAGATGAAGGGTGGGCGGGCTTTTTGGCGTCTAGCGTCGTCACCGTAATGCTTTTGACTGAGAAAAGTAATGCGCCTTGTCGCAGGATGGAGACGCACATTTTGATGTATAACACACCTGGGTGCACGTTACGGTTCGGACCGTATTAACTGCCGAAGGAATGGCTTAAATTGCGCTAACATTACACGATTAATTCAAAATGGCCGACTTCCTGTTCGGTGTAATTTGCTGTGAAATCATCACCACTTTTTTCCACAGCAAATAAAAAATAGACAACAGTCTGCTTCATTGACATGTGTAACATATTTCTTTTTCGGACTTGCAATCTTAAAGAAATTTGCCTTTTCTGTAAATAAAAACTTATAATGGCTCTAGAGGAAAAAAATAAGGATTATAAACTATAAACGTAGACAGAGATACACTAACAGCAAACAACAACTGCGGTAGAGACAGCCCGCTCCAGACACTGCGCACGGATCGATTGTATAATCAAGTCAATCTTGTAATCTGATTAGAACAAGCAGGGTCCGATTAGGAGGTCTCCGTATAAAGCTGAACCCCCACAAAATACAACTGTAAAGACAAAATACACATAAGGAAAAGGCAAAGCAGCACTCTTGCAGCAGAGTACTGTGGTTACATCCTCGCAGCTCTCAGCACTCACACAACCTCCGGTGTCAGCAGCCTGATGAATCTGTTGCTGCTTTTAACTACTTCTCAGCCTCCTCTGCAACTTTTGTTTCAAACATTGAAGAGCGACGACTCTAGTGACTATTTTTAAGACAAACCTTCTTTTGCTTTACTCTGCTCAGTTAGTTGCAGCAGCATCTGCAGGCTGTTTGCACGTGTTCAGTGTTGTACTTGTTATGGTTTTAATGGGCTAATTTTCAGTCACAGTTTTCCGTTTCCACTGTGCAGTTCGATCCGGGCCAGTACGGTTTGGTCCGGGCCAGTACGGTTTGGTCCGGGCCAGTACGGTTCAGAAGGGTTAGAATGATCCAGCCAATTCCGGTGAGCATTACACTGAGCATGCAGGGTTTAGACAAAATGCTTAGTGTGGCGTCATACTAGTGCGACGACAACAAACGTGACGCTACAAACAACAATGGAGGTCATCCAGCAGATCCGTTTTGTTCTGCTTGGCGTTTGGTTCCTTGTATGCAACCGTACGGTGCTATTTTCTTCTATAGACCTACAACTGAAGGGAGGCCACAAATGGTAAGTTTTGGTGCAGTTTTATGGGATCCTTTTATAAAGGAAACACAAAAAAAATAGCATACCCAACAATACTGAACCGCGCAGTGGAAACGGAGCTTAAGTTATCAGTTTTTCATTTCCCTTATTAAAAAGCATGCTTTTTAATAGTCTGAATAATCTGTTAATCAGAAAATATTGCGACTATATAACTGCATTTATAAACGTGAAAAAAAACTAAAAACAAACAAAAAAAAACACACTTCACCAGGGACACAATCACGTTGAACAAAATTTCCTCTGGGAGGTTTTTTTTTGTTGACAAAATTGACTTAGGTGAATCAGTGAATGTAATGGAACTGCTAGATTTGCTGAATTTGAGGTTGCTGAGAAGAGACGTGCCTTTGAGTGGAACTCCAGGTAGGACTCCACTCATTATGGATCGATCTCTCTGTCTCCCGTGTCAAATCCTCTGGAGGCCTGATTGAAGTGTTACCAAGTCTTCATGAAACTATATATATATATATATATATATATATATATATATATATATATATATATATATATATATATATATATATATATATATATATATATGTGTGTGTGTGTGTAGGAAAAAAAAGCATTTCCCTGCTTCCTATTGATTTCGTAAATGTCAGAACCTAAACCTTAAGGGGAGCAGAACACACTCCAAAAGGCTTCAAGACAGGCTTAATGGCTGCCAAAGAAAAGCTGTTGGGAAACTTTTTACCTAGTTTATTCTTTCTGTAATAACTTCCCTTTGCTTCACTCATCAGAAAGGATTTTCTGAGGGAAGAGCTAGGTGAAGCATATCACCCAGCCATAACGAGGCAAGAAACTGTCAGTTAGGCTGCCGTCCTTCCTGGTTCGTGGAGGATTAGGTTGGTTGGGGAATGTTGCGCATTAATCCTGAGCGTCAGACATCACACTGAAGCCTCACAAAGGATTAGTAATAGCTTTTGTTTGATTCATTGTGAATTACCCGGCATAATCCACCTGGTGTCAGACACAATAAAAACACACCAACTGACACAGAAGCCGGATTAGGTTTAGCGAGGAGAACAGCCGGCCTGACTGCCAGCAGTCAGTCAACCTGGTATAGAGTTCAGTCAAATTATATAAATGTCTTTATCCTCATCAGAGATAACAGTTTGTCATCTAATGAAATTTGAAACGGATTTTCCCTGCTGTGAAGTGCTGCCTGATCGCTGATTAGACTGAAGCGTGTTGTTAGTTGTTTATTTTATGCCAGTGCGTTATAATACATTTATTTACATATGTTTTACATAGTCGCAGGTGTTTTGGTATAAGTATTCACAGTCAAATTTGGAGAAACCTTTTTTCCCTTATTTGATTGATTTTACAGAAATATGAAGATGCAAAGTTGGATCTTTCCATTTTTGCCTCGTTCTAATAGATTGGTTGCTGCTTGCATGGCAGTAACTGTGTCATCATTCCTTTGGCTGAGAATGAGATCCTGCAGGAGTGGAGGCAGACATGCTGGGAGCACCTGCTGGGTTCCCTGTCTGCTCCTCTCCTTGCTTCAGTCTCTCCACCCCTCCCTCTCCGCCTCCCGTCTCAAACTGTCACTGCCTTTTCTTTCATCTGCATCTATTTCCCCTCCTTTCCTCCCACCCCTTCCCTTCTGTTTGGTGTCGCTCCTCCAGTTCTCTGTCTCTCCTTCATTCCATCTCTTCCCGGCCCAATCACAGGTGGGACAAGAGTGTGGCTTATCAAACACTGCCTCTGGTGCTGGTCTACCTGATGCACAATAATGTGTCATCGCTGTGCAACACGGGATGAGGCAAGAATGATACTGATGGGATGCCATGTTTACACTCTGGGTTTTTTTGTTTTTTTTTAAAAGACATCCACTATACTTGAAATTCTAACATTTACCCAACAACAAAATATATAAGAAGATATATTTATATCAGTCTTTAAATATTAGGCTCAAGTGTTTTGGAAAATTCATACTAGTGGGACATCTAATGTATTAACCAGAAGTGAATTAACATAGCCAACATAAACACTGGACGAAGAGAGATATCTAACCTGCTTTAAACAAGAAGTAATATAATATTCCTATTAGAACCTATCCAGGGCAGCTATCCTAATTCTTTTCCTCTTCCATATAAAGAATCAGTCTGGCTCGTTCAACTTTGATTTCCAGGGGGAAGAACCAATGAGCAGAAGATACAGCTTCTGGACACCCTTGGATAGGCATGTAACAAATCAGAGAAATGCAACACCGGCACAGTGTCAACCAGACGAGTATTATAAAGTCAGTGACGTAGGAACGCTGGTGAATGACTGTTGATAGTTTTGCACTTAAAACTTGTTAACAATTCTGCAAGGTTCTTGGTTCTTTTGAGCAGTGGCTTTTGTACGCTTCAATGGGAGTCATTGCACAAAGTCCTGCCTCATTGAGATTGGTTTGGTACACTTTGTACCGGTGAATGGGAATGGTACCAGACTATACAGCAGCATTGCTCTATAATTATCCATCTATCTTCAGTCTGAGGTTTACCGATAAGCCACAGTGTGTCTTTCTGTTTCAATGATCAAATAATTTTCTTAGGATACTTTGGACTGGTTGAAAATTGCTAAAAAAAAATGAAATAAAAAGGACATTTTACACTGCAAGTTAGTGATGACAATTAATGTTAGCGCAATACTAAGGGTCTGAACCATACATTGATTGATTATATTTAAATATTTCTATGTATATGTGTTAAGGAACGTAAATTGCTGGAGGCTCAACATACCTCGGAAGTATTTTAATCTTTGAATGAGATTTTACTTCCTGCTTGAGTTATTTAAGAGAGAAATGAAGCTGTGTTGCTAGAACTGTTCATTTCCACAGGCTGGCTTTTACAAGCTAAAATCAACTTAATTAGTATAATCACACTGTTCAACGTTATCATTTTCCATTTTAGCTAAAACAAAAAAAGAAAAAACACAAAATCATCAAGAAATGAAAGGGTTGACTCTGATATATTAAAGTGCTAAATTGTATGTTAAACATTTGTTTAAAGACGCACCAAAGAGGTTGTTTTTTGTCCTGTTACCTGTTCACATAAGAACTTTTCTGCTTCTAATGTTTTTGAACTGTTCCTCTGTGTCTTGTGTGATGCCACCGTCTATCCATGATGTGGTCCCATCCTCCTGCAGTACTTTTCATCTCCGCCACTCCTGTTTTCTCCTGTTGCCAGGATATGGCAACCAAAACATAATCACATTTCTCATTTTCTGATCGAATAATTTATCTAAATCAAACTCCACAAACACATTTATACAGTGCCGTGTGGTGAGACTCAACCAAACCTTTGAGATCCGGGGCTGCACAGAAAACATTCTTGGCTGCCCAAGTCTCACGACAAGGATGGGTTTTCTACGGACAGAGCAGCGAAAGCGAAGCATGATTGCTTTCTTAAAAGATTTTAGCAGTCAAAGAGAACCCGCTTTGAAAGCAGCTGAGCAGGTGGACTTTAATTTGCAGGGTCAAAGTCTGGAACTGCAGTCCCATTCTCGATTCCAAGCACTCCGATTGAGTTGCCTCAAAGTCCAATAATTCAAGCTTGTAGCATCAGCAGAATGACTGATTCTTATTGCTGGTTCGACCATCATCGTGTTTAGACAACCTCAATATATTATGCTGGATCCAGTGTTGTGTGCAATGGTCATACATGTTGTAAACCGAAAGTACATGCATCAGTCACAGGGGGCATGTGAAGGATGACTGGTCGTCTTCCCACAAGCTCTGAAAGGAGAATCTGTCATGGATTTCTCAATTGATTACATTTCCTCACATCTAGCTCGCACAAATTACACAAGAACCAAGGCAAGCAGTGACTCTGACCTAGTCATCCAATCACGTTCATCCATTATGAAGTTCAATATGGAATTTTATCAAGTGTGAGATATCCTCGGGATGAAAAATTGACCGCATTAATAACACAACACTTCACTGTGTTTTCGTTTTCCCTGAGTTTGATGAAAGCCCAGGTCCGTCTGCCCAGACATTTTATCGTCTCGACTTCACAAAGGGTTGCTTCGTTGCCGTCTTTTGTCTGTGCTCAGATTCATTATGTCTAATTCGAACATCTCCGTTCCTGCTCCAAGTTTGTGGCCTTCATACTGAAAGAAGATGAAAAGAGAACAAAAGGTCTGCAAAATCCTAATACTGTTCCCCTTCATGTAGATCTTTGAGAGACGTTCACAAAAGGAGCCTAGCAACATCAAAAATGTATTTTTCCAAGCGGAACATTGCACAAATAAGTGGATGCACTTTTAAAATGCAGAGTGGTCAGTCAGTCACTCCCGTGTCCCGGAGTTCACCGGGGGCCAGATGATGTCAACCGCCGCGTTATTCTCTGACCTCTCTTGTGTGTTCTGTGGAAGCGGAGTGAGGCAGGTTGCCAGAAGCTTTCAAGGCTGGTAGAACAAAATGTCTCAGCGGGTCTTGTTTTTTTTTTTTTTTTACCTCAAGTAGCATTCAACACCTCCCCATCACATTCGTGCAGACAACCTCCCATTACCATACGATTCAAATCTAACATTGCCTTTCATTCATTGTAAAAGGGCACCCAGAAACATGTAATTATTTTCTCTCTCCCCTCCCTGAGATCAAAGCCCAAACAGGAGTGATTACAGAGAGTCAGGTTGTCTTTGAAGACACTCTTCGACTCCTTTCTTTTCTTTGGTTACTGTATAAACAGGGCTCAGACGCCACAGCTCTAGCTTCTCCTAAGCAGGCAGACACTTGCAGAGTGGCAGGTGTGCCTCTGGTTGCAGACGGCCGCTGTAAGCACGGTGCACTTCAACCCTGAACATTCCCACATGGTTTTTTTCTCTTCTCTCTTCCCATAGTTCACTTTCTCTGTCTGCTGTGATAAAAAGAGGCTGCTGGCTGCATTGCTTATGCTTGTCTCCTTGAGTCCCGGGTGCAACATACCTTCTGTGTGATCTGTTTTTGGTTTGTGGGGTTCGACATGGCAACACAGAGATATGCGTTGATTGCAGTGTTTATGAAGGGAGCACAAGGATTAAGAAGAGATTTAGAGTGAAACCATGCACAGGGTGTATTGTCATGGGCATTATCAGAACCACGCTGTAGATTTCTTTTTAATTTGGCAGTCCAAACAGCATCGTTCGTCCAGAGCTTTGTCTTTTTCCAGCTGTGTATTTACACTAAATGGCTGACTGAGTTACAGCGAGGAACAATCAACTCCAGCTCTCTCTCATACCCTCTGTTACTTTTAGGTGAAGCGTAAATTGTTTCCTCATCTGATAGCAAAGATGATCCAAAAAACACTGCCAAGATTTTTCCAAGGCCTTCCAGCTGCGAGGGCTATAGTGTCACAACAATAATGCAGGGTAACAATTCTATAATGGCCTTGGATTAGCATGTGTTTACAATGGGACCACACAGGCCTGGATCTGTTCGCTAATTATAAAGCCAAAAAACTGGGTGTATGTGTGTTTTTATGGCGTTTTAGATTTTCTTTTCTTATACAATAATCTTGTTTTGCAAATGTATCACAGTTGCTATCACTGGTGATTTTCCAATGAAAACTAAGATTTACCAGATTTTAGACAGATATATAACAATTATCAGAGATTTAAGACATTTTCGAATAAAAGTCACGTTTGTTCTGTGTGTGTTGTAATCTTCGCATCTTTCTTGTGTCAGCCAGGAAGGATCTGTTCTGCATGTGATGGCGGTGACTTTCCAGATTTTATTCGATGAAGAAATCATGCTCCTTTGCTTCCTAAAAAGAACCATCAACAATGGTATGTCGTATGTCGTTCCTAAGATGCAGTGCTCCAAGGCTCCAAGTTATATGTTATGGTTGATTGTTTTTGTTTTGGTCTGAAGTCTGTTGGAGGGTGACCCTCCCAGGGGTTCTCAACTTCGGTCACCGAGACCCCCTGCCCTGCATGTTTTAGATGTTGCCTTGCATCAACACACCTGATTCTAATTAATGGTCCTCATTAGCTTGTCATCAAGGTCTGTACATCTCTGTTGATGACACAGCTCCTTCTATCACGGTGTGCTGAAACATCTAAGACATGCAGGGCAGGGAGTCCCGAGCACCGGAGTTGAGAACCCCACTCTATGTTGCAGTACTATTTATGACCATATGGGGGCATATGAATCATCTGCACTGACAAAAGACTATTGTTTTAGCAAGACAGCTTGTTTTGGCACATCCGGCAATTCCAGTTTGTTCCAATAGAGGTTGACTTCAATGCATTCCACAACAGGGGGTGGCAAACTGTCTAGCCACTTTCAAAATAAATGCCACAAAAAATCTTTTAACAAAGGAAGGGGTTTAGCTTGAGATAATGGAGATAAAGGTATGTTGAGCACTATGGGTCTCAAATGGGTCCCGAATGGGCCGACTCTTGGTTAATTGGTCAATGACCTTCAGGTTCTCAGGTTCTTCAGGTTCTCAGCGCTGGGTCGCAGAAGAGGTCCAGGCACAGTTAGTAAGTCCAAAAGGGTGGCATAACGGGAGGAGCCAGGTGGTACATGAAAATTCACACTTGTACAGTTGTAATTAGGGCCCGAGCACTGACAGTGCGAAGGCCCTATTGTATCTGTAGGATTTTTTTGTTTTTTCCTCGTTTTTATTTTTCTTCTTCCGACGAAATGAGGGCCTTCTTGCCCCCCTAAACGTGCCCCCAAAGTCACCAAATTTTGCATGGAAGACAGGCCTGGCGAAAAATTTGACATTTGATGGTATGCATTAATGGGCGGGGCCTAGAAAACTTTGTGCCTCAAGCCCCACAATATGGTTTGACGTACATGCACGAAAATTGGTACACACCTGTATCATGTCGCAATTTAAAGAAAAGTCTCTTGGCGCCATGGCCGAAACCGAACAGGAAGTCGGCCATTTTGAATTAATCGTGTAAGTTTGGCGAAATTTATTCCATTCCTTCAGCAGATGATTCGGCCCGAACCGTAACATGCACACAGGTGTGTTATACATCAAAATGTGCGTCTCGATCCTGCGACGACGCGCAATACTGTTCTCAGTCAAAAAAGTGACCGTGGCGATGATAGACGCTAAAAAGCACGCCCCCAATTCATCTGATTGGTCCATATTTGATAGTTCCTACATTCTGCCATAACTTTTGAACGGTTTGATATAAAGAGTCGTGGGTGGTGTCATCAGACTCGGTTTTGAGTCCTTGAACATAATTGGTGCAAATTAGCCTCGTCCCTTCTTCAGATTGGTCAATATTTGATAGTTCCTACTTTTTGCCATAACTTTTGAATGGTTTGATATAAAGAGTCGTGGTTGGTGTCATCGGACTCGTTTTTGAGTCCTTGAACATAATTGGTGCAAATTAGCCTCGCCCCTTCTTCTGAGTGGTCAATATTTGATAGTCCCTATTTTCTGCTATAACTTTTGAATGGTTTGACATAGAGAGTCGTGGGTGGTTTCATTTGACTCAGTTTTGAGTACTTGACTTTCATTGGCATGAATTAGCCCCGCCCCTTTTTCTGATTTGTCGATATTTGATAGATCCTATTTTCTGCCATAACTTTTGAATGGTATGACATACAGCGTCGTGGGTGGTGTCATCAGACTCGGTTTTGACTCATTCACCTTAATTGGTGCAAATTAGCCCCGCCCCTCCTTCTGATTGGTCTATATGTGATAGTTCCTATTTTCTGCAATAACTTTTGAATGGTTTGACATAAAGACTCGTGGGTGGTGTCATCATCTGACTCGGTTTTGAGTCCTTGAACACAATTGCTGAAAATTAGCCCCACCCCTTCATCTGATTGGTCGATATCTTATAGTTCCTACTTTCTGCAATAACTTTTGAATGGTTTGATATAGAGAGTCGTGGGTGGTGTCATCTGCTAAATGTCCAGGCCTGAAGAATCTACATGCAATTCATATAAGCGCTTCCACTGCAGCACGCCTGAACGTGCACAAGGGTGCGAGGGCCCGTTCATCGCTGCTTGCAGCTTTAATTGTTATTTTTGCTGCAAAGCTGGACCTTTTAACAGGGGGTCATTAGAGATGTTCCTGCTTTGAAGAACAAACATTTTGGCTTTTTTTTTCATTAAACTCAACTCTGACACCCAAATGTTGTTCCTTGGATGAAACTAGCACACAGATCTACAGTGGGCATCATGCCAGAGGCCATTAAGAGACTCAAGAAAGTCATGAAATGAGAGAACATGAAAGAGCGATCAAGCAAGACCGTGTTGTAAAAAGCGACTTAACTTCTACGCCTAGAGACGGACCCCTTGAGCTAAAAATTCCTCCACTCCTTTGTTCCACTTGAACTAAATGCTTACGGTTAGCAAAATAAGGCAATGTCCTGGTGCATGAATGTTTTTTGTACTTTTTTTCCTATTATGTAATCTATAGAGAGAAAAATAAAAGCTCTGAACTCTAGAGTGTTTCCCAAGGTGCATGCATTCTCAGAGCTGAGGCATCACCACCACGTTGCTGGGTAGGTTGCAATTTCTTGCAGGATTTTGCAGTTTCCTAAAGAAGGATCCCAATGAGTGGAACATGTGTTGTGTGATGTCATAAACCAGGATCAAAGCCACTGTGACTTATAGTTCAGTCAGCTGAACATGATCCCTTATAGTTTTTTTTCTTTCTCAATAAGCGTTGACTAGACACAAAAACGAGCCAAAAGTTTGTGGTGTGATCAAAGGTTTGAACTAATGCTCTGGCAAGATGCCAGCCCCTTCCTCTCTTGCCTTGCTAGCAAAAAAACGGTGCCAGATTGATGGCCTTAAACACGCAAGATCTAATGGATCACACTGACCACAGTTATATGTTTGTCAGTGGCTTATAACAGCAGCTGTACATTTTTGTGCACTGCCACTATACTTACTATACATACATTAGCACACTTGTGTGCACTTCTCTTCAGACCCAGTGGAGGCACACTGTTAGCCACGGATATGACAGGTAGATCTGCTCTTGTAGCAGGTCCTCTCGGACCCTTCTACCTCTGTAGACGTAACGGGTCACATTAGCAGAACATAAATAATAAATAAAAAAATGTTCCCTCAGTAATCCCACAATGGGGAAATGTATTATTATATATAGAACACAGGAACACAGGAAGACTTGTCACGGGACAATCAAGACGCTAGCCATTAGCAAATTTACGTCAGCCCAAGCGCAAGGGGTCAGAGCGGTCACCCAGACCACCCGACAGCTTGGTCAAGAACAAAAGAAGGGAGAAAAAGGGAGTTGGAGAAAAAAAGGGGGGGCGGTGGAATTGGAGCTTGGCTATCTCCTTTCAGACAGTTCTGCTGAAATTTGCTGAGATGACACATGCTTTTACATATGGTGTGTGCACTCAGATGTGACGCCACATGGACTGTCAGCACTGTTAAGGTATTGTTCCTCATTACATGTGTGAGTGCATGATTGTATGCATCTGGCTCTATGGGGCATCCAAAAGAGAACATGTTGAGTGCAAGTCCACATCAATGAAAACACTTCTTCAAAAAAGTTGGTTGTTTATTTTCCCTGCAGAGTGATGACACAGCCCGGTCCGCTGCTCCAGCGCTCCACTGGCTGCGCAGCCACCGCAGGCATACTTTCAGCTTCATATTTTTCAGCAACTCCTGCTTGGGTTATTTAGGTCGTCATGACATGACAGAGTAATTGGTTTGCACGGATCACTCCCTATATTTGACAACCTGCCCCATTTACTGTCTGAGCACTCCAGTCAAGCTGCTTATAAATCTTTCACTGGCTTGATTAATTGTCTCAAAAGTGCTTCTCTGCCAGGTAAATAAATAATGAGCAAAGTGATGATTTCTGTTGTTGTCCAGTCAGCGGTTGACCTGCCAAGAGGTCAACTGTGAAAAACACTTAAGAAGGGGGTGAGAAAATACAATATTTAAGGGGGTGGGAGGGCATATCATGATAGAAAAAGAAAATCTGTTTTGGTGCTTGAGTGCATATTTTGGGGTATCCAAGTTAGACTCAATTAAAACACTGACAATAAACATTCCTGTTAAAATGTCTTACATCCAATGAGCTGCTCAGATTTGGAGAGTACTGTTAGGTCACACCAACTCTGAGTTAAATCATCCAGCCTCCTTATCTTTATCTCCACCCTACTTCCACTTCTAATTACGCCGCATTCAATGTCCAACCTCAGAAATGGGAAATCACAACTCTTTTGCTCTAGCTTTCTTGTTTCTTTTAGCAGCAAATAGTCCTCAGCGGTTATATACTTCATCTGACTTCAGAATAAAATTAGTTAATTAATGCTATCCTTATTATCTCATTAAAGGGGACCTATTATGAAAAACACGTTTTTTCTTGTTTTAACATATATAAAGTGGTCTCCCCTCACCCTGCCAGCACAGGGGAGACAAAATACCATGAATTTCTGCAAGCTCTCTGACCCCCGCCGGACAGAGTCCCCCAGTGTTTTTTTTGAGCCGATTAGAATCTGCTCCCATCGTGACGTCACGACAGGAGCAGATTTCCAGAGGTTCAGCCTCCGCTGCTGAAACCACGCCCACAACCAGCTCTCTCCGGAGCTGGAGCGGTCCATCCTTCAGCCAGTCGGACGTGGCGCCGCGGCGGAGCGGATCCGGGTTAAATCATCCAGGTTCCCGGGTGGTTTGGGAGCTGGGTCCTCGGGGGTCCGTCCCAGGTCGGACCAGCTTCACCCTCCGAGATTTTCAGGCAAATCTGTCGGTTCGATCCCCGATAACGGGCGATGCGCCGCGGATGCGCTCCGGAGCCGATCTGTGCGCCCGCCGTGGAGTTGCGGCGCCTGTCGCGCAGCATCCGCCGGGCAGATCCGGCTGAAATTCCGCTGGTCGGTCCCCGGGAGTCCCTGCTACCAGTCCAGGCCGGTTCCTGCGGTCCCGGTCGGTCGGAACCGTTCAGATTCCCCCGTTAAAGCCGCGGTGATGCGCGCTGCTCTAGCACGGCGCTGCTCCTGGGCACCCGGCGTGGCTCCGGGGCCAGCGTTCAGCATCCGCCGGGTAGATCCGGCTTAAATAGTGCATAAATGTTATTTATATACTACTCATATTTTATTTTTTTAACAATAAAGTTTCCATTTGTGAAAATTCAGTGTTGTATTTATTTACAGGCTCGGGCTGCTCTGGCGGAGCGAGGTTTATGTTCCTCCCCTGCTACACGTCATTCAGGGAGCCAATCAGCACAGAGCCTCATTATCATACCCCCCCTTCCCTAAAAATGAGGCGCAGAAAAAGAGGTTAGAAGCGGTAAAACTAGTGACAGGGCCCACAGGCTGAATTTATGATTTATGTAGAAAAAACAAGCTTTAGATTGTTTTTAAGACATTCAAGGCCTGTTTAAAATATACATTAAATGCCATAATAGGTCACCTTTAATGAATTGCTTGAGTGCAACAGTTCTTCAAGTTTATTCAGTAACCACTAACTACTGCATAGGCTTGCATGGAAACATGCAATAAACAAAAACTTTGTTGAAAACAAAGATACACAGTAATATGACTTGTAATGTCATAAACCAAGTGTATGGTGCTAATATCTTTAAGTTCTGCTGCTAAAATGGCTTTTAACAGTAATTTAAATTATCCTATGTAGACACTAAAAAAAAGAAAAGGAAAAAAATATAAAAGCAGCAACAACTGTAACAACACAACACAATATATAATTGAATGCGTAGCATTTAAAAAATAAAAGGCTACGTTATACTGCAATATGTTTGGTTCTCAAGATATTGATATTATAGCCTGATAGATCAGACCCACATCTAAAAAGATACTGTAAACGATCCATAGGTCCTCCCCATCAGCAGCAATGGTTGCTCGTGAAACGAAAGTTACGACTGTAACTACGGTCCTATGAGTCCCGGATGACCGCCAGGTGGTGCTGTAAGCACAAGATATCTCCGCTCGCGCATGCGCATGTCGAGTACAAATAACAACAATGTCACGTCACCCGTGACCCCTGCATGACCCCTGGAAGGGTATATCTTCCGGCGTCTGCATGGGATCGGTTCCTAGAATCTTCTTGCGAGAGCACGAGGATTCTGAGTGATCGGAAGGCCTGGCGGTCATCCGGGACTCATAAAACCGTAGTTACGGTCTTAACTTTCATTCTATTTCGTCCCTTAATGACCGCCAGGCGGTGCTGTAAGCACTGGATGACAAATACCAACAACGTCACAAAGAATCCCGGTCACCTACCTCACTGACCAGGGGCAGAAGAACCTGGGAGCAAAACCACGCCCAACGGTTGGGACGTTGATTCTGTAGAATCTGGAGAACGTGTCAAGCGACGTCCACGAAGCCGCAGTGCAGATTCCTCCAGAGGCACCCCCTTCAGGGCAGCCCAAGAAGCTGAGATGCTTCTGGTCGAGTGGCACCTCACTCCCATTGGTAAGGGTTAGCCACTGGCCCTGTAGGCGTGCTTGATGGTGTCCACCACCCAGTGGGATAGGCGCTGTCTAGAAACAGCACAACCTCGGTTAGGGCCACCATGGCAGATAAAAAGCTGCTCTGATCGTCGCACAGGTGCGGTAGCATCAACATAAGCAGCGAAGGCCCGTACGGGGCACAAAGGGCTTGGCCCACTCTCCGCAGGCTGGGGGTCGAACCGAGAAGCTGGATAGACCGATTAGCATGAGTGCGTGGCAGGACCTTGGGCAGGAATGCCACGTTCGGCCACAGTGTAGCCCCTGAGCCATCTGAGTTCCATCTCAAGCAGGACCCGCTGACTGACAGGGTATGTAACTCACCGACTCGCTTTGCTGATGTCATGGCGAGGAGAAAAGCTGTCTTCATTGAAAGACACTTAAGGTCCACCTGGGCCAAGGGCTCAAAAGGTGGAGAAGAGAGGGCACCTAGCACCATGGGCAGGTCCCACACTGGGGCCCTTGGGGGTCCTCGGGGGGCGCAGCCTCAGAGCCCCCCTGAGAAAGAGAGAGACGAACCGGTGGCACCCCACGTGGCATTCTCAACCAGGGCATGTTGCGACGAAATGGCCGCCACGTACACCCTTAAGGTGGACTGAGCACGGCCACCATCCAGGAGGGATTGAAGGAACTCCAGGATTGTGGCCACAATGCTGTGGGACACCCACAGCAGCTGTGCAGACCTGGTGGTTGATCTGGGAGACAGTGGACATATTGTCCGACCGAACCAGCACGTGCCTCCCCCACAGGTGAGGTAAAAAGTGCTTGAGTGCGAGACGCACAGCACGGAGCTCCAGCACATTGATGTGGCGTGTGCGGTCCCGGGCAGACCACTGCCCTTCGGCAGGCCTGCCATTCCAAACAGCACCCCACCCCGAGAGGGAGGCATCCGCGGTGACAGTGTCCCGGAAGGAGGGAATAGCACCTAAAGGCACACCCCCCAGCAGGAATGCCCTGTTTTTCCAGGGTGCCAGGGCATGGACACACACCCGCGAAACCCTGACCAGCCTGTGCCTGTGCCTTTCGGCATCCAAGCAAAGGCCATTCAGCCACATTTGCAGGGGGTGTAGCGACAGCAGGCCCAAAGGCACAACAGCCGAGGCGGCTGTCAGTTTGCCCAAAAGCTGCAGGAACTGGATGTAAGGCAGCCGTCTGCCCCTCCTGAATTGGGGAAGTAGCTGCAGGATGTTGCTCACGCGCCGCGGTGAAAGACAGGCCCTCATGGTCACCGAGTCGAGCACCAATCCCAGGTAGGCAACTCTTTGGGAGGGAATCAGACAGCTCTTTCCTCTGTTCACTGTGAGCCCCAGCTTGGCCACATGTGACAAAAGGAGTACTGTGTCCTCTACCACCTGGTCTCGGGATGGCGCACATACCAGCCAGTCGTCCAGGTACGGCAGAATCTTCATACACCGTGCCTGCAGAGGAGCAAGGGCTGCCGCCACGCACCTGGTGAAAACTCTCGGGGACAGGGAGAGCCCGAACGGGGGCACCCTGAACTGATAATGTCCTGGTAGGCGAACCTCAGGAACTGCTGGTGCCGTGCCGCGATCGGCACGTGAAAGTAAGCGTCCTGTAGGTCCACAGTTGTAAACCACTCCCCCTGACCGACCACATGCAGAGCATCTGCTGCGATCAGCATTCAGAAGGGCAGGGCCTTCATGTACCTTTTGAGGCCTCTCAGGTCCAAGATGGGACAAAGGCCGTCGTCGTTCTTGCTGACGAGAAAGTAAGTCGAGTAGAACCCCCGGGGCTGCAGCAGGGGGTCTACCGGCACGATGGCGCCCTTGGCCAGTGGGACGGACAACTCCTGAGCCAGAGCCAGAATGTTTGCCAGGTCTCTGATGATGGTCATCTTGACCCAGCCGGAGGTAGGGGGCCGGTGTCGAAACTACAATTCGTACCCCTGGGTTAAGGTGGAAGTCACCCAGGGGTCCGATGAGCAGGCAGCCCAGTAACTGAGCTGCTGCTGGGAAAAGCAGCCGACGACCAACCCCGTGGCCCTAGCGCCGTCTCCTCCGGCCTCTAGACGTGCTGGGGGGCGACGGTCGAGGTCAACACCCCGATGCTGCTTGGACGGTCTGTGCACAGGGTGGCAAAAGTCACCAGCAGGCTGTCCAACGGACGGTTGGGAGCTGCGCCGGCCTGCGCCGGCCTGGAAGCGGGTGCTCTCCTGTGAAGGTGCACCAGTCGCTGCCTGGTCTCATCGGCCAGGGCGGTTCAGAGCTTCTAGAGCAGTTGCCCCAAACAGCTCCCCCGGCTCCACTGGTGTCTGCCGAAGAACCCTACGGGCAGTCTCCATCAAAGGTGACTGCGCCAACCAGACATGACGGCGCGTGTGCACCAGGGTGGACATCAGCCGCCCCAGCTCCCTCATCTGGGAGGCAAAAGCCGGTAGGGATACGTTACACATGTCACGTGTGGAATCGTCCACCTGTGCATTCTGCAGGGAAGTGGAGAGAGTCAGCAGGAGGTGGGAAAGGGTGTTCCCCAGCTGGCCAATGCGCGCCGCTGTGTCATAGGCCTTACAGATATACCCATCAGTAACTCTACACTGGGTAGAGGGGCACTTGGGGTCTGGCTTCAGAGCCTCATCAGGAGCCACTATCAGCGCTGCAATGGAGGGCTCGATGGGGGGCATGTGGCGGAGACCAGCCCCTTCTGCGTCCTCCATCGCCGCCAGAGCGCGGCCATCTGATGTCGGCCTGGAGAGGGCTGTGACATCCCTCCAGCATGAATGCAGCTCCCTCAGAAAATCAGACGAAGGCGGAATGGTGAACCCCACCGGAGAAGGGTTGCGCCTGTGGAAGGCGCTAGAGGCCACCTCCGCACGCGGTGTATCCAGTTGAAGGTACGCCAGGGCAGTGCGGACAATGCTTCCCACGGAGGAGCAAATCGTCCCGCTCTGAGAGCTCTGGGCAGATGAATGCGAGGAGAGCCCTGAGCCTTGTGAGGCTGGGCCCCCTGAGGACACATTGAAGTGGCTCGCCGAGGCTGCAATGGAGATGGTGTCCTCTGGCGGCAACGGCGGCGACCCCAGAACAGACCCTGGCATGGCAGGTTCCACCTGGCCAGCAACAGGCTGCAGATTAAAGAGGAGCGCCTTCGTCTGCTCCATGTTGTCGGCCAAGCGATCCACTTTAGAGGAGAGCTGGCTCGCCAACCTCCATCGTTTGGGGGCACCCACCATTCTCTTCGCCGACCTCTTCAGCGAAGTCCCCGCTGGCTGGGATGAGGAGAGGCTGGCTGATGGCTCCAGCTGCTCTGGGCCAAGGCAAGAGATGCAGAGGTCATGGCCATCCGCCGGATCCAGGGCAGCCATACAACCCGTGCAAGACTGCTCCATCACTGGCGGGAGAGGGGAGCAGACACGCTGCCTTCACCAAAAATGTGCCGGTGGGAGAGGGGAGTGGACACGCTACCTTCACTGATAAAGTAACCTTTTTTATTTTTTATTTATTTATCCTTATTTTCTTCAAAAGAAAAAGTAATTGCAAGGAAAAAAAGAGAAACTTCCTCAATGAGGAAACACAAATGAGACAGGTGGGAGAGGGGAGTGGACCCGCTGCCTTCACCAAAAAGGTGTCTTTCTCAAAAAGAAAAAAATAATTGCAACAGGAGGGAGCGAACGCGCTGCCTCACCGAAACTAACTTCCCAACAAATAAAACACAAAATGAAACAGGTGGGAGGGGAGCGGACACGCTGCCTTCACCTGATTAGGTACCAGTTTTTTTTGTTTTTTTTTAAAAGAAAAGAAAAGGTAAATGCAACAGCAAATGCTGCCGTCACCGAAAGTAACTTCCTTAGCCAGGAAACACAAATAAAACAGGTGGGAGGGGGGAGCGGACACGCTACCTTCACTGATAAAGTAACCTTTTTTATTTTTTATTTATTTATCCTTATTTTCTTCAAAAGAAAAAGTAATTGCAAGGAAAAATCAAATGCGACAAGTGGGAGCGAATGCTGCCTTCAGCTTAAACGCACAGAATGTTCAGGTAACAGGCGCAGCTGACAGCTTACCCCCTGTCAGCCGTGCTGGGGGGCGTGGCGGAGACGCCGCTGCCACCAGCGACACAATCAAACAATGCGCCCGCCACAGCTTCTCGGAGGACGAAAAAAATCGTTACTACTACCTGAATGGCACGAAGCTGGACAGGGCCGGCGGTGTAGGGAGGAAAGGAAGAAGCTTTAACCAGCCTTCTATTTCCGTCCTGTACTTCAGACGCGCGAAGCGAGAAGAATGAGGAACCGATCCCATGCCGACGCCAGAAGATATACCCTTCCGGGGGTCATGCAGGGGTCACGGGTGACGTGACATTGTTGTTATTTGTACTCGACATGCGCATACGCGAGCGGAGATATCCAGTGCTTACAGCACCGCCTGGCGGTCATTAAGGGACCAAATAGAACTGCCTTTGCACACAGTTGGTTAGTGCCAGGACCAGTCAGAGTAATGAACAGGCAAGCAAGATTTGAAAGTGGCACCTCCTCTAAGCCCCGCCCCCTCCTCCCCCTCCCGTCAGCGCTCCGTCCAAAGCCACGCCCCCACAAACTTTGGGGAACGTGCATTTGCAGGAGTCCAGTTTTCCAGGACATTTTGGACAGCACATTTTCAACAAAACTACCCCATGTCTCATTCACCTGTAAGCAAGGCCGGTTTTGGGGGGGGGGGGGGTGGCTGTGCCCACCCAAACGTGCATCCTGCCCACCCAATCAAAGTTATGGGGATCCTTTATTTTTTTATAAATCTAAAAAGATATCACAGAATATCTGTACCGTTTCTGATTGGGTGGGCACTGCGCATCATTTTTAGACACAACAATGAACGCATAGCGCAAAAGTTGTGTCTCGGCGGAGGGACCCGACGTCCCAGCAAAATGAGCACAACAGAGAAGTTCAGAACAGCACACAGCACACACTGAAGGCTGATTTATGGTTCTGCGTTACACCAACGCAGAGCCTACGGCATAGGGTACGACATAAGGCTGATTTATGGTTCCGCGTTACACCAACGCAGGTCCGTGGGGATCAGTCTGGATCAGTCTGTCAGAGGCAACTTCATAGAAGGACAGAGTTCCAGCAGGAACGTCAACGTACACTGCTGCTCTGCCAGAGAATGAAGATGAAGATGAGGAGATGATGGATGTTTCTCTGTTATTGTGACAGACACGTTACTGAACACCTGGATGATGGTTCAGACTCCGGGAATGATCATTTCTTCCAAACACTACAGTCATCAGCGTTTCCTCTCCTGCTGATTCTTTTGTAACTCACTGCTACAGAAACTCGTCCGCTCCACTGGACCTCCCAGTAACAGCGACCCGTCAGAACTTCTCTACACAGCAGCTGATCCCAGTAATCAAACCTGTCTGGATGATCAGGATATGACTGATCATCCTCCACATACATCATCTTCCTGTTGTCGTCAGACAGTTTGATCTTGTAGTGGACTGTGTTTGTGTCGATGGTGAGTTGACAGGAATCTGATGGAGAAAACAATTATTGATCAGTTATTGATCACTGATGGACTGGGGGTCCGTGGCAGACCCCCAGTAGCGGACAACCTGCGCCGCAGAATCGCACTTTCTTTTTTTAGCCTTTTTAGCAGGGCAAGCCATTACATTTGACATGACCGCCCCGACCGCGAGCCGGCGGTGAAGCCGGGAGCGGCGGGGGCCCTCCGATGTCAGGCCGCGGGATGAGCGGGGGTGGGGGTGGGGGTGGTGGTTAAGGCTGAGTTACACTGGGACACTGAGCCGAGGAGGACCCATGGGAAGTGGACACGGGGGTCTGGAAGCAGAGTGGCAGGCTGGAAGTAGAGAGACATGACGAGAGCGTGCATGAGACGGAGGAGGTCATGGGCGGGACTTAAAATGAAGGCATCTGATTGGTTCTTTGCCCCCTGCCAAGCCTCTGGTCCTCCGACCAATCCGTTTCATTCGGACCGCAAAAAACAGATTGGTTAGAGTTTTTACAGGATTAAAGCTTTCAGAGAGGTCAGATTTTTTTCTTTCCTTTTTCTGAACACATTATTCACTGGCTATTCTCAGGATGGAAGGACCATTTCACCCAGTATAACAATAAATGTTTTTGAATACGATCACAGACTATACCTTTAACTGTTGGTGCCGAAGCCGATTCAAACGAGCGCTAATCCTCAGCTGCAGCCATCTACACTGTTTACATCGATAGATGGATGGATGGATGGATGGATGGATGGATGGATGGATGGATGGATGGATGGATGGATCGACGGACGGACGGACGGACGGACCTGCAGAGCAAATTCAACTTTGCAAGAGGTACGTCTAGACAGTGAGACTATTGATACTGTGCATATTGTGTAAACTTCCCAGTACTTCCATCTGGCTGCAGGGCCTCTTTAAGGAGGAATATGTCTCACTCCTTTAAGTCTTCTCTGTAAAAGACGGTAGAGAAGGAAGCTGTTGATTATTTGAAAAAAACTTTCAAGACATTTTCTGTATTTTAAAGTCTTCCCAGAGGCAATCATAGAAGTAACTACAGCTTAGATCACTGCAGAGACATGTAAGAGACTGATTTGGAAGGTGTTTTCTTTTTCACAGCAGTGTAGTTATAAATCTAAGCTTTTCAAACAAGAGTGCACGTATCGACCTACCAGAAACCACCTGCAACCAGTATTTTTCTAGAAGCTGTGTGAGTTGTAGAGGAGTCCCTGCCCTGGGGTACTGTAGATACTTCGGCATGGCCTTGAAAAAGTGCTGGGCAGCTCATGTTGTTGACTTGGTGTTGATAGACTGTAGGCAATAGACATTCCACCATTTCAATGTCCCAATGTTTGAGCGCGAGTCTCCTCATTCATCGCCACCATGGACATGTATGCAAACTTTGCACAGAGGAGAAAAGCAACCATCTCGTCTCCTAACACCTTGATTTCAACATTGCAGTGTCCTTTTTACATCTACATCTCTGGTTATGTTGACATTGTGTTGAAATGGTCAGAAAATGTTTACATCACAGTCAAAATTGAGAGATCAGTGGATCTATCAGGATCCTACTCTGTAAGCCTGGTACACCACAATTTTGGGTTGTTGCAGATAACAAGATAAATAGCATGAACAAATATTGGTGAAAGTACTGTAGATTTTTTCCTTTGCATCCATTGTCGATTGTTCACTGGCAGCACAGGCTGATGACACTATATGACATCTGCCATCTGCGATTCAGGATAAGGTCAAGCAGATGCAAATCATTCAATGAGATATAATGTAATTTAACCAGCTTAATAGGAAACCTGGCAGCATTAATGAACACTAAATGGGCTGTTATGAACAGAGGAGTAAAGTCATGGCTGATAAGGGGGCTGTGCTATTGTATGTGTGTAGCATTTTTACCAAATCAAATCACTTTTATTTCAGTTCATCACATCCGGGGATTTTTCATTATCTTAGAAAAGGGCTCATTATGTATTCTTTCCTGAAGAATCAGCTCCTTTCTGCTTTTAGTAAGAAACAGAAATGTTCTAAGGGGCATCCCGAATTGATAAATTATATTTCTGTATTAAATTATGACTTAATTCTATTGAGACCTAAAGGTTTATGGATCCTTTTGTTTTTCTGGTGACAAATTTCATTTCAGTGCCCTGTCTTTTTCAAGTTGTGAGGATTTATGAGGGCGCAACATCAACGACCCCCACCTTTTCAGAGGTCTGGCAGACCAGCAGGGGGCAGGTGTGTGTGTGTGTGTGTTTGTGCGCATGTTTTTCCAGTGTGGTTATATTCCTTTTCCACTCCCACTTTAATGACATCAGAGAAGAGACAGTAGCTGGCTGCTGGAGAGCATAACAAACAGGAAAGCGCTCCCCCTCTCTCCTACAGTGTCTCCTTGGGTATTACAGCTCAATATGAGATGTTCTGTTTGGTCTGGTTGGGTTTTAATAAAACCTGACAAGGATTTATCACATGCTCGCGCTGCTGTGTGCTGCCATCCTGTCACATGGAGGTTGTGCAGGTGGAGGGGGTAGTAGCTCCGTCGTGCAGCAGTCGTATCCACCTTATATTAATGTGCTTGCAGGAACACTGAACTTGCCTGAGGACCAAACAATGAGTCTGAGCAATGAAGTGAATACATTAAGGAGCAGGCCCTTACTGTTTTTGCCTTGCACATACTTGAGACGCACTGAGATATGTTTAATTTTTTTCCAAAGAAAAAAAAACACATTAGAAGTTTATTAGAATAATTACTAACCTTTTCAGCAAAGGTGGTTGCACAAGAACTTGTTGACATTTAGGACAGGTGCAGTAATAATGAAATAACAGAAATAACCCAATCAACATGTGGACAATGGCAGTCTCAAGTCAAAACACGCTCTGAAGAAGTTGCATTGTCCTCTTTCCATCCACCCTCCTCTATTTTTCATTATTCCTCTTGTCTCTTCCAGTTCTATCATCCCTCTCTTCACTTCATCGTTGTTTCTGTGCCTGCTTCACACCAGGCATCCCCATTGAGGACTTCCTCGGCACGGTTGCTAGGTGATGGCCCCCTGATTAACGGAGCAAGATGGGAAGAAAGGCGGGGAGCCCGCATGTGTGTGTGCGCACACGTGCACGTGTGTGTCTCTTTCTCGGCAGTTATCGCTAATTGACAGCTGCCGGCCCTCGGGGCTGTATTCTAACCCCGCGCCCCCAGTATAATCGGAGGGCAGGGCTCTGTCGCTCGCCTCCCCCGTAGGAGTGTGGGGAAGGGTGGGGAATAGGAGGGGGGCAGTTCCGCGTTTGGCTCTGGCCTCATGTTGGGCCAACACGCTTCAAGACCTGTTTGTATAAGCAAAAAGACGCGGGGAGGAGGGACGCCAGGCAAGAGGAAGGCGAGGGCAGGGTGAGGAGGGAATGATGAGGTGAGAGGTTGAAAATGAGATGGCAAGGGAGAGATAGGAGGAGAAAATCAAGAGGGCTACGAGGGGCAACAGCACTGAAATTGGGAAGGAAAAAAGGAAATGTGGTTCAGTAGAGAAGAGGACCTGGATAGATAGCGAGGGCATGGCTGAGGAAAGGGGTCCCCCAATCTGTCAGCTCAAGACCATCTGGAAGTCTTCAACACCCCGCGCTCCCCACCCCTGCAATAGAACTCAAATTAAAATGAGATTATTGTTATCAAATTTCAAGCTCTGAGGCTGATAATGAGTTATGGGCACATGTGATTGTGCTTGTATATGAGGCCTGTGTGATATACACTGCAAATGTTTGCCAACTTTCTCTCTCTCAAGTTTGCTTTTGACTGGAAAGGCTCTTAAATATTTGCTCAGGGTGCATTGACTCAAAAAATGAAAAACTGTCAAAGCTATCAAAAAAAAGGGTAATTTCTTTTAGAAAGAAGTACATCAACCTAGCATAAATCAAAAATAATCAGTGATTATTAAACAAATGCTTTATTAAATAAGCATTGAACATGTATTCGGTTACATTATAATCATTCTCTTATCATTAATTTTAAGAAAGAAGCAGGATTTTCTTTCCATTAGACTCGTAATCAGAAATCATTTTTTAAATGATCAATTAAAAAGAACCACTGTCAAATATTAACTGTTCTTAAATGCGGAGTGTGACAAGGAGAATGAAGTACATCATTACAGATTCAAAGTAATTAGTTTATTCAACTTTCATCAAAGCTGAAAATGTTTAAGCACAGCAGAAATCTAGACCATAATAAATACGCAAAAAAAAAATACTTCTGGAGAATCCTCCCATACAACATTATTTCAGCACAGAGATGTATGAATGACACATTTGAATCTGTGCCTCTTATAGCAGAAAACAAAACACAATTAAAGCTGCAAGCAACGATGAACGGGCCCTCGCACCCTTGTGTACGCTCAGGCGTGCTGCAGTGGAATCGCTTGTATGAATTGCGTGTAGATGTCTTCAGGCCTGGACATTTAGCGGATGACACCACCCACGACTCTCCATATCAAACCATTCAAAAGTTATGGCAGAAAGTAGGAACTATCAAATATAGACCAATCAGAAGAAGGGGCAGGAATAATTTGCCGCAATTATGTTCAAGGACTCAAAACCGAGTACGATGACACCACCCACGAGACTTTATGTCAAACCATTCAAAAATTATGGCAGAAAGTAGGAACTATCAAATATGGACCAATCAGATGAAGGGGGGGGGGCGCGCCTTTTGGCGTCTATCGTCGCCACGGTAACGCTTTTGACTGAGAAAAGTAATGCACGTCGTCGCAGGATGGAGATGCACATTTTGATGTATAACACACCTGGGTGCACATTACGGTTCGGGCCATATTAACTGTTGCGACACTATACAGGTGTGTACCGATTTTCGTGCATCTACGTCAAACCATATTGTGGGGCTTGAAGCACAAAGTTTTCTAGGGGGCGCTGTTGAGCCCATTAATGCAAACCATTAAATATCAAATTTATCGCCAGACCTGGCTTGCGTGCAAAATTTGGTGACTTTTGGGGCACGTTTAGGGGGGTAAAAAGGCCCTCATTTCGTTGGAAGAAGAAAGAAAGAAAGAAAGAAAGAAAGAAAGAAAGAAAGAAAGAAAGAAAGAAAGAAAGAAAGAAAGAAAGAAAGAAAGAAAGAAAGAAAGAAAGAAAGAAAGAAAGAAAGAAAGAAAGAAAGAAAGAAAGAAAGAAAGAAAGAAATTCTACAGATACAATAGGGCCTTCGCACTGTAAGTGCTCGGGCCCTAATTACTGTGTCATTTCCACTGTGTGCAATCAAAATGACTAATTATTTTCACAAGAGGCATAACTGAATTACTGTATAGGACATGTTTGTCTCAAGATAAAGCAGCATTGCTTCCAGTGTAATTATCTTCATATTACTGTAATTATTTGAAAGTGAGCAAAACTGATTATTCCCTCGTCCCATCGTGTGGCTGCTGTGACTGCTGCGGTGATCTCCGCTCAGCTGCGGCCTGAGCCGATCACACGCAGCCGGCTTCCGTGTCGCCATGCAGGCTTCGACATCTTCAAGCAATCAATAGATCCTGAGCACAGAAATGCATCTTGCCCTGATTATAATGACGATAGCCGGTCATTTAAAATGCTAATGGACAATTTCACCTAATAAGAGACATTCAGCCCAGCACTTCATTAAAATTTAGAGGTGGAAAAGTCTATTCCAATTATACTTCACCCTCTACCCCCCCCAAGTGACAAGCCCATTACGTTTTTAAGAAATGTGAAATGTCCCATCGCGCAATGTTAACATTCTCATGCTTTAAACTTAGTGGGGGTGGGCTGGATTGTGAGGGGGGCATTGAACAAAAGGGCCATTCAGGAACATAAGGAGCATATGACCTGCTCTGCCACTACATTTATGTGATTGGGCAGAACACTTATATCCTGCACCACAGTTCTCTCCAAGTGCTGTCTCACCTTAAAAAAAGACATTCTAATTATTACACATTTATTACCGTACTTATGAACACCGTTCATAATCATTCATACATAGTGTAAAATACACATGAAGGCACGTCCATATGTATGACACATGTAGAGAAACTCCTTGTATTATGGATGGAAAATACAACTTTTGGACAGAATTATGCAGTCTAATACACATGCTGTAATCAGCCGATGATGCAGCAGTGACCATAAATCTCCATAAAACCTCATGGTTATTTGTGAATCCTCTATCCATTTAACCCCACGATTACATTTCTCACAGTTCATAATAAAGTCCTCGTAATAAGCATTTTCGGTATGTTAGAATGACCTTTTACTGTAAGTCATCAAAAACTGCAAATTAATAAACATTACATATAGTATTAAAAATATGGTGTAAGCATTAATAATAGCCTCATAAGCTACTATTAGATTATGAGACTATGGCCCCGTCCAGAGGTTAAAATGCACCCTAGGAGAATTGATCACTAAAGGCCAATATGAATGCAACGCCTGAACACACTCAGAGTGACCGGATTATATGTATTTATTTTGTTTCATTTCTACTACTGTCATTTAGCAGATGCTTTTATCCAAAGCAACTTACATGTGAGAGAACAAATGCACCATTTCATCCAGCAATTAGGGTTAAGGGCCTTGCTCAGGGGCCCAAGGTAGTTCATGGTTGCCATTGGTTGTCACTGGGTCACTGGGTCTTCCAGAGCCAAGCCCACCTCTGTAGCCACTAGTCTACCACCCCCTAGTGAATGCTCGTCTGATGCTTAGTGTTAGTACGCCGTACTTCAACATAAAGACAACTTTTCCAGAAGGTCTAGGTCACGTGACCACTCTGACCGTCTGTAGTGCTGCACTGCATTATAGGACATGACGTGTGAGGTAGACAGGTCGATTGCACAGTGGAAGTAGCAAACCATCTGGGCACTTCTCGTATATTAAACATTGTGCAACTACTTGCATACTGCAGACTTGCACTATATTTCTTCCAAATCAGTATGCAGCAGCAGTATAGTTTTGAAAACGGCCAATGGGTTTGACTATTTTATTTGTTATGGTTACACCTTGGTATACACCGCTTATCACGGTTAATTCATGCTTAAGTACACTAGTTACCAATAAACTACTATTTTGCAGTTGCAGAATCTAAAGCCAGTAAAATGCCTTGTTTAGGTTACTATAGATCCTTTATTACCCATATATAGTAGGCTTTTATTCTAAACTCCCACATCGCTAGTAGTTATTATTAAAGTTACCTTTATAATAAATAAATAAGATAAGTTATTCTATCTATATTCTATTTAATTTCAATATAATTATTTGAAGTTTGCCTTCATGTGGAAGGGTGAGTCGGGGCCAATACACTGCACAGTCTTTTTAAAAGGTTTTCTGCGTGTGCATAAGCAACAGATTTTGTTGATTCTAAATTTACGTTTCGTTACCAACTACATCCAGTGAAATGCATCTTTTATTGTTTATTCCCTAATTTTTGACATAGCCTTCACAATAACCGCAACATAACGTGTGAATAAATCTTACAGCTATTTTCCATCCGCAATATTTCCAATAACAACAAGCTCAACCTTTTCTGGATCACAAGGGGAAGGATGTTGAAGGTTGCAGCCACTCACAAGCGAAATGGAAACCAATAAATCTATGAGCAGACAACCTTGAGTTTTATCCAAAATCGCTCTGACGATACTGATCATTCCACCATACTTTCTGGTGCATTTGAAAGCACAGGGAAATGCGCTCTTAATTAAGGGTAAAAGGTCGACCAACATGTACAGCAAAATGGTTCCATCTGCAAATCAGTGGATGTGAGCTTTCTCAGTGGAGCTCAGATCAGATAGCAGGATGAAAAGTAAAATATACACACCAGATTTTGGTGTGTCAGATGCGCAACTTAATCGCATTGATGGAAAAAGTGGATGCAAATGTCCTGCACTGCCGTTCTTTTCAAAGGAGATTGCAAGCTGCATGTTGATTTTATAGTACCCGTCTCTGTTTTGTTACTCATTCATCAAGATTAATTACTTTTGCATAGTCAAAGTTATAACATTTTCCATGACTTTTGAAGTTATGTGTCTGCACGATAAATAAAAAAAAGAGAGAAAGAAAACCTAAAATGTTTAATGATGACAGACCATCTACGTTTTATGATGAATAAGACACAAAAGGAAAAACATTGTCTGTGTAGTGTTTTTGTCTTATGCAGAGAGCATCCGACTCACTTTAAAAATTACTCATGTGTCATGTGTGGTATATGTTCTCAGAGGTTCATGTTTAAGCACACCGTGCAATTTTCCTGACACAAACCATGTGCTTAACTAATGGTTAAACCTTTGCATAAATAAAACCAAACAAGTAAAAACTTGTGACTGACAACAGAAAGGCTCCATGAAATCCCTTTAATGCAACATAATGCAACATCTAAGCAGGAGCATCTGGTCAGATGGGGTCAAAAAAGTTGTTTTCATATCAATAATTTGGAGTTTGTCATTTTTCTGAAACATGATCAAAAACTTTGATGACTTGTCTTGCTTTTGGTGGTGTGCAGTTACTATGTGACCAACTGCAAATTTCCTTAAAACTGGTGCTGAACCTCATAAACAGGTGGGCGGACTATGATCAGGTCATTGTAGCCGATTAATCAAAGAACAGAAAACTGGCTTATTTGAGTCGAACAGCCTCTTAGGTTTAGTTTTTTTCAGGCATTTTGAGATTAAATTAGAAGACTACTGTGTGTTGTGAACCTTTACGGGAACTTGTTAACAATCTTTTATTACAGCTTCAAAAACTTCCATCAAATTTTGCACAGTATCACATTTTTTTTCCATGTCCATCTTTTACCCTGCAAAGTTTAACATCATGCAGCATTTCCTGTTGCCCAGTAATGGATAGGTCCAAACTGTAACACAGATTTCAGAAGATACACAGCCTGCTGGAAGGGGGCTGAAGTCAAGTCGAGTACATGAGTCCACCCCTAAAACCATCTACTTTGAAGTATAAAGTATAAAAGAGACCATGACAAACCGTATTGTGATTGTTACTTATACTGTAGGTGTCTGAAGGAATTTACCTTTGGGGATGAATAAGGTATTTTTGAATTTTACATTTGAAGAGTATCTCTGAGACAACACATCACACAGTCACCTAACTGCACCCATCACTGTCTTGTCTTTTCTCCCCCATTCTTTCTTTTCCCACTCTTTCCTGGTCTTTCATGTCACACCGTTGGTGATCTTGGACCTCTTTGGCAGAATGGTTCTCTTTCTTTCTTTTTCTTTGTTTTGTAGCTAACACCATAACGGCTCACTGTTTAACATCATCAAAAGTAATGCAGCTGTCAATCACATCCCTTATTATCCATAAATGTGTGTTTTAATATAATTTTAACTGATGGGGCACCTAGTAATTACCATGCATCTGTCATGGATGTGAAATTTAGCTCTGGACACCCAAAAACCTTTTTTTGTACCAGACTTCAAGTAGGTTTATTTCTGCTCTAAAGTTGGACATTTTAACATTGGATTCAACGGAGATTGACTCACTTTTAGAGCGTGTGTTCATATGAGGAATTGCAATATTTTAACATTTCTGGATTTCTGGTTAATTTTTTAAAACCAGATGTTGTCCCATGCTATGAATGGAGCTTTTAAAATAAGTTGTAGAAAAGCTGCTGTGCTGTCTGTCTGTCGTGATTTAATGAAATCAGGAAACGTATATTTCATCAAGATGTCTAGAAATCTGTGTCAACCTATACATAAGATTATGGCCCCTTTAAGAGAAAAAAACTACCATACTCTCTTCAAAATAAAAAAAAAATAAGTGAAACAATTTTTTTAGCATTATAAAAAAATATTTTTTGTGTTCATTATGCTACAGTACTACCTAAAGCCTTCTCCCATTACCTAATAGAAGCACACTCATAATCCAATTTACTCTCTTATTTTGACACCTAGAGCAAGTTTACGTATCACGCATCAGTTTGTGTGTGGTGTCAGTGCTTAGTGTGTGATCTGACTGCAGTCTCTATTAGCATGGCGAATCAAACAAAGCAAAGTCTCTGCCAGTGATGTAAACAGAGCGTATTAAACCTCTTCCAGTTCACTGCACGGTCATTTTAGCTAATTTGGCTGTGCGAGATATCAAGTCTCTACTCAATTACAACATCTGCTTTCCATGGAGAATTATGAGAGTTGATATCATTAGCAACTGAAGATTTTTGGAAACTAAGCTCTCTAAACCATCTTCAAAGTGTATTTAAATAAGTAAAAACATGTCTTCTGGAAAGATTATATTTTCTGTGAAACAGTTTATGTATATTTCTCGTAAAAATACAACACCTGATGAGAATTCATGTTTTTCTTCCAAAGTACTTTTTTCTCTCTTGTTGTTAAAGTGTTTTTCCTGACCTTTCAGGTCAAAACAAGATCTCTTGGATGCTCTCACAGCCAGAAAGCCATGGGCAGGCCTGTGGCTGGCAATTTTACTTCAATTTGTTCTCCTCATTCTCTTCCGTCTTGAAACTCTCTTGCATGCTGGGCATCTGCTGTACCACCCACAGCACTCACAGCAAGGTCTCAAAGCCATAAGACTAAATAAAACAAGAACATGCGCCTCATGGTTTGGTTATGGCTGCAGGAGATTCAATAACTGTTTACAGTGGACTTACTTCCTGAGGAAGATTTCCTACCGTTAACGTCTGCTTAATGAAGCTTGTGAGAATAAGAGGTTGCTCTCTGGATGATGGAAATCTGTCTTCTCTCCGTGCCTGTTTTTTAACATTTTTTTTTAGTATAATCATCCAAAACTTGGCATGTAGTGCGATGTTGAAAAAAAGAAACATGAGGCCTTCAGGTTACCTTGGATTTTTTTTTCTTTTCTAGTGCATGAACAACTTCTTGACAATCTGATTAACTGCTTTGAAGGTGAGTTGGGGGGAAAAAAAAAGGTTACGTTTCAGAGCGTTCACGGGCTGAGACTTGGCTGATCGATCCGTGAACTTCCTCTTAACTCTCTGCAGCAAAACGGGTCAGTGCTGCTAAACCTCCCTCCGTCTAATGAGCATGAGACTGATCACCACCTGATCAAACCATCTGTTTTTCAGTAGTGAAGCAATGGCTGCTTCATTGCAGAAAATGTAGTCATCACTTATTCTTTGCCGCATTTAGTGAAACAGTCCTGTTTGGATAATCCTCTGGAACTGATTTTTATTAAAGCATAAACATTCCAAATGACTCAAGTAGGGCCATTAACAATATTTAATCTGTCATTTTTGTTTGAATAAGTGCATTTATTCAGAGAGTGAAGGAATTTTGATTTGCTCGCACTCTTTTGTTGTTTATACTGACCGAATGGTTTGTGTATATACACACACATGGACACACACATATAAATATGTATATAGCTCAAACCCTCCTCACATGAAGACAGTTAGTGACCCAGTGACCCCACTGCCGCCATCCCCACCCGTCCACAGAGAAACAGGGCTGAGCGGGATCGTTTCAACATTAGCTAGACGGAGGCCAACACTTGGCCATAACATCCTAGTCTTAGATAACATACTTTTTAATTACACACGGACTCCAGCTATGTTAAATTTCTGGAGTGAACCCTCCCCTGGGAGGCTGCCACTAAACCTGACCTGATACATCAAACACAGCTTAACGTGATTACGATGTGCAGGGGGCTGCGGTTAAGTCAAAACTGACATGCTGGGTTCATTTTCGGGCAGGCTGTGCAAAGACTCATGCACTTAACCTCCACAAGAAAAGCAGAATTCAGAAAGAAAATCAAACAGTAGAACTGCAAACAAAATTGCCCACATTATATTTTATTGCGCTGGCATGAAACATTGAACAAATCTCCTTAACTGACAGAGCAAAACAGGATGAAAAAACCCTACTTTTGGATGTGTTTTATATATGATTTGTACTTAAAGTAGCAAAAGCCTGATCGAACTGGTCCATCTGATCCAGACAACTTCAAGTACTGGGTTTGTTCATCCTTATGGTTTCAAAGTGGGGTCTTCAAAGTTTTAACAACTGCAGTAGTCACTTCAGAGACCTCCATTTAGTTTGTTTTTATGTCCAGCATTTCATTTCACAGTGTAAACATGCATTCCCTGGAGTGAACTGTTTACAATGATTGGACAAATGCATTAGTTCACAGTGGCATATTTATGGATCTTGTAATCACTCATATTTCTGACCACCCAGTAAAGGAAAGTATGCTTTTACATTATGCCTGTTGTGACTAAAATGCCTTTCTGTTAAAACATCTGCTCTTAACTAACGTTGTCTGTTGTTTGGTGCTTCGGAAGCAGCACTGAGGGCTTCAGTCACATTCATATCGGTGAAAACTGCACCCTGCTGTCGCTAAAGAGATAAAACTGATGTGACTGAAGAAAAATAATAAGGTTGCTAAAAACCATACCAGCTTAAATAAAATGAAATTAATTTTTTTTTTCTTACATGTTATCATAAAAAAAAATTTGGATAACTTTAATGGGCTGATAATACATCCATTAGACGAATATGTCATTAGCAGCATTGACGGATCAAAACAAACATAGCTTAAACTAAAAACAAACTCTACGTACGCTTCAAATAACTGAAATCTCTCTGTCGCTAATAAGCTTGGTCAATTAAAAGTCACGTCGTATCCTTCTCTTTGTGGGAATCTTTTTAATCAAGGAAGGTGGATTATTCAATGACAGAGAAGCTAAAATTTTGCTTGTTCTGAGCAAGTGCGCTTATCCCGACACGTGTCATTGTCCGTGTTCTGCTTTACAATCTCTTGACAAAACAGAACTGCTAAGAATGAACTAGGAGGCACACGGAGGGAGTGAAGGCATTCATTCACAGCTGGAGTCAATGTTTTCACATGTACAGTTTAGTCAAGCTATAGCTTCAACGCTGCAGAGAGTTTGATTTCTTTTTTCGTCCCAGAATACATGCACGTAAGCGTAATCAATTGACCGACTAAAGTTTTTCACGCTCCGTCGTGATAGGTGGGGGTGGTGTCCATTTTCAGTTTGTTTAGTTTACTGCTCTGCACATTCTGCAAGTCCTGGACGCTTTGGTTTTTATTTACTTCTCTAAATCACTCCTAATTCCTGGGGTGGGGACCATAGAGCATGCACAGTGAGTGCAGAAAATGCCACTTGTGTCTACATTTTATTTATTTCATTAATTTGCAAAGGACAGTGCACATTAATTAACATGTCAGATAGTTTGATTTCAGTCATTAGATATTTATATGTATTTTAAGTGTACAATTTCAGTCGGTATGATGCAGTAATTCCATTTTCTAAGCTTGTGTAAATGCATTGTGTCTTTACAGACCAAGCAGCTGTTTGCTATTATGTAAAGTTTTAAAATGTTTTATGTGAGAACTTGAAGTCAGCTTTTAACAGGGACGAGTGTTGACGAGGACAGGTTGTTGGCATATGCACATGGAGGGTTTTTATATTTACGTAGTAATTGAAGGTTATGTGTAACATCTGTTTGTTTTGTATAGATAATAATAATTTGGTTAAAGAAAATAGAACAAGTGCTAATAGTATATGTCAAAAGTGCAGAATAATGTGATGTACTGTATAGTTTCTCTTGACTATCCATCTTGATTGCTGTTTTGAATTAACATATGCCATTTTTGTTGTTATAGTGACAAGAGGCATCAACTACCCTAATCCAGAGTGTGATTTGTTTTGACAAACACCTGGCCCCATGCACTCTGTCTTCTTCTTGTGCCGGTACATGGGAAAGTCATCTAGTCCATCAGGTACGTGCCATTTCAAGGTAACCTCACCAACCTGTGTGAGACGGCCAGAACGAGCAACAGCCTGCCATGCAGCGATGCTCTCTGAGCCATATCTTCAAGGCCAAAGGTGTAACAGCAGGTCCATCGCCAAGGAGAGACAAATGAAGGTCTTGTTCGCAGCAGCTCAGCTCGCTGATGAAACTGTCGGGTTAAATTGCTTTGTGCGTCATCTTGTCTAAATGTTTCCAGTCATGTGCTGCAGCTATAAACAATCTGATATCATACTCATAATTAAAAGTTCAATGTCATTTCTATATTTGATTTAACTTTTCCTTTTAAAAGAAGAACATTTGGTTAAATACAGTATTATAAAGAAAATATTACGAGTTCATAGTGGGCTAAATACAGATTCTACCTTTAAAGCAAACATAAACAAAAATTCATTGTTACACATTTTCATCCCATTTACGTAAGTAAAGTCATTTAATATAAATATTGGCTTGCAGGAGAAAATACATCATAGAAATGCCTGAAATTTTATCAACCTCTTTGACATAACCTCACAGGGTGGTGGGATGGTTAAAATTAACCAATGTCATGAAAGAAGTGCCAGTGTTTAATCAGTTAACAGCATTCATCTCTAGTACACTTCTTTTTTTTAAATATATTTTTATCCCATTTTATCACCCAGTGCTGCTACCTAAGTGAAAGTCCTGGGCATTGCTCCCTCTGCCAACCCTGGGAGGGCCTGCACTGAGCTCAGGTCTCCTCCTTAACCTGAGGAGGGAGCAGCTTCTTTTTACCAGACAGGGTGGGGTTTCTCCGGCCGGACGTAGGAGAAGGATCACGTTATTCCGGCCAGATCCTCCCCACCCCCGCCCCGGCTGGCCAGAGTTAAAAATCAAGTTTTAAAGGAGTCGAATGGGATGGCAAAGTATTTGAATAATTGGGACTTTAATTTCCACATGCATTATTTGTATTATTACATTTTATTTTGATTCATTTTAGTTTAGTTGGTTTGTAACCTGGGATCCATGGGGTCAACCTAGCCCCTATGAAGTGGCTTCAAAAATGACTCAGGATGTGCAAGGTGTTTTATTCTGTAGAAGCTGTCAAGTTATTTGATAAGTACATTTTATATATATATATATATATATATATATATATATATATATACACACACACAATTATAAAACAAACATCAAAGACTGTCTTTGCACACAGGTGTGTGTTGGTTGTTTTCCTGGAAGAGCGTGTGTTTGTCTTATGGAATTGCAGGACATAAGATGATTCTGCAGCTTTGTATAAACAACTTGCCGATGCGTTTTTGATTAAAACGGCAAACCCCTTCTTAGAAGACCAACAAGTGGATACAGGGTCCTGAATAAAACATTTTGCAGTGCAAAGACACTCTTCATGCTTGAATTACAGAACAAAATTGGAGAAACATCAAACAGGAAGGTATGGCATGTCCATAGCAGATTAAACATTCCTGTGGCACTTTTCATATGTCTTTACAAACCACTTTAGTCCTGCAAACATTTTAACATTAAAAGTGCTAAACGCTTCTTGGACCGAAATTTTTTTTTTTTTTAAAGCTGCAATATCAAGTGCCCATTAATGCAAACCATTAAATATCACATTTTTCACCAGGCCTGGCTTGCATGCAAAATTTGGTGACTTTTGGGGCACGTTTAGGGGGGCAAAAAGGCCCTAATTTCGTCGGAAAAATAGAAGAAGAAAGAAAGAAAGAAAGAAAGAAAGAAAGAAAGAAAGAAAGAAAGAAAGAAAGAAAGAAAGAAAGAAAGAAAGAAAGAAAGAAAGAAAGAAAGAAAGAAAGAAAGAAAGAAAGAAAGAAAGAAAGAAAGAAAGAAAGAAAGAAAGAAAGAAAGAAAAATTCCTACAGATACAATAGGGCCTTCGCACTGTAAGTGCTCGGGCCCTAATTATGCACTGAACAAGAAATTATCTTCACCTTTAACAGGTTTGATATCATATAAATCCTTTCTGTGATCCAATAATAACACAATCAGAAGCTTAATTCCTCAGTGCTATAGTGAAAAACTGGTACATCCATTTATTCAAGAAACCTTTCCCCTGAATGTCTGGCTGGTAGCATGATAGCATCACCACATCTGGCTGCCTGTAAAATTTAGGAAATAATTCTTATTATCCTCATCATAAATGAGGATATCATAAATCCTTAATATCACATATAAAGCCCTTAAAAACCAAACTCTACTATTTTAAAGACTGCATTGTTTTTTTAAATCTTCCTAACAACAGTGCTTTGCTGTCAAAGTACAGGCAGTTTTGTAGTTGTATTTCTGCAAATAGAATTAAGAATTTTTATCCTTCAGGTTTCTATTCTGAAGAAGCAGCTTCCAGAAACCTCTCTGCATTTAAAAGTGAGCTTCAAACAAACCTGTACTGATCTTTTTTCTGTGCTCTTTTAATATGACCTTTTAATCCAACGGATACGTAGAACATTATCTAAATTTCCTCATTATTTTCAAAGTGTTTTAAGGTTTAAGGCGACTGACTCACCAATGTGATGTTATTTTTATATTTCATATTTTCGATATTATGTCAATCCTTGAAAATAATAAAGAAGATTTCAAATGTAATGACACCAAAGCTGAAAGCTGTCAGCTATTCGCACTTCATCTGTTCAGAGCCACAACTTGCACAATGCTCATCTCGTTGCATTAGTTATCCCCAAAATTTCCATTTCAAGGCCGAGGTCCCCGTTTTAATTCAGAGGATTTTTGATCACACGAATAAAGAGTGTTGGACAAGCAATTTGATTTGCATACATAGGTGTCTAAAGTTTGCATTTATGGCATACCTGTTTGCACCACACACTAATGAGGCAATTATTTAGACAGCAGGTCTGCGAGTCTACCGGGGAGATGCCATAGAGTTTGCATCTGTGGGATTAACGTGATTAGCTGGACTTCAGAGAGGCAGAGGCAGACAGAGAGGGATTTCACACTCTCTAATGAAGAAGACTTTTCACATTTCATGGCAAATAATGAATTCTAAAACAAATTTGCAGCAAAAAAAAGAATGAGCTTCACAAGAGTCATGGATTGCATTTTAAACACGGAGCTGTCAGTTTTAAAAGGCGAATGCTCGTCATTTATGCCGCTAATTCAGAGAATCTGTGTGCGTGTGATTTATTTATTTTTTCAGAAAGTTAAAACATCGATGTGCTGCACTTATGTCTATCGCTTGTAATCATACAGATCAATGAGGAAAAAATTCTTATCAAAAAATTATCCTTATGCGTTCTGACAATCACTGGTGGGAACTTAAAAGAGGAGTGCTGAAATATCCTTTTAATCACACTGATCAACTGCTTTGCTGGTACTGCATGTTGAACATCATGAGGGTGATTAGGGCTTTAAGCGTGTTATTCCAGACAACACACACACACACACACACACACACACACACACACACACACACACACACACACACACACACACACACACATCCACTGCTCTTCTCATTTACCCGAGCTTTTGCATATACTCAGGCACATAAGGACCTCAGGATTCAAAAGGTGTTGGTGGTTTCTGTAAAAATGGTTGAATAAATTACTTATATGAGAATGTGAAGATTACTCACACAACCAAAAGTTATTGGTATACATTTGTATGAGAGTTGTCCGAATAGGTGACAAAACCTGTTGCTACACCCAAAAACACATAAGCTCATCAAAATGTATTATAACTGAAAGGATATGACAACTTAGCTTGTTACAAATAAATTCAGATGTTATGGAGTTTTTGTGATTGTCATACACCACTGCAGTGGATGTAAAATAAAACGATCAATTTATAATCAAGTTCGAGACTTTCCGCTTAAGATGTGATCCAAAAGTATCTTCTTTTTCGGGGGCTCACAACTACTGAAAAGAAGATGACTGGCCAGGTGGGGTCCATTATTTAATATATATAATTATATAATGATATTTGGGTTTCAGTTGATATTTGGATACAGTTTGACTGCAGCTTCACATGTTCAATTTAATTAGATCTCAGTAAAAGTTAAGGAGACCACCATTAGATTGAAAAAAAAAAATCAATATAAGAGTATATAGTACCGTAAGTATGGAGAAAGTATGGAGATGGAAAAGAAGCAGCAAATGATCCAAAATATATCACAATATGGGTCAAACCACCGTGTTTGACCCATAGGCAGTGTTATGGTCTGGGTATGTATCCAGAAGTTTGTGGAGCGAATGGAACAGGTTCCCTGTTGTGTACTTATGGCAGTACACATATATGTAAAGGTTTATATTCTCTTCTCACAATAAGTCAATGCTACAAAACTGAGAGCACAGTGCTTCAAAGTGTAGTTGGATGATGACCATAAACATATTGCGAGAGCAACTCCAGGGTTTTGAAGGCATTTTTAAGTCCAACTGAAGTTAAAAGTCCCAAAGTCCGCACCCCCTTTGGGCGCAATGCCTTCCGGTTCGCTGCAGCCTCTGATTGGAACACCTTACAAAAAACCCTTAAACTTTCTGTTCTCACTTCCATCTCCACCTTCAAACTACATCTTTTATTAACTACAACCAACTCCTGCACTTGCCTTTAGTCCTCCTTCATGCATACTGACTGTTTTACTTGATTAATTGTTTTATCTTTTGTATTGTGTTTTAATGTATTTTTGTGTATTTATATAACTTTGTTTTTTTTTTCATCTTAGCTCCCCCCTCCCCTTACCCCCCTAGGCTGCACTTGTAAATAAGAAATTTGTTCTTAAATTGCTTGCCTGGTTAAATAAAGGTTAAATAAAAATACATAAAAAAAAAGCCTGGCAAAGCATCTACAGAGCGGAAGGCTAAAGTTTGGTGATGATGTCCATGAGTTCCAACCTTAAGATAGTAACTGACTGCAATGGATTTCCTTAAAGGAGCCGTGTGTAAGAAATGGCCAAAACTGGTACTGCAGTCACTTTCAAAATACTGTTGAGCGGCGTGTACCCTCCCCCTCCTCCCCGACCTGAGGTTGCCAGGTAGGCTGCAGAATGCAGCAGGAACGTAGGCTGCCATGGCAAGCAACGAGTCCTACACAGTAAGTTTATTTTCTGTTAATTATATTTAATACTTTATGAAAGATCTTTTGTGAATACTACGACGCAGTGAATACTGAAATTTCTTTCGTAACTAGAGGAAATATAGACCCTTTTTCTGTTTGTAAACAATGATGACGTAGAACGTATGCGCGCGCATTTTGGCAACGGAAGTATGGCAGAGATAAACAGCGTGTCAAGCTATGCAAGGGGATTTTCAACTAAAGATCGCAAATTTTACCTTAACAAGTTGACTTTGGCAAATGGTGTCCGACTTCCAGATCCGTGTTCTATTAATGAGTGGGTTGAAGACGTTAGCAAGTGGCCAAATGGGTTGTCGTCCCGGGGCGGTCCCTCCCCCCTCACCGCGGAGCTGCGGAGCCTCGAACCCCGACTGAGAGGGTCATGAGCGGCCAGCGGATCCCCGAGCTCCCGGAGCGGCCCCGGAGGATCCGGAGCGACCCCCGGAGGATCCGGAGCGGCCCCCGGAGGATTCGGAGCGGCCCCCGGAGGTTCTGGAGCGGCCCCCGGAGGTTCTTCTCCGACCGCTTCCTCCTCAAGTTCCTGCGGGCCAGAGACTTCGATGTCCCGCTGTCCCTGAAGGTACCAGCCACCGCAGGAGCACCGGTTGCTCTGAAATGGTCGTGATCGTGATCGGATTCATAACGAGGTCTTTTAGGTTTTGGAAAGCTAGACATTTTTTCATCCAACACGTTCGTAGCGGCTGCTGCGATAATTAGAGCCGAGCTGGCAACCCGGATGCCGAAACACTACTGACTTCGTGATTGGGAGATAGGTGGAGGGTGGAGCTTCAGGCCAAAACAAAAAATGACAACACAAACATCAGTTGAGGGCTGCAACTCCTCTTTTTAAACTGGAATATCCTGGCTTGAGTGCTGTTGTCAGTGACATAAGTATTTGAAATGAACATGATTTTTAAATATCTGTTGACATATCGGGGTCATTTTATGATTCGTTTTATTATTGCTCTTACATACGGCTCCTTTAAGTACTCAACACGGTACTGACAAATATGACTTTGTTCAAAGACTTTTGAGCTCTTGAAAATTGAGGTTCTTTTCTTGAAATGGCTGTAATTCCAAACTACCATCGCAGCCTAATGTTAATTCGTACTTTTATGAAGCCTTTTAAATGATAGCTTTGTAATATTTATCTCTTCTACTGGTACATACGGGTAAAATCATAAAAAAACAACTGCATTGTCCGAATATATTGTGGCCTCAGCATTAGAGCGACTTTCAAGCAGGTCTTTTTAAATCCAGCGCAATAACTCAACCAGAATCTCAGCTGCAGGTTTTCCTGACCTTGTTGGAACAATTGAATTCTTGACATCTTTGAGAGGTTTTAATCAATTTTGGGAATGTTAGCATGCGTAATCATCAGGCAGCCGTTTAAATGGTTACATGTTGGGGAATAATAAGCAACATTTGGCTGGATCAATCTGGAAAAAAAGATGTTTTCTGAAGCTTGACTAATTATGCTCAGGCTTTCGATTACCGACTGGTCCTACTAAAATACAACAAATCAATGGGCTCTTTTGCCCTCATTTATTCTCAGAAAAGTTGGGGTTATCACAGAGTGCCCCATGCACATTTTGCATCGCCTGCAGTAAGCATATCTATCTCTTTCTTCAGCACACTGTGTCCTCTTGCTCATGGGAAAGGAGACTGTCTGCTCCTCATGCAGGTTCAGTTAAAGTTACACATTAATATCCACAGATGACCTTTTGGATGAGCTGCAGCATTAGTCTTGCGCGTTCTAACCTGTCCGGTGTGGACATAGAGTAATGTGCTGGTTGACCGCTGAGCTGACCCTTCCAGGCATTAGAATGTAGACCTGTAGACCCCATGTCTCGAACGTGCGTACCTCGACTGGAACATGTAATTAAGTCCACAACAAACACAAAGCAAATGTCTTCTATGAGGTCTTATCTACACTCTGCATCCTGCACTGAAGGAATATGCTGTGTCTGCTTTGTTCTACAACGTCTAATCAGAAAAACAACACTGGTTCTTACATGTACTTTGACTTTTATTTCACTGCTTACAGTATAACTATCAAGGTATTTCAGATTTGTCTTCCTTTTCATTGTATTCTTCATATTTTTCATAGATCAGGACAGCAGGCAGGCCAGTCGAGTGTTGGCACCCTCTCGTATCTCAGTCACGTATTTGAAATGTACACAGAATGGAGTTTTTCCACTTTCTCATTGAAAGATATATGGACATTCCTGGACAAGGTGTTGACTTAGAGGCAATATATGTTACCCTAAAATCTCATTTTACTTTCCTATGCTCCCATCACAAAAGCAAGCAAAAGAAACCTCTTTCTTCTTTTACCTTTGCAGGGGTCGCTACAGCGGATCCTCGTGTTCCGCGTATTGATTTTCGGTCCGTCATGGATGCGTCGTAGGTCATAGGTCTGTTTAGTCCTCCGACTGGTGCACAAGCTTTCATTTCTTACAAGAAAGATCTGGAATACTGATTTGTCCTACCATGTTTGTAGTCTGTCATGGTCCATGGCGGATGCCTCAGAGCCTATAACTTTACCTCTGGACAACATAAGGTCAACATAAACCCCCTTCTTTTTTTCTTTTCACAGTAAACCTCTGCTGTAAGTGAATGCAGCTCCGCATTGTCGTTCTTGTAACGGTTTCCCAGAGTAATCTCTTGTCCTTGTGTTTATATCAATGTAATAACAGGTCCTGATACAGTGCTGTCTGAGGGTTAGGAGATCGGTGTTCAGCTTGCCTCCTTACCGTTTACACATTAAAACTTCTCCATATTCCATGAGTCGTTTAATGATGCACTTCAAAAACAAGCAATATAGAAATCCTTTCTAATTTATTTTTGAAAAGAAGATTCTCTTTAAACAGTGATTTTCACACTTGTCAACAAACTGGAGATGATCAGCCTGTCTTTGCTCTTCAAAGTGTAAGTGTTTCACAGATAATGCTTTTCTGCTAAATGGTAATTAAAATTACTTGTTGACACCTGCTTTTAACAACATAATTTCATTTTTGATCTCATTACTAACCAGTGAAAGGACACAACATGCATTAATTTGATGGAATCATACATCGGGACACACGTGATCAAAACAGCACCTCACCTTTACAGACGTTCTTCAACCTTCAAATATCATTGGTTTTCTTTTTTCTTTTGTTCTGTGTGCTCTTTACAATAGTGACAGAAGCTTGATTGACAAGTTCAAACAACTGGAAACATTAGCATCTTAATTCCAAGCACTGTCGCATTTGGTTAACATCTCCTCCTCAAGGATGCAACTAATAAAGGAAAAGTATTCATGTTACTGAACAAGCCCTCCTTTATAACCTAATTGCTTTTGGTTCAATAGCTTAAAAAGTCATTAATTACAGGACCGGGTTGTAATGAAGGTTAAGGTGGCTTTTTCACCAAGGTAATGAGCCGGTATGCACAGGAAGCAGGCAGATTTTGATGTGATAATAGGAGGGGTGACTACAATTTTCCTTCTTTGCTCAAATGTCACATGTGAGATCCAAATTGCCTCGGCCAAATGTGGCTGACATCAAAATGATATGTCTCATGGGTAGCACGGGATGTAATGTGTTTGTACGCGCAAATGTGCATGTCCATTCACCGTATTTCCATTTTATTCCCCAGTGGTGATGGTTGGAATGCTCTCTGTTTGTTTCCAGCGTATCTCTTGCTTTGTTTTGCAGCATCACAAGACATGCTATTCAGCCTTCTGCTCTTTGCATGGCATTTATTACCCACTGAAAATTTCAAATGTTTATGTAGACATACTCCAGCTGTTATTTTACAAATGTTAAGCACCTTGTTAATCTTTTGTCAAGTAAAGCAACATGTGTCAATGAAATCTGAATAAGCTGCTTGGCGCAGAGAAACATATATTGTCTGTCAAAGAAAGTTGACAAACTTTTAAGAACGTGATTAGCTTGAACAGAAGCGTTTTTGCTTGATGCTTCCTTGAGCTACCTTCCATCGATTTGAGCACAACAGAACACCCAGCCTTTCCTTTCAGCCTGCCACAGAGCACAATAAACAAAACATTTTTGTCCCATGACCTCTAACCCCCCCGGAGATCCAGTGGCATTTCATTGATGCCCTCCACCTCATGAGGGAAGCGAGAATAGAGGGCCAGTGAGGAAAAAGGAAGCAAGGAGAAAAGAAGCAGGGGAAGGAGGGGGCTGTAGCAGTGGTTGCTCAGTGACTTTGGAGGAGATTAGACGATTGAGTTCACCTTTAATGACGGTGGAGATAGTCTTTCAGTGGGGGGAAATGCCAGAGCTCAGCAGTTTGTTTTGTGTAGCTTTAAGAGCTTCCTGTGTCAGGTTCAGGTTGCCTGTCTCTCTCCCCAGCAGCGACCCATTGTCTCTGAGCCACAAAAGGCAGCACAGGGTTGGGTGAGCGACAGAACGACTCAGCTGACTCCAATGCAGCAGCAAACCTAACTACCACAGGGGATTCTTGTGTGTGACTTCAAGGAATCTCATGACAATGCATTCATGTGGATGTGTCCCATTGAGAAATTAATCACAACTGAGCATACAATTAAAACTTCTCCACCTCTCCAGCAAAATAACGTGTAGACAAATGATTAAAAAATCTTAAAATACATACATACATACATACATACATACATACATACATACATACATACATACATACATACATACATACATACATACATACATACATACATACATACATACATACATACATACATACATACATACATACATACATACATACATAATTCTTGTTGATCATTTCAAAAATTCATTTCAACATGTTGATGCAAGTGTGTCTAGAAGGCTAGTGGGAAGGTTGTGCCAAGTGGTGAAGATGGCTTCATGAAGTGCAACCACTGTCTGTAATTGATGTCCATTTTTGTAAACTTCCCTTGCCATCCATCCCCAAATGTTCTCAATTCGATTTAGATCAGGGGAACATGCAGGATGGTCCAAAATAGTGATGTTATTCTCCTGGCAGCATTGTTCAGTTGAAAAACCCAGTCATCCCCACACAGACGAGGGCCCTCAGTCATGAGGGATGCCCACTGCAACATCTACACATAGCCAGCTGCTGTTTGATGCCCCTGCTCAACTTGAAGCTCCATTTTTCTATTGAAGGAAAAAGCACCTCAGATCATGATGGTACCCCCTCCACTGTGAGAGAAAGAGAACATCTCAGGTCCTCTCCTTGTCATGCGAGTAATGTTGGAAGCCATCTGGGCCATCAGAAGGCTTTTTTCCACCTTTGAACGTCCCATGTTTGGTGCTCGCTTGCAAAGTCCAAATGGGCAATTTTGTGGCATTGAAAGAGATGTGGCCTTTGAAGATGTTTTTTTTTTGTTTTTGAACCCCTTCCCTCGCAAATGCCGTCTGATGGTTATTGGGCCATTAGCTACGGTGGCCGACAAGGGCCAAATGCACTGCAACGGCCTAATGCGTCTCAGTTAAGGAAAACAGCTTAAAGTACAGAAACGATTCAAATTCACAAACTCAAAACGAGGTACAAAAAGAGGAATGTGGTGCAAATGAAAAAAACGTGCTGCAAAAAACAAAGACAAGAGAGAAACGATGAAAAGCACAAAGTTATATAAAACAAGAAACCATCTTCAAAAGAGAAACGATTCATAACCAGTCACTACAACCGGAAGTGCTCCAAACCTGCAGGGGGCGCTCTCAGCGTAACAGAGACCGAACAGCTGACTGTTTCCATGGTTTTCATCCATGGTTTAAACATACAGCGGGAACGGTAATGTGATTTTTATCTGACTATATTTATATACATGTTTATATCACTGTACAACGCTGTACATTACGAGACGTTTCTTTATTATATTTTAACGTTACAGTCAGCTGTTCGGTCTCTCTCTACATCCCGTGTGTCTGTCCATTGAGCTGTTACGCCGAGAGCGCCCCCTGCAGGTTTGGATCACTTCCGGTTGTAGTGACCGGTTATGAAGCGTTTTTCTTTTGAAGATGGTTTCTTGTTTGATATCCTTTTGTGCTTTGCATCATTTCTCTATTTGCAGCGCGTTTGATGATGCTGCATTTGTCTTTGTTTTTTGCAGCATGTTTTTTCATTTGCACCACGTTCCTCTTTTTGTACCTCGTTTTGAGTTTGTGAATTTGAATTGTTTCTGTACTTGAAGCCGTTTTCCTTAACTGAGACGCATTAGGCCGTTGCAGTTCGTTTGGCCCTTGTCGGCCACCGTAATTAGCACCAGTGAAATCTTTTTAGGTCTACCATTTGACTTTTTGTTTCCATAACACTAAGGATCTTTTAAAAAATTCAAAATGTCCAACCTCAGCAGCAATATGGCATGTTGTGAGAGGCCTTACTTATGCAGCTCATACATATAACCACATTGCAAGACAGTGAGCTATTTTGTCTTTGCTATTATGAGATCTTGTCAGATTGATTACTTGACAGAAAATTACATTGGAATCCAATTTTTTAGGCACATTTTGTATTTTAAAGGAGCTTGAGGCCGGATTGTGGCAAGATTTATGAAAAAAATCTGTGTACATTTTAAGTTTTCTAGTAATAATGTCAGATGAAGCGTCCCAAACCAAAAAGAATGAGCCCTATAGTGTATCTCTCCTTTGCCTTGAACAGGCTGTGTGGTGCAAAATGTGCTGCAATTCGCTCCCGATTTTCCCGCGCTGGGCTGCGGATGTGACGTCACATGACGCTGCATGCACGTTCTCCCCGTTCTCCCGTGCCGGCTTCACTGTTGGCTGCAGTACCCCCAACGGCCGTCGTGGTGAAGGGCGGCGCTGGAGAGTCTCATTTCTTAAAAGGAGCCTCAAGCTCCTTTAAAAGCTGTGGTATTACACCTTAACAGCCAATTTCAGTTAAACTGTTGTTTTCAATAAATTGCTTTCTCAAAATGTTGGTCTCTTGCTCCCATTTCTTCTTTTTTGCATTTTGAAGCTCTACCTAGAACCTCTTTAAGATTCATCAGTGCAAAATCCAAATTCTTTCAATGTCTTAACAGTTACGACTTAACTGGTCTTAAGATTTTATGTGCGTATACCTGTCATGGTTTTTGTGTTTAGTTCCTGTTTTATTTTGAATCTCTTTGTGTTTCAGTTACGTCCTGAATTCCCTTATGCCCTGATCGTCTGCACCTGTGTCTCGTCAAGCCTTCTGTGTATATCAGTGGTCCTCATTCCAGGTCCTCGAGAGCCGCTGTCCTGCATGTTTTTGATGTTTCCCTGCTCCAATAAACCCTAATACAGATGACTGTGTCACCAATAGAACTGTGCAGACCTGGAGGAAACATTGGGGATGACCACTAATTAGAATCAGGTGTGTTGATGCAGGGAAACATCAAAAACATGCAGGAGGGCGGCTCTCGAGGACCAGGAGTGAGGACCACTGGTGTATATCATTGTCTTGTCTTTCCCTTGTTCCCTTCCTCTGTGTGTCAGGTCAGATTATTTTGGATTTGTTCATGGTTGTTGAATCCTGCTCAGCAGCGCTTTTGGTTTCTTAAGTTTAAATAAACCTGTTTTTTGGTAGGCTACTCCTGCCTCTGGGTCTTATGCATCTAGGTCCTATCCACCATCTCTGTGACTATGCCAGCATTAACATACACATTTAACTTGTATCTACAAATACAGAGGCAGTCAAACATTTAGGCACACCTTCTCAGTCAAACCAAAGATTGCAACAGAGGCAAGGCTGGGTTTATGTCAATGAAAATCTGCATATGGCCACCCAAACAGAAATTGTCATTCATCTCCCAGATTTGAGTGGGAAAATCCTTGTTTTGCTCATGCAGTCAGTGGTTAATTTTAGTTTAGTCGTTCAACGACGTGTCCTGAGTGTGCCCCAGGGGCCTCCTCCTGGCTAGACACACCCGAAGTACCTCCCGAGGGAGACGTCCACACTACCTCACCTTGCTCCTCTCGATGTGGGAGAGCAGTGAGTCTGCTTCAAAGGATGACTGAACTTGTCCGTACAAGGGAAAGTCCAGTCAACTAATTTCGGCCGCTTTCATCTGTGAGCCCACCACTTACACGAGGGTCCATGTAAGTCGGTTGTAATGGGTTATGGGTAGCAACAGAGGGTGTGCGCTGAGCCTCAGCTTCCAAAACTGGCTCTTGAAACATAACAGGATCATTTTGTGTGTGTTTTGATGTTTTTTTTTGGTGGGGGTGGATTTTTTCCACATTAGACCAGGTTCAGATAAAACACTTAGGGCCCGATTTACTAAAGGTTTGCGTGTGTTAAAACGTGTGCAAACTTGACAGCACCCGCAAACCAAAGTGCCAGCTGATCTACTAACAGCGTGCAAAGACGACTGCGTCTCTGAAATGCGCAAAATTGCACACGCAATCCATTTAGTACTTTTGCCCTGATGAATAATCAATATGGGGCGTACCCGGCAGAACGCGCTAAATACTGGGAGGGGAAGATGCAAATTGCTCCATTTACCACGCGCAATGAGATTTACCAAGCCTGAAAGTAATTGCGCGTATTGGGATTGCGTCTGTATTTAATACGTTCGAAAGGAAGGTGCTAATCTGCTGCTGCTGTTATTGTGGCAAGGAGGCGACATCCAAAATCAAAGAATATGCAGAGAGAGAGAGAGTCTTTATTCTGCTGCATGCTATTTTAAAAATGGTTGCACAAGTTTTATTAAAGGCCACTTTTTCTTTAGTTCTTCGCCTTATATCTTCTTTTAATGTGCCCCCCTCCACTCGCCCACAAGCAGGCCAAGCCTTTGTGCCAAAACTTTGTATTTTATTGATTACTTATCTTATTGAACGTGAAATCATCCTTCGTAAATTACATTTAATTAAAACCTGTGCTTATTAATCACAAAACACAGGTTAAACATCATGACCAAATCCGCTCCGTCCCGCTGTGTCAGGATCAGCGCAGAGACTGCAGCTTCGCCTGAATTATGGTTCTGCGTTAAATCGACGGCGTAGCCTACGCGTAGGGTCGCGGTGCGGTGTGTGTCGCCGCGTATCCTACGCCGTCGGTTCTGCGTTGGTGTGACGCGGAACCATAAATCAGCCTTTAGTGTGCGCTCTGTGCGCTGTTCTGAACACTTCTCTTCTCTTCTTTCGGATGATGGTCCCGTCTGTCACACATTTACTGTCAGTGTTTGCTATATAATATATAATATTTGCAATATACTGTGGACATCTGAATAAAAACTTAACTCATAAATAGATGAATCAAAGCGCTCTCCAGCTCTGTGTCTGATGTCTTTTTCTCCTCAGATCATGCCGAGCACCGCGGGGTCACGCAAACCCGACCAATTAAATATTAAAATCAAATTCGGTTCTGTGGCCCGTTTTTCTATTTCGTATTTTTGATCTGTGCCTAAAATCTAAATATGAAAAACCAGACGTTTTTCTGTTTTTTGTGTTACCAACTGCATTTATTCTATCGCAGGTTTTCTCCGATATTGCGTTTCTTTTGGTAATGTTTAAATTTCTTTGCTGTAGTTCATGAATGTGTTTATTGCCTCTTCCACTAATATCTCTAACTCCAACTCGTTCAATTTCATTTTGCGCTTGTGACTTGTGACTGTGCTTTCCATCCAGACTCTCCATGGCGCAAACGTAAGACACGCAACACCTCATTTAAATACTGCGGTTTGCACCTGTTATCAATTGCGCACGCAATCTTAGTTGATCACCCGCAAACCACGCAACAACAGCACGCGCAAACTTTTTCAGTGCACACGCAATTTAGTACTCTCTATTTAGGATCTTAGTAAATCGGGCCCTTAGACGCTTAGACTGCTGATGCTTGGATTACATTTTTGCTTAAACAATGTCAATATAAGACGCTGCTTTTGTGAGGCCTTCTGTTGATATAAGTGTTGTGATTAAAAAGCAGTGGAATGCCCCTTTAGCTTTCTGGTGAGTCAGAAACTGCTGATGCCCTGTTGTTGCACCTTGTCACATAAGAGAAAGCATGACTTTGTATTCTTTGGTTATGAGAAATCCATAAAATTTACCTTAGACATAAGAAACGCTTGTTAGGATTTCTGCCAAAGAAAACAGCCGACCAACTCTACCTATAGATGGATAACACCTATTTTTGTACCATCCCACACTAATGTAACTAGCTGAAATGGGCCCTGGTTTAAAAAGAATGGATAGATGTTTTGTGTATGATTTATGGGTGTGCAGTGAAAGCCTGATTTATACTGCGTCAAAGCTGTGCCATAGCTACGGCGTATGTGTGAACTTGACAGAGTAGTTTGACGTGCACCTCTCTCCAAACTTAACTATGGGTCGCACCAACACGGATCACAAGAAACAAGATTAGTAGATTTGTTTTTGTTGTTTTTTGAATTTCCTGCCACTATTTCTTTTCATCATTTTCAAGTCATATAAGCCTAGGGGAATAGTTTGCTATGACGTCTGTAAAAACGACTGATGGTCAACATTTTTCAGCTCCAACTCACGTAAAATACACTTTATTTGCTCCCTGGCTATGTCTGAGCTACACAGGAAGTAAACAAAGGAAACTCAGGACTGCGAGCTATGGGGCGGCAGAAAAATAACATACACTGCCACCTAGTGGTTGGAGGAGTAATTACAGAGCTATCCAGACAATAATGCAGACGTACGAATGCCAGAGACAGCAAAGGCATAGTTTGTAACTGCTACGCAGAAGTATAGACCAGGCTTCACATACTGTACATCTTCTATTACTGTCTTATCATTAAAAATGTATTTGCTACATAAATCTCTGTTTAATAATTTTACCTTTTTAGTTTTGGCATTCACCTACCAAACCATTATACTTTCTTGGGAAAAGATTGAGCAGAATTATTGTCAACTGCCACAGATTTTTATTTATTTTTTTTTATATATGATCAGGCGTAGCCTTGAAGCAGCTCTCCAAACATCCCAACAAGCATTCTGCCATCTTCAAAAAAGGACAGCTAATCCATTTGCAGACCAAACAACCTCAAAAGTCTTTTGGTTTGGAGCCAGATTAAATTAAAACAGCTCCACTGCAAATGAAAAAAGGCGGTGCTTGACTGAGTAAGTTCCAAATAGGGCTGAAGTGCCGCTGCTCACCAGCAAGTGAGAGTGAGACCCACCACCCGTTACTTTTAATCTCAGAAACGTCCACACACAGGTATACACAAACCTTTTACTTTTTCTGCTTCACCCTCTTTTCCTGCTCCCTCTGGTTCTGAACCTGACATTCCGGCTGGCCCCGTCTCTTTGAAGTGGTTTGTTGCAGCGGGCTCCCATTACAGGGGCCGGGACTGGCGAAAGCCGATCTGTCTGGCTGAGGAGAATGGCCCTGGCCCAGGGGTTAATCAGCAGACCCAGTACACTGCCCGCTCTGTCCCCGCAGTGCAGCTGTAACAAGACCAGCCAGATTTGGAGGTTAAGAAAGACAGCCACAGCCCAAATGCTTTGAAGTTGACTGGCAGCCACCAGGATTTGGACTCTTAAAGAGAGTTGGCTAACGTTCAGAATGATACAGGGTCATTCAGTGTAGTGTGTGATTGTGTGCTTTGTGATTGGCGACAGGAAACCGACTAATCTCTTTTTTTATTTATTTTTTAACCTCTGATGTATGTTTTTAGCCATTTACATGTAAAAGCTGTACATGTGTAGCTTTTAACTCTTTTAACGAGTTTTAAAACTTTTAAATGTTATTTTTCTGTGCATCTGATGAGTAGCCATTAAACATCTTTATCGCAAAAATATGCTTTTGCCTATTGTCAGAATTTGTGGAAATGTCGGTCAACATTAACTGCAAGGAAATTATGAGATGAAACTTAGGAAAAAGGGGGCCAAATGGTTTCTACGTATGACTTTTACATTCTTGTATGGGTTTTATATGTAAAAATCATACCTGCGTGTGTTTAGTTTACACGTAAAAAACCTCAGAAAATATCTTTATATATGTGGTAATCTGAATAAATCTGCGTTATGAATATAAACTTTAACTCCTTGATGCGTGTTTTATTATATGTTGCAAATGAAAAGACTCCCAATTCTGTTTTTAACAGTTACCTAATAGACAAAAAGATATGCATAGCAATATTAAAAAAAATGAAACACTGCAAGTATCACACTTCTTTTAGTTTAGTCTTGACATCATGTTCAGATTTAGATCGCTTTTATCTTATCTTACCTTGAGTTTTTCCAACAAAATGAGAAGTAGGCTCTAAAGCCTGATAAAACATCAAACAAGTTCCTGAAATCAGAAATGTTCAAATAGACAGTTTTCTTCACTTTTAAAATCCCCATTACGGAGCAACATACATTTTATAGGGCATACAATTAACTCAAATGATTAAGTAAAAACATAATCATTTTTAGAACTCCATCAATTTTATTGGTTTCTGATTATATAAAAAGCCTCTACTAGACACGCCTTCTTAATGATGGTTTAGAAATAGTTCCCGTTTATATCATCATGAACCAAGCATTCAAATAGCTGGCTAAAGTTACACTCTAAATGCCTCTGAAAGCATTTGATACGACCAGCCGTTTTGCCTTTTTTTTCCCCCCTGAGAAACATGTCTTAAGGCTGAGTCAAGTTAATGTCAGTGTAAAATAATCCATAATAATAAAAAAAAACTATAAAAAAAGAAAATCTAAATCACTTCACTTCAAAAGGCTGTTTATGTTCTACTACCCACTGATTCAGGGTGAATATACGGGATCTCTGCCAAGCTTATCCTTTACAATCCACTTATCTCACTTGTAGCATCTGGACATGGGTATGATGGAGTGGATGTTATCCAACATTGCACTGTGACAAAGTCAATGGTATAGTGCATTCCATACAATGACAATGGCTTAATCGTGTCTCTCTTTCCATTCTGTTCATTAACTTTGTATGTGGTGATGACCTTAATGCTGCATAAACAAAGGCAGACAACGATGAGCTGAGAGTACACAACCAGATGATGCAATTAGAAAAGAAAAAGGCAACTGTGTTGTGTGCCTTTGCCTGATCAGTGTATTTGTTACAGATTCACTGTTTTTTTTGTTGTTTTGTTTTTTCTTCTTTCCTAAAGACTAACGAAGAAAAATCGTTAATTTTTGCTTTTTATCTTTGGAGAAGCAGAAGGCAACGTTAGTCCAGACCATGTGGAAACTGCAGCCAAATTTGATAAATGATCTGCAGGTGTGGATAGTTTTCGTGTCTACCAGCGGTCATCTTGTCTCTAAGTGCAGCACCAGACTTGACCCTGGAGCACATTAAGTGTTCCAGCATGTTTCAGTGTTTGTTTGCTCAGCAGAGTCTTTGTCATACCCAGAGACAGATTTTGTGCCTGGCTTGGATGTTTCTTTGCAAATGTTAAGATCATCAGTGTTTTGTCCTGGTTCTCTGGGGACTGTCTTCATCTGTGTCCTTTGTTTATCAAGATGTTTGAATATTAAAATCCACCTTTTTTTCTGTTTATTCTGGCAGTAATGAAGCAATGTCACATATCCTCACATCTGCACATTTCCATACTGTTTTGTAATTCTGCATCTCTCTGTCTTAATTTGCTGCTCCATGCATGCCATCAGAATCAACATTTGCATATGTGTAAAAGGTCTTCAGTCTAGGGAACCCCCTCCTCTGCTGTCTCTGTATTTAAATATTTGTTTGTTTACTCCTCATTTGCATTCTGTGTAAAAAAGAAAAGACACAACAACATTACATTAATGGTCTGTTGCTGTCACACTGGTTTAAATTTACATGTGTCAGATGACAAAGACTGGAAAACAAAGATGCTAATCACTCCCACCAATAAGCACTCCTTGGCTCCAGCCTTTGCCGGTGACACCGCCTGTATCTTTGCAGCCATACCTTGAGCCGCTCATCTGCTTCATCAGCTATTCACTGAAGTCCCCAACAGGTGCTGGTTACTACGGTGTTTATACTCCAGATCCCTCCAGCATCAAACTTTAATATTCATGTTCACTGATAAAAGGAATTACTTCTTGATTGCTTGGAGGAACATTGATACATCTGGCAGATAGAGAAAGGAAGTAGTTTGAGGAAACATATCATGTATTTTTCTTTCTTTCTTTTTTGGCAGGGCTGAACTTTCTCTGGGAGCAAAGTCTATTAGCTTCTGTCATTTCTTATCTCACTAGGCACAGATTTGTCCCTCTACAAGCTCAAACGTGACTTGTGGTACACATTCCAACAAAAACAAGCACATGTAGTCTATGGAGATGGGAAGGATTCAACAAGGTTTTTTTTTTAAATAGTGGCTACCCTGTGCCATTTAATTTTACAATTATAATCCTGGTGTGATTAACAGTACTCCCGTGGCTCCAAATGTTGTATTCCTTAGGGGTATTAGAATAAAATAAACTAGATACAAACTCTTGTGTAATTTTCTTTGCTTCATGATGATGTGAACTATCTAAAAACTAGTTATTTCAGCATCCTTCAAGTGAAAAAAAGGCAGTTTTTAATCTTCCCTTTATATGTGTACAAAAAATGTATAAAAAGAGCTGTATACAGGCAGTAGCTGCCATTTTGTCATACATTTCTATGTGGTGATTACCAATGTCTGGCAAACTACTGTCAGTAAACACAAAAAAAGAAGATTTAATAGCCTCCACTTTTAAAGCTCAAGTCCCACAGGATGTGGAATACATCAGTGACCTCCTGACCCAGTATGAACCTTCCAGACACCTCAGGTCATCTGGATCCGTTTTTTTTATCAGTTCCCAGAGTCATAACCAGACACTGAGAAGCTGCATTCAGCTTCTATGCCCCACATGTCTGGAACAAACTCCCAGAAGGCCTCACATGAAACACTCATTTTATTTAAGTCCAGGTTGAAGACACACCTGTTTTCAGCTGCCTTTGAATAAAGCTCGGAATCTGCCGTTACAAAACGTAATCATATTTTAACCACTGATTTTATCTATTGTTCTTATTTCTTTCTATTTTGTTTACATTTTTAAATCATGTTTTTTATTCATGTTTTAATGTCTTTGTAAAGCACTGGGAGTTTGTTCCACAGGAGCATAAAAGCTGAACGCTGCTTCAACGTGTCTGGATCGTACTCTGGCCACAGTTGGAGGCATGGACCTGACAACCTTAAGGTTCTAGTTGGTTCATAATGGACCAGGAGATCAGAGATGTATTTTTGGTACTAAACCATTCAGGGATTTATAAACCTACAGCAGTATTTTGAAATGTATTTGAAATCTATAGTGTGATACACAGGAAGCTAGTGTAAAGATCAAATAACTGGAGTTATATGGTGCACTCTGGGTTTTGGTGAAGACCCAGGCAGCAGCACTCTGAACTAACTGCAGCTGTTTGATGGACTTTTTAAGGAGACCTATGAGAACAGTATTACAGTAGTCCAGTTTTTCTAATTCCGAGACATCAGTCCTTTAATCCTTAATATGTTCTTTAAGTGATTAGGGGGTGACGTTGCTCCTGTCTTAATGTGGGTGTTAGAATGCAGGTCTGAATCCAGAACCTCTCCAAGATTTCTGGTTCGGCTATTTGTTTCATTTAACCAAAGAAAATTCCACTCTTTAATTTGATCGAAGTTTGAATTGGATTACCGGTATAGTCTCCTGGTGTCTCCTGGTGAGATGAGTATATAGATTTGTGTGTCATCCATGTAGTTATGGTAACACATTTAGTGTTTTTTTTTCATGATTTAAGCAAGTGGGAGCATATACATGTTAAACAAACGAGGCCCCACAACCTTGAGGAACTCTAAATCAGAATCAGAATCAGAAAGAAGTTTATTGCCAAGTAGTTAATATTAGTAGTACATGTTATTTTCATTAGCTACAAATTGTAGTTACCTAAAGAAACACAATTAGTCCCTGTCTTTTAGATAAGACTCCAACCAGGTAAGTGCTTTGCCAGAAAGTCCCATCCAGTTCTTCAACTGGTCTCCAAAATGTTATGGTCGACTGTGACGAATGCAGCACTGAGATTCAGTAAGAACAAGACTGAAATGTTGCCACTATCCGTATTGGAGTGATGTCGTTAAGGACCTTTACTAGAGCTGTTTCAGTGTTGTGACACATGTCAGTTCTATTTTTGCTATGGATCACGGATAAGCATCAATTTACGCACAGCAGGTTTAGCACATAGATAGTTGTGCTGGGCCGGAATTAACCCACAGATCTTGAGTTTGAAACTTAAAGTTAATTTTCTCTGACACCAGTAATCCTTTGATTATGTATAATTCAAGTAAGAAAAAGACATGGAGATATGGTCTTTAAAAGAGCCGACTACTGTGCGATGCTCAAGTCACCACAAAGCTCTCTGGTAAACTCATGAATCTAGCTGAGCAGTCAGTGTTTGAAACGCTCCCAGTGAGACCTTAGGACAGGGCACAATCGTTACAAAACAACTGCAAAACTGGACTACAGCACTTCTGCACCCTGTGGGACCCAAGCTTAACACTTACCTATCTTGTCATTAATATATACATTGAGTGCTGTTCCAGTTATATGGAGCCAGAAGCCATGAATTATCCTCTTTGTTGCATCCGCTGACTGGCTTGCACAACATCTGAAGTCGACTTGTGCAGACAAGGTAGCAGTGGCCAGACAGAGATGCCTGTAAAAAGAGAGTACATTTTTTGTTCAGGCAGTATATTTTTTAACCTTATCAGAGGCTTAAAAATAGTAGTGCATTTTGACGTAGGTCCATTGCCCTTAGGTACTAATATTAAGTGCCATTTTGGAGTAAACACATACTCTCTTCAAACATAACTGCTGCTATCCACTCTATTTGGTCCCTAAAGAAAGTTTACACTCCTTATCATCTAATAAAACGCCTACGGTTGTTTTAACTCTCAAACATGCCTTTAAGCCTGCTTGTGGAAGTGCCTGACCTGGACCCTCAAGGCCTTTTCGATGACACTGGCATCTCTGGGTAAAGAATGACCCTCATTTCCGTGGACACGGCACTGCGTCGGCTCCCCCGGATCTGGGCGCCCATTCCATTTCATGGTGCATCACCCCTGCGTATGATTATGCCACGCTTTCAGGTGCAAAGGAGGAAATGTATCGTGAAACTGATGTCCCTGTCAGCTCTGTGCCGCTCTCCCTTCTTCTGCCGAGTATGTCACCTCACTGATTGGTGAATTACCATTCCAGTGTGGAGAATGGCCCCGCCTCCTCCACCAGCTCACTGCTTCTGGGAGCACATAAGGATCTGAATATGTTACAGACGAGACGCTGTTCAGGCCTCATTTGCATTGGCTGAATGGACATGAGGCGGTTTAATGTTGAGCTGGTAACTTGTGACGTTGTCAACACATTAAAAACACATGTACGAAAACCTGCGCTTACAGAAATGCCATGTGCTGAAACCAAGAGTGTGAAATGTTTGCCATCAAATAAATACAAGAAGTAATAACATCTTTCTTTTTTGTGCTTTTACATCTGCAAGCAGAAAAGATGAATGACAGCCACAGAGAATATGCATGGCAAGGATATGCAGACGATTAGATTTGGATTTATGTTGTAATTAATTAGTCATTAGTTGATTATTCAGGCAGCTGAGATGACAAAATAGAATCTTCTCAGTAGTTTTGCTAAATTAATGCTCAAGCTCTTGCCCAATCACTCCCACAGTCCCTCAGTTACAGACTCTTCAGATTTATTTTTAAAACCCAAATCCCACATGTATTTCTCAATATATAGCCAACAGTAAGCTGATATCTCTTTCTGCCCCCAGTAACATGTGATGTCATCACTGGTAAACATTTTTAATATGATACAATCCGTTCATACCTTGGGGACAGAAAGATGCACAGTTTTGAGATATTATAGTTATTTTATCCAGACTGTTTTTCTTCGTTGATTTAAAGCGAACTGAAGAGCAATTGAGTGTGTGGCTGTGTGTGAGTGTGCAGGGGTTATAAGAGATTATATTTGAATATGAGAACAGTCATGAGAGGCATGGTGGGTAAATATGTGCATGTGCAGTCACTGATTCATTCTCAGGGCACGCTCTGGTGAATGTGTATGTCTACACTTTGTCGAGAGTCCGTCTTGGCAGGACAGTCTGGAGCATGGGGCTTCTCATTTGGGTTTGAGCTGGTCTATTCTCGACCAGAGACGCTGGCTCAGTAGACTGGAATCCTTCAGGGCACCGGGGACATATGATTCCCCCTCTGCCTAAGCAGTGAACTAAATGCTTCTGCATTATTCATGTGTATATCACTTTATTGCTGTGCAAGGTTTTCACTCAAAGTTTCTGCCGCACCATTTACTGTACCTACACCGCAGACATTAACTGGCAAATTTTCCCTGAACTGCTTTTTCCCCACGTTTTCCTGCTCCCTGTCTCTTGCAACTATTCCCTCTTCAGTAATGATGATGATGTATTCCCTAAATAAACTGTTATCTAAAGGTACAATAGAAGGAAAGGACTGTGTACCGATTACTGCATCATTTAATGGAACAATTATTTTAATTTTCATGCTTTACATTTGGGTATTCACCATGAACACCTGTTTCAAATTTCGTGGATGTGGTTAATGCATATATAAGTACTGTAAGGAAAATCTTATATACAGACCCTTTTACTTTCTGAGAAAAAAGCTTCAAATTGTGATATCCATCATATATGCAATCACACTCAGAGGACTGCAGTGTCTCCTAATGTAAAAGATTACAAATGAATAAATTAAACATTAGTTTGAAAGAGAGGGAAGTAAACGATGCATGTATGTATTTTTCTGTCATATATCATTTTTCAAAAGTGGATATTTTAAAAAATTGAAGCAAATGCAGAAATGTTCATGAAAACATGTTACATGTATAAAGATATGTTGAAAGGCGGACAAAAAAAAGGACGCTTCATATCAACCACTGCTATGTTGCACATAGTTGTACTACATTGTAGGCTATTTATATTTGAATGTGCTGACTCTGCCAATTAAGTGTATAACTGACAACTAGCCAGCAAACTGTTCCGTCTTTATCAAGAAATACACCTTCCTTCGATGGCAGGATTTGCAGAAAAGGCCCATAAACATTACCGACAAGGAAATTATGAGATTTAGAAAGATGGATTAATGTTGTCAAAAGAAGAACTGGAATGGAGTTAACGGTCTTGTAGCATGGTTGGTACTGGAGCAGACCACTGTTTTCAACTTTTTTTTAGAGGCATGGCACATTTTTAGAATTAAAAAAGTCCCGTTGCACACAACCACCATCACAAAATGCACCTCTTTCACTATCTAAGAAGCAATTATTTTAATTTAAATGTAATTATTCCATAACTCTGTCACTAAACTGAAGGCACATGCACTCAACAATGGCAAATTAGTTGTAGTAACTACAACCTTTTTTGGACTACTTAAAGGAGCATGAGGCAGGATTGAGGCAGGATTTATGAAAAAAAATTGTATACGTTTTAAGTTTTCTAGTAATGTCAGGTGAAGCGTTCCAAACCAAAAGGAATGAGCCCTCCAGCGTATCTCTCCGTTGCCTTGAACAGGCTGTGTGCTGCAAAATGTGCTGCAATTGTGCCTGGAATTTCCCTGCACTATCCTGTGGATGTGACGTCACATGACGCTGCATGTGCGTTCTCCCCGTTCTCCCGTGCCGGCTTCGCTGTTGGCTGCAGTACCCCCGACAGCCGTCGTGGCGAAGGGTGGCGCTAGAGAGTCTCATTTCTTAAAAAGAGCCTCATGCTCCTTTAAGCGAGACTGGACAATTTTCCACAGCACACCTGCTGTTCTCCCACAGCACATTAATGTGCTGCAACAAAGTGGTTGAAAATTACTGCACGAAAACTGTAAAATAGCAAACGCCATACCATTCAAGGGTTCAGCACCTACTGAGAGGACTAAGTTACAGTACACTTGTTGAACACTTGGTGCTCGTGATCGTGTTGTTTTTCATCTGGTATTTTTAACAAACTTGCCTGTGAAGAACAACCAAAATCCTGACTCAAGGAATTGTTAAAATTGTAATTTCTGAACTGAGGACATTATCCAGCCCAGATTTTGGTGCTCGATTTATTTCTGTCTTAATGAGTCTGCCACATGGACCGCTAGAGTGCATTTGCTGCATTCAGTAGCTTTACAATCTAAACAAATCATAAACCATAACAAAAAAGCTCTCATAAAACATTTAGAAGAACTAGGAAGACGTAGCCTCCTGTTCAGATTAAGTTGAATGATTTCTAAATGCATATGCAACTTTGTGTGGATTTATTTGACCATGGATTTATTTAAAAACAATTTGTTTGTGTGTCAATATGAACAAAATGCCCTCTGCCATCGTAAAAACTAAGCATTTTCTTGGTTTCTGTTATAACAATAGAGACCCCTAAGCAGTGATGTTAGGTAGGGGACTTTAGAATAATGGGAACAACAAACAATATCATTTTGACCTTTAGGCCCATAATTGTAACATTAGTGAGAGGTTTATCTCCATTCTAACTAATGCTAAAATTATGAGCCTAAAATGATGAGCCTCTTGTCCTGGTACCGACTCAAGCAGATGGGACCCTCTTGTTAGTGAACAGAATTCCTGACCAGTGAGGTCTTACACTGTAAGATCATTGCAGAGTGCAGACAATCTACTACATCTGTTCCTTGGTTCCCCATGATGTAAAATATTGGATGTAGAGAATTCCCACTCCTGCAACAGATGACCATCCAAGGAAACTGAGGAAGAGCAGAGCTGACTCGATAGCTGGACTGTTGCTGTGTAGCACTGTTGAAGATAATGTAGTACGACACCTTGTTTTGATCTGGACTGCTTTCACACAAGACGCTTTAAGCTATACAAGAGGAAAATACATGTCTGTGCTAATTACCTGTGTGGGTCCAACAAAGAAGGAGGACGAGAAATGCCAAGCTCTGCCAACAAACTTCCACACCTTCCGACCTGCGTGGCTCTCCGCTGCAGGCTCTCTGTACGGTAAATACATTACAGTACTGGCCGCCTCTTATTGTGCTGTTGCTCCGACCTGACACTATCGGTGGCAGTTCAGCTTTGATATTCACGTCCCTGTATGTTACAGCCGGCGCCTGCAGCGCACAGACCGTAAGCTTTCATTTGAATCTGAGCAGGAAAAGAATAGAAGAGAAATCCCACTGGGGATGTTTCTGAGTCGTCTAAGTTGTGTGAAGAATTACTGTACATGGCTGGCAAGCTAATTGGACCTTTCGCAAGCACTGTCTTTTAGATTAACCATTGATACGATTTGACAGCAAGGCCTATAAAATGTCAAAACAAAAGAGCCAGCATCATGCTGCACCCACCTTCTCAGAAACATTGTGTATGAATTATAAAAAATGACCACTGATATAACGAACACAACTCCCTGCTTTACCGAGCTATATCTGAACCTGCTCACCACTTCTGCTAGGTGTGAAGTCCATAGCTCAAATTGGCTCAGTAAATGCATCTATGCTCTTAGTGTGCAACAATAGATGGTGACAAAATGGAAAGGACAGCGTTTCTAAAATGTCAGACAGTTGGGGTCCTGCTGAAATATCTCCCCTTTCCCTCGCTGTCTATCTTGATCGATAAAGCTACCTTTGACAATGCTGCATGTTGTCACCATGACATTTGGTCCCCCCCCCAAGCCCTCCCTCCCTTACCTGGCACACTGCTGAATAGGAATATAACAATGAGATTTAATACAGGATCAATAGTTACACTTCAGTGATACATTCGCTCACATAATGAATGCTGATGGATGAAAACAAATACCTGGATGGGGAATTTGTATTCTAGACGGGGTGTCTGTAATAGCCGTGCCTATGATGTTTCATTATGGCTTTTCTGCTCATTTTTTTTTCTCTTTCCGTACAATCAAGAGAAGGATGTAGGCATGATTTAATCAAGTCTGTATGGCTAATGACAACATAGCCTCTTGGGTAGTTCTAGAGGGCTTTTTTTGTATGCGCGCTTGCATCCATGTGATCTCATGTCCATGAATATTGTGTCCTTGTTTTTATTTTATTCAACAGATAAAGGACATATGTATAATAAATACTAGGGGTTTAACGCGTTAATTGCGATTAATTAATTACAGGCATATTTAGCGCGTTATTTTTTTTAATCGTTTAATCTATTTTTAAATGTCTAACTTTACTTTTTCTGTTTGCAAGTTGCCTTTATTATGAAATCTGTGTTTGTGCAATGGGCTTCTTGTGCTTGAGTTGTGGGTGGAAAACAATGGTTTGTCTCACCTTGAAGTGGACATTGATTGGCTGCCCATGTGTTTGGGCGTGTTTAGAGTAGCGGAGAATAGAGGTGAAAATATAGGAACATGTGAAAGTTGTCGGTATAGTGAACGGGGAATTTATATTTCTAAAACACCCCAACGGCACAATTGATAAAGGTAGAGTTATGTGTGTTCTTTACGGTGGGCGACAAGGGGCCAAACGCACTGCAACGGCCTAATGCGTCTCAGTTAAGGAAAACGGAAAGCGTTTTTCTTTTGAAGATGGTTTCTTGTTTTATATCTTTTTGTACTTTGCATCGTTTCTCTATTTGCAGCGCGTTTGATGATGCTGCATTTGTCTTTATTTTTTGCAGCACGTTTTTTCTTTTGCACCACGTTCCTCTTTTTGTACCTCGTTTTGAGTTTGTGAATTTGAATCGTTTCTGTACTTGAAGCCGTTTTCCTTAACTGAGACGCATTAGGCCGTTGCAGTGCGTTTGGCCTTTGTCGGCCACCGTAGTTCTTTGTGGAAAGGACTTTGCTCACCACCGATGCAGCTCAAGTTCAGCCACATAAATGCAAAGGACCCGGTCGCACGCGCAGCCACAGCTAACGTTTGCAGGAAAGATGTTGCCACAGCAACGCTCTTTTTTCCAAACTCAAGGAGAGCACCTCGCGCATGCGTATGTCTGCAACATGTTCTTGCCCAGTGGATGTAAATGGCAAGGACCGCTTCCATTCAAGTTTGTTAAAAAAAATGACCAAACTATTTTATAAAGCCACCTTTTTGTTGTTATACATCAATGTTTTGATCTGCCACAATAAGGTAATGAATTCAAACGAAAACACCTCAAGTTGAGGGCTTTTATCAGCAAATTTTAGGTGTGATTAAAAAAGCAATTAGTTAGATTAATTAATTACAGATCTTAATTAATTAATCACTCAATGTTTTTAATTGCTTGACAGCACTAATAAAAACTTGAAATGAATTGATCTCTACCACATGTCCACGTTTGTATAGTGAGCTACATTTCTGAGGGGTGCGTTCATCGTGTTTGAACAGCATGCATAGATTTGTGGATACGCCTGTGTGGTTTATACGCATGCTCTGTTTACGGTGGATGCTTAGAGGACTATAACGGAATGTTTATACTATGCATATGTATGTGCGTGTGTGCCAGTGTAAATGGATATGTTTTCCTGTGAATGGTTCATGCTGACTGAATTAACATCGATTAATTGAAATAGACTTGCTGCAGAATTTCCTGCTTGTCTTTGTGCTTTAATCAAAAACATGCCAGGTATCTTTCAGCTGTTTGTCTTTTTGATAGTCGCCCACTGTAAGTGGATTGCAGTGTTTAGTGTTTGGGTCCTTGTTTAGGCACTTGCTTGACTGACGCCTTGAAGGCCTACTGTTTAAGCATCTCTTCATGCGTTTCTCGTTTGATCAGCTTTTGCCATTCTTACTGATTTTCCAAATCAGTGATGCTTGTCAAAGAATTAATTACCTGGATCGTTGCTCTGCTGACTCTGGCACCAGCTGCGGAGTTCACCAGGGAGACCTTGGTATTCTCCCAGCATTCCTGGCTAATCATCCACAATCCATTTCAAAGTCAAACTGACTGGCCCACCAAGCTGAGAATAATGTGGAATTAGACTGCGCTCTGACATTAACAGTGTCGTATTTGCATACAGTATACAGCAGATTAGTCTCCAAGAACCCGCCAGCGGGAGGTGAACGTCAGCCGCAGAGCTAATGAAAGTTGCTTGGTGTAGTTTATTGAGTTTAATAGTGTAAAAGCATTGTGCCAAAACGATATCCTCACTTTATTATTTACCGATGTTTAAAATAATATGCTCATTTACCTTCGGAAATGAGTATTTAAGTCAAGAGAGGTGGGGAAGAAAATAATTTACCTAAAGCAAGCTCAGAACCTCAACTGTAAAGAAAAAGTAAAGTAAAAGGGACTCTTGCTCTCCTAGAAGTAAAACTTGTGGATTCTATAAAATAAACACATTTTCAGCTTGGCTTTGCCCTCGGGGAGTATCTAGCCATGCGGCTTGCTGTGAGGCTTGCATATGCAGAAAGGCTATAAATACTCCCTGCTTGCTCACTGGTTTGTCCGGAGGCCTGTCCGTCTGCCTGCCTGCTGGCGCGTCTGTGGGGTTGCAGCAGCATGACGTCAGCCGGGGGCTGGGAGCACTCGCTGACCTTTGTGACAGCGAGATGAGACAGACCTTTAACTCTGCAGATGATGCAAACAAGGACACAGATACAGAGGCCCGGGAGTGGAGGACGTTTCGGTGCAACATGCTGCAGCTAGAATGATTGACAGCAAAAGAGGATTGGCAAAAATATATCAAAATTGACATTTAGAACAAAAAAAGGGAGGAGGTGGAGGGGGTTGGGCGGCGGGTATTGCTTCACATCCCAGCAGGAGGTTTTTGTGTGACGTTTGCATGTTTTCCTCAGTACTGATTGTAAAATGACCCACAGAGCAGAGATGAAAGGAGGCCAGAATGGCTCGAAACTTCTCCAGAAAAAGACGGCATGAAGTTCCGGTAATAGTAGAGAGCAGTTGCCTCTACAAAGCCAACATTCAAACCAGTAACCGCAACACCTAAAAAAAAACACAAACAAATCTGCAAATGTTATGCCATTTTGAACAGCGCATTATCTCTACCTTAACGGCTTATAGGTGGTTTTCAGTTATCTCTGAACTGTCCAAGTAAAGATGTGATCTTCATTACAGCTCGCTAAAGTGATCACCAGCTTCAATCAAAGCTCTGCAGGTGACTCCATTTACTTCCATGTCTGTGAGGCTTTAACTTGTTGTCATTTAAACAATCTTTCCCGAGAAACATCCTCAATAGCGATCATGAAATACAGTGCTTTTGTGTATTCAGAAACCCCTCACCCAAGTACGCAACACTGTCACAGAGATAATGTTTGTATTTGATTTTAGCCAACATTACAATTTGCAAAAACAGAATAAACATTTCCTGTGTGAGTTATAAAAACATCAAAAACTAATGACACATTGTAAATAATTATCAAACACACTGTCAATTGTTTGCTGGGTCAAACTACACCCAACCACCCCTAACAAGTAACATTAAAGCGTGAAGCTTTGATGCATGAAAATGGTTGCGGCGGTTCCTGTAAAAGACATATAGGACCTGTCCATGATGCCCCAACATTTCAACTTCCAGGTTGAATCGATACCAAAAGAAGAAAGGATTGCAGTTCCTCTACTGACCACTTGGACCCGATCTTCATTGCTTCTAGTGTGTAAATGTCCAAATTTGCAGAATAAATAAACATATTTACAGCCTTGTTTTGGTCTGCATAGCTAGATTTCACACCCTCATGACAACTGTATGAGATTTGAATATTTTTAAACCGCATGATCTAAAATTATATGAATTATATGAACAATTTTTTTTTTTTATCTCCCTTGGCACGTTCTGAATGATTCAGAGGCTGCATGGATTGTTTTTGTTCGATATGTCACCTCTTAGGAAGTATTACAAATTAAAATGCACTAAAGTATTGTAGAACAAATATGCATTTTTCAATGCTAAAATACAAACAGCAAAATATGATTTGGGCTCAGAATATGCTTACTACCTATACCTTTAGAACAAACTTAGCCATGAATACAACTCTGCCATTGTGGAATGGACGCACACAGACACTTTTAACAACACTCACTTATCTGCTCCGTTTAGACCTTCCGTATGAAGTGAGTGCACTTCATGTATGTTCAGTATAATGAAGTAGCAATGCTTATGTTTTGAGTATGTGGAATCTAACCAGGATATCCAGACCAAGAGGCTCTGGAGACAACCTCGAAAATAACAAGTCAAAGCAGCTGTAATTATGTCTGTGTCGAAGTGTGTATGTGTTGTACTTACACGTGTATCTGTCTATGTATAATCATTCCTTTCTATTACTAGCCTTGGGCAAAAGAAAAGAAAAAGAGAAGTTGTCATTCAGGTTTTTTTTAAACCCTTTTCCTGGTTTCTTTCAAACATCATCCAACTTTTTTCCCATAATGTCTCGTTGTTTTTGTGACATTTGTGGCAGCTGATATAGCTGATAAAGTGTTTGTGTCAAAATGAAGTCAGTTAATGAAATGTACGTCAGAGGTACTTTAAAATGATTCAGGAGAAGAATCATGTTCACATTTTCAGTGTCTTTAAAACATAATGAAGAAGTGATTATAGCTATGACCTTAAAAGCCACCGGGCTATGTCAGGCTCTCAAACCATCTTCTTTCAATCTTTCATTATTTTTGCTTCCAATTTTACCTCAATATCAAATTCAATTATTAAATGTCTCATTCCACAGGAGGCTTAAAAATTCAAGATTCTCCAGCTTTAATTCCACTCTGTTTCGCAAGCGACAATAAATGAAAAGCAACCACAGTCTTTGGCTCGTAAATGACCTTTTCTTATTATTATTAATAGTATTTCAAACAAGCAACAGATAAGTATTAATAAATAATATCCAACATGCCATGCAGTAGAGTAGGAACACCAGGGAATGGTTGTTGTTGGTTTTGCAGTGAAAACTTGTTTAGTTGAACAGTGTCTTTTGGACGCCCCTGTATCAGTCATTACCTAAACCCCTCTCCTGGCCGGGTACAATTGGTTCGGTATGTTCTGTATCACCGGAAATGGATGTGAATTGTAGCCTTGACGCATTTCACAACAGACAGTTTTGAAGGGGATGGGTATGGGTGGCTCGACTGAGGCAAAACTGGTCCACAGATAGATGTTTATTTGAACGCTACTATAGTTTAACCTTAAGTTTAGGAAGGTAGTTCTCTTTCTTCATTGTAGACACCTTAACTACATCAAGCATTTACTTTATATGTCATTAAATGGTCCTTTTGTGAACTTGATAATCTATATTTTTTACACGAGGCTGTGTCTTAAAAGATATTTTTTATTCAGTTTCTATATTCCCAGTTTTTATGATTTTTTTCAAAGGTATTAGATTTGTGGTATTTTTCTTTTTCAAATGCCAAACCTTTATATCTTAAGTGGTTTGGTTAAGTAAATATTTCCTGTTAACCTTCACTTTATGCTTTACTTTGGAAGCCTTATTTGTGGACTGAAAATACATTTTGCCAACATCACTTTGTTTTATTATTTCAAAGCATTGTCTACCGTGGTTTGAAAGCAATCAGGTGAAAACACATTGCTTGTGCCCAGGGCATTGCCGTTCATAAACCTAATCTTAAGTCAGAGATATGGTAAAACACCTCTGGATCCGTGAAAAAGTACCTTGCACTGAAGTGAGAAATTGGCTACGAGTCATTATGCGCAAACACCTAATGCCTTGGCATTTTCTGTCCATGCCAAACAATCATCCTCCTCTCCTCTGTCTATTTGCAATTAATGATTGAATTTCAGCCCCCCAAAAAATCCCATTTATGCTTTGTGTGTGTATCCCCAATACACACAGCTGCTACCAGTACACATGGCAGCATGCACAGCAAAGCTTATCTCCAGCCTTTAGATTGGGGGCCCATGGAAACAGTCTTGATTATTTCCCTCCTTCTCCAAAGCACTGCTGTGTGCTTTGGGATTAGAGGCTTTCTGTGGCGGCTGCACATGCACACTGACTGGCTGCAGGCGAGAGAGAGAAAGTGGGTTCTTCTGCTCAATAAACCCCCCCTCCTCACCCTCCCTTTGCTCGGTACTTGGCCCACCCACCCCACCTCCCTACCTCCCTTCCCATGCCTGACACACTAGCCAGTCCTAGGAGTATTACATCATCCTGATGTAATGTCTAACCAATCACAACACAGCGGCGTTAAAGCTTCCAGGATTATGGAAGTCGGTAGCTCAGACTGGGTAATGAGAGAGAGAGCGAGAAGAGCAGCCCCAGTCAAACATATTTTCAAGAATAGGCTGAGGATCAATTTTGCTCCTGCTCTCTCTTATTCCTGAAGAATGGAAATGAAATACACACTTTCAAGGTGCCTTTTACTCTTCTGATTTATTCTTAGGAATTTGAGAAATCCCTTGATGTTCCTGAAAATCTTTCGTGATTGTTGTAATTCTTTACGTCTGCAGCAGCATTATATAGAATATAAACTGTGAACAGTCAATGAATTGAAAAGTTGAGCCAAGCGCTTCTTTAACAGCAGTTTATAGCTATTTTGTGCCCTTGTTCCGCTTCCAAACGCTGTGCTTTCAGGAGATGCAGCAGCATGAGTCATTTCAGAAGATTACCCATAACAATATATTTTTATGTTGAAGTGACAAAGCCCACTATTTGCTTCAAGAAAACCAAAAAAGGGCTCTTTTTATCTGCCAGGACAAAAGGAGGATGTACGCTGATGTTGCTGAGGGGGGAGAAGTTGGATGGGTCAAGAGAACCATCAGATGGTGATACAGGATGCTGCTGCTCCCATTTCTTCCAGTCAATGCCGGTTTCATTGAATAATGATGACAAAGCATCCTTTACTTTAACAAAGTAGATAATTCAATTGTCAAAATGGCTTTTAACCTCATTTGTCCATGTCATCTTGTTCTTAAACCTAACCACACCTTAATCACTATGTTAGGCCAGAAATGGCTACAATTTAGAATCAGATTACAAAAACATATCCTGTATGTGGTGTTATGGGGGGAAATATTTGGCAGCATATTTCATTGTTTGAATTAGAGGTCATGGCACAATGTTCTCATAGTAGTCATCCACTCATTCTCGACATCCATTTCAGGGTCATTGTGGCAAAGGGGGAGCAGAGACGCCCACGCTTCCTCGTCTCAATTTATCTTCTTTCAGATCCTCTTGGAAGATCTCAAGTTGCTCCCAGGCCAACTGGGGGACATCATTCTGTCAGAGTCCTGGGTCTCTGCACATGCACCCATGCCTGGTGAAGCGCTTTAAGAGAGGTGCCCCGGAGGAAGGGGGTGGATTCCTGCCAGGTGTGCAAACCACGTTTACGGCTCCTGGAGTTCTACTGTAAACGCTCATAATTACATTATCCTAGAAGCAAAGCAAAGACACGGAGAAGGCTAATTGCTCCCGTTTTTGTTTGGTTTCATCCAAAGTCTAGCAATACGTGTAGAATGATAAATGGACAAACAATTAGATTGTTTAGATAGATTCCTTATCGCAGGCTCAGAGGTATCCACTGAGGAGACTCAGAAATCGGACTCTTTAGACATGACTCAATGCTGTTAATAAAAAGTGTTATCAGATGAGTGTCAAGTCTTTTTATAATTTTGAAAGTGACAAAATCCACAATCAGGATTACCCAGTAGAGTTTCACCATGGAGACTTTGGTTTGAAAAAAATATATATATAATATACAGATGTTACATTAGTTACATTAACCTCTGGATCTCAGACTGCTGATGTAATTGAAGTCAATATATACGTTTGGTTCTGTACCTATAATGTCACACATATGTTTTTAAGGTTTTAGCTTATTCAATGCTGTTTTCAAGCAAGATAGAAAGATAGATTGCAGCAACGTCAGTGAAATTACTTTTGCTCAACACTTATCAGCTCTACTTCACAAAAGATACGTTACTGGTCTACTGCTCGTTCTGAGCAACACATACAGTATAGGAAGTTAAAAAAAAGAACCAGTTACACCTCCACTTTTGGATTGGTGATATAACAAAGCAACACAAACAATAACAACCAAATTTGGGTGAAATTTTCTGCACTTAAATGAAGGTAAAACAAAATGTATTTTCTTTGGTGATTCACCACACTCTGGTGATCTATCTTTTAAAGTGAAAACTTCTGTGAGGAATCTTGGAGTTATTTTTGATAGCAGCTTAAAATTTGACAAGCAAATTGACAGCGTGGTCAGGACCAGTTTTTATCAGTTACGGGTTTTAACAAAAGTAAAGCCATTTTTAAATCGTGCAGACTTGGAAAAAACCATTCATGCTTTTATAAGCTCGAGAATTGACTACTGCAATGCTTTGTATGTTGGTGTCTCCAAGTCTTCACTTAGCCGTCTTCAGCTTGTTCAGAATGCCGCTGCACGCTTTTTAACTAGTACTCGACGTCGCGAACACATCACTCCGGTTTTATTTGCTCTTCACTGGCTTCCTGTTTCTTTTAGAATTGATTTTAAAATTTTAATCTTTGTTTTTAAAGCCCTCAATGGGCTTGCCCCTGTTTATTTATGTGAACAAGTGCGAGTTCAGAACTCCACTAGAGGCCTACGGTCCTCAACTCAGCTCCTGCTGGAAGTCCCCAGAACCAGGACTAAACTCTGGGGTGATCTTCTCCGTTGCTGGACCCAGGCTCTGGAATAAGCTGCCCCCAGAAATGCGCACCATCACTGACTTTGGGGTTTTTAAATCCAGACTGAAAACCTGGTTGTTTAGACTGGCTTTTAATACATAGTATTGATGTGATATATTCTTAATTTAATTGTAATGGTTTTATTATGTTGTTTTTAAATTGTTTTGTTTTAATGTGGATTTTAATGGAAAGCACTTTGGTCACCCTGTGTGTTGTAAAGGGCTTTAGAAATAAAGTTTGATTGATTGATTGATTGAACCAACTTAAAACGCCATCTAAGAGCATAAATCACACCTTTAGTTTTTGTTTTCAGCCACTATTCTGTTTTGTTTCTTATGCCATTTGGTTTAGGTTAAGGCACTGACACCACCTGTTGAGGTGTGATATTTTAACAAAAAGTTAAATTGTCTTCATATATTATGTGCCTACTTATTGATGTCATTATAAGCCGCCTTTACTGTGCTCTGAGCCATGGCTGCCTATTAACCTGATTCTTTGTTGTCCTTTGCGTCTAAGGAAGATGAAGAGGGTTTATCATGAATATTGTTACTTTGTAGTACATTTCTTTCTTTACATAAGACACCTACGTACCCTTCCCCTCCAACCATCACTTCCATGTACCACACATCTACGCTCAGGCCTACATATACACCCTGTAGGCACAGACGGCATCAGACAGTTCAGCAGAAACTAAATCAACTTCCAGTGTGCTTCTTTCTATTGTATGCACGTGACTGCCACACCAGTGCAACGAATGTGCCAAACTCCTGCTGGACGCCTGAGGCGGAACTCACACATCTGCGTGGCAAATATATGCTCATGCGATGGAAGCACTATAGGGAAATCACTGCATCGGGTAGGACAGTATGGAAACACTCAGCTCTGCCAGGAGAGTCACACCTTAGGAATGATGAAGCACTGAATGGATAGCAGAAGGCAGCATGGTGCAGAGAAAAAGCTCACTTTGAGAATCAATGCTCCATACCATCCATACTTATCCGTTCTTAGGTAGTTTCACAGTGCACTGATAAAATTGCAGCTGTGTCAGTGTTTCCACTTTTCTCGTAGACTGTACATAAGGGGAGGGTTCATAGCAAAGTCATCAAGGGAAAGCATTTTTGATTGATATCACAGGGCCCCATACTTTCCAATTTCTAAACCCATTCAAGTCAAAAGCCCTCATATGAGTACTGCGGGGCTCTACATCAGGTTTTGTATTCGGCCTTGTGTGAGAGTGCAACTGAGGTCATTCTAACACCCTTTAGCTCTCTGCGCTTGTGTGTTTGAGAGAGGGGTGGCGGTGTCAGCGGTGTCAGGTTTGCTGTTGCTTTAGGTCTCTGTGGGGGTGGACGCTGAGGAAAAAATGAAAAAAAAAGAAGAAAAAAAAAAACCTCTGGCTGTTTTACCTGACACTCTTTTTATTCCTCCCTACCCCCAGGGAGCATCCACACCCCAGCTTTCTTGTTTTGCTCTCGTATTTGAAGCTCTGCCAAATGGGATAGAGCCAGACGAAAGCACCACAGTATTTCCTGAATGCCTGCTACTGCTACTAGTCCACTACCCCCGCCCCGCCAAACTGCGTCTCTTTTTTTCTCACTTCATGCTCATTCTCTCTATCTTTTCCCTTCTCACAGCTACCAACCACGTACTCCCCAGTCCCAGTCCTTTGTCCCGTTCCTTCCGTTCGAAAGCACACGGGCATATTTGCTGTGCAATATATGCAACTTTGGATTGCAAAAGAGGTAGAAAAATGAGACATCCAGTTGCGAGGCCAAGTCATTAGAAATATATATTCAAGTCTTTCCGAGCACAGCTTTCAAATTTTACATACCGATATGTGCTGGGGAGAGAAAGAGAGAGGGAAGATTAATGTAAATCTCAAAATAAGGAAGGCATTAATATTTCATTAGTGCCTCTTTTTCTCTCTGAGTGACAGAAGAGAGGAGATAGTGGCTGATTTAATGATTTTAGAGTCTCTTTCTTTCACTCTCTCTCCCCCTCCTCTCTCTCTCCCTGTAATGTCACTGCCTCCCCTAGTTTCTCAGTCAGCAGATGGGCTTAGCCTCATTTTTTTCATGAATTCCTCACAGACCCAGCTGCACGTAATTACAGTCAATTCTTCCTTATCTTTCAAATTAAAAAGATTAGATTATTTGTGAAAGAAATGTATGCAGCTCCCCTCAACTGATAGTGGGAACTAGACTAGAGAGCTAGGTTGTACTGTATGCACTATATTCTCCACACACACACTTAGAGGCATGTCCTTTAACCAGCTGTGTGCATATATCAACTTTTTTCATTTTATCACTGATATCATGTCAATGTACAGTATTATCTTATACAAACTGTCTTTCTTTTTTCTTGAAAGATGCCCACATTTTGTAGATTCTGAGCATGTGTACTCTTTGGATACGTAGCCTGCTGTTTGATACAAAGAATACAGACTCTGCTATGAATCAGCAACCAGCTTTGAACATTCATGGCACTGACTCCATATCAGTATTTCAGATTGGTTCTTGCTTTGCTCAGATATCACACAGCACAATGTTCTGATACACAACACACTATTCTGCACAACTGTTGGGTTTTGTAACACATATCTACGCGGGTGTTAATGTTTTTTGTTATTTATGCCACAGAGATTGCACAAGACAGGCTGACTCACATACAATCAAATAAGCACTCAATGAATACGAAAATTCAGCTTTAAGCAAATTGAATTTATGATAATGCATTTGAAGATATGAATGATCTTTAAGATTTTAGGAAATGTAATTTTATTGTCATGGTGTGGGAACAATCATCTCATCTTGAATGTGAATAAGACAAAGGAGATGATTTTGGATTTCAGCTGCTGGAGCAGTGCTGGCGCGGGGAGGAGGAGGTCCTGGGCGAGAGGGCGCAGCTGAACCGGCGGGTGGACGGGCTGAGCGAGACGCTGCTCAGCCGGACCTCCCAGCTAGAGAAGCTGGCTGGCCGCCTCAAGGAGTTCCAGGAGGGCTGTTAGGCCCTGGAGACGGAGGCTCTGAGCCGCCGGGCCGGCAGGCTTGGTGAATGCGGCCGGGCCCGGCTGGGTCAGATCGAGGACGCCGGCGACGGGGTGCGGGACTTCTACGGGCTGGTGTTGTAGCTGCAAGGCCTGCTGGGACGCACCTGACGACGGGCTTAACACGCAGGCGGTGATGGGAACAGAGGTGGAGATGATGAAGCCGTAGCTGCAGAAGTTCAAGGCCGTGGAGCGCGAGCAGGTGGACCGCATCCAGCCGAAGCTGCAGCACGTCAACGCCATGGGTCAAGGTCTCATCCAGAGCGCCGGCAAGCACACGGACATGCAGAGCCTGGAACATGACATGGGAGACCTGGTGACCAGGAACCTGGAAGACCCGGGGACCAGGAACCTGGGATACCTTGACTTCCTCTCCCACTCCGAGGAGGGGGGAGGAATGTGGCAGGGTGGAGGATTGGGCGTTAGTCTGCGGGGGAGTAGCACACAGGTGGCGCGAGTTGGATCAGCATATCAACATACATTTTCTGATACAAAAAGAAATCACACACACACAATATTTTATTGGAAATCCTTAAAGTTGACTCATGATACACGTTTGCCATTGCATCACTTTAATGATTATGTATGAAAAACTCAAAAATGCTTGTTACTGTGGGGCAAGAAATCCTGATGGGGAAAAACTGCGAAGCAAGCTGGCAGCTGCTCTTTTTACCTTTCAACTTTATGTACCACAGACTAACTCTACCAACTGTGCTGATCTATTCCTTTACTCGTGTTTTTTATTAGGGCCCTAGCACTGACAGTGCAAAGGCCCTATTGTATCTGTAAGAAAAAAAAATTTCCCTCGTGGGCGAAAATTTGTATATTTAATGGTTTGAATTAATGGGCATGGCCTAATGGCTCAACAGCGCCCCCTAGAAAACTTTGTGCCTCAAGCCCCACAATATGGTTTGACGTACATGCACGAAAATTGGTACACACCTGTATCATGTCGCAACTTAAAGAAAAGTCTCTTAGCGCCGTGGCCGAAATGAACAGGAAGTCGGCCATTTCAAAATAATCGTGTAATTTTGGCGAAATTCATGCCATTCCTTCGGCAGTTAAAGGAGCTTGAGGCAGGATTTATGAAAAGAATTCGTAAGCCTTTTAAGTTTTCTAGTAATAAGGTCAGATGAAGCGTTCCAAACCAAAAAGAATGAGCCCTCTAGTGTATTTCTCCGTTGCCTTGAACAGGCTGTGTGCTGCAAAATATGCTGCAATTGTGCCCGGAATTTACCGCGCTGTCCTGCGGATGTGACGTCACATGACACTGCATGCACGTTCTCCCTGTTCTCCCGTGCCGGCTTTGCTGTTGGTTGCAGTACCCCCGACGGCCGTCGTGGTGAAGGGTGGCGCTAGAGAGTCTTAAAAGTTTCTTCTTAAAAGGAGCCTCATGCTCCTTTAATGCGGCCTGAACCCTAACGTGCACCCAGGTGTGTTACACATCAAAATGTGCATTAAAGAATTTAAAAAAACCACCGGGTTGCTGCACAAACCTGTCTCAGCCACTGATCATCTCCTCATCCATCCAGCCCTTTTCATTTCACTCTGGCTGGAAAAGTCTCTTTAGGGAACGCTTTTCTTTTAAAAATCCCGACCGCGGCGGTCCCGGGTCCCGCTCCCCGTTTGCTCCCTCGCGCTGGACCGGGTCCCGGGTCCCGGTCCGCCCCCCCCCGTGCTGGTCCCGCGGCGGACCAGGTCCCGGTCCCGGTCCGCCCCCCCCCCCCCCGCGCTGGTCCCGCGGCGGTTCCGGGTCCCGCGTCCCGGGACCCTCGCGCTGGACCCGCTCACACACACGCGCTGTCGGGGAGCCGGTACCGGGGTTTGTATCCGACAGGAGCTCCGTTAATTCAGCTGCGCCGGTCCGAATTTCCAGACCTGTCTCAGCTTCTTCATCACCATCATCCCTTCATCCAGCCCCCTCTTTTCATTCACCCTTATAATGACTCCGGCTGGAAACGTCTTATGCAAAGTTTTTCTTTTAAAAATCACCATAAGTTTCTGTCCATCAGCTGCGCCAGTCCAGCACCACATAGGCTACATGAGAATCTGTGTGTCGCGCCGCGAATACACACACGCGCATGTCGGGATCCGGTACCGGGTTTGTAACCGACAGATTTGGCTGCAAATCTCGGAGAGTGAAGCTGATCTGACCTGAGACAGACCCCAGAAATCTCTGCTCTTAAAGCGGCCGGGAACCAGGTCATCGGACCCGCTTGGGGAACCAGGAAGTCGGCTGCAGCAGCGCGCATCACCGTGCTGCTGCATCGGTTCCCGACATGCAAAACACACGCGCGCTGCAGAACACTCACACACAAGTGTGCTTATTTAAATAGAGCGGAGCAAAACTTAGTTTGATTGTATTTTATTTCACTTTACACATCAAGCAAATCCTTAAAAGTCTTCATCATCTGTTTCGCATTAAACAGCTCAGTGGATGGTCTCATTCAGCTTCACCCGCCCCCTTCTCTTTTTACCTTCTCATGGTGGCCGACCTGACATTACCGTAATTCAGGTAATAGACACGGCGCACCGTTTCTTAAGGCGCCCGGCACATTTAAAAAAAAAAAGTTGCGCCTTATGGTCGCGAAAATACGGTAGGTGATCTTTTCATGATCAGATCATCTAGAGTGTGCCCCTCTATCAGTCACATAATGTGAACAGGGAATGATTTTAAGACTCCTGACTTGCAAGACAGTGAGTCATGTAGTCTGAACAGACGAGATCACCCAAAGTTGCAAATCCCACCATCAGAAACGGGCCTAAGTTGTTCTCTTTTGACAAGACAGCTTAGTACTGATTGGATTTTCTTCACATCATGTATGAGGAAATAATCTAATCTCACAATTAAACATCGTAGGGAGTTCTGCTCCTATTTTTGATCATTTACATTTCATCAAATGCCTGTGATCGCTTGGCACAATCATTTCTTTATTTCCTCATGTGTCTTCTTCAGCGATGATGGTTTGCCACTATCCTTCCAGGTTTAATTAGGTCTCTTGATACTGACTAAAATTTTTAATTTATCTGATATAGTTGTTTGGGCATAAGAAACTACTTGCTACATCAGATAGTGTTGATTAACTTGCTACCAGATGAAATGTATCAGTCACAACAGTGCTTTTTCAATGTTGAGGTTTAACCTATTTGCTGAGCTTTATCCAAAAGGTGACTTTTCTGGGAAAAGCAATGTACATATAAATTTATAAATAAACAGGCAAGGGTGTGGACCCATACATCAATTTGACTTTCTATTGATCTCCAACAGTTCTGTTGTTTGATTAGTACACATGAGCTTCTCACAGAAACAGCGGTTGAGTGGGAATGTAATATAATCCAGATTTCCCCCAGCCACCCAAGGGATTAGTTTACTTACCATCACCCCCAGCATTACCAATTGATTGGCTCATTGAGAGCACATTCATTCCCAGTCATGTACTGTTTTCAGCCCGCAAGCAGTAGAAACATTACTCAAATCTGCGTAGACTTGGTTGTTTTCGTTGTTTCCTTAACAATTTTTCATTGATTGTGCTTCATTGAAATACATTTGATTCATTGCTTGTAGTTCCTGAGTTATACACCCCACGAGGAAATGTCTTTTGAATTCTTAAAAAAAAGAAGAAAGAAAAAGTCTACTGATAACAGCTCTGTGTCTATGGTGTGATAATGCATTCGCTAAGGGGTGTGAGTAAACACAATATTATTATGATGCAATCAGTTTAGCTTTTTTTATGTAAATTGTCACTGTATGCCACATAGCAATGTCAATCAGGTCATGGAAATAGCAAAATTGCTGTGAAGAAGTGAAAACTTAATTACAATGAAACAAAAAATATTGGATGGTTAGGGAAAAAGTTTGTCTTGTTTCTAATCGTTGCTGCCACCTGGTAAAATATCTCCCAGCATGCAACTCATTACCCATAATATCCATCCATCCATCCATCATCTATACCATAATTCTATTTAGGGTCATAGGGATCACAGGGGACCGTCTTCAGCTCCAGGCCCCAGGCTGAAGACGGTCTATGAAATCCACAAACACCTAAACGTGTGAACTGTGAAGAAAGACTAAGAAAGGATAATCATTCTTGTTGTAAAGATAATGCTGTCTTGCCATTTCTTTTGACTATACTAAGAGACTGGTGCAATGGTTTTTGGATTACCTTAAATAATTTTGGGTGCAAAGCTTAGCAAAACAGCGTGAAGCATCTTTGTCCCAGGTTGAACACTGCTGGCCAGGGCTAACCAGAAGACACCAGCTGGACTACTGTTAGCTCACTTTATATCAGCTAGGCCCTCCACTTGAGCAAGCTTTAGTTAAGATTATGTTAGTTCTTTTTATACCGCATAAGGGGCTCACAAATGAATTTTTGTGTGATATGCTTCTCCCCATGTGTTTAGAAATGGTATTGCTACGTAGAGTGACTTTAATGGCTTTCCACACATGACGAAAACAACTTCACAACACTCCTTGGCAATCATGACATCCAGATCAAGTGTAGAAATACGGATGATGGTAAACACACAGATTTAGTTGGCCACAGGTTACAGGTGCTGAAGTTGGGAGACTTATGTAATGAGCAAACTTAAACATCTTCTAATTGAACAGCACATGAACAGAAATTATACTTTGGAGTTCCCAGAACGCTGGAAAATCATGCTGCCCTGTAGCACTGCGATAATTTAGAGTATAAGAGGGAGATACTTCCTTTTACAAGAAAATAGTCTTGTTGCGATAGTGATTTCTGACCTCAAAGAAATTCCCATTAAAAAAAAAGACAAAATTGGCTCCACATAATCTCTTACCGAACAGTGACTTAATGACAGAGTTATAGGTCGAGTTGCTTCAGGCAGTTACTGTGTAACCCTTTATTAGTATCTGTGGTTGGACAAAGTAAGGCAGAGTAAAAGCCACAGGTTCATGGGTAACCACAGAAAGATGTTTCTGAGTTCAGATCTGCTGATCAGGTTAGTTCTTTTGGTCCAAAGACACACGTTAGATTAATTGGTTACTCTCAAGTGGCTCTACAGTAGTAATAAATGATTTCCAATGCAGTTCTGGACTGGAGACTAGTTGTAGCCCACCTCATCCCCACCATCAGCCCATTAAAATGGGTTGACTTACTGGATGAATTGATGGGGGGAAAAAAAAGTTGTCCCTGAAATACTTAATTGATACATAAAATTGTTTTATATTTGTGAGGATTACTAACAAGGACTCTTTGATACTGCACAAGGGAGGTGTTTTCCTTTTTCGATGATTACTCTCATACTATTTTATCAGAGTATTTTACTATAATGGACAAATTGTTGTGCAAATGTTCATTATTCTGTTTCACAAGAGAAAGTACCATCAATGGAGGTGACTTTGGCACTAAAACTGTCACTGGTGAAGGATAATGAAATAAGCTTTTATGGTTGAGACATTGCCGAGGTCTTTGTGATTATATGGAGTTGAATGTGTGAATATAGAGTTTGTTTGGTGCCATATTTCATAATGACACTTTTCATTTCATTCTAAAAGCTTTTATTCTATAGCAGTAAATTGGACTTTTCCACAGTACATAATGATGATTGTCATGTAATTAAAAATTACAAGTAAAGATAGATGCAACACTGTACAAACTGGATGTTAGCTGGAGCTTTGCTGTGTAAGCATTTGTTTTTCACTGGCTGATATCAATGAAAACTGTGCTGTGTGTGGACTAAGCAGATACTCATGCAGAGGGAGGTAGGATTTCCCCAACCTGATCTCACAAAAATCCGTGAAATGCCCAAGACCTCTCACCACTATTTTCCGTGGCACCAACACGGAAATGGTAGAATTCCCTGTGAGCACCACGGATATTGTACTTTGTGAAGTCAATGGGATCCGTTGTCGTGATATATACACGGATTATTACATTATTATTATGTATATATTATTCTTAATTATAGTGGCTAAGTTATTAGTTTTTGACACGCAAGTTACTGTTTGTTACTGTCAGTTTGTAAAAGCATGTTTTTAACGCTGTTTTAACAGTGTTTTAATGGTGTTTTGATGATTTTTAACAGTATTTTGACGGCGAGTATTTAACTGTGTTTTCTAGTATTTAACATAAATTAGAGTATTTAACCATGTTGTTTGCTGTCGCCATGACGACGGAGGTGGCGTAAGATGTGAAATTATTATTTTTAGCAAAAACCACAAGCGTATCCTACTTCTAACCAATCATAAGTGGTGCATTAACCCTTAACCAGAGCGTCATCCAGCCACAAAATATCATTAGGGCCCGAGCACTTACAGTGCGAAGGCCCTATTGTTCTTTCTTTCTTTCTTTCTTTCTTTCTTTCTTTCTTTCTTTCTTTCTTTCTTTCTTTCTTTCTTTCTTTCTTTCTTTCTTTCTTTCTTTCTTTCTTTCTTTCTTTCTTTCTTTCTTTCTTTCTTTTCCTTCTGATGAAAGGAGGGCCTTTTTGCCCCCCTAAACGTGCCCCAAAAGTCACCACATTTTGCACGCAAGCCAGGCCTTGCGAAAAATTTGATATTTCATGGTTTGCATTAATCGATGTGGCAAGATGGCTCAACAGCGCCCCCTAGAAAACTTTGTGCCTCAAGCCCCACAATACGGTTTGCCATACATGCACGAAAATCGGTACACACCTGTATCATGTCGCAAATTAAAGAAAAGTCTCTTGGCGCCATGGCCGAAACCGAACAGGAAGTCTACCATTTTGAATTAATCGTGTCATTTTGGCGAAATTTATGCCATTTCTTCAGCCGCTTTAGAGCCTGAACTGTAACGTGCACCCAGCAGTGTTATACATCAAAATGTGCGTTTCCATCCTGCGACAATGCGCATTACTTTTCTCAGCCAAAAGCGTGACCGTGGCGTGGGATGTCGACACCTTCTCCACCTTTAAGATTAGGGTTACAACTTTCCTGTTTGATATCTCTAGACTAATCTCTCTCCATTTGTTGGTATCTTTTTCCCATCATCTTGGAATCAACAGGTGAGGGCAGATTACCCTGCCTGAATCTGGCTGTGCTGCAGTTTTTTTTCTGTAATATCTCTCACAGTATGATGGTACACAGATGACTTTTTTCACATATTAGTGATGCAATTGAGGGCATCTGATTGCTTGTTACTAATTAAAATATGTAAAAAGATGTTGATGTAAAAATTGTAGTTTTTTTTGCCAAAAAAAAAGATATCAGAAAAAAAGAACCAAAAAAGTTTTTTTTCCTATCTCCTTGAAAGACATATGTGTAGAAGTGGGATGTAACTAGTCAACGATTTGCATCAAAATGAATGTGTAGCAGAGAAGAAACTGGCTTTACAGGAAAATGTAGCATTATGAATATCACTCTCTCTCATAAAATTGTATTTATGTATGAAAATGATAAAACTGTCACAGAAAAAAAGGTTGGGTTCAGGTAACGAGTGTGTGTCACTGGCAAACAACCTTACATCAGTGTTGACGAACTGAAAAATCATAGTCAAGTCAAGTTTATTCCTTTATAGCACATTTAAAATAACTGCAGTTGAGCAAAGTGCTGTACAGGCTAAAACAAACTAAAAATCTCCAAATCAACACTAAAATAAGCAAATATATCGTATAGAACAAAAATAAAAGTATAAAAACAGAGCAAACAGCATCTACTAAAACTGTAAGGACAATCCAAGTTATAATGCTCAAGTTTGAGGAAAAGCAGGTGAAAAAATATGTGTTTTTCACAATGATTTAAAATTATCAGTGGTCTGGGAAGATCTGATACTGAAAGGTTTACTGTTCCACAATTTGGGAGCAACAACAGTAAAAAGCTCTATCACCTCTGCTTTTCAGTTTAGATCTGGGAACAGTCAAGAGCAGTTGATTTGTTGATCTCAGAGCTCTGAAAGGATCATGAACATTCAAAAGCTCAGATAAATAAGGTGGTGCCATACTGTTGAGACTCTTAAAAACAAACAATAAAATCTTCAACTGGATCCTGTAATGGACAGGAAGCCAGTGAAGGGTAGTCAGCACAGGGGTGATGTGGTCATGCCGTTTCTTCCCTGTCAGAAAGTGAACTGTAGCATAATGGTGCTGCTAATATTAAAAATCAACAGCGGATAGCTTTTTCTTTAAATAAAATTATGATTCTGAAAGATATTAATGACGTTGATCTTGCATGCATTTGGAAGAAGAGTTTGCATTCAAAAGTAGACTGTGTCCGATTTCAACTCGTTAAAAGTAAAATTTTCATAATGTAAAGCTACATTTTTTTCTATTTTGCATTTTAAAAATATTTCTGTTATTGTTTTACTCAGCTATACATGTCTCACGAGGTTTGACACTTATTAATACTATTTAAGTCTGTGACAGTTAAAGGAACATACTGAAGTTTAAACAAATCCAGTTCTACGATGAGACGGTAAGTGTACATTTTCATCAGGGGTCCCATCTACACTATCACCTAGTCAATTGATGGCATTTTTGAGGCTCTCACCTGAGTAAATGAAAGTTCTCATCAATGGTGAAATATGGAAAGATCCCTCTAATGTTCTGAGCTACGTAGCCGATGCACACACTTGTCTCATGTCATTTCCCAGTCATTTCAGAAAGGTTTGTCACTGCCATACATTTAACTCTTTGGTAGGGAACAACATACTGACATACGGTAGTGATCTGCAGGTGTCTTAATGGAATTGAGCTCCACCAGAACCCAAATGTCCAATAGGCTGGCGTTATGACGTGGTGCTCAGTTGAAATCTATAAGGAATTTAATGCTCCCATGTTCACTGATTATAATAATATTGATAATATTTACGATGTCTATTACAGAAAGAAAAGGAGTCGTGATAATTCTTCGCCTCAGGTCAAAGACCACGAGTCTAAGGTCTACGCAGGAGGGCTAACCAAGAGAGTCCAATTGATATTCAAATCTCAGATTAGAGAATTCCCTTCTTGCGATTTCCATTCTGGTTTAAACAGGGCATGAGAGTTTGCCCAACCAGTCTACATATGCTAGTTTAACAGACCATGACCTGAACCTGGGTATGAAGTTGTTAAGAGATAGATGCTCTAAAACAAACAAAACATGTTAATGTCCATAATAACCATACCATAATAGTCCTAGAAAAACCACAAACCACAAACGTGCATACAGTATACACCTCTACCCTGTTCATGCTCCTGATTGAGATAGATAAATGTCTTTGGCTTTTGCTGCAACTTACCATTTAAGTGTCCACCATGAAACAAATCTTGGCAATACAATGTTTTGGACTCAGGAACAAGGCTTTTCACCTCCACAAATCACAGTTGTTGCTTTCTACAATGAGCTGCTATATTGTTTAGACGACGTTAACTACCCGTGAAATATGAGAGGTGAGGTAAATAGAAAATTCTTCTGATCAAATGCTTCTTCTCTGTTGATGAAATGTCTCTCTGCTTATCTGACTTCTTTATGATCCATATGTTAATGTCCGATACTGAAGTGTTTTTCAGTGCAATTTGCCTGCTCTCTCATTCGGTCCATCTCCCTTATCTAAAATTGTGCTGTGAATTTGGCACAGTGAATGATTATTCTTATCGACCTGCCCATAGACCGCATATTAAAATTTTGTGGCATGATTAGCCTATTTATCTATATAATTGGATTGGAGTTTGTGTGAAAGTGTGTATGTCCAAAAGCTGCTGATTTAAAAGAGAGAGAATATAATATGAAGAAAGATGGCCAGCACAATTGTGTCTTAAATTAATTCCATTTGCATACAATCAATAGCTTCACCCTTGAATTTTTTTTGGAGAGTAATCAAGTTATATGAGCCTATGAGATTGTTGAAAAGAAAACAACCTCAGGCATGGTGTAAAGTGAGACAACGCAGAATTTACTCAGATAGGGATTAGTGTCATAAGAACAGCGAGATTTGCAGAGGCAAAATCTGAACAATGCAATACAATAGTTTCCGGGGTAGTGTAATTCATGCAAACATCCCGAGGCTATTTCTACGGCTCAAGCAGAATCTAATTGTGTCCAATATATAATCCATCTAAGTGTTACAGTGGCAGGAGTTCAAATCGTGTCCATCATGAATATTGAAGAGGTGTGGGGTTTTGGACAAGGGCGGCATTTGTGTATGATTGCCACAGGATGCCAAGGCTGGAGTGGAAACAAGCATCAGGGTGTCGAGGTAAACTGGGGCTTGGAAAACAGATAAATATGTTAAACTGCTTCCAAATATAATACATTTTCATCTGCTTTTAGTATGCACATCCTTTTGTGTGGTGGGAGACCTCCGGATCCTGTTAGAGACCAGACTAACTTTAGTATTACAAACATATTTTCATGTATTTACACACAGACACTTATAATCTTTTGAAAAGCAAAGTATAGGAATGCCATTACTCCTTTAAAATTGATTGGGTAATGTTTTTGTTTTCTTTTTTTTTTAAATCAATAGCGCTTCACCCAGTTCTCTAAATGAATTTTTTGCTTTTTTTTCCTCAAGGATGTCCAAATACCAAGGTAATGTGACTATTTTATGAAAATATTACCTTGAAAGTGGACATTAATGCCAGCAACTAATGCACCTATATTTATTGACCTCTCTCAAGGATGCTTTCATAAAACACGCAACAATAATAATAATATAGGTCGAGCTCCAGTACTACCTGCTGTGAATGCCAGTAACTGGGATATTAATAGCCTTAAAACTAATCATTAATGAAGCTGTCCTTATTGAGGCTGCTACCAGGACACGCTTGCTGAGTGTTTATTAATCAGGGAATAATAAGTAATCCGTGAACATTAATGGAAATGGATGAGACTAATGGATGACGCCCGCGCTCTCCGACACTTAAGCCTCAGACTTCATTACTGACAGGCAGATTAGTGCAAAGGAGAAAGAGCAGAGCAAGCTCCACCTGTGAACGAGTGTGCCCACACAAACACACACTCATTCTCTCCCTCCTGTGACAACATGATGGAACACTGTCAAGCTCATTTGCTCTTCAATAGACTATATGTAATTAACAGTATCCTCTCAGAGAAGCTGCTGAGAGTAAAATGAATAGACATCAAATAAATCATCTGCCAAGGTTGGCTTCTCCAGTGCTTCCAATCTTATTATGACATTTTTCACCAATGCCGTCACTGCCTCAGAAGCTAATCTGGATGGATTTTTTTGTGTCGGTGTGTGTGTCCTAAGTGTAGCTTGTGGATAGCTTTTTTTTCTGATGCTCTTCCACTAACCGTGATGGCTGTAGTCACTCACTTCACACAAGTGTTGCAGCACAAAGTTAATTTCACCAAGGCCCTAAAATGTCCTTTAACCACAGTCCATGAGCACATACCCCAGCCTCATCATACATCATCTAGATCTAATGTGAATGGGGAAATTCAGTGATATATTCCGAATTGTTCGGATTGCGTATCGTTATCACATCAACCAAAGAGTTAAGCACTTAGGAGAGACATGACAATACAAAGTTCTCCCTGCTGCACTATAACATGCTCCGTGAAAGTGATAAGAGTGTCTGATCATGCATCCCAGCATTTTATATCAGTCTCCCTATAATGGATCCCCCCAGTGACTCTTTCTAGCTGCATTATTTAGATGGAATAAAACACTGGATGGAAGCATGGAAGGAAGCTGGGGTTCAGTTTTTCATAAACAAGGGAGTATGACTGACTAAAAGCTGATTGGAGCCTGTAACAAAGGCGGTAGCTGCATTTTTACATTACCCAGGGGGTCATTAGGTCGAGAGGCATCCATACGATTTTGCTGTAGATGTGTGTGGTCTGTACATGAGCAAAGAGCAGATGATGTGACATATGATGCAAAGTTGTTCAGTTTTCTTTTTAGTTCTGATTGGAAAAGAATGGATTTCTTTATAAACCTGGTAATATGGCTCACTGAATATGAAATACTGAGAAAATTTTAAATAATATCTGTTCATTTGCTTCATCTGGATCCCCTTTTGCTTTCTTTGTGTTCTCATTTCTTAAAATTGCCATGGAAAACTGAGACCTCTGAGCTGCAACCTTTATTCTGAAAATACTTTAATAGAGATTTGGATCATCCAGTAACGCAGGCCAGTTTGGTTTTGTCATAAGATCTATGATCATAAATTGGTTTGCAAGATTGTATTTAGTCTATAAGGAAAGTTGCATCCTTCGACAAGTGCGAGTGAGAGCTGGGTGTTCTCAGTCTTTTCCAACTGTTTGAATGACAGAGATCAGTTGCACATCCTAAAATAAAAGCGTGTTAACCAAACCTAAAAGAGATTTATTATGGCATTTAATGTATATTTTAAACAGGCCTTGATTGTCTTAAAAACAATCTAAAGCTTGTTTTTTCTACATAAATCAGGAATTCAGCCTCTGGGCCATGTCTCTAGTTTTACCGCTTCTAACCTCCTTCTCTATGAGGGATTCTGAGGGCGAGGAGGCTATGATAATGAGGCTCTGCGCTGATTGGCTGCCTGAATGACGTGTAGCAGGGGAGGGCACAAAGCCTCGCTCCAGGCAGAAGAGCAGCGGCTCTGTACACTAATAAAACATGCGATGCGAGCGAGCTTCGGTGACAAAATCAATTCTGTTACTTTATTTTTTTTGTATTGGACTAACTGGCCGCGAGTTTAACGGTTTCAGTGTGGACAAAGAGCGTCCGATGTCACGTAGCTCGACGCGATAGTCGGACGCTCGCATGCAGTTATGACACGGTGTCAACGACTCCCTGGGATCTTAAAGGGGACCTATTATGAAAAACACGTTTTTTCTTGTTTTAACATATATAAAGTGGTCTCCCCTCACCCTGCCAGCACAGGGGAGACAAAATACCATGAATTTCTGCAAGCTCTCTGACCCCCGCCGGACAGAGTTCCCCAGTGTCACGTGGTTTTTTTTGAGCCGATTAAAATCTGCTCCCGTCGTGACGTCACGACGGGAGCAGATTTCCATAGGTTCAGCCTCCGCTGCTGAAACCACGCCCACAACCAGCTCTCTCCGCTGCTGGAGCGGTCCTTTCATTGAGCCAGTCGGACGCGGCGCCGCGGCGGAGCGGATCCGGGTTAAATCATCCAGGTTCCCGGGTGGTTTGGGAGCTTGGTCCTCGGGGGTCCGTCCCAGGCTGGACCAGCTTCATCCTCCGAGATTTTCAGGCAAATCTGTCGGTTTTATCCCCGGTAACGGGCGATGCGCCGCGGAATGCGCTCCGGAGCCGATCTGTGCGCCCGCCGTGGGGTTGCGGCGGTTGCGGCGGTTGCGGCGGTTGCGGCGCCAGCGCGCAGCATCCGCCGGGCAGATCCGGCTGAAATTCCGCTGGTCGGTCCCCGGGAGTCCCTGCTACCAGTCCAGGCGGGTTCCTGCGGTCCCGGCCGGTCGGAACCGGTCAGATTTCCCGGTTAAAGCCGCGGTGATGCGCGCTGCTGCAGCTTACTTCCTGGTCCCCAAAGCGCGGCCCGTCCGACTAAATTGTCCAGGTTCCCAGCCACTTTGGGAGCAGGGATTTCTGGAGTACGTCCCAGGCTGGACCAGCTTCACCCTTCGAGATTTTCAGAGAAATCTGTCGGTTTGATCCCCGGTAACGGGCGATGCGCCCCAGAGCCATGCTGGGCGCCCGCCGTGGCTCTGGGGCCAGCGTTCAGCATCCGCTGGGCAGATCCGGCTGAAATAGTGCATAAATGTTATTTATATACAACTCATATTTTATTTTTTTAACAATAAAGTTGCCATTTGTGAAAATTCAGTGTTGTGAGCGAGGTTTATGCTCCTCCCCTGCTACACGTCATTCAGGGAGCCAATCAGCACAGAGCCTCATTATCATACCCCCCCCCTTCCCTAAAAATGAGGCGCAGAAAAAGGGGTTAGAAGCGGTAAAACTATATACAGGGCCCACAGGCTGGATTTATGATTTATGTAGAAAAAACAAGCTTTAGATTGTTTTTAAGACATTCAAGGCCTGTTTAAAATATACATTAAATGCCATAATAGGTCTCCTTTAAAGCCTGAATTACGGTTCTGCGTTAAATCGACGCGTACCCTACGCTGTAGGCTCTGCGTTGGTGTAACGCGGAACCATAAATCAGCCTTTAGTTCCCTGACCGGGTCACCTCGTCTTCACACATGAACATAATTGGTGCAAATTATCCCTGCCCCTTCATCTGCATAGTTATCTGATAGTTCCTACTTTCTACCATAACTGTTGAACGGGTTGTGATAAAGACATGTGGGTGGTGTCATCGGACTCGGCATTGAGTACTTGACCTTCATTAGCCTGAATTAGCCCCGCCCCTTCTTCTGATTGGTCAATATTTGATAGTCCCTATTTTCTGCCATAACTTTTAAATGGTATGACATACAGAGTCGGGGCTGGTGTCACCAGACTCTGTTTTGACTCCTTCACCTAAATTGGTTCAACTTAGCCCTTCTTCTGATTGGTCGATATGTGATAGTTCCGAATTTCTGCAATAACTTTTGAATGGTTTGACATAAAGACTCGTGGGTGGTGTCATCGGACTCGGTTTTGAGTCCTTGAACATAATTGCTGCAAATAATCCCCGCCCCTTCATCTGATTGGTCGATATCTGATAGTTCCTACTTTCTGCCATAACTTTTGAATGGTTTGATATAGAGAGTCGTGGGTGGTGTCATCCGCTAAATGTCCAGGCCTGAAAACATCTACATGCAAGTCATACAAGCGCTTCCACTGCAGCCTGAACGTGCACAAGGATGCGAGGGCCCGTTCATCGCTGCTTGCAGCTTTAATTATTATTATTATTTTTATTTATTTATTTTTTTAATACTCTTTTTATTGGTTTTTCAATGTTATGGGTACAAACATTATAACAGAACAAAACGAGACACAACAGAACATAAAATTAAATAAAAAAAAAACCACCTCAAACCAACAGTAAGCGCTGCGCAGTACGTATGCATAAAATAAATAATCAAAATTAGTAAAAAAGGGCGCTGAAGTGCGTGTTAGTTCCCCCATGACTTCGGTGCCCACACCCTGGGTGGGGTTGGCGAAAGGGCCTTTCTGTGTGGAGTTTGCATGTTCTCCCCGTGTTCCCTTGGGTAGCTAATGTGAGCTATCCTCACAAAAACATGCAACAGTCCTGTGCTATATATGCCCCCTCTGGCCAACCGGGGCGCCAGATGGGGTGGGGAGGATCTGGCCGGAATAACGTGATCCTTCCACGCGCTATGTCTGGCCAGAGAAGCCCCACCCTGTCTGGTGAAAAGATGCGGCCTGCTCACTCCTCAGGTCAAGGAGGAGACCTGAGCTCAGTGCAGGGCCCTCCCGGGGTCGGTAGAGGATGGCAATGCCCAGGACTGTCACTTAGGTAGGAGCACTGGGTGAAAATGGGAAAAAATCGGGGATAAAAATATTAAAAAAAAAAAAAAAAATAGGTAAATTAAGAGACAGGTAAATGAAGAGCACATACATGGGATAAGTGAAAGAAAGAACAGGCAGTCCTCATCCTTCAGGAGCAGAAGCTGAGTTAAGGCTTCTGTAAGAAGGAGTGCAATGGTTCCCAGATCCTCCAAAACTTGTCCGATTTGTGATGATGGTCATGGGTCAACTTCTCGAGAGGAATAAGAGCATAAAATCTGTGACATCCACATGTCAACTGTAGGGACCTGCAGAGTTGACCACCGCAGCAAAATACATTTTTTAGCCAGGAACAAAAGAATTATCAACAGAGATTTGGTATGTCCAAAAAATTGTCTGGAGCATCATGGTTGAGTAAAAAGGAAGAAGGAGTCAGCAAAAGCTGTTTACCAGTGACCTGGGATTACAGAGTGAACCCCCTTCCAGACCACTCATTTTAATAGTGAATATTTTTTACAGTGTACCAACGAGGGACTGAGCTGCTTCTGCTTTGTCATATACGTATATATGTTTGTACGTGTTATGTTATGGTTAGGATTGCATGACAAACCATTTGTGCTCGCTGATGAAACAACAGGCACCTCAAACAAAAGCCTGGAAAAATTTGACCGATCAAAAAACACTTCAGAGCCTCCAGACTTTAAACCAACCAGAAAACACTTAGGACAACAAAATGATATTTAAAGGACGTTGGGTTATTCATGATATTTTTATCATGAATAACCCAAGTATGCTAAATAAAACAGAAAATGGCTGGGACTAGACATTGTATATTTTATTTTAATTTAATCAAGAGTTTTAAATATATATGACCCATATTCTGGCAAATTAGCAAAATAAAACGTAGAATTTTTTTTCTTATTATAACAAAGCATGGATAACCTGTTATTTACATTTGGTTCATTACCAAAAAAGATGTAATAAATTAATTCATAAAACAGTAAATTCTCAGCTGGCTACAACCGTATATCAGTTGTGTATCAAAGCAATATTAAATAACAAAAAACAAAGCTTCATGCTTCGAACACCCAAGCATGACAGAAATGGTTAGTTTTTTATTGTCCATAATCTGCAGAGACAGCAGAGGCCTGTACTGCCAGCAGGTATGAGACAACACAGCGTCACCTGATGTGACACACTTACTGCTGAAGTGACACCCCATACATCCCTGTCAATCTGTTGTTGAAAACTCATGACAAATTGCAAAACAAACCAAATTGCAAGGAATACTATACAATATTTGTTTAGAGGCTTTAAAAAGTAAATGCTGAAATTGCTTGACAGTGTGTCAACAGGCTGCTGATGTGCCCAAACTCAAGCAAACCATCGCTACCAAATTTGAGACTGAATATACCTAATTTTTCTGTCAGTGAAGCATCGGCATCAGGACACAGACGGAGGCTCTCTGAGCTGTGTGAAAAATGCCAGTGATCATCATGCTCAAGCATTTTTTCCCCTCCTGTCATGGCTGTCGCCGCCAAGCAAAACACACCCCAGAAGTCTCCATCGTTGGCCTCAGACCCTGAGACAGGAGAAATCACATTATATCAGCTGTCACGCAAAGTCACTGTCAAGGTGTGCTGGAGAGAGCACACATCAGCTCTGCTGTGATGCTGGAGATGAAGCATCTGAGAATACCTCAGACGCTTCGTCTCAGCCTCTAGCTACAACCAAGCTGCACTCCTAACATGTGAGGAGCATTTCATAGTGATTTAAACCAGAAAAACACTCCTCTCATCACATTTTTATGTACAACACCTAGGTGTCTTAAAACTGTGCACGGAAATGGCGGTGAGTGTAGTGAGTTCAGGAGAAAGGGATATGCAATTTAGTTAACCTTGTGTTCACTTCAGGCACTTCATCACAGTTTGATAAAGAGGGTTTCATTTGAGCACTGGCTTGCCCCTCTGCAGGTTTTCTATAACAGCAACTGCCTATCAAACCTGCGCGATGGATGATGAAACCGCACTGCAATAGTGAACGGAGAAGTGTTGAGCGGAGTTACCATTGTGCTTGTTCAGCACACAGAGACTCTCTCTCTCTCTCTCTCTCTCTCTCTCTCTCTCTCTCTCTCTCTCTCTCTCTCTCTCTCTCTCTCTCTCTCTCGCTCTCTCTCTCTCTCGCTCTCTCTCTCTCTCTATCTCTCTCTCTCTCTCTCTCTCTCTCACACACACACACACACACGCATTCTGTTCTATTTCTCTGTTCACCATCTTAATGGACTTCCAAAGAGTCAGTGTCCTGGGAGGCACGATCAAGCCCAACCTGAGACTGAAAAAAAGTAGAATGTTCTGCCTTGATGCCGCAGACACATATGCAGAATAATGAACAATATGCACTCTGTAGACTGGAAGTTATTATGAAAGTATGGGATACTGGGTATGTAAGTTAGTCCCTATTCAAATTGAACAAGAGTTTGGTCTGAATTGCTGGTAATAAATCACCTTTGTTCCCTTCCCATCAATACTGTTAAAAACTTAGATGGACAAAATTTGTGCAACCAAGGACCAGTAGGGGCCAGCTTGGTAACCTCAGGATTCCATCGCTTTTTTTTTTTTTTGTAGATATCCTGTTGGTATATGTGTAAGGTGATATTTAGCTAACGCATGGGGGGTTCACTGTGTGAAGCAGCAGGGATGTGAATCATCACGTCTGTGGTTCTCAATCCTGAGAAGGTAAAGTTTTGTGAAGGAGGTCAAAGTCTTGTTTTTGAATGGAGGAAGAAGAAGGGAAAGGGACATTGTCAGAGAGAGCAGTCTGGCATTTTCAGTAATAATGACTCCTTACAAATCTACCGTGGTGAACAGAGAGTTGAGCCAAGAGGAAAGGCTGCTTGCTTACCAGTTGACTTATGTCCTCACTGTCACCTCTGGTCACAAGCTGTGGGTAGTGACGGAAAGAATGAGATTGTGAATACAAGTGGCTGAAATGAGTGTCCTCTGCAGGGGGGCTTGACTTCAGTCAATTGGGGGAGACTTTGGGAATATTGACTACAGCTTAACATCAAGACGAGACAGTTGAGGTCATCTGAGCATTGGGTTAGGATGCATCCTAAACACCACCCTTGGGTGGTGTTTCAGGCACATCCAACTGGGAGCCAACTGGGAACCCCAGGACACCCTAGAGCAGGGAACTTGAGGACACTGAAAAAGAGAGGGAGGTCTGGGCTTATCTGATTAGGATGCAATTGCAGCAACCCAAGCACAGGTAAGTGGAAGTTAGTTAATGGATGTATGGAGGAAAGGAATGGTTAGAAGATGAAAGCAAAATGAAGCCAGTGAGCATGACTATGTGGTAGAAAACAAAAAAGTAAATACTGGATACATCCAATCTTGGGCCAAGAGGTGGTCCACTCCGAATCATTTCAGGATGTCAGTGGTCTAATTTGATATTTACATGGAAAAGAATACCAATTTCTGGCATCTCATTACATCTTAACAGTTTTCCTACTTGTTTGAAAATAAACTCAATCAAGTTGTCAGATCATTTTTGATAAAAGGTGTGTAGTTACAGTGGCTGTTAGCCAAAGATGCCAAAAAAATAATAAAAACCTGTTCAAAGGACTTTAATGACAAGAGTGTGATATTTATTTTGGAACATGGAATTAAATTGGATGACATAAAGTGTGCACAAATAACTTTTTAGTAATGTGCAGTCACTTTACTGTTCAGTTATGCCTATGAATCGGTTCATCACCTCTTTTTTTCTATCTGTCCCATCGAAATGCTGAGTGTTCAGTTGGCAGTTCATGTGATGTTTTGTTTTCTCTCTAGGGTGAGTGCTGGTGAGAAAAAACAAAAGAAAAAGGAGAGGAAAATAGAGAAGAAAGGAAAATCACAATGTTGTTGGTTGACAGTGGTACAGGAACTTTTCCTTCCAGCTACACAGTAAAGAAAATCCTGGGCTTAGGATGAGTTTGTGATTGTTTAAGAACCTTTAGGCATTGTGTCTCATAAACCTTTTATGGAGCTTACAGCCAAAGTGAGGCATTTTTTTAAATTCCAAAGGCTCAGATTCTCTGGAGGAAACCAAGACACAGGAACTTGCCACAGAGTGCTTATATGATATCTCAGCTCACCATCTAAATTACCAGGGAACCCAAAAACGCATGCTTTGTTGTCAGTAATCACTGTATGTTTCCCGGCTTGTTTTACTTTCTCATTTAATTTATGTGCCCAAGTTGTTATTCATTCAGCATGTTGGGTGAGTTAACGCTGCTAATGAAACATTGGATGCAATTATTATGCAGCGTATAAACACCAAAAAGTGACTGGCTGCTCAACACACCCTGGACCTCTGGCTCTTGCTTGCTCTCTCGACAGCGTCAGCCCACCTTGCTCTCAGTAACTACCAGAGTGGAATAAGCAAAAATGGACCACCAATTCCTCAGAGAAGCCAGCTCCATTTCATGTCAAGAATTGTAAATGGGCCCTGCACTGCAAAAACTTTGATATGCACCTTCCCTTGGCCAATGTGGTGTATATCACAATGTTTTGCCACAAATACTCATAAACACAACCAGCAGATCTATTAAAGGATGTTGTTCAGCATATTCTAAAGCATATATATTCATTACCGAGAAATATATGACCATTAACAAGGAAAAAAAACAGTTTGTGCTTTCGTGCATTTTTTCTGCTTCGCTTCCTGGAAATGCATTTATGTGCTGAAATATTATTACGAGCAGGACATATAAACAGTAATTGTGAAGTGATATATTAACACAGCAAGATGCAGCTTATTCTTTGCGTGTTAAAATAGGCTTGTATTGCATTATCTATCTATGTTAAGTTAATTTCTTCAAAGGGCACCATGCCTTAATAAACTCTTTAGTCACACATGTAAAAGGCAGGAATGTAGTAACTATATGACACTAATTAAAAAAATTGAGCAGTGAATTCTGTCTGGTATATAATAGTGGATAGCATTTTGTTGCTCATAAATGAGAGATGTTTTTTCTCATCTTTAAGAAATGGGTAAGGTTGATTAGCTGCTGCTCATTATGAAGGGGATGGTGGAGTGAATATGCTCGGAAGATCTGCCCTCATTTCCCTTCATGTTGCTGCAAATTAAATGGATCCCATGTAGCACTCTGAGCTCAAAGCTCAGTCTTGGTCATCATCTGATGAAATGATACATATGGTATGGGAAATAGGGTGTGTGCTGTGTGTCAGAGAGAGAGAGAGAGAGAGAGAGAGAGAGAGAGAGAGAGAGAGAGAGAGGGAAATTTCAAAAGAGAGAGAAAGAGGGTCGGTAAATAGATCAATACAACCCACTTGACTATGATTCTATAAGAGTAAGTGAGAGTGAAAGTGAGAAATGATAAGATCATAGGACTGTAAATTCTTTCTTCATGATGCCTAGTGCATCACGTTTCTCTGCTAGCTGCGGATTGAGTCCTAAAGACAGGACATTTGATATAGCAATCCTGTTCTGACATTGATGTGTAAGCATGATCTATTAGTTTAAACACAAGGAGCTGGGTTCATTTGGGTTCCACAGTGGCAGATGATGTACGATGCGGCGTCTCAGAATACAGGAGAAGAGAAACAAAAAAGAAACAAACAAGTGAAATGGGCAGAGATAGTGACGAAGGGGAAGACACAGAGATTGGTCTTACTGTGCTGCATAACCGAAGTGAAGTGTCAGCGGACACACTTGATCACACCAGCCTATTAGAGGTGTTTTCTAAACTATGGGTACAGCGCTGCCTGTGCTCTTCATGGCATTACAGGTGATGCAAACTCTATTTTGACTTTTGGAAGTTTGGTGACAAGGTTTTTGCGGTTCCATCCTCAGCTGAGGAGAAACTGCTCTCGGAAGAGATAAACATGCAGTACACTTCCAAAAATGTACGTATGTGTAACTAAATTAAGAAAGAGCTGCTATAAACAGTATAATTTGCTAAGCGTATACTATTTTGGAAGCCACATTGGATTCTTAAGTCGGAGTACGTAAGGTTTCTTTTCCAAGGTGACCAGCCTTATATCCTGAAAAAAATGTTTTGATACAATTTGATACAATATAATTTGAGCATGCATTGACCAGCACTGCCATCTTTTTACATGTGAACTGTAATTGCAAGAACTACAAGTCTGTGTCTTCTGGGCCTGTCCGTGTGCGCAGGCAAGTATACATTCTAAATACCACAGGTGGTGGGAAACACTGTTACTAACCAGAACATATGATCCACAGTAGCTGGTGTAGCACTGCCACTGCTCCTCCACGCCCAGCTGCAACACAGACGTTAAACTTCCATTTCTAAATGAGACTTTTGTTGGTGAAATATACTTTTTTAATGGAAACAATGTTCCTGGGATGACATAGGGAAGTCTGATGACTTTTTTTGTTTAAATTTTTTACGTGTTTTCTCATTTCTTGTGCTGTATTTTGCATAACATTCATTTATTGGACCTCAGCTAAACATGGAAAACTAAAACAAAGACCCCACCAAAACTGTATTTGTAGTAGTCCTGATTTATTCCAGCTTGACTTTGTGTCAAACCTGCACACACGTGCACACAAACAAATAGAGCACAGAGACAAAATTAGCAAGTCAGTAATGATGGGGCAATGAGACCTGTGAGGCAAGGAGAGATCCAGACTAAACTCCATTAGCACTGAGTCAAGAGAACACCCAGCGTGACTCACACCTGTTTGCTTTGCGTTTCCCCAATTCCCTGATAAACATGCATGTACACAATCACCAAAGTACTTTCACACATACAGCAGATCCTCAACTCTGACCCAGCTAAGCTAACAGGATGTGTTGTGCATCTATAAGCTTGAATTCCTTCTACACAGAATTAATATATTTACGTGGATGTATATGTAAGGTGCACAATGTAGCTTTGCATGTTATCTTTGAAAGCCTAGGTTCCCTCTCTCTCTCAATAACACTAAAGAAATGTTTTTATCCAAAAGCAGAGGAAAAGATGATGGAAATCCTGTGGTATAATTTGTTGCATTAATACAAAATCATGTCATTGTATTAAAGCCAACAGGGTGGCGGAGTGGTGGTTGTGTTTGGTGTAAGATGTGCTACTCTAAGGACTTAATCAAGCTGTAAAGCAAATGAGTGGTTGTTGTCTTCTGAGAGAGCCAATCATTTGCATGGCAATTAGTGGAAAGGCTGTATGACAGCTAGTGGCGCCACAACATGCTGCCAGATTACTGAACCTGCATAAAATCTCCTTATTAATAGCGCTCGGTGAGGAATTTAGCTTTTCTAACACCTACAGTGTGTATTGTTATCATGTTAAACTTCAATATAAAAACCTATGCATACAGATAGACAGAATGCAATACTTTGCAAATATCATAAATCCATATTTCATTCACAATAGAACATAGAAAACACCCCAAAATTTGGGACATGGGTAATGTGAGGCAAGAGAAGTAAATGGTTTTAAGAAGAACCACCTGGAGGAAAATCTTGCAATTATTAACTGACTAATCTCGGTGTGCAAGGCAAGGCCAAAAATCAATACTGGATGCCCGTGATGTTACAGCTCTCATGCAGCACTGCATTAAAAAAGGCATTGAAATCATTTCATGGGCTCAGGAACACTTCCAGACATGACTATCTAAGTTCACCAGGAAATTTATAAAAGCAGGTTAAAGCTCTATCATGCAAAAAAAGTGGCCATATATGATGATCCAGAAATGCAGCCATCTTACTGAGCCAATTAAGGCTGATTTAAAATGTAGTGAGGCAAAATGGAAAACTGTCCTGTGGTCAGAAAACTGAAATAAACACAGTGCTTATTTACAGCACTGAGTTCTGCCACTGAGTTCAAAAGCCTGCATTTCTGATTTTATGGAGGAGCATCAGTGTCTATGGAACAGGCAGATTGCACATCTGGAAGGAAAACACCATTACTGAATGGCATTTACAGGTCAGAGAGTAACATTTGCTCCCATCGGAAAAACCCCTTTTTTCAGGGAATGTGTTGCATCTCTCAGCAAGACAATGTCAAACCACGTTACTTTCAACAGTTGAAAATGTTCAACACGTTTTCAACTGGTTCCACATATGACAAAGAAGGCTCAGGACTGATGAGAAGATGAAATCCTTCTATGAGGAAGGAATAGAACAGCATTCCTCTCCCAAAACACCAGCAGCTGGTGCCCTGAGTTCCCAAATGTATGGACTGTAAAGAAGAGGCGTTCTACATATACATCCTGTCTTTACTTCCTTCAGACGGTTTGCTGGCAACATATGGTATACTTCCTCAGTTTAAAGATTTGTAATATTTTCTGTGTTTTACTGCAAATAAAATATGAGTTCATGAGATTTGCAGTTAATTGCCTTTTTACATTGTATCCCAATTTTGGGGGGAATCAGGGCTGTATGATATGAGATGTTAAAGCAAGGCTACATTTTTACTGTGCCTTTTAAAATACACCTTTCTAAGATATCGTTGTTGTTTATTGTTAAGATATTTCCGAATACATGTGTTGTTTTACATACATGAGTAAAATTAGTGAAGTAATGCAGTTAAATTACGTATGTTCGAGACCAACTGTAGCACCGGAGGGATATAATTAATCAATCATACTGTACATTTATTGACAAACAGCTGTTGATTCAATCTTAGGTGTGCCTTTATCTCACATTTCTGTCTACATGTTTTATTAAACTATTAGTGCTGATGAAGACAGACCGTGATTCAGCCCCCTTGTGTTAAAAGAAATCTCAAGTTTATCATCTTCTAATGCTTGGAATAAACCCAAAGTCATTGTGGAATTTTGGCAAGTTATTTAATGAAGTGAATAACATTTTCTCATTAATAGTTGATTGAGAATTTAAGACAGAATTCAACATTAAGTCACGTTACTACTTATCCAACCGTTCTCCTCAAAGTGATTATTACATGCCAAGCAGCACAATCATCGTGGCACAGTGGCTTGCAAAGTGTCTCATTAAAATTTTTTACTCAAAGCCAGATTGAGTCAGAGCAGTGTGATTGATATGATGGTGCAAAGAGCAATCAAGGATCCCTGATTTGTAACAAACCTCAGTGTAGTGGTTCTAAAGTGTGCTTAATGATGTATACCCCTTTTGTTTTGCATATTTATTTGATATTCATGAAGTGTCCAAGCACACTAACTTGACATGCGTCTCCATGGTGATAAATTATTGAGAAATCTTTTCAGTGAGGCAGTTGAAAAGAAACTTCGTTAATAATTAACAAGTCTGTGTATGCTTATAATTGTGTTATTTTCCCTGGAAAGTTGCTCTCAATATCCCTTTTGTGGGGTCACTTTGATGTGGACATTGGCCAGAACTTGGTACATGATTTCAAATGGAGACATTTATTGTAGCTCTCTGATTTAATGGTGGTTTATCAAGTTGCTCTTCTTGTTGTTTAGCATAGCGATCGCAAACTGACACACATTGCTGGAACAGATTTGGTTTTGCCTGCAAGTGCCATGTTGGCCCCTTTTACAATCGTTTTGGGATGTTTTACACTCCAGACAATAGTATGGAAATTTCCTTCTTGTTTCTGTTCTGAAACTCTGATCTTCACTTCCAAATGAGATTATGCCCTTGGATCATATGCCAACCCTTGCCCTATTGTGAGAGTAAGCCCTAATGTTAAACCCTTGGAATAATAGTGCTGCTGTGAATTTGGATCACAAAGCACTACGCAGCCATGAAATGTCGGTAGTTTCATCAGTCAGGGGTATATGGGTCTGTTTTCAACGGAGTAGCTCCAGCACAGAATCTGTGAGAGGATTGGAGAGGACATGTGTAATATGTGAAAAAGGATGTCCTGTTGAGTCAAAGCCAACTTCTTTTGCTCCAACTCCCTACCTCTGTTCCTACCCTCTCTTCTGCCACTGTTTCTGCCACATGTCTTTTTGTTTTTGTAATATCTTCCAGTTTGCTTTTACACACAGAAGAAGCAACTAAAGACACACTCTTCGCCCGATGTCTCTCGATTGCAAACTCACACCTACGCAATCTGTCAGCCTGTTTTTCTCTTTTCCATCACTTTTCCTCTTCTTTTCTCTCCTCACTCAATTATACAGACGTCTAATGTTTTGTCCCTGCCATAGGGAGAGGACAGAGCATCTATCATTCTCAGGGGGATGGCGTTGACGGTGGGGGCCGCGAGCCCAGTGCTTTGCTCTGCAGTAGAGCGCTCATTCCTTTGGGCTGGACAGGCGCCAGTCGACTGGGGATCAAACCTTGGCCCTCATCCCGGCAGCAGGCTTCTACAGCTCCCTCCCTCCACCACCAGATCTGGGCCACTTCAGCCAACATCAGGCAGCTTTTTTTTTTTATATCTAATCTGTTGTTTGTTCTTGTGAGCGGGCTGGAGATGAGCAGAGAGCTCTGCTTGGGAGGAAATAGAGGGGAGAAACACACTGGTAATGGAGATAGCCTAGCAGAGCTTCCATGGCCCTAAAGGTGAAGATTGCCAATCAGATATCTGATTGAATCAGTAGGATGTGACATGGAGGCTGCAAGGCAATTTGGGGATATACATCATTAACAGTTCTGTAAAGCTCTGGTCCTAAAATATTTTACAGGCTGTGTTTAATAAGTCAGTAATTTCTCTGGTACACAAAGTAAACAGGTTGGTGAGGTGCTGTAACCGTCCCTGTGTCCCTGCTGCAAACATGCTGAGGTGGAGAAAATCCTGGAGTGAATTCTGGCCAGTTAATAAGAGACTGGGAAGCTCTTTACAAAAAAGCATATTCAGATTATTCTATGAAAACCACAAAAGAGGCTAGAACAGCAAAGTGTGGGTAAAAAGAATCACACCTCATCAATATGTATGTCAGCCAAGTCAGAGAGGGTAAAGGTTGAAGGTTGAACCCCCCCTCAAATTTCCCAAAAAATTCTGCTTGGCCGATTTTTGCTGACTCGAATTCCACAGTTGTGATGGAAGCATTCAGGAGCAAGATTTTTCAGTCAAAATACTAACCTCTTGGGGCCTGAGATGCTTTCAGAAGATGTTTTCATAATGCACCAGTTGGCTGGATTCTAAAATACTGTGAAAAAAACAAAACGTCTCATAAAACCTTTGTAAGATGTCCTAACTTCAGAAAAAAATGACGAAATGCGTACATCGTGTAATAGATCCATTAAACAACTTCTCTTCCCAGTTCCCAAATATTCATAAGAATCCACAATATGTTCCCTGCTGTGTTGTATATCGGCATATCTTGCTGCTATACTGAGCAGTCCACATTCAAAAGGCCAAAGGTTAACAAATGAAACTGGATGCTGCATCTGTGTATGTGTGGGTGAATATAATCAATACACACAGACAGTAACTCTGGCCTTTTGGAAGCATTCCTGCCTTGGGGTGAGTAAGAAAGCAAAACAAGGGGTGGGTAGGGATTGTGTGCTTGATATGTGAAAGTGGCAGTGATGTTGGAAAAAGAGGGAGCCGGAGGTTTATTCAATGCTGCAATGAGAGCGAAATAATGATTCTGGCATCCCTGCAGATCAGGTACACCATAACCTCTGCCTACATGTACTCGGCTTGTGTTTGTGCGCTCAAAGGCACTGCAGCAGCCCTGAAAGTGCATGGGGAAATGGCAATTCCCAGCTGTCCGCCCGACCTGCAGGTTATCCGCCGTGCTTCTGCCTGACCGGCTGTAAAATTAGGAGCAAACAAGGTACATTTTAAAAACGAGGACTTGCATCCAAAGCCGTATCTCTCGGGTGAATAATTCATATTAAAAACATCACTCACGAGAAAAAAAAACAAAAAAAAAACTAAAAATATGCCCAGGGCTCTGAAGACCCAATGATGTGCCAAGCTCGGGGAAGCTTGTATAAAATGTGATGCACAAATACCAAATCATCTCACATAGATGTGTGCTGGTATAAGTAGCTCATGGAGAAAAAAGAAAATTTCTCTCAGCTTAATAAAAAACAATCACCTTGTTCTCAAAATAAGTAATGGAAGCGAATTTCCCCAATGTTTTGTTTTTATTCTTAATAATTTGAGATGGGATATACACCTAACTAAAGCAGGTCACTGAGCTTGGAGTGAATCTGTTTCTCAATGAGTCACAGAAATCTGCAGCAGTGTACTTTTTCAATCTCATTTTAAACAAATGTTATGTGCTTTTCACTGCAACCAAGAAAATAAAGCAGCTCCTACTTTCCCTCTGAAGAGCATACTCAAAGTAACACAAATCCGAGGGAGAATCTCACAACAATCCTTCTTTGTGGGTAATACAGCTTTACTACTTTCAAATGGATGAAGTTTGAATCAGAAAAATGTTCATAAAACCATTGAAGAAAGATAAAAGGACTTGGGTCTTAATATGAATGGGGCATAAAGACAGAAAACATACTTCAGCCATTCTTTCTGGTAAGAGGAAATGAGTTACTACTACACTTTACGAACACTATATATTGCTTTCAGTGCACCACTAAAGTAGGTCAATAGATTGTGTGTGCGTCTAATCTCCGATCAGATGGTGTTCTCATCCAGGGCTATTAATGTGCTGATCCACTAATTGGGAGAGCTTGCTCTCCTAATGCAATGGCCTTCTAAATGTGTCCGTCCCAGTAATTTAATAATGGCCATTTCATGCTACTCTGACTTTTCAAACAGCTTGCTTGGGGCAGCTACAGGGACTTGTTATTGATTGAAACTCCTAGGCTGGCTGGGCTTGGCTGTGGGTGAGAGAGACTGATCAGACTGCTTCCCAGAGTCCAGATGCAGCTACAACCCTCCCCAGACTTCCCACATCTCCACATGCTACCCATAAACACACAAACATGGTACATTGACTCACAAAGGACAACTGCATACTCACTCATACATTTGCAGATTCCACTGAGATTGTCTTGCACCAGGCTTGATCAGCGGAGCGCAGATCAGAGCATTAAACAGAGAGGGGGAAACAGTAACTGCAAGAGAAAATGTCACAGGACTATGAAATAAAGACATTGGACCTCTTCAGCAGCTCTCTTATTCCCCTATACCTTCAAGTGCAGCTCCACATAATGTCACAAGGGTGATGCCTGTGTGTGAGGAGTCATGAGGGGGGGAGATAAGAAGAAGAATGATGGGGGTCAGCCAGCAACATTGCTGGCAACCCTCGTGGACCTCACACACAACCCTTCTCCCTCCTCCGACAAGCAGTCCAAGGTGCTGTTTGTTTGCACAAGGTGAAAAATAATTTGGCCTGCACTGACATGGATTAATGTGAGCCATAGCTCTATTTCCCTCCTCGTGTGTTTGGTCTCAGAAAGGCTTGGCTTACCAAACTTCATCTCCATTCATGGACAAAATACATGAAACTCTTACCAGCTTCCGTAGCTACAGGCCAGTGATGCTTTTGGCAGAGTAGCGAATCACAGAAAAAACAAGATACCCTGTAATATGTGTTAACCAGGTGCTAACCAGGTTTTGTAGCTTTCAGAACACCTATTGAAATTATTCATATGCCATTTGTAAACACTTGTATGTAACACTTACAATTAAACTTTTTGGTGGAATTGGAAATAATATTAGAAAAACTAAATGATGGACAAAGCAAAAACTCTTTCCAGGGCCTACATTTTTGACATGCATCTCACTTATCATAAACGACCCCCCAAAGAAGAACCTCTTTGGCTGCTTCAGTGTCCTCTTTGAGTATGAGTCGTTGCATCTCATCGAAGTGTATGCAAACAGCGAACAGAATTACAGTGGTAATTTTCTTATGTGGGATGGAGTGCCAATTGGCTAAGTCAGTGGATCCTGCCAGGTCCATCACTGTAAATGGAGATATGATGATTGAAGCGACTGAGGGGGAGGTTGGTCCCATTGCTATTCTTTTTTTTTTTATATATATATATATAACTCAAAGGTACCACCAACAGCAGTCGAGAAGCCTATAAGCCAGTTTTCTTATCTCATTGTTTGAAGCTTTTTTTTTTACATATATATGGGGCATCTGCTGCAACACTGAAATGAAAGAAATGGAAACAGCAACCATTCCAGGTCTCTAAAATGAAATCCGAACTAGGCTACTGCGATTATTATTGTGTATGTCTGTGTAAATGTGTAAGGTAAAAAACAAGGCTTTACCTGAATTACAACTAGAGTGGAGGAGGTAGGGCACAACCACGCCACCAGATAGACCAGAAGCCGACAAGGAAGAAACCCTTTACCAGTCCACCAGCACTCCCACTGAGGACCAGGGGCCTCATTTATAAAGCTTCCGAGTGCACAAAACAGGGCTTGAAAGATGCGCACGCCACCTTCTACGCAAAGGTTGGGATTTAAAAAAAAAACTTAACGGGAAAATGTGCGTATCTTTACGCAAACTTTGATCCTAGCGCACGAACATTGAACGTGAAATGAAGCCAGATTCATGTCATACTTTTAATGTCATCACATATCAGACTTATAATATAATAGCGCTGATCGTGTCCCTCATTGTTTGAAGCACAGCGTCAGTCAGTCACCCACTTCCAGGTGCGCCATGCGCTTGGGACACTCTGGTGCTGCTGGTGCTGCAGCCACGGTGCCAGGATGCACCGAGCCGGGAACCTCCTTGTCACCCACCGCTTCCAACTGTAGAGTGACTGAGGACATAACAAATAAGTGCCGGGCCACTCTCCTCTTGGCCTCCACCTTCAGATCACACCACTTCTTTTTTATTTCTGCCACAGATCTGTCCGTGGCACTCACGGCGTTTACAGCGCAGCAACAACGTGCTGCCACTCACTCGCTTTCTTTCTGTTAGTGATGCCACTACTGTGACCACCAAATAATGTCATTTTCCTGGCCTCTACCTCATCCACAACATCTCAATCTCAGTCTCCGTGAAATTTAGTGGCACGGTGGCCTGGCTCGACACATGTCTCATTCATCCTGACGCACAGCAGAAACAGACTGCAGGCAGGCGCTGCGCATGCTCAGCAGGCTCATTTATATGCAAATACAGTCATTAAGTACTTTGCATTCACCATTCATGGTATAAAGTGGACGTGTAGAGGGCGGGATTTGAGGCGAATTCACGTTCGCAACCTTCCAGCTGGACTGTGATTTATAAAGGGAACATTGCGTGCAGATGTGCGTGCACACAGTTTTATAAATCAGGGTTTCTTTGTGCGCACGCCATTGAGCGCACGTACACTTTTAGTATGAATCCTACGCACTCTTTTATAAATGAGGCCCCAGAAGAGGGACAGGATTCGATTAGTATAACATCTATGACTTTAGAGTAATGGGAAATTTATAGTGAAACAATCAATTTCACATTATAACCATAACAATAAGTGGAAAGGTTGTGATGTGTCTGCTGTCAACACCCAGAATATTCCTGTGATTTAAAAACAAAAAATCAGTTGGTCAATGGTAATCAATAATATTGTACACCTTTGAAGCAGTAGTTACAGAAACAGTGCTAAGCTAGGTTTGAAATTTGTGTTGTGAATTTTAATCACTCTCAGTACTTTTAAGTACTTAAAATAACAGAACTGTGCACTCACGGCCATTCTGTAATAAAACTGGCTCATTTTGCATTAAAAGTTCTAGCTTTCTTAGAGGCAGAAATCCCTTTAGCTTCACATGATAAAAGACCAACACACTTATCTTCTGAACAAACTATCTTACACTACTCAGCAAATTAAAAGGTGTTTTCTTGTCTTTTTTCCAGTTTTTGTCTTCACAGGGGTGTTACTTCTCAAACTACATTATTAGAAGCTCTTTAAAATATCTAAGATGTTTCTTGTTTCAATAATTAAACAGTGTACAGCTAAGGGCTCTCGTTATAACTCTTAATGTGCATGCCCTATGGCCTTTATCTTTGATCTCTCATGCTGCTCAGTGTGCTTTTGCATAATTTTAAGTATAACGAGAAACAGTTGAGCTGCCATATCCTTCCTCCCGCACTCTCCTGTTCTTTCTCTGTTTTTGCCCAAACAGAGGCACTGTGCAGCTGTTGCAGATACACGCAATGAGATCATGTATACAGCATAACAATGGACTAAAACAATGGGCATGTTCATATAGATGAGAGGTAACTATGACTTGTTAGCAGTCATCTTAAAGTTAACTTTTGGGTACTTGCCAATATTTACAGACATACTTATCAAAAATGATGTACTTCCAACATCAAACAACTGCCATAGTGTGGCTTGTGTGTAAATCCTGAAATGGCTTTGCTTGTGTTAAATCTCTCTGAAGATAAACACATAAAAGTCCAGTAAACAATTAATGTCATTGGTGAAACTGAAATTCAACACATCCTTCATCAGGCTGTTACTGTGCTTTTTCCACAAAGTCATGCACATTCACTACAGAAGTAAGTATGGGTTTGTACAGCATCCCATATTTGGATTCCAATAATATTCCTTATAGTCAACAAGAAGCAGGAATTGGTCATCAAGAGTAATATACTGTGTAAACGTTTGTGATAATTTTAGGCTTTAGGCTTTGGGCTTGTCTCTGCTCATTTTGTGGCAAGGTTGAGGCCCCGTTTACACGGAGCAAAAACGGAGGCGTTTTCATGCGTTTTGGCTGTTCGTTTACACGAAAACGGAGCTCAAAGCTCCCAAAAAACGATCATATCTGAAAACTCCGGCCAAAGTGGAGATTTTCAAAAACTCAGTTTTCACGTTTGCGTCTAAACAGAGGAAAACGGAGGGAAACGGAGGAAAACGGAGATTTAGGCTCAGAACGTCACATTATGCAACAGAAACGTCACCAGCATCATGTGTGCGACCTTTTACAATTTGTTTGGCCACCGTCAATATTTTCTTTTATTTGACCTGTTTTATATTCTAAAGTCACACTTAAAAGTAACTCCACTTCTCTGTCACTCCAAACGAAAGACTCTCGTTCCATCTTGGAAGTAACTGGCAGTCAAGGCTGATTTATGGTTCCGCGTTACACCAACGCAGAGCCTACGGCGTAGGGTACGCGGCGACGCGCACCGTACGCCGTAGGGTACACCGTCGATTTGACGCGGAACCATAAATCAGGCTTCACACGTGTCATTTGTTGATGTTTTTTTCCAGGATTCCGATTGGCTTGCATGACTTTACGCTTCTCGTTACACTGCCCCCTGCAGGTTTGGCTGCTCATAGCACCTTAACAGCGTTTTCATGCGGGCTCGTGTAAACAAGGATATTTTTGAAAACGTAGAGGGGAAAATATCTGTTTTTGTAAATACCCGGCTATGTGTAAACGTGGCCTGAATGTTGCTGCTTCCTGCCGCTGTGCATCAGCAAAACCTTTCAATTCTGTATTATGCTGTGTTTTTTTTTTTTTTTACAATGACACCCCCCTCCACTCATTCTTAGTTTAGCAGAGATGAGAAAAGAGTTGGCCTTGCTTTTGTCACCACTGGTTCTTAACATCGCCAGGCCTTAAATGTTTCTCTTCAACCAGCACAAGCATCTCAACCTTTAATGGCACCATTCAGTAACTTCTTTTTGATATCTTTTATTTTAAACATAAGCAAAAAAAAAAAAAAATCAAGTATGTTGTACAGAAGAAGTACTGCCATTACAAGTAATCTAGGTGGGAATGGCCTCAAATCTCAAACAATGACTAGCAAAGCCTTTTTTGTATTTGTTCAACAACCATAGGCCAATCCCACTGTGTAAAGGCTCTGCCGCACCTTGATGGTTTAGCCAGTGACATATGCCAACATAAGAAACATTTGGTGAATAGTGGAAGTAGTAAGTACTAGTATAGTTAAAAATCCCAAATACTGTGTTAACTAACATGGTTTCACAGCACAATCAGTAGTTTATTATTAATGTTCTGTAAGCTCAGCATTTATTTATTTGCTTATTTGAGTGCCAATATTATGACCTAATGTGTTGGGCTTTCTGTTATATTTGCAGTATGTATTTTGGTGTTTGAGAGAAAAAGTAACTGTAACTCCCAGTCCTCGCCCCTTTTTTTCCTTAACCCAAGCCTCTGTCGCTCTGTATCTCTTTGACTTTCTTTCTCCATCTCTTTCAATCTCTGTTTATCGACTACGAACTGGCTGTAGCTCTGAACAGCAGGCCCACACAGACCAAAGCACCAGTGACGGTGGATTAGTCTGTTGAATTATTCAGAGCCAATTCCCCATTGAAATGTGTAAAAGGTCCCTTGCTGGGTTTAAAAACAGAGAGTGCAGTTGGAGCTGACAACAAAAGGTTCGGCTTTAAATAAAAAGCTCCCATCATTTTAACTCATTTGCACTGCAAGTTATTCATTTTAACATTCGACTTTAGTGCTGACTTGGAGGTAAAAATTTGTTGTAACATTTAAAAAGCAGATTTTCCAGGGAGGAGGTTCTGCTGTTGTCTGCTTTGACGATCAAAGAAAAACAATTATCACCACAGGATGTTTCGAAAAGTCTATTTTTGTTAACTTTCCCTCAATTTCTTAAGGTTGTTGATGAAACAATTGTGTTATAAGTGAATGTGCGTTATCTTACCATGTTTCATGCTGTGATGTAACTCTGATCCAATACATCCTGTCTCTTCTCACACCGTGGGTGTAACATTCTGCTGATTTTCAGAAAATTTGAGTGTCAAAAATAAATGCTGAAGGGAATCCTTTTACATAGTTTTCCAACGCCACGATTTTAACACAGCTAATGGTGAATTTCATTGTCAAAATCATTCTCTTGAACTCCCTGCGAACCTATCCAAAAAGTGAAGAACTCTGAAAGCAAACATAGAGTCAAACCAAAAGTGTGAATAATAATCCCAAAAAGGAACCACCACCATAGTTCCAATAATAGTTTGCTTATGCTTTAGCTACTTGGGGTGATTCATTTCCAATGCATCACTTCTGTGTTACATTGTAGGAGTTTGTGCCACATCAAGACAGCTTATGTACTATTATAGCCCACCAACAGCAGATTAGTGTGGAACTCTGAATGCATCACCTTCAGAGGTGCCAAGTCGCCCTGACAAAACATCCGTGTTTGATGAGATGGGCTGTATATCAGCTGACCGTACACTGTAAACAGTGTTCATCCAGGCAAGAAAGCAGGCTGTAAATATCTTGTGTATTGATTGTTAATATACTTGAATGGTTTAGTAACACGCACAGCGTTGAACCGAGAAAGAGAAATGAGCTGTGTAGCATATTTAACATGTTGCACAATTGTGTTCGACATTTACCACCTCCTGGACTTAACAAGGCTTATCCAACTTTGTCAGTTTCGAAGTTTTATGACAATTTTAAACTGTTTTATATTTGTGCATTTAAAACTGGATTCAAATAATCTCAAACTGACATGGTAGGGATGTTACCTGCCTGCACCTTTACAGAAAATCTGCACTGTAGCACCTATAGTGCATAGTCTTGGACCAGATGCATCCCAACTTCAGGTTCTGCAGATCAATGTTTTAAGTCAGTCCTTTGAACTTAGCAGGATCCATGCACATTTAATTTAGGAGGACTTCTGCAAAACTTTCTATCCACCTTTGGGTTCATGTCAACATTCAATTTCAGGAAAATACCAATAAAATACTGGCACTGCCATAGCAGTCTACGCTGAATCCTTGCCCTCCACCAGTCACCTCAATCTCTATATGCCCTCTCCTCCATCTCCATCTGGTGACTGACATTACGATTCACACAGATCATCTTTTCAAGAGAGCACACTTTTGCCCTGATTACACTACATTTTCTCAGCGCAAAGCACAAAACATTTTCCTTTACATATTTGGGAAAAAAAATGCATTTACACAACAGCAGACTGAAAACTATCTTAGTGCAGGGGAAAACGCAAACAGAACCAGAAACGATATAGTGCATGCTCTGCATGCTCTATTTGCTTGTACAGAGGTGCGCTGATTATCTGGTGCAACCTGATCTCACAAAAATCCGTGAAATGCCCACGACCTCTCACCACTATTTTCCGTGGTACCAACACGGAAACTGGTAAAATTACGTGTGGGCACCACGGATATTGTACCATGCAAAGTCAATGGGATCCGTGGTCGTGATATATACACGGATTATGACATTATTATTATTTATATATTATTCTTTGTTATAGTGGCTAAATTATGCGTTTTTGTCGCGCAAGGTACGGTTTTTTACTGTCAGTTTGTAAAAACATGTTTTTAACGCTGTTTTAGCAGTGTTTTAATGAGGTTTTAATCTGAGCACCACGGATATAGTACTATGCAAAGTCAATGGGGGCGTGGTCGTGATATATACACGAATTATGACATTATTATTATTTATATATTATTCTTTGTTATAGTGGCTAAATTATGCGTTTTTGGCGCGCAACGTACTGTTTTTTAATGTCAGTTTGTAAAAGCCCGTTTTTAACGCTGTTTTAGCAGTGTTTTAATGAGGTTTTAATCTGAGCACCACGGATATAGTACTATGCAAAGTCAATGGGGGCGTGGTCGTGATATATACACGAATTATGACATTATTATTATTTATATATTATTCTTTGTTATAGTGGCTAAATTATGCGTTTTTGTCGCGCAACGTACTGTTTTTTAATGTCAGTTTGTAAAAGCCCGTTTTTAACGCTGTTTTAGCAGTGTTTTAATGAGGTTTTAATCTGAGCACCACGGATATAGTACTATGCAAAGTCAATGGGGGCGTGGTCGTGATATATACACGAATTATGACATTATTATTATTTATATATTATTCTTTGTTATAGTGGCTAAATTATGCGTTTTTGTCGCGCAACGTACTGTTTTTTAATGTCAGTTTGTAAAAGCCCGTTTTTAACGCTGTTTTAGCAGTGTTTTAATGAGGTTTTAATCTGAGCACCACGGATATAGTACTATGCAAAGTCAATGGGGGCGTGGTCGTGATATATACACGAATTATGACATTATTATTATTTATATATTATTCTTTGTTATAGTGGCTAAATTATGCGTTTTTGGCGCGCAACGTACTGTTTTTTAATGTCAGTTTGTAAAAGCCCGTTTTTAACGCTGTTTTAGCAGTGTTTTAATGAGGTTTTAATCTGAGCACCACGGATATAGTACTATGCAAAGTCAATGGGGGCGTGGTCGTGATATATACACGAATTATGACATTATTATTATTTATATATTATTCTTTGTTATAGTGGCTAAATTATGCGTTTTTGTCGCGCAACGTACTGTTTTTTAATGTCAGTTTGTAAAAGCCCGTTTTTAACGCTGTTTTAGCAGTGTTTTAATGAGGTTTTAATCTGAGCACCACGGATATAGTACTATGCAAAGTCAATGGGGGCGTGGTCGTGATATATACACGAATTATGACATTATTATTATTTATATATTATTCTTTGTTATAGTGGCTAAATTATGCGTTTTTGTCGCGCAACGTACTGTTTTTTAATGTCAGTTTGTAAAAGCCCGTTTTTAACGCTGTTTTAGCAGTGTTTTTATGAGGTTTTAATCTGACCACCACGGATATAGTAGCCTACTATGCAAAGCAACCTGATCTCACAAAAGTCTGGGAAATGCCCACGACCTATTTCCGTGGTACCAACACGGAAAGTGGTATAATTCCGTGTGACCACCACGATATAGTACTATGCAAAGTCAATGGGATCCATGGTCGTGATATACACACGGATAATGCCCACGACCTATTTTCCGTGGTACCAACACGGAAAGTGCTATAATTCCGTGTGACCAACACGGATATAGTACTGTGCAAAGTCAATGGGATCCGTGGTCGTGATATATACACGTTTTTTGACATTATTATTATTTATATATTATTCTTTGTTAAAGTGGCTAAATTATGCGTTTTTGTTGCGCAAGGTACGGTTTTTTACTGTCAGTTTGTAAAAACATGTTTTTAACGCTGTTTTAGCAGTGTTTTAATGAGGTTTTAATCTGACCACCACGGATATAGTACTATGCAAAGTCAATGGGAGGCGTGGTCGTGATATATACACGTTTTATGCCATTATTATTATTTATATATTATTCTTTGTTATAGTGGCTAAATTATGCGTTTTTGGCGCGCAAGGTACGGTTTTTACTGCCAGTTTGTAAAAACATGTTTTTAACGCTGTTTTAAGAAGAGACAGGCGATATTTAAAGTTTCTCCCATTTCGTCAACCACAGGGGATTCCCTGGGCGTCCCCTCTACGTCATAGAGTGACGAGGGGGGATCCTGATCACGTGACGGATCCCCCCGAATAATAATGATAATGCTAATGATAATAGTAATATTAATAATAATAATAAGAAGAAGAAGAAGAAGAAGAAGAAGAAGAAGAAGAAGAAGAAGAAGAAGAAGAAGAAGAAGAAGAAGAAGAAGAAGAAGAAGAAGAAGAAGAAGAAGAAGAAGAAGAAGAAGAAGAAGAAGAAGAAGAATGATAATAATAATAAGGATGATAATAATAATGATAATGATACTAATAATAATAATAACAATGATGATAATAATAATAATAATAATAATAATAATGCAGAAATTAATTAATTATTTATATTAATCATAATATTAATATTTAGTATAATAATAAATACACCTGTAGCACAAACCAGTGTTTATAGCAAACATTCAGAGACATTATCAGACAATGATTAATGACGCAACACAGTCTCACTCCGGAGGCGCAAATAGGCTCCTATTGGCTGCAATGTAATCCCGTCTGCGGCTAGATTTGACGCTCGGAGCAGGTGATCACCGCGAGCGGCTTCCCCATTCCTCTTTTTTTTTTTAAATGCATATACTTCAATTTAAAAGATGGTTTGATGACATTTCTAGCGAGAAATTTTCAGACACAAATAGAATACACCAAATTGTATGACACTTCCAATGTAATCCCGTCTATATGTGACGATCAGAGCAGTACTTCAATTTAAAAGTGTGGTTTGATGACACTCCTAAATTAAATACTTACCTGCTGTATTCTACTGCCCTTATTTTTAACAGCTTGTGCTCTTACAACGCCATATTAAAACAAATTATAAACCACATTAACACTTCATAGAAACAAAGATCGAGGGATGAGGTCTTGAAACGTTGTTTAATACGTTACGCCACTGAACGCAACCCTTCCTGTCGCCGAGATAGGCAGCAGGACAAAACGTTAAAATAGCACTAATAAATGCATATATTGATCTTTTCCATCACATACATCTACTCACGATATAAATATACATTTTATGGTCACACTTTGTCTGTTGAAAAATGAGCGGATATATTATTTCGGAACCCTAATGTCAACATCTTAACCCTAAACCGGAAGAGGTTACAGAACTACAATTTGCGCCAAGTTACAATACACAGCATTGTGCTACGTCATAGCTTTTGTAGTTCCAATGAATTAGCGCTTATATAAAACTGTGATCACGAACTTTGCAAGCTTATTATATGTTTTTAAGGGTGGGAAGCACGCCTGTTCGGTCTGATTTTGACTTTTGTATTGGTAAGAGGGTGAAATCATGTTTTTTATAGGTTTTGACCCTATTCAGTGGCGCCCCCTATTGGACTACTGTCGGGCATGATAGTAGAGGTGCAGAGCTTTCCAAAACTGTTGACCCCATGTCTCTAGCATATTTTGTTGTTGAATTATAGGCCTTCAAAAGTGTCACAGGTACAAGGTTCAAAGGGCACACCTGGGGAGCAGGAATTGCCCACAAATCTCATATTGACATATGTTGCTCCTGAGGTTAAGACCTTTCCAACGATGTCTTCACTGTTGTCCTACGACAAAGTTTGATTTTCTTGTTGGTACAGATCATGGATGTTTGACTTGTATATTCAGAGACCTATTTAAGGGGCTGAGCTGGAAACAATCAGTCAAAATCTTTTAACGAGTACTTTGTGGCCAGATTTCTTTAAGATATCGATGATAGTATTATACACAGTCATACTATTCAATTTGGACCAGTTCTGAGTTTATTTTCCCCTTTAAATACTGATTGTTTCACATTTTGAAATTTTCCCATTAACTTAACATGGCTATTTAGAGACCCTTTAACCGCTTCCCCAGTCTGACAGGATGATCCTGGATGATCAAGGATGATCAAATGTATAATATATCATAGTGCTAATACATTTCTGTGTGTTTAAGTTATGCAAACACATCTTAAAAAATGTTTTTAAAAAAAGTTCAAAAGTTCTGGTAACCTCCTTCCGGTTTAGGGTTAAGATGTTGTTTGTGTTCAATAAATGGAGAGGAGACATGGAGCGTTTCTATCACTTCAGCAGTACTTTAATCAAAGATACGCTATACAGTTTATTGAACGTCTCTGCTTTAATTAACGTTCAACGGTTAACGTTCGAGACATCAGCTGTACAGCACTTCCTGTTTAACAGTCGGGGCAAAACGTTACCATGACAACACTGGAGGGGGCGGGGCCTCCCACTATAACAGAATCTCATAACAGATGTTGACATTAGGGTTCCGAAATAATATATCCGCTCATTTTTCAACAGACAAAGTGTGACCATAAAATGTATATTTATATCGTGAGTAGATGTATGTGATGGACAAGATCAATATATGCATTTATTAGTGCTATTTTAACGTTTTGTCCTGCTGCCTATCTCGGCGACAGGAAGGGTTGCGTTCAGTGGCGTAACGTATTAAGCCACGTTTCAAAACAGATCTTTCAGACCTCATCCCTCGATCTTTGTTTTTATGAAGTGTTAATGTGGTTTATAATTTGTTTTAATATGGCGTTGTAAGAGCACAAGCACATGCCTCCGGAGTGAGACTGTGTTGCGTCATTAATCATTGTCTGATAATGTCTCTGAATGTTTGCTATAAACACTGGTTTGTGCTACAGGTGTATTTATTATTATACTAAATATTAATATTATGATTAATATAAATAATTAATTAATTTCTGCATTATTATTATTATTATTATTATTATTATTATTATTATTATTATTATTATCATCATTGTTATTATTATTATTAGTATCATTATCATTATTATTATCATCATTCTTATTCTTCTTCTTCTTCTTCTTCTTCTTCTTCTTCTTCTTCTTATTATTATTATTATTATTATTAATATTACTATTATCATTAGCATTATCATTATTATTCGGGGGGATCCGTCACGTGATCAGGATCCCCCCTCGTCACTCTATGACGTAGAGGGGACGCCCAGGGAATCCCCTGTGGTTGACGAAATGGGAGAAACTTTAAATATGTCTCTTCTTAAAACAGCGTTAAAAACATGTTTTTACAAACTGGCAGTAAAAACCGTACCTTGCGCGCCAAAAACGCATAATTTAGCCACTATAACAAAGAATAATATATAAATAATAATAATGTCATAAAACGTGTATATATCACGACCACGCCTCCCATTGACTTTGCATAGTACTATATCCGGGGTGGTCAGATTAAAACCTCATTAAAACACTGCTAAAACAGCGTTAAAAACATGTTTTTACAAACTGACAGTAAAAAACCGTACCTTGCGCAACAAAAACGCATAATTTAGCCACTTTAACAAAGAATAATATATAAATAATAATAATGTCAAAAAACGTGTATATATCACGACCACGGATCCCATTGACTTTGCACAGTACTATATCCGTGTTGGTCACACGGAATTATAGCACTTTCCGTGTTGGTACCACGGAAAATAGGTCGTGGGCATTATCCGTGTGTATATCACGACCATGGATCCCATTGACTTTGCATAGTACTATATCGTGGTGGTCACACGGAATTATACCACTTTCCGTGTTGGTACCACGGAAATAGGTCGTGGGCATTTCCCAGACTTTTGTGAGATCAGGTTGCTTTGCATAGTAGGCTACTATATCCGTGCTGGTCAGATTAAAACCTCATAAAAACACTGCTAAAACAGCGTTAAAAACGGGCTTTTACAAACTGACATTAAAAAACAGTACGTTGCGCGACAAAAACGCATAATTTAGCCACTATAACAAAGAATAATATATAAATAATAATAATGTCATAATTCGTGTATATATCACGACCACGCCCCCATTGACTTTGCATAGTACTATATCCGTGGTGGTCAGATTAAAACCTCATAAAAACACTGCTAAAACAGTGTTAAAAACGGGCTTTTACAAACTGACATTAAAAAACAGTACGTTGCGCGACAAAAACGCATAATTTAGCCACTATAACAAAGAATAATATATAAATAATAATAATGTCATAATTCGTCTATATATCACGACCACGCCCCCATTGACTTTGCATAGTACTATATCCGTGGTGGTCAGATTAAAACCTCATAAAAACACTGCTAAAACAGTGTTAAAAACGGGCTTTTACAAACTGACATTAAAAAACAGTACGTTGCGCGCCAAAAACGCATAATTTAGCCACTATAACAAAGAATAATATATAAATAATAATAATGTCATAATTCGTGTATATATCACGACCACGCCCCCATTGACTTTGCATAGTACTATATCCGTGGTGCTCTGATTAAAACCTCATTAAAACACTGCTAAAACAGCGTTAAAAACGGGCTTTTACAAACTGACATTAAAAAACAGTACGTTGCGCGACAAAAACGCATAATTTAGCCACTATAACAAAGAATAATATATAAATAATAATAATGTCATAATTCGTGTATATATCACGACCACGCCCCCATTGACTTTGCATAGTACTATATCCGTGGTGCTCAGATTAAAACCTCATTAAAACACTGCTAAAACAGCGTTAAAAACGGGCTTTTACAAACTGACATTAAAAAACAGTACGTTGCGCGACAAAAACGCATAATTTAGCCACTATAACAAAGAATAATATATAAATAATAATAATGTCATAATTCGTGTATATATCACGACCACGCCCCCATTGACTTTGCATAGTACTATATCCGTGGTGCTCAGATTAAAACCTCATTAAAACACTGCTAAAACAGCGTTAAAAACGGGCTTTTACAAACTGACATTAAAAAACAGTACGTTGCGCGCCAAAAACGCATAATTTAGCCACTATAACAAAGAATAATATATAAATAATAATAATGTCATAATTCGTGTATATATATCACGACCACGCTCCCATTGACTTTGCATAGTACTATATCCGTGGTGCTCAGATTAAAACCTCATTAAAACACTGCTAAAACAGCGTTAAAAACGGGCTTTTACAAACTGACATTAAAAAACAGTACGTTGCGCGACAAAAACGCATAATTTAGCCACTATAACAAAGAATAATATATAAATAATAATAATGTCATAATTCGTGTATATATCACGACCACGCCCCCATTGACTTTGCATAGTACTATATCCGTGGTGCTCAGATTAAAACCTCATTAAAACACTGCTAAAACAGCGTTAAAAACGGGCTTTTACAAACTGACATTAAAAAACAGTACGTTGCGCGCCAAAAACGCATAATTTAGCCACTATAACAAAGAATAATATATAAATAATAATAATGTCATAATTCGTGTATATATCACGACCACGCCCCCATTGACTTTGCATAGTACTATATCCGTGGTGCTCAGATTAAAACCTCATTAAAACACTGCTAAAACAGCGTTAAAAACATGTTTTTACAAACTGACAGTAAAAAACCGTACCTTGCGCGACAAAAACGCATAATTTAGCCACTATAACAAAGAATAATATATAAATAATAATAATGTCATAATCCGTGTATATATCACGACCACGGATCCCATTGACTTTGCATGGTACAATATCCGTGGTGCCCACACGTAATTTTACCAGTTTCCGTGTTGGTACCACGGAAAATAGTGGTGAGAGGTCGTGGGCATTTCACGGATTTTTGTGAGATCAGGTTGATCTGGTGCATAAAACGTATTTTATAACGCCTTCACTGCTAGAATAAAGGTTCTACCAGAAACAGGCTTTCCTTCAACAAACTAAACTAATTGAAAAGATGCAGGAGCACAAAGATGACATGGAAGTCCACCATTGTTGTTGTGCTTTTTGTGTGTTAAGCAGGGTCTTAGTGCGCAAGTGCAAGATGATGTGAAAGACGTCACCGTCAGATTCAGGTTCTAGTTTACGATGACTCATGTTAAAGAAAAGCAAGAAAATTACCCTCTGGAGGCCTGTGTCAAATCTTTGTGGTTTTATCCACCCAAAACTATTACCGTGTAAACGGGAGCCCAGAACACAACAAAACTTTTGCATTTTACTGTCTTAGCATCATGGTGTAAAAAAGGCCTTAGTCCTTCCATGTTGTAAACATCCACTTTATCTTTTTTTTTCTGCCAACCCTTGTACAAGGACAAAAAATCCACTAACTGTAATCTGACTGGAGGGCTGTAACAGGATATCCCTTGTCATGTTATCCTGATAAGAGCCTGATGCTCTTTTAGCTTTTGTCAAGGATTTAAATCTGAATCAGAGCAAAAAATAAATAAAAAAATTATATAACACTTAATGCACTTTCATGTAAATCTGTGCTGGAAGACATCTCGGTATGAGGTTAAACACTCTTTTCACTGGCCCGCTGTCAGTACATATAACACATATAATATGCCTCCTAGTGTTTAATGTCACTACATGGTCAAACAACTTAAAGAGGCTCATTTTTCAAAAGCCTGCTAGTCATTCGGTAGCTAGCTAGCACAAGATGCTAGCACAGCATAGGCTACAAGTTCTCTCGGAAATCCTCAGCAGCGGTTGAAATTTTTCGGTGCATGCGAGAGGGAGGAAGATAATGGAGGTTCACACAGAAATGAATGCACTAGTGCAGAGGAGCAAGTGGAAATTAGGTGTGACTGGTCCAACTTGTCAAAGGGCAGTAAGAAGCTCCTGCACCACTTCCACATTCATATGTTGGTGCTCTAGCACTGTTATAGATCTTACAGTCATAAGCTTGCAACTTTGACTAATTCATATAATCTTTGATCAGCATTTCATTTTTGTTTTATTTAACCTTTAATCCTCAATGTACAGATTAGGAGTCAAGCATTTCATTTTTTTTATTTTTTTTTATTTATTTATTCATTTTTTTAAATTAATGTATTTTTTTTAAACATATATGTAAGAGGGATAGGGGGGTGGGGTGGAAGGGGAAACCAGGCCAGTTTGATTATCAAGAAGTCTCATGGCAGCTGGTCATCTTCAGCTTATTCCACACACATTTGACCTGATTTTGATGTCATCCTTGCTGCTTAAAATCCTGCCAGTTCCAATCCCTCTGGAATTAAAAACCCCAGCTGCAAGAAAAGGTCTCTCTTCCACGCCCTTTAAACATTCATCAAGGGTTTAGATTCTAATCACCTCTCACCTCTTATGCACATCATGATCAACAGCTATTGATCAGCATGGTACTGTACTATTTTCATACGCCTATGATTTTATGTATGTATAACGATCATTATTACTTTCTAACACACCATATGGCACCTTTCATAAAAATGCAAAATAAAATAAGTTGTAAATATTGAGCAAGTGAGGGGTTTTGGAAGCAGCTTTGTTTGAACACTAGTACCCGTGTGTAAATAATTGGCAGTGAACATTTTATATTGTGGTGTTTAGCACTGCTCGGGGCTTTATCCTCCATTATGAAGGGACAGTGCACCACCTGCTAACACATATCCCCACAGGAAAAGTAAATCCAGCTCACCTACAGCATCACACAATTACAGTATGAAATGCTCGGCACCCCAGAGAGGTTTGTGTTTGTGTGTGTAATACAAGAGTGCAGGAAAGCTGAAGTATCTTGATGAGGGAGACAGTATGGCAGCAATATTTCAAAGCAAAAAAGAATGAGCAATGCTATAAGCTTGTGTAGACTCTCAGTCATCCGGGTCATGGTAATTCTCAAAGGCTTGAATCAAGTTAGCTGGACTTCCTTTACTTTGTTCTTGCAGACGTTTCACCTTCCATCCAGAAGGCATTGAGCTGATGATTCCTTCTGGATAGAAGGTGAAACACATTCAAGAACAAAGACACGGAGACCCAGCTGCTGTTTTTCAAGCCTTTGAGAGAATGAGCAATGCTATTTATGTTTATATGTACTAAAGTATTTCCTCAAACATACCTGCCCGTGGGCCTATTCTTTCCATATGTTCTCTTTCACCTAATATCCATCATGGAGAGGAACAGGGACAGATATATAAACATATCATAGCCCTCACTCTGCCAGGCACAATAAGAAAAAAGATGAACTTGAGTAAAAACAATTCAAGTACCTCCTGTGCACCTTAGAGACCATGTGGCCCCCGTGAATGAGTCTGTGTGGTGCCCCTAGTCCATAATTCCTATTATGCCCTAAGAATAGCAGACATTGCAAGTCATTTGTTGGCATGAAAATATGTAAAGGGGGTAAATATGGATTTATGTTGAAGAGCGGCACCATCAAAGGATTGCTGTGATGCCAGTGGTGGAGTTCAATAAGCTGGAGAGATGAAAGCTAATGAAAGGCAAACATGAGAATGGTGATAGTGGATAGAGCAGGAGGAATGGGTGGGCATGTGAGGAAAGAAGGGTGTGAGAGAGCAAGGGCGGAATACAGGCTGTCTGGTGTGGTCCAATCAAACCACAGGATACAAGAGCAGTCAATAGGGAAAGATAAAAAGGATCTCAGTAGGGAGGCTGTGTGGTCTGGCGGAGGACCTTGTGCATGTGTGTGCCTTTGTGTACTTTTAAAAGGCTGCATGTGCAAGCATCTCTCAGTAAGTGGTTGTCAGCATCTGATACGTTCACGCTAAGCCGACTTATACATTTCTATAGTGTAGCTGTAAATATGGGACTAGGAACACATGTTCACTGTCCTGAATGCAGTACATCATAGGTGCTTCCCGTAGAGTCCCAGGGGTACAGTGCACTTTGTTACAATCAAGCTTCCTAAGTTCATACATACATACTGCTGTGCAGGAACTGAATAGTCCAACTGTGTTTGCAAATTATTCAGACACTAGGAAACGTAGTAAAACGCAGTGCGATGCAGGCTCATGTGAGTAATTTGATTGCAATATTGTCTTTACATCTTTATTGGAAGGAACCTGCAGTTTTATTGCTCACCTTCGTGGATGATTTTCACCCTATGTATTAAATCTGCATCAGGATGTGAGTCATGTTCGAGTCTTGATAAGTATAAGACCAGATATGAAGCAATTTGCTGTTAAAATTGGCATTTTTATTAGTGAATAATACTGCTCATATATTGGCACAAAGGCACCCATTAACTGTTTCTGGCTAATTATCAGGTTTTGGCTCATGGTCATAACTGTATGTGTCATAGATGAACTTAACCCAGTTTATTCTTGAAATACACTCAAATTTTTCATATGAATTAAACAGAATACACAGAACATTTTATATAAACCACTGCACTTTATTACCAATATCCTAAGGTTAAGACAAAACAATTTAAGAGAAACAGTGGTTGGTTGAATTGAAAAACAAAATGATTTTAAATGCATCTGTTCTGCTTCACTTCCACTTAGTAGAGTTGTTTGATTATGTCCCCAGTCCACATCTGATACGTTATGTGTTTTGTCAGGGCTGGATATTTTCTTTTTACAGAGAGCATCCATGCTCTGAGGACATACTTACTGTAGATGAGGCAATCCATACTGTGCTCAAGCACGATTGACCCCTAACGTCTGGTTTGTTTGGTCAGTGAGAATTCTCTGTCCTTTGTTCGGGCATGTCATGATTCCTGGTTTTTGGCATGATTATAAAAAGATGTGCTTGAGCACAGTACGGTTATTCGCGCCTGTGGGGGAGAGTATATGCTATGTGGGAAAGATGCTATAATACCTCTTGAATTAAAAAGAAGTAACATAATCCAGAAATTCACAAACTTGAAAGGGGTGTATCTGACCAGAAAAACTCAAAATAGCCATGACATCTGGAACATCGCTTTCATATTCTCTGTGACATTCTCCTTTATGTGCTTCAAGTAAACAAATGGGCACTTCCTCTATGCTCACACAGCCTACATGACAAAAGTAGTCTGGGTGAAGCCATCTGTTTACTTTAAATGAAGGGGTGTCCAGCATCACAGAAGCATTTCTTCCTTCTAAAATTGAGGCATTTTCAACGTTTTAACGTCAACTGATCAAATTGTGTCCACACAACTAGTGCTAACCAATGACATCGCTAGTGATGCACCGATTGTTCGGTAACCGAAATTGTTCGGCCGAAAATGGCAAAAAAACACTTTCGGTGTTCGGTGGAATAAGTGGGAAAAAAACCGAACAATTAATAACGGCGTTGTAATATAAATAGACTGGCCGCTCCGTAACTGTTGCGCACCACATAAATCGTTGGCCAACCAAAAACTAACCACATAACGCTCCCGTAATGGTTGCGCACCACATAAATAGTTGGCCAACCAAAAACTAACCACATAACAACTAACATTCACCAGCAGGTGGAACCAAAACAACATAAATCAATCTATTACAGGTGCGTTTAGATGATGAAATCAAACAGCGAAGTGCGTGGAGTGAAGTGGTGCGGTGCAAACATGTCAGCAGTGTGGAAGTATTTTAGAGTGGCACAGAATAATACAAGAATGGCTGTTTGCAATGAATGTTCTGCTCAAATATCTAGAGGGGGCACATCTGCAAAGTCTTTCGGCACTACAAGTTTGATTTATCATTTGAAATGATAAAAAACCCTGAGCGCTTTAATGCATTTTTATTGTTTTAAGGCCTATGTTACAATGTTCAGTCAATGCGAGGCAGCGTGGCTGGAAAACCAAAGTCTATCCAGTTGAAGTGGGATGCAGAGGATTTGTGGCATCGTCTACCATCAGACTGTTGAAGGAACTCGGAAGCCACGGCCAGGCTCTTCGGAGGACCATCAGAGCAGTCTCAGAGGCGGCTGAAAGAAGCAGCCAGTGGATTTGGCTCAAGCGGAAGGACTCGTGCTGGGCCCCAACATCAGATTAACAGGAGGGATTTCGGTGGCGGCTGAGCATGGGACACAAGCTGAGGACTGATCATCCTGCGGCGGGCCACCCTTGTGGAGGGTGTATAGTGTTGGAAGGCCGAAACACCCAATGATGCAAGGGCATACACTACTGAAGATGTGTCTCTTGCCCGGCTGTCCTGAAATTCTACCCTGGCCAAGACTCACCTCCCACACAACTTGGAGAACCCTGACCTGTTGACTACATACCACTCCCAACAACATGGCATATCTTTCATGAGTGCTCACCACCGATTGGCACAAGGGACAATTTAACATCTCGTCCAGTGTTTTTTGATTCTGATTTTCTGGACACGTCCAGTGACTGCTGTGAAAGGACAGCTGACAACATGGGAAAGACCGTGTGGCAGCTTGGAGAGACAGCTGACGGGAGGGAACAGACCCCACTGGGGCTGCCATGGGCTAGCTACCCATGGCAGCAGTCCCCAACACTGACTCAGTTAGTTGGAGACACCCGCTAAATGCTACAGAAAGTCTACAAAGGAACATACCCCTAGAGCCTGCGAGAGCGGGGGCGCAAGATGGCTCACCGACTGATCACACGGTTGCAGACCCAGGAACGGAAACGACTACCGAGAAGGAGAGCACAGCACGCGAGATATCCACGACAGCAGCAAAATGCAAGGTTCAGGTGTGCATCTGTGGTTGGAAGAAAGAAACATCAGCGATGGGCTTGAGGATCCACCAAGGGAGGAAGAGGTGTTTGAGAGAGCAGAGACAGGGGCCTCGCATTGACAAGTACTTTTTACGAAGCAACAAGTCAAATCAGTCGAGTGAAGCACAGCAACAGGACTCAAACCAAAGTTTGCAGAGCATCAGCACCCCTGTCACTGAAGAGGGTGAAACAAACACAGAAACGCCGGTGGAGGAGCCCACACAACCACAGAGACCTCCAATGGAGAGAAAGATCAAAGGGCACAAACCTTGTGTGAAGTGGCCCAAAGCTGTCGACAAAAAAGAGTGGGAAACAATCAACAGTGACCTGACACAAATCTTGGAGCAACAAACGGGCACAGCAGAGGGAAAGCTTGAAAGGATGGGTGACATAATCTACAACTATGGAGAAGAACGTTTTGGAGTGAGCAAAGGAAGAAGTGGAAAGAAACTACCAACACCAGCCAAGTCCAGGAGGCAGCAGGAGATCGAGAGACTAATCAGAGAGAGGAGGCAGCTGAAAAAGCAATGGAAAAAAGCCTCCGACACTGAGAGGGAAGGTCTCGTGCTACTCCAAGCAGACATCAAGAGTCGGCTGGCAACTTTGCGAAGAGCAGAGAACTTGAGGAAACTTCGCAAGAAGAAAGAACATACTAGAACACGCTTCTACAAAGATCCCTTCAAGTTTGTCAAAGATCTCTTTGCAAAGGAAAAAAGCGGAACCTTGAAAACATCAAAGCAGGAACTGGAGGATCACCTGGAAAAGGTTCACCATGACTCAAAAAGGCATGAGCGGATAACAATCCCGCCTGACATCCCGCCAATTCATCCACCTGTATCCAACCTGGACACTAGCCCTCCAAAATGGAAAGAAGTGGAGAACACAGTCCGGCGAGCAAGAGCAGCATCGGCTCCGGGACCTAACGGAGTACCATATAAGCTCTATAAAAACGCACCGGATGTGCTACGCTTTCTGTGGAGACTCATGAGGGTGGTGTGGCAGAAGCAAGGAATACCCAAGGCTTGGCGAAGGGCTGGTGGCGTGCTAATACCAAAAGAAAAGGATGCATCAGACATCAGCCAATTCCGGCCAATCTGCCTTCTCAACGTCGAGGGGAAAATCTTTTTTAGCATAGTAGCACAGAGGCTGTCCACCTACCTGGAAAGAAACAAGTACATCGATACATCTGTACAAAAAGCTGGAATTCCAGGATTCTCTGGTTGCTTGGAGCATACAAGCATGATCTGGCATCAGATCCAAGCAGCCAAGAAGGACAAGCGAGACCTACATGTGATCTTCCTCGACCTGGCCAATGCATTTGGCTCAGTTCCCCATGAACTTCTCTGGGAATCTTTCAGCTTCTTCCATGTACCAGAACTCATCACCACACTGGTCAAGAACTACTTCCAAGACCTGCAACTGTGCTTCACAACAGCCGACTTCACTACAACATGGCAGCGCTTGGAAGTAGGGATCATGGCAGGCTGCACAGTCTCACCCTTGGTTTTCACAATGGCCATGGAAGTCATCATGAGGGCCTCAAAGTGGGTGGTAGGCGGTGAACGAACCAGGGCTGGGCTCCGTCTTCCACCTATCAGGGCTTACATGGATGACATGACAACATTGACCACTACTGCAGCATGCACCAAGCGTCTACTTGGAAAGCTTCAGGAGAACATCAAGTGGGCCCGAATGAAAATAAAACCAACCAAATCTCGAAGCATCTCCATAGTCAAGGGGGTGCTTAGAGACACAAGGTTCTACATTGATGAAGACCCAATACCAACAGTGTCTGAACAGCCTGTCAAAAGCCTGGGCAGGTGGTACAACGCAAGTCTCAAGGACAAAGAGCAGGTGCAACAACTAAGGCAAGAGATCGCTAATGGCCTGGAGAACATCAACAAGACTCTTTTGCCCGGGAAACTGAAGCTCTGGTGCCTACAGTTTGGACTCCTCCCCCGAACAATGTGGCCACTCACCATGTATGAAGTCCCAATAACAACTGTGGAGAAGATGGAGCGAACCATCACTTCATATGCAAAAAAGTGGCTTGGCGTCCCACGATGTCTCAGTAACATCGGCCTCTATGGCAAAGGGATCCTGGAGCTACCTCTCACTAGTCTAACTGAGGAATACAAGTGTTCTAAAGTGAGACTCCAGATGACACTGAAGGACTCCAGAGACAAGACCATCAGTACTGCTGCACCGCCCCTAGCAACTGGACGGAAGTGGACACCATCCGATGCAGTGCAGCAAGTTACATCAGCCCTGAGGCACAAAGACATTGTGGGACAAGTCCAGCAAGGGAGAGGAGGCTTAGGCCTGACCACAAGAGGACCAACCTGGAAAAAGGCTACAACATCAGAGCAGAGGGCACTGGTGGTCGAGGAGGTGCGTCGACAGGAGGAGGTCTTGAGGAGTGCGAAGGCTGTCTCTCTTGCCAAACAGGGTCAATGGATGCAGTGGGAAGGTGTGGAGAGGAGAAAGATCAGCTGGAGGGACCTCTGGGAAATGGAAGCAAATAAGATCAGCTTTATCATCAGAGCAACCTATGACGTGCTCCCATCACCAAAGAACCTCCATCAATGGTACGGCGAGGATCCAACCTGCGCCCTCTGCCCAACTCCAGCCACCCTCAGACACATCATGACAGGCTGCAAGACTAGCCTCACGCAAGGGAGATACACCTGGCGGCACAATCAGGTCCTCAAAAGCCTGGCATCAGCCCTGGAGAGCATGCGGAGTGTGACCAACGCCTTGCCACCAAGAGCAACCAATCCCCCGAAGACAACAAGGTTTGTCCGAGAGGGACAGAAAACACCCAAACATCCTTCCACCAAGCCAGAAGCCGGACACCTACACATGGCCCGCGACTGGAAGATGCTGGCAGACATCGGCAAAAAACTAATCTTCCCACCTGAGATTGCCGCCACCCACCTCAGACCAGACCTGGTGCTCTGGTCCCCTTCACTGAAGACTGCGTACATCATAGAGCTCACAGTCCCGTGGGAGAACTCTGTTGAGGAGGCCTATGAGCGTAAGATGCTGCGCTACTCAGAGCTAGCAGCAGATGCGAGGCAGCGTGGCTGGAAAACCAAAGTCTATCCAGTTGAAGTGGGATGCAGAGGATTTGTGGCATCGTCTACCATCAGACTGTTGAAGGAACTCGGAAGCCACGGCCAGGCTCTTCGGAGGACCATCAGAGCAGTCTCAGAGGCGGCTGAAAGAAGCAGCCAGTGGATTTGGCTCAAGCGGAAGGACTCGTGCTGGGCCCCAACATCAGATTAACAGGAGGGATTTCGGTGGCGGCTGAGCATGGGACACAAGCTGAGGACTGATCATCCTGCGGCGGGCCACCCTTGTGGAGGGTGTATAGTGTTGGAAGGCCGAAACACCCAATGATGCAAGGGCATACACTACTGAAGATGTGTCTCTTGCCCGGCTGTCCTGAAATTCTACCCTGGCCAAGACTCACCTCCCACACAACTTGGAGAACCCTGACCTGTTGACTACATACCACTCCCAACAACATGGCATATCTTTCATGAGTGCTCACCACCGATTGGCACAAGGGACAATTTAACATCTCGTCCAGTGTTTTTTGATTCAGTTAAGCCTAACGCTCAAAGATGGCCACAAAATTTATTTTGCTAATTTATTTATTTTAAGTTATTGTTCTTTGCTGGTATAATGTCTGCTGGAATATTTAAGAAATGCTGGGAAATTAAAAAATGTTCAGTTTTTTATGTTCAACAAATGCTTTCTACCTTGTAATTTTGTAAAAGATTTTTTTCTTTTAAAAGCATGCCTAAATCAAATTTATTTGATTTATGCAATGGTGAAAAAATTGGCAAAATAAATGAAAAACTGCGAAGAACCATGTTCGGTATTGTTCGGTATTCGGCCAAGTATTTATTATTATTTTCGGTTTCGGTTTCGGCCACAAATTTTCATTTCGGTGCATCACTAGACATCGCACATGGGGGAAAGACAGTTTTCAAAGTATTTGGCCTATTTGTGTATTGTGTTATAAAGAAACTGGATTGTTCTTTTATGGTATGACAAAGGCACATCAGAAGCACCACCATCAAGCATTAATGCAAAGCTGCTGTGTGAGCATACAGTTAAAATACTGTAACAACGTGATGACTTATGCACAAGTAGCAATCATGCTCAAGTGTCGTTGAGAGTTTTGGAGTAAAGCATTATTTACGGTTCTCCTTACAACACTACACATTTGACCAAGGTATAGTACTTATGTTGTTGCCTTTTAAAGCAGCACAACGTAACTTTCAGCTTTTCTGAGTTTGGCGGCATCTTTTGGACAAACGCGGTAGTGCTTTACCAGAAAGAACACTACGTTTCCCATGAGTACCAGCGCGTACTGCCGGAAAACTCCTGTCCCGTCGCTGCATTTGTTTTGAGAGAAGACGGGACGCTTTTCTGTTTCACCAAGTGAACAGACGGAACGCAAAAAAAAAGATGTTAAACTGCTGTAAATAGTTAATATTTTTTCCTCAACAAAATTAATCGCACCGCAGAGAGCTGGCCAAACAGCTGCATTTAGCTGGAGAAGTGGGGAATAAAACCCGTTTGAATGATCCGACCCCGGTCTGTGAGTGTTTGTTTGTTGTTTAATAAACCCGTGTTTTGATCCGACGCCCGTCTGTGTGCGTGTTTGTTTGTTTACTGAGGAACGTTATGTTTGGTCGGACTCATTACAGCCGCGATCCAACCGAGCCGACGACTCTTTTACTCTTTTAATTGGTTATCTCAGATAATTGGCCGGCCTCCGTGGTTCTGCCTCCGAGCAGGAAAGCGGTGAAAAGTTAAACCATTATTGATCTTTTCCCCACGTCTGTTGTGTGTGGAGCTGCTGCAGCCACAACGCAGCAACGGGTTACCAGCTTCTGCGGAGCTGCGCTCCAAGCCCCGCCTATTTTCGTCTCGACTACGAATCGGGAAGGAGGGGGAAGTGACGTATGCCGTAAAGCAGTCAAAGCCGTAAAAATGTGTAGTTTTTTAGTGTGGCAGGCTTCCTACCATGCTCCTCAAAGTTACATAGTGCCAGTGAAGGTGATACAGACCCCTCAGACCATGACAGAGGTGTCATTAAACCTGTTGGAAGTTGATGTACCATCACAATGACTCTGGAAATATGATATTAAGGTGGAAAAGTTACATAGTGCCACTTTAAGCTTGGCTGTTATTATTTGTGTTGCTCTGTAATTACACCACCAAACACTCGGTGGCGGTGTGGGCTCTTTTCTACAGGTCTGTAGCTTGCAGTGCTGAGCTTCCCTTTCTTTACTTCCTTACAATAAGTCAGACAGCAACATAGCTAATAAATCATATACATGGATATTGTGTGACATCACACAGCAGTTGCGGCACCATCATTAGGACCCATTTCTAATACGACCATTTATGTGCTGCGCTGTAGGCTGCGATATCTGCAAATTTCAAGGAAATGGCTTAACCTTTAACAATATCCCCAAAAAGGGGAGTTTGGTGCCATCAGGAGGGATCACTGAACCCAAATATCACAAAAACCTTTTAACATTATCATGAGGTGGTTTTTCAGATGTGTTGATAATCCAGTGTATCGCAAAATTGCAATGGAAACACATTTTGCGCATTTCCACATCTGGTAGCGCTGCATGTGACGAAGCCGGTCAATCTAAAGCCATCATTATTTAGTTTCAAGTAGTGCTGTGAGACGATTAAAATATTGTTGTGATTAATTAATTAAGATCTGTAATTAATTAATCAAATTAATCTCTTTTTTAATCACAAAAGCCCTCAACTTGAGGTGTTTTCCTTTAAATTCATTACATCATTGTGGCAGATCAAAACATTTATATATAAAAACCAAAAAAAGTGGCATTATAAAGTAATTTATTTATTTTTTAAAAGACTTGAACAGAAGCAGTCCTAGCCATTTACATCCACTTGGCAAGAACATTCGCCAGCCTCTTGGTCGCAGACGTGCGCATGCGTGCAGTGCTCTCCTCGAGTTTAGTTTGGTTAAGAGCGTTGCTGTGGCTTGATGAATTGCTAAAATCGTTGCTGCTAACATTAGCTGTGGCTGTGCTCGCAACTGGGTACTTTGCGTTTATGTGGGAGACTAAACTTGAGCTACTTCGGTTAGCAAAGTCCTTTCCACAAAGAACACAAATCACTCTACCTTTATCAATGGTGCCGTGGGGCCGACAACTTTCACATACTCCTCCATTTTCACTTCTCTTCTCCGCTACTCACCCCCCATGCCTGTCCAGCTACAGCCTTTGCTAAACACACCCAAGCACAGTGACAGCCAATCACTGGCGGAGCGTGGGTCTAAGTACAGAGGGGGCGGAGCATTCTCCATGGGCCCTTATGATAGTCATTTTAACGTTCAACAACACCTCATCCTACCCATCAAACAACATTTATTCTCACTTTTATTGAGCCAAGCAAGTCTATAGGCCTATGCTGCAGAAAGCAGAGTAAAGTCACAAACTTGTTCAGAACAAACACACACACACACACATAGGCCTGACAGCTGTCAATCACATGGAGCTGAAAACTCAGATAGTCACGGACTGACTCAGTTCCATCTTTGATTCAGCTTAAATACAAAAAAGACATAACTGGTCTAAAATTTAGATATTTAGATAGATATAGAAACAGCGGTCTATAAAATCATTTCTGAGCTCTATAACAGAGAATAGACTCTAGTCTAGTTGACAACAACACAAAGCTCATTTAAATAGGCAGGTGGTCAAAGCTACCACAAAATTCTTATAAAGACATTATTTATGAAGGTTACACTCACTCACCAATGGCAGTTGACTCTTCCATAAAACTTTGTACATGCTTAGTCCTCTTTTAAAGTTTAGCGCTCATCTCCTTCATTTCAGCAAATTTGCCGATTCGGCAAATTGGCTGTAACTGTTAAGGCTGATTTATGGTTCCGCGTTACACCAACGCAAAGATACGCCACGTACCTGCGCGTCGCTGCATACCTTACGCCGTAGGCTCTGCGTAGGCTCTGCATCGATTTAAGGCGGAACCATAAATCAGGCTTTACATCCAATCAGCGTTGGCTCACAGCCCTGATGCGTTCAGGACAGTTGTAAAGTAGGAATTAGCCTACACTTGCCGCACAATGCACATTTTATCGTAATTATAGCCTACAATTTGCGGTTATATATGAACGTATCACACAAAACGGGGCCTTTTCATTTGGCCCTATGAGCTTGTGGGCCCCGGGGCGCCCGCCCCTTTGCCCCCCCTCTGGCTACGCTACAGCAGCCAATCAATGTCCACTTCAAGGTGGGACTAACCACTGTTTTCCGCCCACAACTCAAGCACAAGAAGCCCACCGCACAAACACAGATTTCAAAATAAAGGCAACTCGCAAATAGAAAAATTTAAGTTAGAGATTAAAAAATAGATTAAGCGATTAAAAAATATAACGTGCTAAATATGCCTGTAATTAATTAATCGCAATTAACACGCTAATTTGACACCCCTAATTAGGGCCTGAGCACTTACAGTGCGAAGTGCAATTTATGCCATTCCTTCGGCAGTTAATACGGCCTGAACCATAAAGTGCACCCAGGTGTGTTATACATCAAAATGTGCGTCTCCATCCTGCGACAACGCGCATTACTTTTCTCTTTCAAAAGCGTTACCGTGGGGACGCTAGACGCTAGACGCCAAGACGCGCGCCCCCCCTTCATCTGATTGGTCCATATTTGATAGTTCCCCAAAAGTCACCAAATTTTGCATGCAAGCCAGGCCTGGCGATAAATTTGATATTTAAATGGTTTGCATTAATGGGCGTGGCAAAATGGCTCAACAGCGCCCCCTAGAAAACTTTGTGCCTCAAGCCCCACAATACGGTTTTACGTACATGCACGAAAATCGGTACACACCTGTATCATGTCGCAACTTAAAGAAAAGTCTCTTGGCGCCATGGCCGAAACCGAATTTTGCCATTTTGAATTAATCGTGTCATTTTGGCGTAATTTATGCCATTCCTTCGGCAGTTAATATGGCCCGAACCGTAACGTGCACCCAGGTGTGTTATACATAAAAATGTGCGTTTCCATCCTGCGACAACGCACATTACTTTTCTCTTTCAAAAGCGTTGTCGTGGCGACGCTAGACACCAAAAAGCGTGCCCACCCTTCATCTGATTGGTTCAGACAGAAAGATTTTGTGCCTCAAGCCCCACAATACGGTTTGACGTGCATGAACGAAAATCAGTACACACCTGTATCATGCCGCAACTTAAAGAAAAGTCTCTTGGCGCCATGGCCGAAACCGAACAGGAAGTCCGCCATTTTGAACATTTTGAATTAATCACGTAATTTTGGTGCAATTTATGCCATTCCTTCGGCAGTTAATACGGCCTGAACCGTAAAGGGCACCCAGGTGTGTTATACATCAAAATGTGCGTCTTCGTTCCCCAAAAGTCACCAAATTTTGCATGCAAGCCAGGCCTGGCGATAAATTTGATATTCAATGGTTTGCATTAATGGGCGTGGCCTAATGGCTCAACAGCGCCCCCTAGAAAACTTTAATCTGCCATAACTTTTGAACTGGTTGTGATAAAGAGATGTGGGTGGTGTTATCGGACTCGGTTTTGAGTCATTTTCCATAATTAGTTAAATTTAGCCCCGCCCCTTCTTCTGATTGGTTTTCCCTATTTTCTGCAATAACTTTTGAATGGTTTGACATAGAGAGTTGTGGGTGGTGTCATCGGACTCTGTATTGAGTCCTTGACCTTCATTGGCCTGAATTAGCCCCGCCCCTTCTTCTGATTGGTTGTCCCTATTTTCTGCCATAACGTTTGAATGGTTTGACATAGAGAGTCATGGGTGGTGTCATCAGACTCGGTATTGAGTCCTTGACCTTCATTGGCCTGAATTAGCCCCGCCCCTTCTTCTGATTGGTTGTCCCTATTTTATGTTATAACTTTTGAATGGTTTGACATAAAGACTCGTGGGTGGTGTCATCTGACATGGTTTTGAGTCCTTGGCCATAATTGGTGCAAATTAACCCCGCCCCTTCTTCTTATTGGTCGATATTTCATAGTCCCTATTTTCTGCCATAACTTTTGAATGGTTTGACATAGAAAGTCGTGGGTGGTGTCATTTCTGATATGCTTATTGGGCGGTGGCCATGAGTGCGAGGGCCCGTTCATCGCTGCTTGCAGCTTTAATTTCAAGCTGTTTTTGGCCTCATTCAGCCAGTGTGTTTCCACTACAATGTCGCGCCACCAAAGAATCTTTGACTGAGAAAATTGCACCAAGTTGCACATTTTTTGCAGTTCCCAAACAGCCAGCAGAAGAATGAAAAAAATAAGAAACATGCAAACAATGGATGCTTGCTTTTTTTTTACTGCAGTTGTAGCGATTAACATTTAAAGGAAACCTCAATTTTCTCATATTGGTGAAATATGACAGCAAGAACTTAACCGACTCGTCGGTCCATCCATCATTTTTTTCATGTACACCTTAACTGTATTAAAATGTACTCATAGCAAAATGTCTCTGGTCAAAATGCTTACTAGATTTGTGGTCACATGGTTTAAGTTCTTGTGAGAGGGCTGAATGTAATTTCCAGCTTTTAGAATACCCAATCAGCAGAGACCAACCACCAGGTAGCCCCTCTCAGCCGAAAAATGTCCTTCTCTTACTACAGGGCCATTTTTCCACCCCGTAAAGGTTCCTGAAGGCCACATCACAATTCTGTCCCTGGTAATGGAAACATGCGCAAACGGCCCAGCCCCGAAAAAAATCTACCCACAACTCACGCTAGTGGAAACGCGCCTAAACGGTAAAGATGTATTTGTCCATCTTCTTCAGCTTTGAGATTTTTCATTGCTTTGAAGAAAGTCCTGCAGGAAGAGATACGGAGAGCTACGAGAATTATGCTTATTCGAAAACACTTCTCAATGGAAACACTGAGCCAAAGCCAAGTAACTAATGTAAATATGGCGTACGCTATTCTATAATGTTAATATTGCTTGTTTGACAGACTGACCCTTCCTGTGATCAAGAACATCTTCTTCGCATCATGATGATACATTTTTGTATCATTAACCCATCTTGAGGTAAAATCAGCGGTAGGCTTTGGTGCTTTTAAATGCCTTGAGGGCTTCCCCGGTGTATGGATAGAGATTGTGGATGAGGTAAATGTAAATATCCGCAAATGTCAAATTTGGCAGTGAAACTAAACTTTTGGGGAGTCAGCAGTTGGCTTGACGGCTAACAGGGATCAAATCCTAATGTATCAATTTTCATAGAATACCGGTGATTTTCATCAGTGACTGATACCCATGAATAAAAGGAGTGAGGAGCTAAAAGGTCATTTTTATTGACATTTTAGAAAGAATTAATGTTCGAACCAATCCAAATACGTTCACTACAGATATGTGCATAAAAACATTAAAATGTGCTCCAGATCACGTTTGTAATCGAATTGAAACTTGATTGAATTGGAATGCATTTAACTGGATTCTACTGAATATATTTACCTTCTTCTTAAAGTGCCCTGTAAAGAGTATTTTCCTTTTGAATCGATGCTATAAAAATAAGCTGAATCAAATTTAAAAGTGCATAGTACAAGTAGATATTGGCCATAAGCCATCATATATACCCTGCATACTGTAGATAGTTTGATTGATTAAAATAAAAATAAAAAAATAAATGTAAGTACATCTTCAAATAATTCAACTTTTACCATCAGTTCAACTGAATTATTTGCAAAAGAGCATATACTAGATGTATAAATCAAAGGATAAGATGATAGCAGAGTCTACTGGAACTGAAACGGGTGTTTCAGATCAGGCTGAGCCAGGTTCAGTTTGTGGTAAAACATTCACAGTTGAGTCTCTGTGAGTCATACCACTGCCGTCTCCTAATTGGGAAGATCAGATCATCTCTGTGTATTAATGGATAACTAATTACCTGACCAGAGGTATTACTGCTACAAGTCTGCAGGTAAGCTCTGCTGCTGGGTCACTGCCTCCACTCAGGCCCTTCACTCCACTCATTACTACTGTAATGAAATTATGTTTTCTTCCTTTTTCTTTTTTATTCCTCTAATATCTCATGTTCAGCTGATCTGGAGCCACAGCGTAACGCTGTGCAGTCTCTGTTGCAGATGGCTTTTATTTAGATTTTACCTGTACAACAGGATTAAAGCCATACTACTATTGTAACATATGAAGCTTATTTTTCTCTTATTGAATGAAACATTATAATATCCCGAAATTTTTGTACACTTTGTATGTTTGATATAAAATATAAAACACCTTGTTTTTCTCCTTCGAGGAAGGCAAAGTATCTTACTGTGTGAGAAAAATAATGTAAAGAGGTGGACCCCAAACAACAAGATAGTGGCATAATTTATAGACAATGACAGGCCTATGACATCATTTATGCAGCAGTAACAGTTATTAGACTAGATGTTCATGGCAACACAGATTGCCCATTAACAGAAGAATGGTCTGCTTTATTGTTATGTTGGTGCATGTGTGAGTATTTGTGAGTTTACTGGCTCTGGGCCACGGTACCTGTTCTTTTGGCTGCCTCTCTGTTTCTCCCAATCTCTCTCCCCTCTCTCTCTCTTTCTCCCTCTCTCTATGTCTCCTTCAGCCCCAAGGCATTTGAGAACTGGGGTACTTTTACACATAGTTAAACCCTGAACAGTCCAAAACTCAGCCCACAGGCGTGCAGGCTCACGCCACTGGATCAGGATAACAGGACTGCCATCTACTGGTAAAGAGGGGTAGGCATCTTGAGGCAAAGGAAGGCAGGGGGGAAGGTGGGATGTCTCTTAACATAATTTAAAGTCATCATTGCTGACATTTGACGAGATCGGTGTCACAGTCTAAAACCTTCCTGTCAGTCAACCAAGCACTTTGCTCAACAAATCAGATGGCGGTATCATTTGAACATCACAGGGCTTTTTAGAAGTAATCTGAATCTCAAGCAACCAAGTTTTTTTTTTTATGCAACACAAAAAAAGGAAAGAGAGGAGTTTTTTTTTCTTGCCTTTTCTCTATTCTATTTTCAAATGCTGATGTGCTCCAAACTGTGGATAAATCTTAAGCGTGCAATGCACTCAAAGAAGATCAGGCCCATCTGCCCTTCTTTTCATCATTCCCCAAAAAGTTTTTCCACCATTCCAAAAACAAGAAAGCAGCAAACCCAGAGGTACAAAAGCTCTTGGGCTGAGGCTACATGTTCCTCCCAGCTGAATATGCAACACTCCTCCAGCATTGTTAAAAACCACCCAACCAAGAATGAGCCTTTGCCATCCTCACCACCAACAAACCCTGCATCTTTTACGTCTTTGCTTTTCCTCATTTGAAACAAACCAAAGGAAGCAGTAGAGAGAGAGAGACCTGGGACAAGATGAGGGTGGTGGGTTGGGCGAAGCTTTTGGACTTTCATTTACCCTGTCAACCTTACTAGCAGGGGATAGTGTTCAGGATCTATTGATCACAACTCAGTGGAGCAGTAATCCTGCAGACTTGATTGATTCCGACTGTTGCCTAGGCCTCACTGCACTGCCCAATCCTCCTCCTGCGCTTTTTGTGCCTCTGCACCTCTCCTCCCAATCCCTTCTTCTCCCCATCACTCACAAAGCATCCATATGCATGACAGCCAAGAAGCCTCATGCAGGAGGGATGTAAGGAAGACTGGATGGGACAGAAGTTGGGCAAGGTGTGTGCAGACTGTCATAAAGGGTACTTTGGTTTCTATGAGTGGGCTGCGTAGTAATCAGTCTTCTGCATTTAGTCATGTTGAAAATCCACCATAACTTTAGACGTACAGTAACTTCTAAGAAGGGAATTAGTTTGTTTTACAAAAGTTATTCCAAAGATAGATGTATATTTTACATTGCAACGTCACTGATAGACCAATTTACAATGTGAAATTACTCAATTAAGTTATTCTGTATAAGATATCAAACTTGGCACCCTACCATTAAAATGTTAGTGAATTCAAGCATGGAAGCCTGAAGGAACTTTATATATACACTGATGCCTAAAAAGTTGGAATAAAACATTTTACCTTGTCATGTGTTTCTGAAAACAAATTTATTTCAACTTTATAGGCAACTGTGTAGGACAGTTTTTAGGTAAAAGTTTAGATGAGAAAATGAAGTTGCTTTTACGTCCAATTAATTTAATTTCAATGGTAATTTCAGTTTTGGGTTCCAATAATCACAAAGAGAGTAAAATAAAGGGGGAAAAAAACCTTTGTTGCGAATGACGTGGGGTTTCAACGTAGACTCTTCTTGTCCGTAATATCCTACTTTAGGTCACAATGGCATTTCTGTCCTAAAACCTCCAGGTATTATTTGACCACCTCAACTCCTATTTGTCACGTTGGCTTGAACCATTTTTGATTTAGTCTGAAATTTAAGTTTCTCCTGTTCTGTTAGTTCTGGGTCGTCAGTGTTAATAATTTTGGATTGACTTACTGACGGAATTTATTCAATATACAGTGTATTATTTTTTTCTGTTGTTTGACTTGTTTGGGACTTTTTAGTGAGCAAATGTATTATAGTATAACCTTTTTTTTAGCTTATATTTTATTTAATTAATTGTGTGTTTACAAAAGATCAACAAACAAGTCCCATAAAGGCAATATATTTCGAAAGCCAAGGATAATTGATTAAGATTAATTGTGATTTCATTGTTGACCAAAATAATTGTGATTTTGAAGGTTTTCTGAAATTGAGCAGCCCCTAGTTTTATTGTACTTCTTAAGATGCACACTTGTTTTTTTGGTCTCATTTTCTCTTCATCATTATTTTTTAAAGCCTCTTAGTTGCGCCATGATGTCCCCTATAGCTCTGGGAGTTTGCTTAATCGTCAAATGTAATTTGAAGTAATATTGAATCAACCAAATTAAATATCTATCCATCCATCCATCCATCGTCCGCCGCTTATCCGTTCCCGGGTCGCGGAGGCAGCAGCCTCAGCAGAGATGCCCAGACTTCCTTCACCCCAGACACTTCCTCCAGCTCCTCCGAGGGGAGTCCGAGGCGTTCCCAGGCCAGCCGAGAGACATAGTCTCTCCAGCGTGTCCTGGGTCTTCCCCGGGGTCACTACCCAAAGTTCATGACCATAGGTGAGGGTAGGAGCGTAGATTGACCGGTAAATCGAGAGCTTCGCCTTTCGACTCAGATCCCTCTTCACCACGACCGTCCGGTACATCGACCGCATAACTGCGGACGCTGCACCGATCCGTCTGTCAATCTCCCGCTCCATCGTTTCCCCACTCGTGAACAAGATCCCGAGATACTTGAACTCCTCCACCTGAGGCAGGACTTCTCCACCCACCCAGAGAAGGCACGCCACCCTTTCCCGGTGGAGAACCATGGCCTCGATCTTGGAGGTGCTGATTCTCATCCCTGCCGCGTCACACTCTGCCGCAAACCGCCCCAGCACATGCTGAGGTCCCGGTCCGATGAAGCCAACAGGACAACATCATCTGCAAAAAGCAGAGACGAAATCCTGTGGTTCCCAAACCGGATCCCCTCCAGCCCCTGACTGCGCCTAGAAATCCTGTCCATAAAAATTATGAACAGGACCGGTGACAAAGGGCAGTCCTGCCGGAGTCCAACATGCACCGGGAACAAGTCTGACTTACTGCCGGCAATGCGAACCAGACTCCTGCTCCGATCATACAGAAACCGGACAGCCCTTAATAGAGGGCCCGGACTCCATACTCACCGAGCACCCCCCACAGAATGGCACGAGGAACACGGTCAAATGCCTTCTCCAGATCCACAAAGCACATGTAGACTGGTTGGGCAAATTCCCATGAACCCTCGAGCACCCTGCGGAGGGTGTAGAGCTGGTCCAGTGTTCCACGACCGGGACGAAAACCGCATTGTTCCTCCTGAATCCGAGGTTCAACTATCGGCCGTAATCTCCTCTCCAGTACCCTGGCGTAGACTTTCCCAGGGAGGCTGAGAAGTGTGATCCCCCTGTAGTTGGAGCACACTCTCCGGTCCCCCTTTTTTAACAGAGGGACCACCACCCCGGTTTGCCACTCCAGCGGTACTGTCCCCTTCCTCCATGCGATGTGGCAGAGGCGTGTCAACCAACACAGCCCTACGACATCCAGAGACTTGAGGTACTCGAATCTCATCCACCCCCGGTGCCCTGCCACTGAGGAGCTTACGAACCACCTCAGTGACCTCGGCTTGGGTGATGGATGACCACGCCCCAGAGTCCCCACTCTCTGCTTCCTCAGTGGAAGGCATGTCAGTCGGGTTGAGGAGATCCTCGAAGTATTCCTTCCACCGTCCGACGATGTCCCCAGTCGAGGTCAACAGCTCCTCACCCACACCGTAAACGGTGCCGGCAGAGTACTGCTTCCCCCTTCTGAGGCGCCGAACGGTCCTCCAGAATTTCCTCGAGGCCGACCGAAAGTCTTCCTCCATGGCCTCCCCGAACTCCTCCCAGACCCGGGTTTTTGCCTCCAGGACCGCCCGAGCCGCGGCTCGCTTGGCCTGCCGGTACCTATCTACTGCGTCAGGAGTCCCACAGGACTCCTTCAGTCTGACGGCATCCTGTACTTACGGTGTCCACCACCGGGTTCTAGGATTGCCGCCACGACAGGCACCGGAGACCTTGCGACCACAACTTCGAGCCGCCGCGTCGACAATGGAGGCAGAGAACATGGTCCACTCGGACTCAATGTCCCCCGCCTCCCCGGGATCTGAGAGAAGCTCTCCCGGAGGTGGGAGTTGAAGATGTCCCTGACAGAGGACTCAGCCAGACGTTCCCAACAGACCCTCACAATCCGTTTGGGTCTGCCCGGTCTGTCCAACCTCCTCCTCCGCCAGCGCATCCAACTCACCACCAGGTGGTGATCAGTTGACAGCTCAGCACCTCTCTTCACCCGAGTGTCCAAGACATGCGGCCGAAGGTCAGATGAAACGACAACAAAGTCAATCATTGACCTCCGGCCTAGGGTGTCCTGGTGCCACGTGCACTGATGGACACCCTTATGCTTGAACATGGTGTTCGTTATGGACAAACTGTGACTAGCACAGAAGTCCAACAACAAAACACCGCTCGGGTTCAGATCAGGGAGGCCGTTCCTCCCAATCACACCTCTCCAGGTATCACTGTCATTGCCCACGTGAGCGTTGAAGTCCCCCAGTTGAACAATGGAGTCCCCAGTTGGAGCACTATCAAGTACTCCTCCCAGGGACCCCAAGAAGGACGGGTACTCCGCACTGCTGTTCGGCCCGTAGGCACAAACAACAGTGAGGGACCTTTTCCCGACCCGAAGGCGCAGGGAAGCGACCCTCTCGTTCACCGGGGTGAACTCCAACACATGGCGACTGAGCTGAGGGGCTATTAACAAGCCCACACCAGCCCGCCGCCTCTCACCCTGGGCAACTCCAGAGTAGTGGAGGGTCCAGCCCCTTTCAAGGAGCTGGGTTCCAGAGCCCAAGATATGTGTGGAGGCGAGCCCGACTATCTCTAGCCGGTATCTCTCAACCTCACGCACAAGCTCCGGCTCCTTCCCCCCCGGCGAGGTGACATTCCATGTCCCCACTGCGATGGTTTTGGTCCAGGGATTGGGTCGTCGAGGCACCCCGCCACGACTGCTACCCAGCCCACATAGCACCGGCCTGCCATGGTCCTTCCTGCGGTGGTGGGCCTACGGGAAGGCGGACCCGCGTCGCCGTTTCGGGCTGAGCCCGGCCGGGTCCCACGGGCAAAGACCCGGCCACCAGGCGCTCGCCAGCGAGCCCCAACCCCAGGCCTGGCTCCAGGGCGGGGCCCCGGTGACGCCGATCCGGGCGACGTTACGGTCCTTGGTTTAATTCTTCTCATGGTGGCTTTGTGAACCGCTCTTAGTGTGGCCCGTCACCCAGGACCTGTTTGCCATGGGAGACCCTACCAGGGGCATAAGTGCCCCCGACAACATAGCTCCTAGGATCACTCGGGCACGCAAACCCCTCCACCACAGTAAGGTGGCGGTTCAAGGAGGGGCTTAAATATCTATGCTCCTTTAAAAACCTGAGATGTCATACAACTCGTTCATTTACATCATATTGTAAGTTTTGACTGATGCAGTAGCTGCAGTTCCTCGCAGTTATATTGTCAACTCTGATAGCAGAACTGTAATTCTGTAGTAAAGAGGAAAATCTCATTCTCAATGTTAAAGTCATCTTTGTTAAAATTGTTGTGTCTCTACAGGAGGATATGCAAAGTCCCAGACCTCCTTTTTTATGAGATTGGTGCCACCCTTCCTTGAACTTTCCACATATGCACACGAAAGGGCTGCAACCCAGAACAGAGCCATGGAGCCAAATATAATTCAGATTAATAAAAATTTGCATTTTTATCTGATATATTGTGGTCCTGAGGGAAATTTTATCATATGTTTAAAAAAAAAGAAAATAACAAGTTGGTGATGACAAAGGTAAAGTCAGACAAGTCCTCATCTCCACATCCAGTTGGCCACTGGAGACGTTGTCAGTCTCTGCTAAAACCATGTCAAAGCCACAGTTTTAATATCTTGCTGTGGTCATCTTTGTCTTTACTTTGGAGTCAGAAGGTGAGGACTTGAATATTTCAATGGGAGTTTTTTGGGTCCGGCATTGAATGATCTTATAGACCTAATAGTGTTTTATGCAGGCTTCTTTTCAGTGGCTACCTTCGTCATTTAAAGACCCATGCCATTAGTGAAAAGACAGGACACTCTAGTGAAAAAATGACTAAATGGTTCAGGATACTTAAAAAATTAATTTGTTGCTGCTTCCAAAAATTCACGTTGAAACTTAATATTTGGGGTAATTTAAGGCTCAATGCACTGAAGTGGAAAACTATCCTGTGGTTTGATTCCTTTTTCTTTTTAATGAAATATCGCCAAACAGGACAACAACTACCTGATTTCTGGTTCTCAAAGTACGTTTAAAAAGCCAGCATCTTTTATGGTAAATGACTTGATATAGATAACCTGCACATCTGTCACAAAAGTGTTATCATTTCAAAATTCAAAAGATTAATAAATAAATGAAATGATCTCATATGTTTTCATTTTGTTATTTTGTAATAAATATATTACTCAAATTATTAAAAAATCCATGCATTTTTCACAGCTGCCTTGCTTTTCAGGAAAAGGTGTTGTGCTCAAACACATATTCTCTGAAACATAAGCACACAAGAACAAATCTGCCTGCACAGATTAGAATCTGTTTTGCACTGTGACAAAAATGCATCGGCCTGTTGTTGGTCTGATGGTGGCCAGAGAGCTGCCATCATACAGCCCACAAGTGTTTCAGGACAGCTATGAAGGTCTCTGTGCCTGTTTTTCAGACATCCTGACAGCTGCAGAGGGAGCTGGCTCAGTTCGGTTGTTCGCCCTGGCGCTGCCCTGCGCCAGGTTTCAGGCTGGCCTGGCTGAGATCTGCCACACACTACAGAGAGGGCACCCGCAACGGGAACTCATTCTCTCACCCCAACACGGAAACATCGGCACAGCAACAGGATGCCAACAATTTTTTCATTTTTTTGACAAAAAAGAAAAAAATATTTGCACAATTAAAAGGAACCCTTTTAGAATAAAGAGCAATCAAGAAAATGAGCATCAAAGAGTGAACAGGTTTTACCAATCCATTTGTCAACTTTACAAGTATGCAGTACGTCAAGAACGAGTTGTCATGCTAAACTAGTCATGCTCTAAAAGTATGTCCTCAGTCAGTGTTCAGCTTCTGTTTTGTATAATCAAAATGAGCGTGCAATGCTAGAAATATACTTCAGAAGACTTATTAATTCCAAAGACCCAATTCAAAATGATTTAAACAATAGTCCCTTATTTGTTCACTTTCTCTGCCCTTGTTTCTGGATGTAATGCGATTCAATCAAAATGCAACACAGAATGGCATTCTTGAATCATTCAGGACTTTTTGACATTTGCGCACCCTTTTCCATAATCAGTGATGCATTTTCATTCAAACTTTACCACACGTTCTTTCTCCCTTAAACCCCAGTGGGTAAAATGGATCAAGATATGTATTCTATTTCAAAGAGAAAATACAGCCAAACTGGCTTGTACAAATGAAATCCTATGTTGTTTTTAGCCCTTAATTCAGCAGACGGGCATCCATCGTCTCGTACTCAAGCGGAGACAAACCAGGTTGAGATTTGAAAATATTGGCAGCTAGGCTGAGTTACTAAATCCTTAAATTCTTTTTTTATTCTTCTTGCCTCTTCCAATCCATATATTCATTTACCTGTGCAGTTTCCTCTCGCCAGCTCTTATTCTTACTCAATCATGCTGTTTTTACTCTCCTTGCAATCTTTTAGTTTTGCTCTCCCTTGGCTGCAGCCCTCTCTGAGGCACTGGTATTAGGGGAATTCCTGGGGGGGATTTTTCCAGCTTTAGACCTTCAGTATGGCCCTTAAAACTTACTACCACCACAGACTAGAAGAGAGGGAACAGACAAACACATTCTGCACAGTGTGAAGGCTGCGTTGATCTGACATCATTCTTTAGGTACAGTATGAAACAGACTTGGCTGTTAGATTTGATCCATACAATTTCAGGCTTCCTCTCTGAGCGCGAGACATCTGTTATATTCCTATAGCTGAGTCTTTCTAGTTAAAAAAGTCTACTATTACTTTGCAACTACCATAAAATCCATAAAAAATCTGAGTTTCAGTGGTAACTTAGTACCGGAAATGCACAGACAAAACAGACAAACTAGAAACAAACTTTTTCACAATATCCCTGCCCCTTTTGGGATAACATCCCATTTAAATTGACTGACGGACAATTCAATTTAGAAGGTGTTTACTCATGTAAAGGTGATTCGTGTGTTGCCTCACAGTTTATTTGGTGCTTAAATCGTAAGGCCTGTCAGGCAAATGATTTACATAATGTTGTTTACAACAAAGGTTATTTACAAAAACTCAGATGCAGAGACTTGTTCATTTAGTCTACCGCTGTCAAATTGGGTGAGTTATCCCAAGTGGTCAGAAGAATTTATAACCTGACACTGGTAATTAGGGCCCGAGCACTCACAGTGCAAAGGCCCTATTGTATCTGTAGGAATTTATTTTTTTCTTCTCGTTTTTCTTCCGACAAAATGAGGGCATTTTTGCCCCCCTAAACGTGCCCAAAAAGTCACCAAATTTTGCACGCAAGCCAGGCCTGGCGAAACGTTTGATATTTAATGGTTTGCATTAATGGGCGTGGCCTAATGACTCAACAGCGCCCCCTAGAAAACTTTGTGCCTCAAGCCCCACAATACAGTTTGACGTACATGCACGAAAATTGGTACACACCTGTATCATGTCGCAACTTAAAGAAAAGTCTCATGGCGCCATAGCCGAAGCTGAACAGTAAGTCGGCCATTTTGAACATTTTGACTTAATCGTGTAATTTTGGCGCAATTTATGACATTTCTTTGGCCATTAATGCCGCCCGAACCGTAATGTGCACCCACGTGTGTTATACATCAAAATGTGCGTCTCGATCCTGCGACCATGCGCATTACTTTTCTCAGTCAAAAGTGTTACCGTGGCGACGATAGACGCCAAAAAGCGCGCCCCCCCTTCATCTGATTGGTCCATACAGATAAAACTTTGTGCCTGAAGCCCCACAATACGGTTTGACGTACATACACGAAATTCGGTACACACCTGTATCATGTCACAACTTAAAGAAAAGTCTCTTGGCGCCATGGCCGAAACCGAACAGGAAGTCGACCATTTTGACTTAATCGTGTAATTTTGGCGAAATGTATGCCATTCCTTCGGCAGTTAATATGGCCCGAACCGTAACGTGCACCCAGGTGTGTTATACATCAAAATGTGCATCTCCATCTTGCGACGACGCGCATTACTTTTCTCAGTCAAAAGCGTTACCGTGGCGCGCTAGACGCCAAAAAGCGTGCCCCCCCCTTCATCTGATTGGTCCATATTTGATAGTTCCCCAAAAGTCACAAAATTTTGCATGCAAGCCAGGCCTGGCGATAAATTTGATATTTAATGGTTTGCATTAATGGGCGTGGCAAAATGGCTCAACAGCGCCCCCTAGAAAACTTTGTGCCTCAAGCCCCACAATACGGTTTGACGTACATGCACTAAAATCGGTACACACCTGTATCATGTCACAACTTAAAGAAAAGTCTCTTTGTCGCCATGGCCGAAACCGTACAGGAAGTCGGCCATTTTGACTTAATCGTGTAATTTTGGCGAAATTTATGCCATTCCTTCGGCAGTTAATACGGCCCGAACCGTAATGTGCACCCAGGTGTGTTATACATCAAAATGTGCGTCTCCATCCTGCGACGACTATTACTACAACTAACGTCAAAAGCGTTACCGTGGCGACGATTCTTCTGATTGGTGAATATTTTATAATCCCTATTTTCTGCCATAACTTTTGAAATGTTTGACAAAGAGTGTCGTGGGTAAATGCTAAATGTCCAGGCCTGAAGACATCTACATGCAAGTCATACAAGCGCTTCCACTGCCTCAACGTGCACAAGGGTGCGAGGGCCCGTTCATCGCTGCTTGCAGCTTTAATTTTGATCTTTGTTCCTCTTCATCAAGCATCGTAATACGCTCTATTTCCTTTCATCGTGGCTCAAAACAATTTCTCTAGGTGTGTTAGGTTGTGCAACCTAAACCCTCTTTTTTCTGTGTGTTGTTGTGAGCATCCTGTTTGGACTCTGGCCACTGTTCTCCACTCACTCAGCTGTTATTTGTAACCATGTTAAATCCATAAGAAACATTACTGACAGTCAAATGCCATGGCAACAGAAACAGATGGATGATGTTTTGTTTTGTTTTTTTGTTCGGGGGGGGGGGGTACCTTTGGCTTTGCTGTGATGCAGGTATTACCTTAAATGCATATACAATACATTGCATCACCAATATTTACAAGTTATTGTTCTGAAGGTGTAACCCTTGTTGCTTCCAATGGTGAGGTAAAACAACAAGGGATTCATAGCATCCTCCTTCCAATGTACATATTCTAACCCCAAATTATAGTGTATTTCTATTCTGTAAATAAAACTTTAAACAACGCAGTAGTATAGATCAACATATTTATTTCTTATGTGATCTATATAACTGCTTTTGATATTAAAATGCAAGAGTTTGATGACTTCTGAGCTACAGTGAATGTGAGGTTGAAGTTGCATTTGAGTGAGACATCTCACTCAATTAAAATACTTTTACTTCCTGGTAGACTAAGTTTTTTAGTGGGTAATGACCTTCTGCACTGAAGTGCTGAAAAATTGCTTTTTTCATTATATGTCCCATTTAATGGGCTAACATTAACTGAGTTTTACATTTTCAGATTACCGGTATACTGCAAGTGCAGAGAACCATAATGCTAACAAATGACGAAGCAGTGACACACCAGCGTGATCATAAACATTAGATGTAATGAATAATAATATTTTATATCTAAAGGATAAACAGAAGGCTAGAGTGATAGCTGCCTGTTATGCAATGTTATGTTACACTTGCTCATGTTTAGTGAGGAATACTCAAGTGTAAATCACTTTACACACTTTGACTCAGGAGACTGGGCGTTCAGGGCAAATGCTCTGAGAAGCCTGGTTTGGTTTCTTGGGTTGTTTGGTCATCTGCTGCTGCATGTAATTACTCTGCTCATTAAGCCAGCATTGGCTCTGAGTTCTTGATCACAGGCTTTGGGCCTGAAGCCCTTTGGGCTGAAAAAGCTGGATTGTCAAGAGCTTTCATGGGGCTGTGTACCTGATTTTCTTGAAATTACAAGGAGTGACTTTAAAGTACCTGTGTAATCAAATATAACATCTCTTCCTCTTCACAAAAACACAATAAATGAACATCTAGGAAATTACAGACTATGGCCTGATCTTTGCAAACAAATACCCCAGCAGTTGAAGATAAATTCATATATATGAAATGTATGTGTGTGTGTGTGTGTGTGTGTGTGTGTGTGTGTATATATATATATATATATATATATATATATATATATATATATATATATATATATATATATATATGATGATTTTTATAATCTATTCATGCTCAAAAGTTAGTGCCCCCCTCTTTTAATCATAAAATCTGTGTAAAGTCTTCAAAAAGAATTTATAATCTTAATGGGACATAATTTTAGGAAAGGAAAACCTGAAATGAACAACAACCTTTTCTTTTTTTGCTACTTTGCCATTATATAAGGGAGAAAAATGAGGCATAAATAAATTAGAGCTGCAAGCAGCGATGAACGGCGCACCCTTTTGCACATTCAGGCGTGCTACAGTGAAAGCGCTTGTATGACTTGCATGTAGATGTCTTCAGGGCTGGACATTTAGCGGATGACACCACCCACGACTCTCTATATCAAACCATTCAAAAGTTATGGCAGAAAATAGGGATTATCAAATATCGACCAATCAGAAGAAGGGGCGGGGCTAATTTATGCCAATGAAGGTCTAGGACTCAAAACCGAGTCTGATGACACCACCCACAAGTCTTTATGTCAAACCAATCAAAAGTTATGGCAGAAAGTAGGTAGTAGTAGTAGTAGCGACGACGCGCATTACTTTTCTCAGTCAAAAGCGTTACCGTGGCGATGATAGATGCCAAAAAGCGCGCCCCCACTTCATCTGGTTGGTCCATATTTGATAGTTTCTACTTTCTGCCATAACTTTTGAATGGTGTGATATTAAGGCCCAGTCCCAATACACCCCCTACCACTACTTTTCAGCACTACCCCTAAATTTTGCGCGTTCCTCTTTTCATCTAAGGGTAGTTGCCTAAACGAAGGGTAGTGGATATGAATCTAGCCCTTCAGAGCGAGGGTTTTCAGATGCTGACTTCGTGACCTAGGGCCAGAAAGATTTCCCAGAATGCTTTACGTCATCATTTACAGACTGAATCAAAAAAAGAAACATGGAGGACATTTCTTATTTTTTAGTGAATAAAATCAATATTTTCAGTTATTTTCTGCATAAAAATGCGTTTTGATTACATTTCTAGCGAGAAATATATATTTTACTTTCATAATATTCACTCAGTGAATGTACATAATCACTCGCTTGCCCGTTGTTGCGTTGTATCTTCAGATGTCGCCAGAATAAAGGCTGATTTATAGTTCCGGGTTACACCAACGCAGAGCCTACGGCGTAGGTTACGCGGCGACGCGCGCCGTACTACGCCGTAGGCTCTGCGTCGATTTAACGCGGAACCATAAATCGCCGGCGATCATCTTATCCCCGAAAACTTCGGAGCAAATTTCTTAACAGGCGTTATTAGGATAAACTGAGCCCAGGTTGGGGATCTTAACGGTTACTTTTACGCCTGAAAAAATATTAAAACTTAAGAAAGTGGCATATTAACAGCGCTACAACGGAAATTAAAACAGCTTCTAGCCTGCTTTTAGCTGTCGGCTTCCTGATATGGTGTGACGTATGTGCAAACGTAACTACGCAGTCGCTTACGTTCCCGAACGTGACCACGCAGTGAAATAGCGAGTGGTGTCCCAATCCCTAGGGAAGATTACAAGGGCCCTACTCATTTTTAGGGCTAGTGGTAGTGAGTGAGGGCTAATGGTAGTGAGTGAGGGCTAGTGGTAGAAAGTAGGGGGTGTATTGGGATTGGCCCAAAGAGTCATGGTGTCATCTGACTCGGTATAGAGTACTTGACCTTCATTGGCATGAATTAGCCCCGCCCATTCTTCTGATTGGTCGATATGTGATAGTTCCTATTTTCTGTCATAACTTTTGAATGGTTTGACATAAAGAGTCATGGGTGGTGTCATCAGACTCGGTTTTGAGTCCTTGAACATAATTGGTGCAAATTAGCCCCGCCGCTTCTTCTGATTGGTCAATATTTGATAGTCTCTATTCTCTGCCATGACTTTTGAATGGTTTGACATAAAGACTCGTGGGGGGTGTCATCGGACTCGGTATTGAGTACTTGACCTTCATTGGCCTTAATTAGCCCCGCCCCTTCTTCTGATTGGTCAATATTTGATAGTCCCTATTTTCTACTATACCTTTTGAATGGTTTGACATAGAGAGTCGTGGGTGGTGTCATCAAACTCGAGTATTTGAGTATTTGACCTTCATTGGCATGAATTAGCCCCCCCCCTTCATCTGATTGTTCGATATCTGATAGTTCCTACTTTCTGCCATAACTTTTGAATTTGATATAGAGAGTCGTGGCTGGTGTCATCCGCTAAATGTCCACGCCTGAAGACATCTACATGCATGTCATACAAGCACTTCCACTGCAACAAGGGTGCGAGGGTCCGTTCATCGCTGCTTGCAGTTTTTTTTTTTTAAAGATTTTTTTGGGCTCTAGTGGCCCTTTATTGAAGATGCAGACTGGAAAGGGGTAGAGAGAGAGAACGGGGGAGACACGCAGCAAAGGTGCGCAGGCCGGGATTCAAACCTGCGACCGCTGCAGGAGGAGGACTGTAGTACACACACAAACATTCCACAGTCTAGCCTTGGGGTAAAATTTGCTGGGACATCCACTCAGGGTAAGACTCATAGCTGTCTTCAATGCTTTCTGGTTGTGAATCATCTGTCTCACTCTTGAAATCCAGTTTGATTGGAATGTGTTTTTTAACACTTTCCAGATTTATGTGCAGCAACATTTGCTTTTCTAAGACAACAGATTATGTCTTTGTCCCTTGTTATTGTGTTATTACACATCTAATTGGTCCAGAGAAGGAAACTGCCAGGATGTCGGCTTGAATATAGGTCTGAACACCTGATGATGATTGATTCAATAAGGGCTTTTGATTAGCAGCACCCAGCTACAATTTACCTAATTAAATCTTTTAGAAGAAATAAAAGAGTACTTAGTATTACCCACATATTTTCTTTTCCTTTTTGGAAAAATGGATGCATTGTTGTTATTCTGATTTTGTATTCACCTAATTATACAGTAAGTAACGCTGTGATTAGATGATTTGTAAGATGTCCTGACACACACACACACACACACACACACACACACACACACACACAAATATTGATAGGATAAAAAGAGGTTGTACTAACTTTTGTCCTTGTTCAGTCATGTAGTTGTTTACTTAATCTTAAATGCACAGAAAATAAGTAAAGTATTGCATTAAAATTTTCTTAGGGCTGAATTAATTATGTTGTATGAATCGTTCAGCCATAAACAGATTCGTCTCAAATGCAATTAGACTGTCTCGCATTTACAGGCTTCTCCCCTATCTGTGCCGCTCAGGGTTCCTCTAACTCTGTTCAACCTGCCAATTTGGAAGAACACAAGGCTGTAAGGCATAACATTGTACTACTGTAACTGGCCAGCTCTGATCCACAGTGCCAATAACACGTCAAAGGCGCAGCAACAATTTCTTACATGTTCTCTGTGCAAATGTCTTCTCTATCATTTGCTGCTTTGAAGTTAATGTGCTGAATAAACTAAAGACATTCATCTTCATCATTCTTTTTCATCAACAAAATCGATGCTGTTACATGCAAAAAATATTCACAAGACAGGTATTTGGCTTTTTTGCTGTATCTTGTAGAACCAGTGTCACTCAACCTTGTAAAAAATAAATGAATCATAAAAAAAAGAGAAAAATCAATATTATTTTAGAATCACTCAGCAAACAACCATGCAGACATATTTAGGGAAAGGGAGTTCTGGGAATTGTGGGTAAACATTTACTCTTGCATTTAGTCCAGAAATAAGAGATGTGCTCTTATTTGTTCAGATTTGTTTGGTGTACATGGAGTAAAAATTCATATCTTTACTCAAGCAGCACATTTCGACTTTTCACAGCAGCGTCAGTGAAAACAGGCAACCGGAGGCCGCTATCAGCTGTGTAGGAAGCTTTGTTAGTCAAATACTTAAGTATTTGCAAATGAATACAGATGCTGAGAGGCAAGATGCAGAATGACAGGAGAGCCCTGGGGCGGCTGATTTTTTTTTTTATGGCTGACAGCTAATGGTCACTCACTGGTAAATGTGCTAATGAGGCTGAAAGGATTCTCTACAAAAAGCAAAGTAGCACTTCAGTGTTCCTCCGGTACAATAGCTGACGCCTCTCTTTCCCTTACAAAACCCCTCTACAGATGGACAAGCAACAGTTTCGCAATTACTGACGACTGGATAGGGAAAGTGTAGAATGGCCTTCATAACAATGTCTCCCACACATGTATGCTCTCTTAAGTGCTGATTTATTGGAGTTTGGCATCTGTTCCATTTGCATGAGGTTAATCTCGACTGGTTAAAGTAGAGAATTTAACTCCCATGTGGCCTGAAAAACAAGGTTTGATATGCAAATGACATCCCCTTAGCCCTTACAAATTCAAAATGCTTTCTCCTCTTCAATAAGGTTATTGTTACTGTTGCTGAAGCATGTAAAAATATATCTCTATAAAAAAAGAAAGTAAATGAGGGTGGGATGAGTCTTGCTGGTGTGGTAATGTGTTAAAGGCTGCATGGAGGGAGTAAAAAAAAAAAAAGAAAGCCAAGATTCCTCACTTCAGTAGTCTCAGTCTTTTTGAACAACAACTGAAGCATTGTGCTTTTTTAATGCTGTCTCGGTGGACTTAACACTTGTTATTTTCTCCCTTTCCGTTTTCTCCCGCTCTCTCCTTGCACCTCATATTCCCCAGCGCACTGTCTGCGCTCTTGCATCTGTAATCATGTTACCTCATTGGGGGCTGCCTTTGTATCCTATGCGTGTGTGTGCGTGTGTGTGCGTGTGTGTGCGTGTGTGTGTGTATGTGGAGCAGGCGTGGGTTCACGTGCCGCGTGTGGTGGCGCGCGTGCGTTTGGAGGTTCTGCTGGGGGCTGCGACGGGGCTTAGCGGCACACTGGGTTTTGATGGGAGCCCACAACACCACTCTGCCAGTTCTTATCTCCCCCCATGCAGGAGAGCTGTGGCATCAAGCCGGTAGCTTATTAGAGAAGCAGGCAACATATTCCAACATACCCCACCTCCCCATCACTCCACATACCCACATGCCCCTTTACACACTTACAAAGAGACACACACACTGATGCGTGGACTTGTGCTGCTCTCTGGGCCCGTGGCGAGTATTTATTGCCGTTTCTTTTGTGTTGATGATGCAAAAATAAATTTCAATTTGTAGAATGTGCTTTAGGGTTGTACTTTAGTGATCAAGGATGTGGAAAAAAAGAGGTAGCAGGTGAGACTGAGTAATAAGAAATGCATTGGTTTTATATTGTTTTCTCTGACAGATGAGATGGCATTAGTTGCGATTTTGCTGTTATTGTCGCTGCTGTTGGCTGAGGTGAAGTAATATTTTGGAGGTAAATGAATGGAATCTGGACATTGTAGTTGTTACTCTGCTCTGCTGCCGGTAATGCCTTCATTACGGCGCTGTACCTCGACCATTATGCCTTGGCAGATGGATAGTAATCACAGAATGAAAGGCCAGCAGGTCCTTTCAAAAACAACGTCAAAGGCACTGAACACAAACATCGACCATTTATATGCAATCAAACACAATCTTACTTCATTTATTTCTGTTCCACACTTTCCCATCTACCAAGGTAATTTCAGATGTGTTTTTATTCTGTCAAACCGATCCGTACAGTTCCAACAGGAAATGAATTTTTTTTATTTGCTCACTTAGCAGTGGGGTCGAAAGCACTTTGTTTGTGTGACAGTGTGTGCATGGGAAAGCAGGATACACTTGTATAAATGCAGGGCCATGAAACATGTGTACATATTAATCTTCAAGTTTGACTTCCAGTGAGAATGTTGCCTTTTACTCTGTGTGTGTGTGTGTGTGTGTGTGTGTGTGTGTGTGTGTGTGTGTGTGTGTGTGTGTGTGTGTGTGTGTGTGTGTGTGTGTGTGTGTGTGTGCATGAGCAAACAGGAAGATAATGTTATGCATTTGCATGCAGTGCTTCAGTGTGGGAGAATGTCATTGATTTATAACCATGATGAAAGGTCAGTTCACCTTATTAAACAACACATAGGTATACTGCTGCATAGTATTGGATAGCCATTAGAAGCCAATCTGTCCATTCCCACTGTGACTGGTGGAGGCATTAAGGTCTCGCCTGAAAGAAATGCATATAAATCAGTTTTAAATGAGTGTTTTCAAAAACATGCACCTGCATTATCTTGTAAATTTGCTCAAAATGATGGTGTTGAACCTTTTAGGCGTTTCTTATTTAAAATCCAGCTGTTTTAATTGCACGAATAAAGCACTGAGTTTAAAAAAAAAAACATGAGCGTACTTAAAGAGCCACTGTTTATGTGCAAAACTGTTCACTGATATGCCTCCAATGTCCACTAATTAACCCTAAATTTGTTATTTTCTGCTGCCCCAGACCAGACGTGAAAGTGGGTTTAGCATTTAGCTTAAACGCAACTGTTCACTTTCCATCTACATAACCATCCATTCCTCTCCCCTAACATGTCCTACTCACTTATTTTGTCTGATTAGGCATTGTTTAAATGAAATCCCCACAGGCTGCATTCTGGCTTCAAGCAAATAACATCTCCTCATCATTGGCTTTGTTGTCTTTAAGTGTTAGCATTTGTGGGAAAGATTCTGCGCCCTGCATCTGATAGACCCAGTGGAGATGGGGCCCCAAACAGATATAATGTGACTGCTTTTATTAGTGTGTGTGTGTGTGTGTGTGTGTGTGTGTGTGTGTGTGTGTGTGTGTGTGTGTGTGTGTGTGTGTGTGTGTGTGTGTGTGTGTGTGTGTGTGTGTGTGTGTGTGTGTGTGTGTGAGAGAGAGAGAGAGTAAAATGGAGTTAGTGTAGTTATATGGGAATGTAAAGATTGTGCGTGGGAGTGTTTCACTTTATCCTAGCAGCAGGTGTTTTTCTAGCTGAGCATGCCTACAGTGCATATTTGTATTTGCATATAGGCATTTATGATAATGGTAATGCATAACTGTATCTGGCATGCGTGCATGTCTCTTCTTTTACAATGAAACTGGTTCTACTCCCACCAGTGCCGTCCCAACAGGTGCGAGCTGCTGTTCAGAAAAGAAAACAGATGCAAAGAAGCTTGCTTTGGACAATGACAGACAGAAGGTCAGACCAGTATAAAGAATAATCAGTGGAGCCTGCAGTAGCTTCCCCTCACCCTTGAGAAGGCCTCAAAATGCTGTGACAGTCCCCACTGAGGTATGACGTGGACCAAGATGTGGCAGAGAGTGGATGATGAGATGAGGGACTCAGGGCCCGGCCTGGCGCTACTGTGGAAGGGGAGCTGAAGAAGAAGCACCAGCACGTCCTGGAGGCGATCCAAAAGTCACTCTCATCCTCTCAACTGTTGCAAAAGGATTGGTGGTAAGTGGGATAATCCATCGGCGTGGAAGCTTCAGATAGCTGCCTCGAAGAATAGTAGACCCAATCAACACAATGAGAGTCTTAGGCAGAGATGGTACAACTAGTAAAAAAAGCACAAGGCCCGATTCTGGATGTTTCCTTGTGTGGGTGACATTATAGTTAATTGACTGGTAAAATTAAATCCAACAAGGTGTCAGTTTATGCAGATCACCTATACCTTTTTTAAGGCCATAAACAAATCCCTCTTCCCACTTAGTTATTTGTCAAGAAACATTGATCTGCAGTCATTCAGGAGATTAGCGAAGGGCCCGAGCACTGACAGTGCGAAGGCCCTATTGTATCTGTAGGAATTATTTTTTTCTTCTGACGAAATGAGGGCCTTTTTGCGTGCCCCAAAAGTCACCAAATTTTGCAAGCAAGCCAGGCCTGGCGAAGAATTTGATATTTAATGGTTTGCATTAATGGGCGTGGCCTAATGGCTCAACAGCGCCCCCTAAGAAACTTTGTGCCTCAAGCCCATGGATGTATTATAGAAACTGGATTGGAGACTAAAAATGGCCGCCCATTCATTTCAATGCATTCTGCTCAGCCAGCGCATAAGCCGAAAAAATCTCTGACTTCCGGGTTTACTTCCGCATACAGCGGCCCATAGAGCATGCGCAGTTGAGTCACCTCCCATGATGCTCTGGGGCCTCCCATCATGCCCCGGGGCAATGACGCGAGTATTAATATAATATGTATTAATATAATATCTTAATTCATGTATATTATTACATGTATAGCATTACATATATTATTAATGTATTAATATAATATAATTATATAATATATATTAATATAAAACATCCGTGGAATGCACGGACACGGCTGTGACGTCAGCCGTGACGTCACGCCCAGAAAGAGACTTTTCTTTTACTTTTCTGGCCGTTATAAAACATTTTTGACGGATATAAAGTCCATGACTTAAAAATATAGAATACAAAGATTAGTAATTGCCGGGGATTACAGCTGGAGGTGTCCTGTGAACAGTTTTAGAGGCTTCTCTTTTACTATTGCGCAGTGGCGTAGCCACGGGTGTGCCAGGGTGTGCCAGTGCCACCCACAGAGACAGCTGGCACACCCAAAAATTTGATGCATTTTTTTTTTTTTTTTTTGGTATAGTCTTACTAACATGTTGTATTCTAAATCTAGGCTATTAGTATGTAATCATGATGTTCAAAATAATTCAAAATAAAAAATCTTATTTTTGCATGTAAAACTCCCCGTCAGGCGATGTGTCGCGGCAGCTGGACTGTTAAACCTAAATTATGGTTCCGCGTTAAATCGACGCAGAGCCTACGGCGTAGGGGATGCGGCGACGCACAACGTACGGTGTGCGTCGCCGCGTACCCTACGCCGTAGGGTCTGCGTCGGTGTAACGCGGAACCATAAATCACCTTCAGACAACTCATCAAACGGAAGGGTTCCCGTCCATTATTGAAGTCCTAGACCCCTGCGACAAATATGTTTTATCCAAGATTAACTGTTTGCATCGTATTCTGATAGCATTGCCTGTTACAAGTTGCTCCGTGAAGCCTTTTTTTAGTCGTCAACAGGACCAGAGCCGTCAGAGCAACGACGCTCAGAGAGAGACTGAGGAGCCTCTCGTTGCTCATGTTTGAAAAAGATTTGAAGTGTACATTTTCTGTATTTAACAGCGTTTGTGTGTAATGTATATGATTAATAACACAGCAGCACGTCATTATAGGCGCCCCTCTGCTCCTTCACCCGCCCCCCCTCTCTCCTCCCCGACACACACACTATGAGCTGCAGCTCCAATGCGCGCCCCCGCGAGCACGCGCCGGAGCGCGAGTGTTTTGGATTGACTAACTTTATGGAGAGGTAGAAAAAAAGAAGAGAGGAAGAGAGAGAAAGAATCAGGACAGGCAGGGGAAGCCAACAGGTTGGTCTAATATTAGGTGGAAGTTTAGGAAGAGCCACTTGATACTAAGTGATTAATATCTAAATATGAGTTATATTGAAAAATGTATTCAAAGCTATTAAAAATGCTTGTTGCACAAAAATCTAGATGCCCAGTATGGTTTGAATTTCTGCTGACCAACCTGTCTTTTTGGGAAAATTATATTATTTTATTTTATTATTTTATAATAAAACCATCAGGCCAACCTTAAGCCAAATAGTTGTGTTCTGCCTCTGCTTAAATAGCTTTGTTGATCATGCGTAATGTGGATACGTTATGGCTCTGAGTGCATAAGTGTTATATTTCACTATGTTTGCTTCATTGGGCAGCTACGTGTGTGTGTGGTTATGTTTTTGTGATGTTTTTTTTAGGACATGCATAAAGTGTGGTTATTATATTACTTATTATATTATATATATTATTATACTTATTATATATTGAGAGCATACACAACATGTGGATATGTTTTGCACTGTTAATAATGTTGGATATACATGCTTTTGAATGTTTGTGGAGGTGTAACGTCTAGTTTTGTTGAAAAAAAATTTGGCACACCCAGTCTTTGCTGGTGCACACCCAAAGTCTCTTTTCTGGCTACGCCACTGCTATTGCGGTCTATGGGAAAAAAGCTTTCTGGGCCGCATGGGATTTTTGGTTGCAGTACCGCGGTTGGCCACTGGAAAAAATCGGCGCGCCTTCTGAGTGCCAGACCCGGGGGCTGCTCAAGCCCCACAATATGGTTTGACGTACATGCACAAAAATCGGTACACACCTGTATCATGTCGCAACTTAAAGAAAAGTCTCTTGGCGCCATGGCCGAAACGAACAGGAAGTTGGCCATTTTGAATTAATCGTGTAATTTTGGCATAATTTATGCCATTTTCAAGTGTCGTATTAACAAACTCCTCCTAGCAGGATCGTCCGTTCGACATAAAACTTGCTCAGGAGACACAAAAGACGTTAACGATGAAAAGTAGGGGTGGGGAAAAAAATCGATATTTCAATATATTGTTGTGCTCTCTGTTTCAATAAATAATCGATATACTGACGGCTAATATCGATATTTTATTACAACACACATAATGGATTTACGCGGTTGTCACCGCACTATTGTTCAAGCTCTGCCCCGCCCGCCCCCGCTGCCCTCGTGAACAAAACAAACATGTCGAAACGGTCGCCTGAGAAACCAGCTCAAAAAATACAGAACGACCGGTTTACTTCGTACAGATAGCGGGCTGAGCAGCACTGTTAATGCTGGAAATTACTTGCTGTTTGAGCCGGTGTTTATGCTGCCATGTGCGTTAATCTCCGCTCGCACAGACAACCAGCTGCGTTGTAAACGGACCCCGCTTGCGCTCCATGTGAGGAGAGTGGCTCGTACTGTAATATAAAATTATTCCACCTATTACAGACGCCGTTAAAGTAAATGATCGTCAGTCTTTTTGTGTTATGACGTTTATGCTTTTCACTTTGTAAGTGATCCTCGCTCGTATCCTTCCGTGTCCAGTCAACCGTGTGCTGGGAAAACTTGCAGATCATTGAATCACCAGACACGTTAAGCTTGATTTATGGTTCCGCGTTACACCAACGCAGAGCCTACGCCGTAGGGTACGCGGCGACGCGTACAGTACGGTGCGTGTCGCCGCGTACCCTACGGCGTAAATCTGCGTTGGTGTAACGCGGAACCATAAATCAGCCTTTACACGGACACATGCAGACACACGCCCACCCGTGCAAAACCAGTGTTCAGTGCTTTGGATATTTCAGCTTAAATTTCAAAATGTTATATTAGTTCAATGAAGTTCATATTATTTATATTTATTATAGCTTGTTTGGTTTCTTCTGTTATCGGACACAGTTTGTCATGACAAGTGAAGTGAAAGATCCCTGATGCTTCATGGTAATATGTGTGTGTGGTGACAGAATAAATTAAACAGGCTAAAAGGATATTGGAAAAGAAGGGATATTGAAAAGCCTATTGGAGTTATTTATTTCTTAGTTATTTCACAATAATTATTTGTGAAATTATTATTTCACTAGTTATTTTACAGTCATAATTCAGGCAACAGCGCAAACATTTTTTTTAATAACACTAATCCACATCAATATCGGATCAAATCGAATCAAATGGTGATAATCGATTCTGAATCTTAAGAATCGGATCAATTCTTGACATTTTAATAGATACCCAGCCCTAGGAGGCAGTGAGGTACTGTGCAAAATTAAGTTGCTTACTGACTTTTCAGTATTAGAAACAAAGCAGTGCACTGTCCTGGTTTATATAAAACATGTTATTAATGTTCATGCACTTTAATTTGTCCAGCTGTACAGTGTTTACATTCACAAGCCTAGGAGACAGTGAGGAAATATACAAATGCACTTTCTTGTATGAAGTTTTGGCATTGAATAAATGCATAACTACGATGACGTTTTCCTTTTTATAGGTATTTTTTCTTTTTCAGTCCCATATATCGTGATATATCGCTCTTACCGATATATCGATATATCGAATATTGAAAATATCTTGATATTATCGATATCCTGGGCCACATATCGCCAAAGTTTCGAATCAGGACTTACCCGTATCGTCCCACCCCTAATGAAAAGTTATCAAAATCGTGAGTTTTCGTGAAATGGCGTGGCTGTGGCGCCGCATCAAACTTCAACGTTAAACAGGAAGTGATACTAGTAGCGGATTGGTTGATAGATTCTATTTTCTGCCATAACTTTTGAATGTTTTGACAAAGAGAGTCGTGGCTGGTGTCATCGGACACGGTTTTGAGTCCTTGAACATCATTGGCATGAATTAGCCCCGCCCCTTCTTCTGATTGGTCGATATTTGATAGTCCCTATTTTCTGGCATAACTTTTGAATGGTTTGACGTAAAGAGTCATGGGTGGTGTCATCGGACTTAGTTTTCAATCCTTGACCTTTATTGTTGAAAATTGCACGTGTGAGGGCCCGTTCATCGTTGCTTGCAGCTTGAATTGGTTTATGGTTCCTCTGTTGTGGATAGAGTTGTTGGATTATCAAGGAAACTGTGTCAACTAAAGTCATTTATTCCATCTAATTTTCTGAACTTGTTCCTTACAGTCGAGAAGTATTTCCAACATATTGATTTTTAAAGTTGAGTTTGATCATGTTTTTTTTATTTTATGTCAAATGTCGGAAACCAGAGGTGGGTTTTAACAAAGAGACAGAGCTTGACTTAAAAACAATAATAGTAATAGTTCTTATTCACTGTTACAGTTGGATGCATTGTTGATGCAAATCTTATTTACATTCTGGACCAGTTTGTTGACCCAACTCTAGTTGCGTTGCACACTGTTGTGCTACCAGAGTGAAGCTGCTGCTTACAGAAGAATAATGACTGCAGCTACGGTGGAAGATTAAGCTACAGACAAGCAGAACCTTCACGACTTCTCTGTTTTATTCATCCACTGAGATCATGTATCAACTACAACTGCTCCTGCTTTCTGTTACGATGACAATGTAACAATATTTGCTTTATTTTCTCTGGATATGAATCATATGATGTTTCAACTGCAGCCGGTGTTTCTCAAATAAAAATAAAGCAGTGGCGACTCAGGATGAGGCATCACCTATTTTCTTTTCCTTATGTGGCTATGTGAGTAATTTGTTACATATATCCCCCATATACCCTATAATAAACAATGTATTTGTAACTGATAAATCGTATCACTGTTGATGGGTTAGTTATTTTAATCAAGTGTGTGCGTATGATTTTATTGAGACAAATTTGGTCACTTTATAATCGCACTGTGTACAGCATATTATGAATAAAAGCGCATTGTGTAAGGGCTCCTATGCACTGCAGGGTTTCTTCAGTCATATAAGATCCTTAGATTTCCTATTCCTTGAGTATGATGCCCAAAATGATATTTGTACTTGACTGTACAATAAGACCACCTGACTCCATGACGGATGTTGAATAGCAGCATCTGCATGTGTTGATGGCAGGGGTAGCCAACGTGGTGCCCGCGGGCACCCAGTTGCCCGCAGGGACCATGCGAGGTTGCCTGCAGGCTCTACTCTATAAACAGCAGTCTTCAATGTTTAAAATGTATTGCTATCCTTTTTAAATTCCATATACATTTATGTAGATTTGAAAATGCGAGTATTGAATAAAGAGAGAAAATAACAAGAAGAAAAAGCGTATTATAGGCCTATAAGTTCATATAAAGGGCACCTATGAACTTATGAACCTTTTTTGGGTCAAATATCAAAACTGCGCAAAACTAAGCTCTGCCTCATGCTAGCGCGCACAGCTACGATGGAGCGCTAAGTGCAGTTTTTTATCCCAAAACATGGAAGAAAAGATAAGTTCAAGTATCTCGGGATCTTGTTCACGAGTGAGGGAACGATGGAGCGTGAGATTGACAGACGGATCGGTGCAGCGTCCGCAGTTATGCGGTCGATGTACCGGACCGTCGTGGTGAAGAGGGAGCTGAGTCGAAAGGCGAAGCTCTCAATTTACCGGTCAATCTACGCCCCTACCCTCACCTATGGTCATGAACTTTGGGTAGTGACCAAAAGGACAAGATCGCGGATACAAGCGGCCGAGATGAGTTTCCTCCGCAGGGTGGCTGGACGCTCCCTTAGAGATAGGGTGAGGAGTTCGGTCACCCGGGAGGAGCTCGGAGTCGAGCCGCTGCTCCTTCACATTGAGAGGAGTCAGCTGAGGTGGCTTGGGCATCTGTACCGGATGCATCCTGGGGGAGGGGTTCCAGGCATGTCCCACCGGGAGGAGACCCCGGGGAAGACCCAGGACACGCTGGAGAGACTATGTCTCTCGGCTGGCCTGGGAACGCCTCGGAATCCCCTCGGAAGAGCTGGAGGAAGTGTCTGGGGTGAAGGAAGTCTGGGCATCCCTGCTGAGGCTGCTGCCCCAGCAACCCGGGAACGGATAAAGCGGAAGAAGATGAGTGAGTGAGTGGTTTGACATAAAGACTCGTGGGTGGTGCATCGGACATGGTTTTGAGTCCTTGAACATAATTGCTGCAAATTAGCCCCGCCCCTTCATCTGATTGTTCGATATCTGATAGTTCCTACTTTCTGCCATAAATTTTGAATGGTTTGATATAGAGAGTCGTGGCTGGTGTCATCCGTTAAATGTCCAGGCCTGAAGACATCTACATGCAAGTCATACAAGCGCTTCCACTGCAGTACGCCTGAACGCGCAAAAGGGTGCGAGGGCCCGTTCATCGCTGCTTGCAGCTTTAATTCTTATTTGTTGTTTAGCTGGTGGTTGGTGATGTAATTACCCAGCCATACAAACAATAACACAGAAGTATAAATGCCAGAGATGGCGTAGGCGCCATGTGGAGGTTCTGTGCGTAGGTGCTGTGTGTAGCTGCCACACAGATGTATAAACCAAGCTTTGGCTTTACATCAGGCTCCAACAGGAGTGTTTCAGATGCAACTAGCACAGCTGGATTGGCAGATTACGAATTTAAGCAAAGCTTTCATTATCTTGTAAGACTCACTGTAGTGTGGACGTATATTTCTCTTACCATGCGTTCACCTTTCTGGAATCACACCTATAAAAAGGATGTGGGATTTCAAATACATCGTGCTTCTTCGACTTCTTAACTGAACCTCTCCTTAATCATGGTTTAAATTTCTCCTAAAACCACCTTAATTGTTTGTTTTTTTTTACGGCTTGTATGGGTTAACGTAAGATTGATGTGCGAAACTGAGCCCCCTTGTGGTATTTTATTCTGAAAATCCACTGGATTATCTAGCCATTCTTTGTTTCTGAATTCCCTAAAGCTTGATCTGGTATGTATACATTGACATGGATTTGCTGCCAAAATAGACTCACAGCGTATCTTTAGTAGAGCAGACTGTGGCTTCTGGGACGCTACGAGGGCTCGTTGTGGCATTTCCAGGACAACTCTTAGTGAGACCAATTTCATTGACTTGAATAGTAGGGATTTACAGCAGGTGATTCGTTGAAGCCGTCCCACAACGCTTCTGCAGCTGGTGAGACCAAAGGGTTAGTCACCTTCTTAACCTCCATACTTTTCTTCTACAAGCATCTTATTTCCGCAAAATGTGTTGAAGGATCCACGTCAAATCTTTCTTTCTGTGGCAATGAAAGGATAATAATATATTCAGCAAAGTGATTTGATATTAATCAAAACACACCTTTAGCATTTCTTTCTCTATAGACCTTTATTACTGTTATGCAATGTAACCTTTAACCATTTCAGACCTTCGGAAAATATTTTCATGAAATCATATCATTTCTATGATTTTTCATTCACACTCTCAGACTAACTACTACATTGACTCCATTGCTTTTCAAGGACATCACCAGATAATTCTCCACAGCCAGAAAGCACCAGATGGGGAAGATCCAGGGTGGCACCACTCCCATTTCCACAGGGTCATCCAGACCATTAGACCTCAGACACTGGGTGATTTCTGGTGGGAAATCTGCACCAATTATTCAAGGAATGCACAAATTAGCCAGGACACGGCATTGTGTGCCAGTTCATTGGTAGCGAGAAGAAAAGTTGATTAGAAATGACCAGAAATCTGAGAAAGAGAAAAAATACATGCGATTTACATATGAAATTACCATACTGTATGTGTTTCCAACTCTGTTAATTTGGCTTAAACGCCAAAGTAAACATATACATATACAGGAGTCGGACTCAGATTAACTTAGTTTATTCCATGTTCCTCGTGATTACTTCATTGGAATGCTGCTGATTGCATCTGAGCCTAAAAGCCCCCCACCCCTTGTGTGTCTGTCCACTATGCACATGTAAAGGGTATTAAAATTCAAGAAGTTGGGGGGGAATTACAGAGCAGAGGTGGTTAGTTACTAAGCTTCACATAATTGGTTCAACAAGTAAAAAAAAAAAAAAAAAAGGCTTATTTTTATTTTTTGTTTTGGCTGAAGGCTGGGATATTTTCGCTTTGGCAAATTACACTGCTTTCATATGTCATTTAAAGCCCAGTTGCATGTGTTTCCACAAAATACGTATGTCCAAAATAGATATGCCAATTACTTTAATGGAAACCAGGAAGCATGACCGCTTCAATTAGCAGGCCTGTTCCCGTTTCCTTTTTTGCTGCAACAACCCACGTGAGTGTTGTGATGAAACACAGTGAATTGTGGTAGTTAAACATTATGCAGCCCATTTTGCATCTGAAAATTGAATGTTCCTTTTCCCTCAAACTGATCTGACAGTCCACCAGGATGATTTCACCAACAACACACCGGCCCCAAAGGCACCGGATTATAACAAAATGCAGATTGTAAATGCTTGCTTCTTGTGTCTGTCTCAAACATGTTGGTGCTGGTGTGATCGGAATCAACAGTGTGCAAATGACACAGAGAATCCACTTGGCTCTCCCTCTGTGACAACGGTCACAGTCTGCTGATTCTTCAGTGGATGTAAGATATTGCAGAAAAATTTGGTGAGCGATTGGGAGACACAGTTTCTGTTTTGTTTTTTTTTAATAACACATTTTGCATGCAAAAGCATGCAAATACTGGTAAGCACAGTTGTGGTGTGACTGATTTTTCGGAATTAGCAGTCAGATTAAACATCGCATTACAGCATCAATAAGGCACTGAAAACTAAAATAATCTCAAAAAAATAATCTGACAAAATAAAATAACAAAAGCAGCTGATATAATGTTTTTACTTCATTTTTGCATTTTTTTTATTAGTAATGAAATTTTCCTGTTCGGTTTCATATTGGTCAACATACTGTTGCAGTGCTCAGCCTGTCTGAGCCTGAGCAGTTTTAGGAGACAGTATACCAATTTAACCACTGCCTCCTGGGCAGATGCTGTCAGTGCCTATTAAGTCACTCGGGAATCTGCTGGCTCATCCTCCACTTTTGCCATCAGTGGCCGAGCCTTTCGAGTGACCGTGTCCGTTGGGATGTTGATCGTTATTCACAGAATCTGGTCTACCTGTTTGGTCTGTTGCTTCCATTCTTGATACAGTCATAATGCACAACCTCGGTTATTTCTCTGAAATCTGGGATTTCACTGCAAAGCACTTTAAATATACCCAAAGTATCTTTTGATTATCAAGCTTAATAAACCTTAACATTTAAGATCAGAGTGCTAATTATCAACTTGGTGATTTAGTTTTTTTCAGTCTCACAAATTTGGCTCTGGAGATCCAGATTTCTCACAACAGTAAGTAATAATAATCCTGTTTATATGATTATGAGATAATTAGAAATGTAGAATATCAAAAGGCTAAATATAGAGTTGTAGCTGCCTAAATTAGAAAAACAAAGTGATAAAACAAATTACCGTATTTTCGGACCATTAGGTCACATTATAAGGCGCAATATCAATGAACAGGTGATAAAACATATATAAAGAGAAACAAAACAGTCAGGTAAGTCGAACTTTATTCAACTCATTCACAATAACTCAGAATATCGTTCAATTGTAACCACTACAGAAAAATACACTCACATTTTAAATCATTAATCTTCCACGAATCCACCAATAAAAAATGGCGGAGGTAAGCGTCCTACTACGTCCTGTTCTCTGATTGGTTCATCGTTGGCAGAGATGGCGGACACCTGAAGTTAGTGTGAGGTTGGAACAACGTTGTATTCCAACATTCGATTATAATTGAATCATGAAATATATCTGAAAATTGGGTTTATGCTAAAAACCTACCATTGACCTGACGTCTAATTATAGTAAGGTAACATTGACTAAATGTTGGATGATGTTGCAACTCCTACTCAACAGAGGACCGACTTTAATACAGTATCCCTGTATCAGCTGGTTAAGAATTCCTGGATTCATTTATTCACATTACTTACCGTATTTTCCGCACTAAAATCCTTAATTTTTTTCAAAAATCGGCAGTGCACCCTACAATCAGGTGCTCCTTATGTATGAATTTTGTTGTGCTTACTGACCTCGAGCCAATTTAATGTGGTACACCGAGCTCAAAAAATATTTTTTCCGTTTTAGTGCAACAACAACAGCCAGCAAAGAATTCCTTGTGTTTCTCTACGTACTTGGCGAAAAAGAAGATTCTATTTTTCTAATTTGACAACTTGCAGATATTATTTTGCAGGTCCCCGGGGCTCCTGACCCATGAGTGAGACTTAATACCTCAGAGACCAACTTACTGAGGCTTCAGCAGACTTGCATGCAGATGTCTATGTACTTCTGCATGTCAAGTCTTTGACATGCAAATAAACAAATACATAAATAAAATAATCATCAGGAATTGACATTTTTCATAGTGGCCCAGTTTTTTTTCTACATTTTGTAAAAGAGTTTGCTACATCCAGCCTGAAACTGTCTTATCATTTTCTAAAGTCAAAAGCAAAGCTGATTTCACTTTTATCAGTTTGTCTTTTAGATAAGTAGATAGCTCCACTGCCATTATACATCTGTCATGTTTACTCAATGCTTGCAAGCCAGGGTTTACGCAAGACACTGTGATCCTCTGACTGGCCGTTCATCAAGGTTTTTGTTGAATGTGGTTATTTTTTGTTTCTTCTTTTCATTTTTCCAGAACAACAGTTTTGTCCATATGCAACACTTTACTTGGATGTGTTCATGTTTTACCCATAACCTGCTCTGGAGCACTTTAAGCTCCCAGCATAAGGTACCACCTGCATGACACTGAAATCCAAGAATAAACCAGAAGTTACTTTGCTTAGATAAACTCTTACTTTGTAAAACAGGCTCCAGGTTGTATCTGAGGAACGTACATCCGTTTGTATTTTTCATTTGTAGCAGCGTTTTTCTGATGTGGTTTCATGGTCTACTGGTATTTTTTTCTACCTTACACCAGTTTTTCTCTCTCGCCTCCCCTCGATTCCCTTGTCCTTGTGGTTAATTTATGGGCTCGTTTGCAGGGAGACTCCTGCACTTCAAACTATTTTACTTAGGGCTAACAAAACAAATTTCTTTCTTTTTCTTTGACTCTATGTAGCAATTATAGACAGGAAGAGCTTCCAGTCTTGCCACATTACGAGCCGCATTGGACTAAAATCAGCTGGTCTGGCACTTTATTTTGGAGGCTCCGTGTTTGTGAGGAAACTGGATTTGGCACCCTGCCTATTTCCATTCTCGTCTTTCTGTGCGTAGACCTGCTATTATGACTGTCACTCATCTTCAGACATAAAAGGCCCCATTTGAAAAGGCTCAATGCAAATCACATATCTTACATGAAACAGTCTTGATTTATTTACGCCAAGCTTTTCATCCCATGTCTTCAAACAACCCCCCCCCCCCAACACCCGCGTACCACCCCTGCCCCACACGCATCTTCTCCAAGCTGGGCTCCTCTCTTTTAGCATCCAATCCCCGGGATGGGGAAGTGCTCCGTGGACGGTCGCCACAGTCCTTTAGAGCGCCTAACTGCCCCCACTACACACATGCAGGAAACATACGCCCACACCCTATCCCATATCCATCCATCAGCTTGCAGCTTCTATTTCTTGCAGTTAATATGAGCCCACAGCAGGTGCTCAACACAGCAGTAATGCTGAAAATGAAAAACTACAAGGAACTTCTTCTTTACTCCTCTCACATAGCTTTTGTTCCCCTTATTGTGGCAAAGTTGAGTGACACACCTTGTTATCAGCAGTTGTTGTGTTTGTGTTTTGGGGCATCCGCGCCTTTTTCTCTGCATATGAAAGATCTAAAAGGTGCTGCATTTGTCCCAGAACCCACTGTTCTTCAAACACTATGCCTGACTAAACAGATACAGTCTTTATAGTTGCCTGTGTGACTGATGTGCAGGATACATATTTATGTTTCAGGTTCGGTCTTTTTTTTTCCTACCCTTTCCTTGTAATCCTTTTCACCCTCCTGGGACAGAATCACCCCCACCCCCACCCCCGTCAGTGGCACGTCTGTGTGCTGGGTTGATGACATGTGCTAACATGCTGTCTGAAACTGCCATCACAAGGAAGTCTGGATGCTTTGCCTCCTGCAGGATGGCAAAGGAGACACACGCTGCATCAGTGCCAGACGGGGCAGTGGGAACCACCAGTGAGGCAGCTGTGACCTTGCAAACAGAAGCTCAGAGTCGGAGCCAAAACCTCACCCTCTTTCCCCATGATGAGATCCAGCGTGCCAGCGATGCCAGGTGCCTGTCCAGAAGTGTTTGTGGAGGCCAGGATGAAGCTGTGGGCCCATTCTGGTGTGGTTTTACATTAGAAATGAGAGCTCAGGAAAGACAATATTGACTGACTTTCTGGTTGCAGGTTCAATGATTTTCAGGAGATGTTTTTTGACTTAATGGTGGCAGAAATAGGCTTGGCTCAAATGATAAAATGTGAATTTTAAACAATCTGTATTGATATCCAAATACAGCACACACATTTATCCTCTTGGTCAATAATTTTATGTTTGCTCATCCTTCACACATCACTTTTTTTTTTTTCGGGGGCGAGGGGGCCTGAACTTTGCAGACCTCTGACCAAAATATCAAACCAAGTGAATGTTTTTCATGTCTTCAAGCCAGTTGTGCACATGCTTAGTAATTGGGGCCCGAGCACTGACAGTGTGAAGGCCCTATTGTATCTGTAGGAATTTTTTTCCTCGTCGTTTTTTTTTTTTTCCTTCTTCCGACGAAATGAGGGCCTTTTTGCCCCCCTAAACGTGCCCCAAAAGTCACCAAATTTTGCAAATTTGATATTTAATGGTTTGCATTAATGGGTGTGGCGTAATGGCTCAACAGCGCCCCCTAGAAAACTTTGTGCCTCAAGCCCCACAATACGGTTTGACGTACATGCACGAAAATCGGTACACACTTGTATCATGTCGCAAGTCTATTGGCACCATGGCCGAAACCGAACAGGATGTCGGCCAGTTTGAATTAATCGTGTAATTTTGGCGCAATTTATGCCCTTTCTTCGGCCGTTTCTTCGCCCGTCGGCCGTTTCTTCGCCCGAACCGTAACGTGCACCCAGGTGTGCGTCTCGATCCTGCGACGACGCGCATTACTTTTCTCAGTCAAAAGCGTTACCATGGCGACGATAGACGCCAAAAAGCGCGCCCCCCCCCCCTTCATCTGATTGGTCCGTATTTGATAGTTCCTACTTTCTGCCATAACTTTTGAATGGTTTGATTTGATATAAAGAGTCGTGGTGTCATCGGACTCAGTTTTGAGTCCTTGAACATAATTGGTGCAAATTAGCCCCACCCTTTCTTCTGATTGGTCAATATTTGATAGTCGCTATTCTCTGCCATAACATTTGAAATGGTTTGACATAAAGAGTCGTGGCTGGTGTCATCCGTTAAGTCCAGGCCTGAAGAATCTACATGCAAGTCATACAAGCGCTTCCACTGCAGTACGCCTGAAAGTGCACAAGGGTGCGAGGGCCTGTTCATCGCTGCTTGCAGCTTTAATTTCTTCTTGTTTATTTCCTTCTTCCGACGAAATGAGGGCCTTTTTGCCCCCCTAAACATGCCCCAAAAGTCACCAAATTTTGCACGCAAGCCAGGCCTGGCAAAAAATGTCATATTTAATGGTTTGCATTAATGGTCATGGCCCTAATGGCTCAACAGCGCCCCGTAGAAAACTTTGTGACTCAAGCCCCACAGTACGGTTTGACGTATTACGAATCGTAATGTGCACCCAGGTGTGTTATACATCAAAATGTGCGTCTCGATCCTGCGACAATGCGCATTACTTTTCTCAGTCAAAAGCATTACCGTGGTGAAGATAAACGCCAAAAAGCGTGCCCCCCCTTCATCTGGTTGGTCCATATTTGATAGTTCCTACTTTTCAACCATAACTTTTGAATGGTTTGACATAAAGACATGTGGGTGGTGTCATCTGACTCGGTATTGAGTACTTGACCTTCATTGGCATGAATTAGCCCTTTCCTCTTCTTCTGATTGGTTGATATGTGATAGTTCCTATTTTCTGCAATAACTTTTGAATGGTTTGACATAAAGACTCGTGGGTGGTGTCATTTCTGATATGCTTATGATGATAAGTTGAGTTTTATGTGAACAGCAAAGGCACTTTTTATGGTATTATTGACCTAGGAATGTGGGGGGAACCTGGGTGGGGGGCAGTGGCCATGAGTGCGAGGGCCCGTTCATCGCTGCTTGCAGCTTTAATTCTCATTTGTAGCTTGTATCTCACAGCATCTCCACATCTCCATAATCACCAAGCCTCCCACTGTGAAAAGATTATCAAAGAACGCATGTAACAAGCCCTTTCGCTCCGAAGAGTCCTTGAGGCTAGCGGGGGAAACATGCATACATTAAGTAAAACATTGCTGAACATAATCATTTCACCTCATCCTGGTGGTCACAAGAGCCTTAAAATCAATAGCAACATAAGTAAAAAGCAGCAAAGACCAAGGACTGTGCCTCGTGCTCTGGTAAAAACAGGTCTGTGATGCAAATCTATTTATTTGTTCAGCTCCTGTAGAATGTGTCTGTATTGCTAATGTGGATCCACAGCTGTTCAGTGTGAGGAAATCTTCTCCAGACAGGGAGGAAAACTCAGTCCCAAAGCTGCAATTGTGGTTTGTGGATTCCCAACCAAATGAAAATTTGGTTACCGAAATGTTTGGAGTGCAGAGTTCACCAGCACGCCGTGCTTATCACATGATTTATGCTTCTCAGCAGACCTTTTTTTATTCCCGACTTTTCTAGTTCGTCAGCATTGCTCCTTTTCCATAATGTTACAATTAGAATTTGGTTAAAGTGCTGCATGAGGGAAACAGCAACCAAGGAGACATGTAAAGGATAATAAATACACTATGTAATGTAAATGTAATCTTGAGGTCTTATGCTCTGTTTTCAATTTCGTCATTCCACGTTTTCCCACATGAGATGAAATAACCTTCGCTGCTTACATAACCTTCTGCATTTGATTACCATATTAACGGCCTTAACAGCATGAGGCTAATTTGTGAGCTATGGATGTCTTTGGAGAAGGTCAACGTCATGAAGTGTGCACCAAGAACATCAGTTCAGCCTCACTCATTAAACATTTGCTAATTGTTTATATTTGCGTGATTAAAAACTTTAATAAGAAAAGAAAGCTCTATTGGGAATGAGCCATACTGTACCTTTGGCTGCTGTCATTTCTTTTAATGGTATCACCCAACCAGTCTCCTTAACTCTTTTTTCTGACTGAAGGTATTCTGGCTATTTTATATTTATTTATTATAGTTACAAGACTTTCTCTACAGACAGACAGGATTACTGCCTACTCAGGCATAGTTTTATGGCTTTAAAAAGTTAGTGTAGTTCCAGTTTGTTCACATCTGTCAGAAAAGATTGGTTAACTGAAAATAATTAAAGAACGACTTTATCTCTCACCAAGGTGAAAAATAACACATTAATAGCAAATATATTTATTTATGAGTAAACTCTACAATAGAGTATACTAAGTAAGGGTTTAAAAAAAAACATTACTTATTTATTTTTCAATTAAAATAAAATATATGTACACTGTCTAAACGTCAGTACTCTTGACACTGCATTAACACTACACGTTCAGGTGGCTCAATTCCGATTTTGTGACAGATTTCGTCGTAGCAGTAAAAAAGTTAATAAAGTTGATTATTCTCATATCGAACTGCACAAATGTTTCAAAAAGCAGTGGCTTACATATTATCTTCTCTTGGGTCTTTCACAACTTCAGGTGATGTATGAATACTGTCGTATCTCGGTTAAACAAAGAGATATGTGGACGGACTCAGGAATCCTCCATCTCAAAGTCAACACTGCCAAAACTAATTTCTTAAAAAATGAAAGGATTTTTAAAAGCCTTGTTTAAGAAAATTTGTGGACTACTGAGACTATTTTGCTAGTTTTAAGAATGATAGTCAAGAAAAAAAATCTTATCCCATTGACAAAGATATTTTTGTTTAAAATAAGTCAATTTTGACTAGATTTAGGAATATTACTGTTATTTCTGTTTTTGAAGTGTAAGGCCGTGCCGACTATACAACGAGCAATTTTGCATGCAAATGCATTGCTTCCGCTTTTTTGTCATATATAGGTGCGGCATGTGCTTCAAAATCTATGGTTACAGCCAAAGTTTATTTCAACTTTGTTTTTTTAATGCATAGACAAATTTTACCGGATAACCCCAGCGAACACTAGCTCTCTATCCTGATAAGCACAAAGTGACAAATCATAAAAAAGTGGACAACCTGCCATGGACTCCATTGGTCAATTCATCTGTGGTTCTTAAAGGAGCTGTATGTAAGAGCAATAATAAAACGAATCATAAAATGACCCTGATATGTCAACAGACATTTAAAAATCATGTTCATTTCAAATACTTATGTCACTGACAACAGCACTCAAGCCAGGATATTCCAGTTTAAAAAGAGGAGTTGCAGCCCTCAACTGATGTTTATGAGCCAGCTCGGCTCTAATTATGGCAGCCATGGCAGCCTACGTTCCTGCTGCATTCTGCAGCCTACCTGGCAACCTCTGGTCGGGGGGAGGAGGGGGAGGGTACACGCCGCTCAACAATATTTTGAAAGTGACTGCAGTACCAGTTTTGGCCATTTCTTACAGACGGTTCCTTTAATGGGAAACAAAGTTTTTCACATGTTCTGATGCTATTGCTAGATCTACAGCTCTGATGTGATGTAAAGAAGGATGTCTACTTTTATTGGATTATGACCTCATGTTTGGGCAACGCTCTTTTTGATGTTCTGCTCATACACACTGTCTTACTAAGAAGCTAGGAATACGCAATGACTACTCCTCCTCATATAATGAACAGTGTTGGGCCTAATGCGTTATTTAGTAACGTGTTACAGTAACACCGTTAGTTTTGCGGTAACTAATACTCACTAACGCATTACTTTTTAAATTCAGTAACACAGTTACCGTTACCAAACGGTGCATTACTCCGTTATTTCTGGCTACAGTGAAGCTTTTTTTCCCCGCACGCGGAGACAGGAGGAAACATAGTGGGTGTGTGTGTGCTTTCAAAAACACGGTCACAGCCAGCCAAGAGAAGGCGAGTTTCGCAACGTGGAGTTATTGTCATTACAGTAATCCCTCGTTTTTCGCAGGGGTTACGTTCCAAAAAGAACCCGTGGTAAGTGAAATTCTTTTTACAATTATTATAGAAGGCTTCAAATTGAGATCAGCACCTCCTCGCACGTATTCCACTGCTCTTCTGATGCCGCTGCATCCTGACTCTGTAGCGTCTTTTTCTCCTAAAGCCCGCGGTGCAGGGGTGTTTTTTAATAGTTATGGGTCGTTTTGTCGCTCTTTTTTCTTCTGGGCAAAACGATTCTTATAAACCGTCATGCCACCATTGGTTATATTTGAGACTGTAATGAACGATTCATCAAAGGATCCCGTTCCTGAGCTGCTGCTGAAGCTCATTGGCCATTCTCAGCTTGTTGCTAAGAGACCAACGATATTGACACAGGAAGTGAAGAAGCGGGGAGACTGTTTAGCCAATCAGAATGCAGAACACAAGGCACAATGCAAATCCATACAGTACCTGCTGAAATGAAGGCTAGAGGGGCATTAATGGGAGCATTTAAAAAAATGTTTTTATTTAAAGTAACTAAATAGTTACTTTTCATAGTAATGCATTACTTTTTGGTCTAAGTAACTGAGTTACTAACTGAGTTACTTTTTTAATGAAGTAACTAGTAACGGTAACTAGTTACTATTTTTTAGTAACTAGCACAACACTGATAATGAATATGGAATTAGTGTGATTTGAGCAATTTGTTTCAAATAGCTAAAACCAGACATCAGGAATCAAATTGGATGAAAAGTATGAGGTCTGGCTCTTCTATTGTAGACATCAACTCTTACTGAAGCAACTGACAGCATAGTAGGATAGATGCACATGTACTGTGTAACATGGAAATGGTGCCTCAGTGCTCCAGTGGGTCTCTTTCACCTGCGCTCATTTCACTTCCAGTCATTGAAAACAATGCTGTTTTTTTCTCCCTTGCTGCTCAACTTTTTCCAGGTCAGTAGCCAAGTGCATCAACCTTGCACATCAGTCCTCCAGCTGATAACCAGTGTATTGGATATGGGTCACTTTTAAAAAGGTGATGTGCGGGCCCTGGATAGCTCGGTGAGTTGAGCAGTCACACCATATGCAGAGGGCATTGCCCTCGTGTAGGCTGCGCAGGTTCAAATCCCAGCCTGACGCTCTTGACTGTGTGTCTTCCCCCCTCTCTCTACCTGTTTGCTATGCAGCCACTTTCAGAATAAAAACCACTAGTGCCTCAAAAAATAAATAAATAAAAAAATCAGGCAATAAATCAGACGTGGCCAACAAGACCAGCAGCCAATTACACATTACATTAGGTGACGCAATCAAATATGAATCAGATACATTTGAATTATTTATTAATATAGACTTATTAGTTATTCAGTCAGAAAGTCATGTATTAGGACTTGATAAAAAAGAAGACAAATCCAAGGACCTGACTATGTCACACAGTGAAAGCAAAGAAGTCAGAGGGTAAAAAAACAGAGGATGTCCTAAAAATGAGTCACCTTTTTTCTCCACTAAATACATCCTCAAAAGGAAAACCCCCACAATGTCTTGCTGAAGCCACCTGCAAACGGAGGGCAGGCTGCCACTGTTTCAATGGGCGCTGCATGCACACCCCAGCGGGCTTCCAGATAACGGCTAAAGAGCTTATTTTCCAAATCTCTTTATCCTTTCTAGAACTGTGAGACGTTGACAGAAAGTCAGTTAACTCTAGCCAGTGGCAGCTGCATGGGTTTTGCATAATTAATTATTTATACGGAGCCAGACATAGTAATTACCATCCAGATGAATATGATATTCTAATCAGGCAGGCTTTAATTTTAATTGCCCTCCAGCATCTAACTGTCAGTGCTGGCCTGGCTTGATAAAGTGGAGAGTCTCTAAACACCATTAGACATCTGCTCTGAGAGCATTGCCTCCACTAGCCACCAGCCACACCATCCGCTATAAAAATCAATACAGGACTGGGGTGTGTGTGTGTGTGTGTGTGTGTGTGTGTGTGTGTGTGTGTGTGTGTGTGTGTGTGTGTGTGTGTGTGTGTGTGTGTGTGTGTGTGTGTGTGTGTGTGTGTGTGTGTGAGATAGTGTTCATTTTTCTATAGAAAGGCATTTTTTGTCAATGACAAAACCAGAGCAGGGCCTCAAGCTATGGAGTCTCCCCTTACAATGATTGATGAGGCCTGATGCGTCTTCTAGAAAAGAAAAAAACAAACAATTTGGAGTCTCATCTCCATACACTGTACAGAAGAGATTATCTACCATTTTTGGTTGTCTTTAGTCATAGCTGGGAACAGAGGGCGAGATTAAGAAAATATGTTTCTCTGTATCAGCAATGTTGATGAAATTTAAAAATTAAACAATCTCCTTCCATTAAATATCTAAATTTCTTTGACTCATATTTACAAAAGCTTCCTAAATGTGCCATTTTTATAGTATAATGTGTTGCTTAGCCTCTATGATTTCTCAGATTTTATATCTACTAATGCCCTTGTGACAGAACCATAATCCCAAAATCTTGTCGTTTCTTTTTTTTTTTAAACCGCAGCTCCCTCAGAAAAATGTGACAAAATCCAGCACAGCTTTTACACTTACTGCTACATGGAATAGATACCCAAGTGTTGATCCCTACAGCAATGAAACATCAATTTAGCATGATTTTGTTTTTCTATTAAAAGCAACATTATGCAGTATACCGAAGCTTTCCAAAGCAACTAAATTTACCACCCTTAAAAATAACTGTGAATAAGTATTTTCACTCAATTCGTTGAGCTCTCCTTTAGGCATATCTTAGGCAATATCTTATTATGCCTCTTCTGCAAGGACTTATAGTGAAAGCACCAATTACGCTTATTGGTTTACAGTGTATGTGCATGAATAAATGATTTGGGATGTACATCTTTGGCATCAACATGTGCTGTGTGTAGAGTTAAGCCTCCACCTGCAGTGATACACAGGCCTTCCACTGTGTGGAAATGGAAACGGTTTAACTTTTTTGACACAATCTGGAATGGCGAAGGAAACATGGAAGCTACGGTTATTACGGTTGTGCACCTCAAGAGAGAAGATGGATGGCTTCACATATGTGCCTGACAGACTGATAAAACCAGTGGCCTCAGCCAGTTTGGTGTTTCTCCACAAATGGCTAAAGGAAAGTAAGAGATATTAACTCATATCTTGCACCGTGACATACTCTATCCCCTTTGGATCTTATTCTACTTCAACTTTTTAGAATAACTTTATGGCTTAGTGGCAGCAACCAGCAAGAGAGGGTGAAACAGTAATTGACAGCGCTTGCTAGAACATTTGAGTCCTTCAAAAACCCTTAGTTCTCACATAAACCTCTTATTCTTTCTCATCATTGTTCATTCAGAGTGCAGCAACATTCCTCTCTACTGCTTGGCTCAAGGTGTTTTGATCTCCACACATTGCAACTGAAGTGAGGGGAAGTGAGGTCCTATGATGTCCATGGCTCCTCATGCCCAAAGTTTGAATTTCATTAAAGCTCATCTCTGCTTCCTCGGCTACAAGGAACAAAGCGTGAACAGGACTCAATGATAATCCTGCCTGCGAGGCGCTGGTGTCAAAGGTCAGTTGTCGCCAGCAGATGAATCCTGTGGTTGAGGTGGTAGGGGCTATGATGGTGAGGAAGACAGCGGAGCAGTTTTTTTTCTTTTTCTCAGCTTACCCAGGCAGAATCTAATGAGGAGGATTGGAGCATAGAGGGGCCATGCTTTTGCTTGGGTGGAGAAAAGAGGCGAGCTGAGGAAAAACTTCTTTACAGAAAACAACAGAGAGGAGGATAAGGTAGAGTGGGGGAAAAACTCTTATGTTCAACATAAAAAGAATGGAGAGTGAGACATAAGGCGCAATCAGAGGCTGCATTCTCTGGTGTTGCGTGAGAGCCATTTAGCGCCCGAGGACAAGCCCAAGGCTAATAAAGCTGAAAGTTGGTAGACGCTCTGACCTTGCTTTGGAAAGGAAAGCCCTAATAAGGACATAGTCTACAGAGGGAGAGATGAAAAAAAACAGAGTTGTTTCTCTCCAGAGCAAACACGCTTTCCATCCCTATTTCATGCACTCTCCTTTCATTATAGCACAGAGAAGAAGACGAACCTATAGACACCCTAATGAAGGGGACCGTTGGATCGAGTACATTAAAAGAGGGGATTAGACAGCGTCTGACATGGAAACTGACTTTGAACATGTTCGTAGCGCATAATTAGTGATACACTGCGAAATTTCTTTCTCAATTATAGGAGACTGTCTTAATAATGGGATTTTACAAAACGGGTACATCAGTAATTTTAGCTTGACATGTCAAGCAAAGTTTTAAAACATGTCACTCTTATACCATGCAAAAATACATATAATGTCCAAGTCGCTTTACTTTTACTTAGCAGGAAACATTATAAAAACCATATCTAGCTATAGAAATTACAGGAATCAAACGTATCTGAGACCGTATCCGGTGTTGCAACAGTGTAAGGATCATCACAGCACCATATATATGTATATATATATATATATATATATATATAAATAATGAAAGGAGAGTGCATGAAATGGGTTGGATTATTGCAATGGCATCTTTACAGGCCTTAACAAGAAATCTATCAGGCAGCTGCAGCTGATCCAGAACGCTGCCGCCAGAGTCCTTACAAACACCAGGAAACTGGACCACATTACACCGGTCATGAAATCACTACACTGGCTTCCAGTGAGTCAAAGGATAGAGGTTAAAATCTCACTGCTGGTCTACAAAGACCTGAATGGTCTTGGACCAAAATACATGCTGGATCTGTTAGTTCCTATGAAGCTCCCAGACCCCTGAGGTTCATCTGGATCTGGTTTGTTGTGGTTCCCAAGAACCAGAACCAAGCAAGGTGAGGCAGCGTTCAGTTATTCTGCTCCTCACCGGTGGAACAAACTTCCTGTAGACCTGAGGTCTGCTCCAACTGTCAGCTCCTTTAAATCAGGCCTGAAAACATTACTGTTTAGTCAAGCGTACTCCTAAATTAAATACTTACCTGCTGTACTCTACTGCCCTTATTTTTAACAGCTTGTGCTTTTTATTATTTTACTTCTTTTCTTATAATCTTATTCATAATTTTATTCAATCTTATTTGTTATTTACGGTCTAATTATGTCTTGCCGCTTTTAATGTCAATGTAAAGCACTTTGAATTACCTTGTGTTGAATTGTGCTATATAAATAAATTTGCCTTGCCTTGCCTTGCCACACTGTGCTACAAAATATCACTTAGCTAGAAAACGGCTTCACTTTTTACAGCACAACCTGTATGTGGTCTTACCTTACCATGTTACAGCGTTTTGAATCATAATCCCTGTGCAAAACTCCACTAGATTCATGTAATCCCAAATCTCTGTGAAAATTTGAAATTATTTTTGCTCACTTGAATTTTAGTTATATATTATTTATTTTAGTTTAGTATATATATATATATATATATATATATATATATATATATATATTATAGCCAGTCTACTGTGTGCCATCTGGAGAAGGGGTGTCCAAGTCTGGTCCTTGAGGGTTACTGTCCCGCATGTCTTTGATGTTTCCATGCTCAAACACACTTGATTGGATCATCATCAGCTTGTCATTGAGGTATACACAAGTCTGCCAATGGTCCACTAATTTCAGCAAGGTGTGAATCAGCAAGGAGAAATCTAAAACAAGCAGGATAGCAGCCCTCGCAAACCAGAATTGGGAACCCCCTGATCTGGAGGAAGCATAAAATTCACATCCATGACAACTGTACAAAATGTGAATTATCATATCCTTCAGCAGGTAAAATGATGTGAAGTTATTCATTGTTAAGGGTAATCTTTTTTCTAATATTGGCTGTTTTGATAGATAGATAGATAGATAGATAGATAGATAGATAGATAGATAGATAGATAGATAGATAGATAGATAGATAGATAGATAGATAGATAGATAGATAGATAGATAGATAGATAGATAGATAGATAGATAGATAGATAGATAGGTGTAAAGTATAAAATTAAACCTGGATTAATATTCAAAAACAAAAAAAGATGATGGCTAATAATAATGGCTAATAATTTAACAGAGGAATATAAACTACAACTATTATATTCTAAACATAAACTACATTATTTAGTTTTAGCTGGGATGTGATCTGGTAGAACCCTGTGACCCTGTACAAGATTAAATGGGTATAGAAAATGGATATATTGATGTATGGGGGAATTGATGGATGGATGTTTAGTTTTTGTGTGTTATTTATATCGGTCTCCTTTCTTTTTTTACTTTGTACTTCAACCTCTGTGAAAGGAAGTGTTTTTTCCACGCTCTATTGGTTCTTCACAGAAAAGCTGGATGATAAGATAGAGGTACTTGCATTAAAGTAGCTGGCCTAGAGCTGGCTGCACTAAGAAACTTTGACAAGTAGTCAATGTGAGTCCTCCCAGGGTTTGTGTTTTTCTACTCAGGCTCAGTGGTTCAGAGCACTTTTTGGACCCCTGGAGATAAAAAGAACTTCCTCCATTGCCTAATACTATAGATAATTTGTGCCATGATGTTTTTATAACGAGGTGAGGGATTAGGGCTTTCGTTCATGGATTCAGGATTAACAACAGTCTCTGTCTGTACAAGGGTGAGAGATGTTGATGTTGGGAGTGCAGATATGAGGTGTTGTTAGAAGGACAGAGAGAGAGAGTTCGAAAGTATTTCTCATACCAAGTGACCACTGGGCTGTTCATGTAAGTGAACACAGTTGTACTGTATAACCATTACTTGCGTGTCAGAGTTTGTTTCTCCAAGACCTTTAACACAGGCTACTGAACATACCACAGCAAATCCCTGTGAATTGGCCCAGTGCGTTAACATTAATCTGAAGCAGGGGTGACCATGCACGGCCTAAATTGAGCCCTCAGAGACCGTTCACCCAGAGAGGAAACGTTGTTAGTGAGCTGCAGGGACCAGGAAGGTACAGTGTGCCCCTAGTCCAACAGCTTGTGCTGCTGGAGATGAGATAAGGGTTATCAGCCGCCTGGCTCCACTGAGAGAGAGAGAGAGAGAGAGAGGGGGAGAGGGAGAGAGCAAGAGCACTGCATTTTGATGCTAAGAGCAGCAGCAGTAGCAGACATGCACAGAGACCTAAATATGAGCTCAGGCAGGCATCAAAGGCCATTTCAGAGCCAACATAAGTGGAATGCCAATAGAAAATCTCCTAAAGATACATGGCACTGATGCAGTCATGTGTGCCTCAGTCCCTATTATAGAGATAGTTTATCACTGTGTCATTACTTGCATATGGATTCACAGTGAGTCAATTTTGTGTATAAAATTATACAACTCTACTCTGTTTTTTGTCTTATAAAAGGAGACAGAAATATTAGCATTTGACTGACTGAACCTCAAACATAACTAATTTCTCTCCAGTAGTTAAAATCATTGTTTCAGCCTCAGTAACTTTTTCTTTTCTTTTTTTTAATGTGCCGCTGTTGCTTTCGGGGGACGCCAGTGATTGCTAATCATCTACATTTGCATATGAAGATAAGTCTAATATGCTCGCTGGCTAATCCCCTCCCTCTAAGTGCTGGATAACAGACCATTTTTAGCTTTTAATCCATTAATGAAATTTGTTTGCTCATTGACTTGAATCAGCACCATAATTATTGGGACAAATTTATCATTTCAAGCTATTTGAAATGATGTGTTTTGTGTGTTGCATTTGCATACATGAATTAATGATAGTGATGTGTCATTAAGTGATATGATTTTCCACAGTCACAACAGACTGAACCACACATTCCTCTGAAGAGTGAAGGTGACAATTCCAACAACAGAAAAGTAATTCAAAATTCAAATGCAAGTTCTTTAATTATTTAATTCTTGGAGTCGAGAATAACTTTGATTGTGAACAACCAGAAAAGAGCATGTACGTGATGATTTGCATGTTTTGTAAAACGGATAGCCCTCATGTAATTTATTTATTTGATGACCTAGTGCTCTGACGCAAAAACAACTTTCATGCATATGAAGAAGACGCAAAGTGCATGAGGGTAAGTATTCAAAATTACACTGCCATCATCTGACATCAAGACATCTCACATGCTTAAATGAAGGCACTTTCCCTGGTCAGCACTTGGAAATAATTGAATACGGTGTCATTATTTGTATATGCTTGCAAAATGTAGAAACTGAATGGTAACTGTTGGGCCTGGGGCCTTGTCCCCTCTGGGAAGGCCTGTGTATGTTTGTTCCCACAGACACACCTGGCCCATCTACTCAGCACTCGTGGATGAAAGCCTTGGTTTCCACCGCACTCATCACATGATCACTCGGTGTCACCGTTTCAGGATTCCCGTTCCTCCACCAACCCATCTTCAAGATCCACACCCTCCAGATCTCCAAGCCTATTGTGCTTCTGCTACATTTGCCTGTGTGTCACTCTTGAGTCCAAACTTGAATCTAAACTTAACAATAACTCTCGACATCTTATTTTGGAGTGTTTGTGTGTTTGGTAAACTCCTATCACTGATACCAGTCACTGAAAATGTGCAGACACAACATTTTGAGAGTTACTTTCAGAATTTACTCACACAGTGTAATTGTTACGATTGTGAGGTGGCCTTGGATAGTTTGAAGATTAAGCCTAGCTAAGCAGCAAGTAGCATCTATCTGAGCTAGCCAAAGGAAGGTATCTGGCCCTTTGGCCACTTGCTCTCTGTAGAACAGCCGGCTCCCCCAATTGAGCAACCCTCCAAGCTGCCCTTTATTACCGTATTTTCGCGACCATAAGGCGCAACTTTTTTTTTTTTTTTTTTTTTTAAATGTGCCGGGCGCCTTAAGAAACGGTGCGCCGTGTCTATTACCTGAATTACGGTAATGTAAGGCCGGCCACCATGTGAATGGTAAAAAGAGAAGGGGGCGGGGGAAGCCCCGGTGAGTTGCGACGTGAATGAGACTCCACTGAGCTGATTAATGCGAAACAGATGATGAAAACGTTTAAGGATTTGCTTGATGTGTAAAGTGAAATAAAATACAATCAAACTAAGTTTTGCTTCCGCTCTATTTAAATAAGCACACTTGTTCTGCAGCGCGTGTGTTTTGCATGTCGGGAACCGAGGAAGCACCTGCCGTGGGTTTGCGGGTCCGATCGCCGGTTCCCCGGGGCAGATCCGGCTGAAATTCCAGTGCTCTTTCCCCGGGAGCCCCTACAACAGTGCAGGCGGGCTCCTCCGGTCCCGGCTGGTCGGAACCGTCCACGTTCCCCGGTTAAAGCAGCGGCTGGAGCAGCGCGGTGATCGGCGCTGCTGCAGCTGACTTCCTGGTTCCCCAAGCGGGGTCCGATGACCTGGTTCCCGGCCGCTTTGCGAGCAGAGATTTCAGGGGTCTGTCCCAGGTCGGATCAACTTCAACCTGCGAGATTTTCAGGCAAATCTGTCGGTTTGATCTCCAGTAACCAAGATGCAGAGGATGCGCTCAGGAGCCGCCAGGCTCCCGCCGCGGGTTTGCCGGGCCAGGGCGCACCATCCCCGGGGCAGATCCGGCCGAAATGCCGCTGGTCTTTCCCCGGGAGCCCCTGCTCCCATACAGGTGGATGGCTTCGGTGTCGGCCGGTCCGAACAGGTCACATTCCCGGTTAAAGCCGCTGTGACGCGCGCTGCTGCAACCCGACTTCCAGGTTCCCGAAGCTGGATCAGATCAAATTCTCCTGGTTCCCACCCGCTTTAGGAGCAGGGATTTCAGGGGTCTGTCCCAGGTCGGATCAACTTCAACCTGCGAGATTTTCAGGCAAATCTGTCGGTTTGATCTCCGGTAACCAAGATGCAGAGGATGCGCTCAGGAGCCGCCAGGCTCCCGCCGCGGGTTTGCCGGGCCAGGGCGCACCATCCCCGGGGCAGATCCGGCCGAAATGCCGCTGGTCTTTCCCCGGGAGCCCCTGCTCCCATACAGGTGGATGGCTTCGGTCCCAGCCGGTCCGAACAGGTCACATTCCCGGTTAAAGCCGCTGTGACGCGCGCTGCTCCACCCCGCTGGGGAGAGACGGGCTCTGCGCGGTGGAGGATCCGCACAACGGGGTATGAAAAGTTTATTTACTGTTGTGCAGAAAGTGACTGACACCGAGGAAATTCGGACTGGCGCAGCTGAATTAGCGGAGCTCTTTAATGCAGAAACAGAGGTTTTGCTCCCGCTCTATTTTTTAAATAAGCGCTTGTGTGCTTGTGTGTGCGTTCTGCATGTGTGTGCGTTCTGCAGCGGGTGTGTGTGTTTTCCGGCCGGCGTGTTTTGCGGCACGCGTGTGTGCAGCTCTGCTCTGTAGACTGCGCCTTTTGGGTCGGTGCGCCATATGTATGTTTTAAATCTAAAAATGACACACAAAAATGAGGGTGCGCCTTTCCACACGGTGCGCCGAATGGTCGCGAAAATACGGTACTAGTTTTCACTGGACCTATAGGGCTATTTTCTAATTTTGACCAGACCCAGCTCTGGGAGTCAGCTCTTTACAGTCCCGGTGGCAGTCAATTGGAGCTCCGCCAGTCCTTGTTTCAACTCCAGTAGTAGGCTGCTCTCAAATGTAATTTTGCTATCAACAACTAAAAATGAGGATGGATGGACAGATTTGAATAGAATTAATGTAGGCTACAGGAAAATTAGCTTCATGACCTAGCATGTGGTTATCCAAGCTAAAATAGTTCACTCGTGGTAAATGAGTTAAAGTGGGAATGTTTGAGCGGCCTCCTGGCTTGTTTATTCCTTCCATGTGCCCGTTTTGGGATTAGCTGGGGGTTGGCTGGAGTCTGCTTTGACAAGATCGTAAACTCCACAAAAGAAAGTTCCAGGCTTCAAATCGGCCCTTTAGAAAACCTATGGGTCATGTCACAATGGGTTTGTTTTTTTTCTTTTTGTACGGCCCCTTGAGTCTTGATTTAGGCTAAAGCCTTTGCTCTAAGGAGGATCTACTAGTTCAAGTTGTCAGCGCTGGATGCAGGAGGTTTACAGAGTAAGCTGTGGTACACAAACACAGGTAGTCCGTGCACACAAACCACTGTCAATTCTCATCACTCCCAAACACCCTGAGGCCCGGAGTGTGCATGTGAGTGAGGTGCTTGTGTTCCTCGGTCCTGATAGCCACCCTTGAGGCACCTCTTATCCCGAGATGTGCTCTCTGCTATTTTCGGTGCCTCTGAAAGTAAGCACTGGAACTATCAAGAGGCACTAGATTGGAAAAGAGTGGCTTCAAATAAGTCTGTACGACCAAAAATGTACTTTCCCCACAACTATTAAAGACCACAAACTGACCAGCCAACACAACATGTAGTTAATAGATAGTTTCCACCGTAATCACCCCTGGGAAAGAGGCTGGAGCAAATAAATATGTTTTCCTGTGTCACAGTTTACATGAAGATTTCAAAACAAAACCACAAAGGTAAAGGAAAACACTGTGTGTTGTGTATATATAATAAAGACACTATAAAGCTTTCTCTCTTTCCTATCTTGTATAATTGGCTAAAAAGGCTCTTGGTTCTTCAGCATATAGGGTATGTTTGCTAAAGCCTCTATCTCTTAATACTGCAACAGCTGTTATGAGTTTCTTTTCCCCTTTCTTCCATCACTCACCCAGTGGGATGATAATCCTGCTGGATGATTAACATCCTGAGCCCCTCTGCATGAGTGGGACAAGTTCAAAATCCTTGAACCAGAAATTCAAAGCTATCAGGTGTTGCTAATGTGTTTCCCACTCCACATACACTCTCAGAAACGCCGCTCCTTGTGTAACCTGCTGAAAAATGGCATCAATATTACAGTGGGCAGTGCTTTTTGCCACTCTGCTGCCTGTAAGCATACAAGACAGCTTTCACATCTGATTATGACCTCTTATAAGCAGCAACTGACGCATCCTCCTAACTCCTGCCCCTAAACGTGGCTTTGGGCTACAAAACCATTCATATGGCCCCAGTCTCTCCATGTCAGAGTGGCAGGAGGGTAAGTAGTGGTGACAAAACTGCCTGTCTGAGTAACTTTGTCAGTTGTGAGAAAGAAAGAAGAAAAAACTTGTTTGTTTTTTTTCCCTGTGTCATACACAGCCAATCTGAGTTGCTACGGTCGTAGATGTGTGTACGTTTCCATGTTCACAATAGGCCTCGGGTCTGTTGCTGCTCCCCCAATCCTTTCTCCTCATCACAGGGTGACCTCCTGCCATTCACCTGGGATTGCAAAGTCTGATGATGAGCTTCTTGTCTCAAAGCTGCCTGCAGGGATTCTGGATGTGTGATGGTGTCACGCAACTCATGCAGCCTTGTGAGAATCAAGCCACTGACATACAAGTCAAAGTCATGCGAGTATGTGTTTGTATGTGCATTTTTGTGTCCATGAGTCTCTGTTTGCAATCAGTACAAATATGAAACATGAATGACTGAGGTGGCCAGTGTCACCGGGGGTCCTCTCCTTCTTCCAGATTTGATATTGCACAGAAGCACGGTGTCATGCGTGTACACTCAAACACATTGGCATTTGAGATAAGAATGCTTATCCGTCCCCTCTCTTCCATTTCGTCCAATCTTCCCACTGCACACGCTTTTTGGGATTCATTCAGAAGCTTGCTTTTATTTACGACAAAATCTGTCTGTGTCAGTCTTTTGAACCTTTCTTTTGGATCTGACAGTGGCATAAATGAACCCCGAACAAAGACTCTGTCTGCCTTTGAAGGCTTTTTTACACGGTCTTGACTTTCGCTATCACACAACATGAATTTTGAGCTGTAATATACAAAACAACAAGTGCGGGCTTGTTATGCTGGAGTGCTGAAAATGCACTGAAAAAAGGTGGCTTTAAAATGATATATAAACAAAGTTGTATTTTTTTCACCTACTACAGTTTTTTCTTCCTTTATAATTAGATTTTTGGTGGAATCAAAACATTTCACCATCTTCATGATGATGAAACTATCAGTTTCATGTCTGTTGGTGCTGGTGGGGGTACTGTAACTAAAAGGATATAGTTGCTGCCCTCAGAATTCCTCCTGATCTCCATAACAATAGAATGATAGAGAAAAAAGAGAAAATATATAACCAACGTCTGGCCAATTTTACGAGAATTCAATACAACATACAGGGGGAGAAAAGGAAGAAGTAGGGGTACTCAAAACAGAGAGCAAACGCATAAGGAATCCAAGAGAAAAGAAAGGAGAAGTGTGTTTGTGGTGGGGGGATGGGATCCTTAATGTGGTTCATTATTTTGCTGCTCAGTTTATTCTTAGCTTGTATAACAACTGTCAGGTTTTTTGTTGTTTTTTTTTTTTAAATCAAAATGACAAACACTACTGCACAGCCGTGGGCAAACACATTAAAATCCCCTCCTCACACTTCCAACCTCATAAATAGTTAACATTCAAAAACACTGACACAGCCTCACAAACTTTCTCCGAATATTCATAAGCTGCCTGTTACACAGTCGTTAACCTCGTTAAGCAGATGAATGTAATATTAATCCGGTCACGACTGCCATGACTCCTATATTTTCCTCCTTGGCATTATTCCAACTGAGCTGTCGCATCAAGAACCCCATCTTAGCCCTGTCCATTGGCGTCAAGCTGGTGTGAAGCATTTGTGTATGGCATCTGCCAAACAGCTATGGCCTGTCAGGCTCTTCTGTCTGTCTGTCAGTAAGTAATTGGCACACATACAGTATGGGCAGACACACGCAGGTGGCTGTCTCCTTTCAGTGGTACCTTCCCTCCCCACCTCAGGACCCCCAAGGGGCCCGTTTAAGCAGCAATCCTGTGGCGACAGCCTGCTTGTGTATGTATTATGGGCAATATCCTGGACTCCTTTGCAAACTTTAAGTGCCAGAATAAAACATAATTGGCCGTCTGGAGTTGAGGCATAATGGAAAGCATTCGTTGTAGGGATTGAAAACTTTTCCTTCTGCATGAAAAATGACTGTAGGATGTTTTGTGTTTGTTTATTTAACAGATGGCATTTGTTCTCTGGTCTTACTAACCCTGTACCTCCTGCAGTATGCCAGACTTAAAATTCAGAAGCATATGTGGTACAGCAGGGGTGTTAGTCACGGTGCAATAGCCAAATCCCAAACAGGTTGTAAATGCAGGTCTGCTTTTCTAGTTGCTCTGTCTTCATCCCTGTTTCCCGGCTGAAACCTAAGTTACCAGTGTTCCGAGATTTGCGAGAGGCTGCACTGAGGGCTGCTTCCCTGTCAAACAAGGGGCAGCGCTACTCACTGTAAGGCAGGAATTTTCAGTTAAAGTGTATTAGACACTATTTGGGTTAAAGCTCCTGTTTGGTTCTTGATTCATCACTGTCAAACCCAGAATCACTCACACAGTTTTGTATTTAAAGAGTTCTAGATTTTCTTTTCATGCACCATTATCCTTTCTATTGTGCTTTCACGAAGTCTTACACAATTAAACAGAATAAATGCATAGAAGAGCAGGGGATGTCAACATGCCACCTGTCCCCATTATCCGGAATGGCCCCACAATTACATTTTTTCAGAAACTTGTATGAAGCCCAAAATATGTTGACTTGGTGCTAATTTGGTATGCTATGGACAGAAGATGATGGTGTTAAGTCATCTCAATGTCCTTTTTGAGTGTAGGTTGTCTCTTCTTATTCATCACCATCACTGCAGTGCATGCAAACAGAAAACAGAAATAAACAAACATCTTAGCTATGGAGTGCTAGTTTGCTAAGTCAGTGGATCTTACCAGGTCTTTCACTGTAAATGGAGACGCAACGGTTGAAAGGACCAAGGAGGAGGTTACACTTGTAGCCTCCTAGGTTTTAATCTGGACTATGTCTAATGGAAACCTGCCAAAACATTTTTTTAAGCTCAAGCATCATTCAAATGGCCTTTAGCAGGTTTTAACTCCCTAAAATTTTAACTTAATCCATTCAGACAAAAGCAGGTTACAAGATTTGTTTTAAAGATTGAAGTTTGAAGTTGTTACTTTCAATGTGAATTACTATCATAGCTCACCTTGTTATTCTTGCTGAGAAACAGATACTGCAAAGTTTACAGCTGTAATAACAATAGATTGTTACACATTTTGTAATCTGTTCTGTTCGATTAGATAATTAATTCACCACATTAAACAATTAACTGAACATTTAAGGTTTTCCCTCCAAAAGACTCCCTCCGAAAGAACGTGCGCCATTATAATGTTAGCTGCCAGTATTGGTGCTTGTGGAGTAGATTTAGACTTGTCATTTCCAGCACATCTCACATATGTTCTATCAAATTGAGGTCTGGAGCATTTGGTTGCCAAGTCAACATCTTGAACTCATTATCATCTTCTTCAAACAGTTCCTGGACAAGTTTCGCAGCATGACAGGGTGCATTGTCCTGCAGAAGCCACCGCCATCTGTTGCCTGCAAGATTAATATTTGATCTAATGATCATTTTACAACAATAATTCCTCTTCATGGCAGAATGTAAAGAATGAATTGAGCAGTCTCACAGCCTAAGGAAAGAAGTGGTTCTAAGATTGATGCAATGGTAGCTGATAATTTTGCACAGCCTGCCAGACGGCAGCAAGGGGAACAGGCTGTGTGGCTGTGGTGGGTGTTGTCTATTAGTGTCGTCTGATCTCTGCGCAGACACCTCACCTCATCAGTTTCACTAATGCTTGGTTGATGGGCATTGATGATGTTCTGGGCAGTTTTAATCAGCTTCTGGAGGCCCTCACCATCTTGGACTCTCATGCCAGTTTGTGATGTTGCCAGTATGGATTCTTTCTTTTGCTCTTCATTTTCATTTATTTTTCAGCTTAAGATGTGTGACGGCAGTTTTCACTTCAGATCAACAATCGATAGTCAACATTTAGCTAATTTTGAGCAGTAAGTAGCGCTTTGCAAACAATGCAGTCTTACTGCAGAATATGGAGTAGATAACTATCCACAGCATAAAATAGAAGAATTTTTTTTTTAAATTACACTTTCTAGGTTTATTACATCCCTCCGTATTTTAAACTTGTAATGCCCCTAAATTTGGTTTTACACGGATTACTGTGCATGATCAGGTGGTTGAACAAAAGACCCAGTGTACAGTAGCCTATGTCCTGGTTGCATTTGTCCCAGGTTCAATTCCTTACTGCAAACACATCACCTCATACATCTTGTATTTTGAGCTTGTGATGATTTCAAAGGTAAGATTTCATTATCATAACATTTTAAATAAGTCATACAAAGAAATGCAGAAAAGCATGCCATGTCCACTTTAAATGTTAATAAATGCAAGATGGCATCATGTTGAACAAACATTGCCAGATGAAATTGTTTAGTTCCTTTGAATATGAATTTTCATAACAGATTGAACCATTGATGTTTGTGTTTTGTCAAGAAAGAGAAGAGACTGGAGATGCAGTTCAATGAGACATACATATAATAAACATATATGTTATATGTACCTTATTGGCTCCTTTCAATGTGGAGAAGTAGTGACTTTGAGTCCCTTCCAGATGTTGGGCCACCGTCATGTGTGATTATAAACATTTGTGATTATGTGAAATTCGACTTTAAAGCTGTCTGAATCCTCAGTCTGAAACCAGTGTCGAGTTTCACCTAATGGCCGCTTTGTTTTGGAAATGTAAGGAAAGACTACAAAGCCAGCGGGTTTGTAGTCCAGGAGGTGTGAAGAAAAAAGCGGTGCCTGAGGCGGCGCTTCACAGTCACTGATCTGTGACTGGCCGGGCGCTGATGACGTCACCGCAGCCCCAGCGGATAACAGCGACGGGGCCCCGAAAATCGCCCTATTCTGCTCTTCTCTTCTTGCCACCAGCCCGTCTGGATCAAACTCTCTTTCCCTCCCCAGGATACCCGCCAAGCAGTACCCATCAGCTGTTGCCACGGAGCGCTGCGCTGTGCGCACTCCGGCTTCTCTCTCCTTCTAACTTCCCCTCTCTGCTCTGAGTCCTTCTGCAAGGAGGACCTCATCCTCCGGTCAGCGTGCCCATAGGCTACCAGCCCGAGAAGCTTCATCCACCTGGATCCGTGACTCCCACGCGCCTCGGTGATAGACGGGAGCCGCACTTCTTACAGTGAACCGGCCCCCTGCGCGCCTCAAGGCAGACTGAGAGGCTCTGTTGATCCGGAAAGGAAAAGCCCGGCCGTTGCACGCTGCCCCCTCTGCCTGTTACGTGCAATAAACCCCAAGAGCGCTAGTTGATACTTTTGTTTAGCTTGCGGTTTTTCCGGTCACAGTGAATCAAAGAGATAAGGAAAACTATTGTGCAAAAAACCAAAACAACCCAAAAAAAAAGAAAAAAAAAAAAAAATCACACACACGAAAAAAAGAGTGCTGAAAGTTCACTACTGCTTCACGAACCGGAAATACGTTGCTAACAAGCAGGGGTGGAGCAGGGGTCCCAGCCTAGCGAAGCATTCTAGATGGGCCCTTGTGGCCTAAACATCCCCGTTAAAACATAATCGCTAATAAAATGCCACAGATCAGCCCCTCTGACACACAACCACAGCACGCAGGCGACACGGTCAGAACCATCACATGAGGTTTTAGCACCATGGATTTACCAGTCATTATGTCAAACCTAATTATAAGACTAATGCAGACTTTAAGATATAGGAGATAAAAATCAAATGACATCCAGTGATGTCTATGGAAGCCCATTTCCGCCAGTAAAAGAAAAAAAGATGAAATCTTAGCCTTAAAAATAAAAATATCGCTATAATTATGACATAAAAAGTCATAATTTCAACTTTCTATCTCATACTTTCGACTTTGATTCTCATAATTATGACTTTCTATCTCATAATTTCGATTTTCTATCTCATAATTTCGACTTTCTATATCATAATTTCGACTTTCTATATCATAATTTCGACTTTCTATATCATAATTTCGACTTTCTATTTCATAATTTCGACTTTCTATTTAATAATTTCGACTTTCTATTTCATAATTTCGACTTCATATCTTATAATTTCGACTTTATATTTTATAATTTCGACTTTCTATCTCATAATTTCGACTTTCAATCTCATAATTATGATTTATTGTGGGGATATTTTTATTTTTGAGGTTAAGTTTTCATCTTAGCCACAGATGTCGGATTCGCCGAGTAGCACAATTCAGACACACGTGTTCAAACTACACGACAACAGTTTACAAGGACGACATGTATTTAACACAATGACCAAGCGACACGGCGGTCAAACAGCAACAAACAATATAGGAAAGGCCATATATTCAGCACATGACAATGTTATCAGAAATAATTAATATTATGACAGCTTACCAATGATGGTTTCATCCAAGCGGTGAGGAGAAAACCACAACAAAACATATTGTAAGGCTGGTGTTGAGTTAAGCCTTACTTGATTAAATTAATCATTTTTCGGGTCGTGAGTAAGTGCAAAAGAACGGGGACAACTTCTTCGGAGTTTGAGTGTACTTTAATGACCCAAAACAGTGTAAGAATTTTGAACATCAACAGGTATCACTCCGCCCAATGTAAAACATATTAATCACAACAGGTATGCTGACTAATGTAACTATAGTCCCTGACTTACATCAGAATATACAAAATATATTTATAAAATAATGAACCATGAATTACCAAAATAAACTTAACAAAAATAAATCTCCTCTTACATTCTTCCCCCTCTTCAATTGAAATGTCCTCATTTCAACATTTATGAAAAATAAATCTCCTCTTACAATATTTACATCCGGGGGGGGGGCACATTTAACGATCAGCCGGTTCTTCATCACCGCAAACCTTTCAATCACTTTGCTCTTATCAATGGCGATGTCCCTCTCGATGGAGAGCAAGGTGAGGTTTGATAGTCTGGCCTCATCCATGCAGGCCGGAGATAGTTTTCATTTCAGCCTGCTGAAACTCCCCCTGCTTTAAGGCTCCACTTCTGATGCGACAACTGGCTAAAGGCTGATTTATGGTTCCGCGTTACACCAACGCAGAGCCTACGGCGTAGGTTACGCGACGACGCGCACCCTACGCCGTAGGCTCTGCGTTGGTGTAACGCAGAACCATAAATCAGGCTTAAAAGTAAACAGACAACATGCGCGCACGTACCCGTGCATGACAGGCAGACACACAAGGGGAAAAGGGACTATTTCTTTCATTTTCTTTTTTTAAACAACTTTATCCTTATGAACGCAGTTGTTGTATAGTCCAACTTTCCTTATTTTATTCAGAACACTTTTTTTTCCTCTTCGCCGTGGGCCCCCACGGAGCAGTGGGCCCGGGGCAGCCGCCCCCCCTGCCCCCCCGCCTGCTCCGCTAGTGCTACCAAGCAAACCAATCATAGCCCTCTTGGTCTGCGTTGGGTCCGCGTCGCCTCGACACGTAGTTCTATTTTTTGGGAGGTGCACGTCAGGCTACGGCGTAGGCTACAGAGAGCCTCCCGCGTAGCCGCGTACCCTACCTACGGCGTAGGTTTAACGCAGAACCATAATTCAGGCTTTACACGCTTCTCTGCTGCTTCTCGAGGACTATCGTTTGCCAGTAAAAATATAGGAATGCATTATTTAATTGGCAATTCTAACAATGTGCCTAGCAAAATAGAATTAGTGTCAATTCCCGGCCCTCCAAAAGTTTACCAGGTGTGACGTGATATAAGGTTTAATCAAAATAACCTGTAAAAATTAAAACAAATGCGCATTTGGTACCAATTAGAGACAAATTTGAGGCGGACTACTAAATATACGATCGTTAAGTTCCAAGTCTATTAGTAAACAATCTAATTACAGAGACAAGGAGAGATATTTTCCGTTTAACAGAAACGTGGCTACAGGAGGAAGAGTACGTTAGTTTAAATGAATCGACTCCACCCGGCTACTTTAATCATCATATTCCTCGAAGCACGGGTCAAGGACGGAGGATAACTCCAGTCTTCCAATAAAATCTAAACATAAATGTGATTATAATACGTTTGAAAGTTTCACGCTTAGTCTAAAACTCCCAAGTTGGAAATCAGAGAAGTCAGTTTTGTTAGTGGTAGTGTACCGGCCCCATGCTGGTGCTTAATTAGAGCTTCTGTCTGAATTTTCAGATTTCCTATCTGGTTTATTGATCAGTACAGATAAAGTCATCATAGTGGGTGACTTTCAAATTCATATGGATGTTGACAGCAATAATCTTAAATTAGCTTTAATTCTCTTTTAGAATCGATGGGTATCTCACAAAAAGTAAACAAACTCACGCACTGTTTTAATCATACCCTCGATCTCGTTTTCACCTACGGTGTTGAACCCAATAATCTGTTGGTGTCGCCTGTAAACGCCCTCCTACCCGACCACTATTTAATAACGTTTGAATTTAATATTGTCAATGTTGAAGCGCAAAATAGGAGGTATTATTTTAGCAGATGTTTGTCCGATGAAGCTTTTGCTAAATTTAGGGAGACCATCGCTCATCTTATGACAGTGGAAAATAGTGAAGCAGTTGAGGCCAGTGACCTCGATTCTACCTTTGCAGACGTTGATTTCCTTGCTAGTACACTGCTGATTTGCTGCACTCAGCCTTAGACTCAGTTGCTCCTTTGAGAAGGAGGGTTTCCAACCATAGGAGCTTAACTCCCTGATATAATTCAGATATCCACACGTTGAAATAAAAAGTGTGTAAAATGGAAAGGAAGTCTAGCAAGTCTGTAGACTACTATCATGAATGGAAAGATAACCTAATAGTAAATAAAAAAGTCATTCGCAAAGCTAGAACAGCTTATTACGGCCCGAGCACTGACAGTGCGAAGGCCCTATTATAGGAATTGTTATTTTTCTTCTGACGAAAGGAGGGCCTTTTTGCCGCCCTAAATGTGCCCTAATGGGCCGGCAGCTGAGCGGATTTACTGTCGTGTATTGCTGCTCTGTTGTCCTGAATTGCCCCTCGGGGATGAATAAAGTTTATCTGAATCTGAATCTGAAAAGTCACCAAATTTTGCACGCAAGCCAGGCCTGGTGATAAATTTGATATTTCATGGTTTGCATTAATGGGCGTGGGCTAATGGCTCAACAGCGCCCCCTAGAAAACTTTGTGCCTCAAGCCCCACAATACGGTTTGACGTACATGCACGCAAATCGGTACACACCTGTATCATGTTGCAACTTAAAGAAAAGTCTGTTGACGCCATGGCCGAAACCAAATAGGAAGTCGGCCATTTTGAATTCATCGTGTCATTTTGGCAAAATTTATGCCATTTCTTCAGCCGCTTCTTCGTCGAACCGTAACGTGCACCCAGGTGTGTTATACATCAAAATGTGCATCTCCATCCTGCGACGACGCGCATTACTTTTCTCAGTCAAAAGCGTTACCGTGGCAACGACAGATGCCAAAAAGCGGGCCCCCACTTCATCTGGTTGGTCCATATTTGATAGTTCCTATTTTCTGCCATAACTTTTGAATGGTGTGATATAAAGAGTCATGGGTGGTGTCTTCTGACTTGGTATTGAGTACTTGACCTTCATTGGCATGAATTAGCCCCGCCCCTTCTTCTGATTGGTCGATATGTGATAGTTCCGATTTTCTGCAATAACTTTTGAATGGTTTGACATAAAGACTCGTGGGTGGTATCATCGGACTCGGTTTTGAGTCCATGAACATAATTGCTGCAAACTAGTCCCGCCCCTTCATCTGATTGGTCGATATCTGATAGTTCCTACTTTCTGCCATAACTTTTGAATGGTTTGATATAGAGAGTCGTGGCTGGTGTCATCCGTTAAGTCCAGGCCTGAAGAATCTACATGCAAGTCATACAAGCGCTTCCACTGCAGCACGCCTGAACGTGCACAAGGGTACGAGGGCCCGTTCATCGCTGCTTGCAGCTTTAATTCTTGTTGTTTTTCTTTATAGTTAGTGTTTTGTGTTTTAATGTAGTTAACCATCAGGATTTATCCAAGGTGTCGCTCTTCCACCTGCTTGACACCTAATGTAAATACATTCTGGTTGATTTTAATGAGAGAAGTTGTTTGTGTTGTTTTGCACATGTTTTGTCACTGGCTGATTTGCCGGAGTCAATGTGATCTACTTTATTAATTATTAATAATTGTTGAAGGACTATTATTAATAACTCTTGATAACTGAAACAGCGCGTGCCTGTGTGGCACAACAGCTTCCACTGCAGCACGCCTGAACATGCACAAGGGTGCGAGGGCCTGTTCATCGCTGCTTGCAGCTTTAATTATTCATTGTTGATAGAGGATAACTAAAGTAACCCACATTTTCTGTTCAGCACTGTAGCCAGGGTGACAAAGAGTCAGACCATGCATTCCTGAAGCTCTCAGTTGTGAAAACTTTATGAGCTTCTTTTTTTTTTTTTTTTTTATATCTCAGATTTTTTCCCATTTTTACCAACTTGTGCTCCTACCTAAGTCAGTCCTGGGCATTGCTCCCTCTGCCAACCCCGGCCACAGGCTTCTTCTTTTCACCAGACAGGGTGGGGCTTCTCCGGCCTCGCTTAGCCTGAGATGTTGAATAAGCTACATGCATTGATTTTTTTTTTAGCTCGCCAGCTAAACTCACAAGTAGATGAAGAATATTGATTTACTCCAACTTTACTTTACTGTTGCTGCCACAAACATGTTTCAGTGTTGATAATTTGAGATTCTCAATATGCAGCCGATACTGAAATAGTTGTGTGAAAGTGCAGAATAACTATTGGGAAAGTGAATAAAAAACTTAATGCTATTCCCTTCTAGTGTTGTGTGCATGAGTAAATCTCTCATTGGTATGTAAACAGGAGTGTAACGGGTCAAAAGAACGAGACCCGATGGACTTCCACTCAGAATAATGTGGCCTTGAATCTTTCTGCTGACAGACATTCAGAGTCCAAGAGCTAGACCAGCAGCCTCCCCGCTGACTCCAGTCAACAGTGTTGAGAGGCCACTGAGAGGTCAACACATGATCCAGACACTTATCAACTGCCTCCCAGTAGCTTCAAGACCGTCAAAATTTCCTTAAGTAAATTGTGTGGGTAGGTCACAGTGTTGTTCCACCGTGACACGTTAGTGACCTCAATAAGCATAGATGATTTCCCCCCTCTTTCACATTTCTCAAATCCGTTGCCAACCCCCGCAACCCCCCCACTCCTGTGTCCTTACCCTCGATCACATGTTGCTGCTGATTTCATCATGATTTCTAAAAGGTAGCCATCTGTGTGGAAAAGAGCATTGGCAAATTCCAGTTCCAGCTCTGTTTTTTTTTTTTTTTTTTTTTTTTGTCTTTTTATGTACTTGAAAGTGAACAAGACAGGTGAGGCTGGATGTGCTAAAAAATACAAACACTCCTTAATGTGAAAGCCATTGGTGGACTGGTGAGAAGAGCAGTATCGCCTTCCCTACCCCCCATCGAAGTTATTTCCATCCTCTTCAGCAAGGGAGATGGCTTTTGCGCTGCTTTGTGGAAGCATGCACCACAGTGGAACTAAAAGACTGAATCAAGTGGCCTGATCCAACTCTCCCTAGGGGTTCAGCGTTACAGAGAAGAAAGATTATAGACACACAATTCCTCTCCTTCACAGGGTCCCTCTGTGACATTCCACCTTCACCATGAACAAACGCATATTGCAAAACAGGTCCAGCACCAAGAGATTTTGGCCACGGTGGAGAAAACATCCAGAAATCTATAAAACATGCTCCATACTAAATCTATGGCCACATTGACGATACATTGAAAAGGATGTGTGCATGAGAAGAATTGTAAACGGAAGACCCTGTCATCCAGAGAAGTGATTTTGAGTACGTGACCGTCTGGCATTCAAAATTGATGCCGGTCTGTTTTTATTCATTCTGTGAATCCGCAGGTGCTGTTGCCACGGCTTCTTTAAATATTTCATGCCCCTCTGACTTTTATACGCCAGCCAATGATTTCAAGATATTGATTCATTTCACCAATCAAAACACCATGTCGTTGCTCTCACATGTCGAGACCTTAGTTCCAGATATTCTCTCCTCATTTTTCTGCTTGATTAATCAATAAATGCCCCTACAATTTTGCCCAATTAGTTTCACACTCTTCCCATCGATTAAACGGGGAGGAAAAACATATTCCATTTTGATGCACATCAGAGAGAACTCAGACACCTCATCAGGTGGTATTGATCACAGCCAGTCACCTTTACCGAACCGTGTGCCAATGACCTCCATCATTAGGCCCCACAGCTGCTGGCTTATGCACTCCAGACAAGTGCTGCTGTCATCAACCCCCACCACCAAGACCATCCCCAGCCACCCCCTTTGATCATATAACCACTTCTTTCTTGCTCTTCACATCCGTATTCCATTCTGTGCTTCATCATCTACATGTCCACCTTTCCTCTCCTCCACATTTTCCTCCTCCTCCTCCCTACCCTCCTCTCTTGTTTCTCTGCATTTCCTTTCCTTCCTCTTCCACCTCCTGTAATCAGATCACAGTGACCCCCTGCTGATGTTAATGGAGGTGAGAATCCGCCCAGGGTGTCAGGATGAATCTCATCTCTCAGGTGCTTGCCTGCCAGTAATGAGGACGGGCACTGTCAAAACCCAGCCTCCTACTGCGTGAGACGCAGATGAGGGTATAATGAGCACTGCGTATAAATAAAAGAAAACAAAAAATAAGTTAAACTCTTCCAATGTTCCTCTGCCTGTTATGGTGTGAGCTGCATGAGCTTTTCTGCATGAGGCAGTGTTGTCTGAAGCTTCACAGCTAGAGCATGAGATGATTACAGTTACAGGCAGATGCCTGTGCAGTTTACATATTTTGTTGATTTTTGAAGTGAAAAGAAATAAATACAACCCCTGCTGAACATCGACATGAAACATGAGAATTTCTTGGTAATGCAGTTCATTCATTCATTTATAAAAAAAAGAAAGAAAGTAGCAAAGAATCCCCCCCCACTCGGTATTGGTTTAACTTTTATTTGAACAAATATTTGATTACTTTTAGGACATCTCATCTTTCTCTCACGATCTCCCTTCCCTGCTATTGGGAAAACTTTGGACTCCCATCCCTGTCATCTTTTTTGACAATTGTGCATTGCATGTCAACAATTAAAAGTGGTGGATCCAGCTCACAGAGCTACGGGGAACCTTATGGCAGATGCAGAAATCACCAAGCTTAGACCTCGACCACTTCAATCTTTATTTCTATAGCGCTTTTCACACAAAATCACAAAGTGCCTTACAATAAAATAAAATTAGTTAAAACACAGGGGCTAAGATGGATTAAAAAATGACAACAATAAAAGACGTGTACACAAAAACAATTATATGACAGACACGTTTCCCAGTAACAGGAGGTAGAGCTTTCCACAGTTGAGGGGCAATGGGTCTAAGTACGGTCTAAAACAGCTTTTTAAACAGAAATGTGTCACTAGTATCCGTTTTTTCCACTGCCAATTACGTGAATATGGTGTATATACAGTGTTGAATCATACTTCTACTGATATCTTCTGCAAACTACGTTTCCTGAAGGCAACATGACTGAGGAAGGTCCCCCGCCGTCTCTGTTATGCTGTCACTCATGATTCCACGCCCCTCTCAGTTGATGCCACGCCCCCTACGCCAGATCGGGGCCAAAAGTCTGAAGCTGAAAAAAAAATTTGAAACTGAAAAAAAAGATCTGAAACTGAAAAAAAAGAAGTGAAACTGAAAAAAAAAAGATGTGGAACTGAAAAAAAAAGATCTGAAACTGAAAAAAAAGATTTGAAACTGAAAAAAAAAAGTGAAACTGAAAAAAAAAGATTTGAAACTGAAATAAAAAGTTCTGAAACTGAAAAAAAGATCTGATACTGAAAAAAAAAATTTAAACTGTAAAAAATAATTTTCAGGTTCAAATTTTATTTTCAAATTAGCAAAACTTTTGGCCTTGATTTGGCTCCATAGACTTGTGATTCCTGAACATCTGACCTCAAATGGTCAATACCAATGCAAGATCTGAACCCATTCCAGTGTGGATTTAGATCCATCACTGCACCCTTTTTCCTTGGACCGATTCAGGGAACACTTTATTGGTGACATATATATATATATAAAACATACAAAATAAATCCTTATATATTAATAAAACAACCAACATATTAGCTGCATGTCTGAAGTACTGGCCACTTGGGATTGTGTTTTTTTCATGATGCATATTAATACAGGGTCTGAATTGAACCAAAGAGGCTCCAGAGAATACCTAAGAGTAAACAAGAGTGACCAAGCAAGAGCCCAAAAGTAGAACAGTGTCATAAATCTGACTTAACTTCCACGCTTATAAGAAAGCCTGCGGTAGAACTCAGCTGTGTGGCACATTTATTCCGTAGAAAGTTGGCAAATAAACTACTTCTCCATCACATTTATCCTTCAATGTTGTGCACTTCTCCGTTAGCGATGCACATTCCTCCTTAACAATTCTTTCACTCTCACGCTGCTCTTAGTACAGAAAGCGCATAACTGAGCGTGAGCCCCTTCATGCAGTGAGTAAATCTTTCTCAAAAAAATTAAAGGCAATTAAAGGTGGGCAATTTCTTGGCAATGACACATGTGGTGATAATTTGAACAAAACAGTCAATAAAACAAAGAGCTAAGTCCTCCATCCCCTATGTCAATCCCTAGATCTGTGGCAACTTTAGTAACTAAGGGTATTCAGCTTTATTTGGCTGAACCCTGAGTTTGATTTGATTTAACTTAATTTACATGTACAAAAAAGGAGTAGGAAGAAGTGTAAACTTATTTAATCTTACCCCCATTCACTAATCATTTAAAGGTTTAATGTTGATGTGTTATCACTTGTAACTCTAATGACGAAATGTGGTCATTTCAAAAAGGTCAAATACTTGTTTAGATTTATTTTTAAAGGATTCGAGAATTGTTCTAATATACAGTCACATTATATCATATAAATACATAAATCATAAATACATAAATCAAAACTCTCACAAACTGTACAGTCAGCTATTTTTAATTAATGAACAATTACCTAAATTAAATACACTGCCTTTTTGTGTTGTTTATCAGTATAGGTTTTTCCAAAGGACAGTTTCAAATCACACGTAAAAACCAATTACTGAGTCATCAGCGTAGACAATTAACAGCAGCGCTGCATTTCATTACTGATATGTACAACAGTCATAAGAACGGTACCCAAAGACTTAATACAATATGGATCAATGTAATTTCTGTTGCCAATTCTTCAGCAAGTTTGTGCATTGCAGGGAGAGAGAAGGTTGTCCTGGGTTTAATATGGTCTTTATCCCACTTATTCATAGGTAGGAGTAAAACATTCCTTCTGTGTCAAATCTCCCTAGATATTAGATTTATGATCCTGGTTAAAACATAGATTAGGGTATTTTATGGATATTAACTAGCGACTTTCTTACATTTCTATTTGGCCCTCCAGCTCTTAACAGATTAGATAATTCTATCAACGCTGAGCCTCAGAGAGGAAATGTGGGTAAATAAGAATCAATTGATCTATAACAAAAACCAGCAAACATTGTTTTTAATTGTAGACATGATAATCAACAGTCTCTGTTACTCGTCATCTTTACTGAAACCTCTTTTTAAATGTTCATGCTTTTTGAAAATAGTTTTTTTTCCTAACAGGCATATAACCATTTTTTTTACAATCACTTTTTATTTTAAACCTTGCCCAAAATGCAAAAAAAAAGCTTGATTCACACTTTAAATGTAATTAAAATAGGACCACAACAGACTTTTTTCCCATTATGAAATACGAATATGAATGTCCTTTGACAATGTTCAATTACTTTAGGAAACTTTGTCTCCCTATCACGTCTCCCCTCTCAACTATCAGCAAAAACTGGACAGAGTAACTCTCCATCCTAGTATTTTGACCAACTGCAAGACCAAGAATGAAGTCCAACACCAGAAGATTCAGAGAAAATATTCTTTTTAATTAGAATTGATTAAAAAAAAAAGGACCATAGAACGGCAGGCTTGCCCCAGGGCTGGTATTCCAACTTGTGGCAGGACTGAGGACTGGAGTCTGGATGGAGAAGATCCGAGGATCTGGTGGACCTACAGACAGGATAGGGTGGACTGGCAGACAGAATGATTTTCCGGACAACAGACAGGATTGGGATCTTGACGGATGACGGACCGATGAATGGCAGACTGAAGACTGGAGCTTTGAGTGGAAGACATGACAGATTTGGCAGGCAGGCGAGGACGAGACGACGCTCTCAAGATCACTGAATTCCAAAAGAATCAGCGTACAGTTGGTCATAGGTGCCAACCTCTCTAAAGTGACGGAAGAATCTGGTAAAGAATGGCTGTATATTTACTGTTGGTGTGATTGATAAGATCAGCAACAGCTGTGCCAGAGCTGCCAGGATCCGAGAACACGCTCAACAGGACAAGACAGAAAGCAAGCTGAACCATGACACCAAATCCAGTATCGCTTTCAGTGTTGTGCAAGTTCATACTTCTCATGAACTAGTTCAAAGTTCAGTTCACATAGTTTAAAAATGAACTGTTCACGTTCATAGTTCACCATTTTCATTTTGAACTAGTTCAAATTCAGTTCATTTCAATATTTTTAGGTGAGAAGTACGAATGAAAAGCCCCCCTATCCTAAAACTGTAAAACTGCAACGTATACCAGTGGTCTTCAGCCCTGGTCATCAGGACCCCTGTCCTGCATGTTTTAGATATTTCCCCTCAGAACCCTGATATAAATGACTGTCATTAAAAGACTTGTGCAGACCTGGATGACAAGCTGATGATGATCATTAATTAGAATCAGGTGTGATGATGCAAGAAAACATCTAAAACATGCAGGACAGGGTTGGAGACCCTGCTGAATACAATCATGTATTGTCCTAGTGGCGTTTCAACTTTATTCAGAGGCTGTAAATCTCCAACATTGTAGTGCATTATCAATTTGTCTACCTGTTACTGGGAAATCAGACCTCTTGGTCTTTCTGGGAACTTTTTTGATTGTTAAGGACGCAGATATTTTCTCACACTGGACGGATGCTTTAACTCCACATGACGTTTCAAATGTGAAGTTGCCGAGGCAGACGCTCAGACTTGTTTTCTCAGCGCAGGTGGACATAATTTGCACAGAAAGGTTATTTTCCTACCGTCAGACTCTTTGGGAGACGATGTGTAAAATTCCCGCAGATAATGATAAGCGGATCATCATCTGACGGCTCGCTGATGCTGCGTCTGCAACGTCTCTCTTCACCTGTCAAGGCTGATTTATGGTTCCGCGTTAAATCACGGCGACGACTACTGCGTAAGGTACGCGGCGACGCGAACCATACGGTCCGCACGCCGCGTAGCCTACGCCGTAGGTCCGCGTTGGTGTAACGCGGAACCATAAATCAGCCTACATTTGTAAAGACTGCACCGGGCTCGTCGAGCATTTTAAATGTGCGCGCCGCCCGCTAGTGAAATAAGAAGGATTATTCCGTAATAATTGGACCTAAACACTGAAGCTGCAACTCACATAATCTGAACAGTTCAAATTCCAGTTCATGATCTGCAGAATGAACTAGTGCACGTTCAAGTTCTTTATGTGTAAATATGTTGCGTTCAGTTCAACGTTCTCACAGAAATGAACGTGTTCAATGAACGCGTTCATTTGAACGCGTTCATGCACAACACTGATCGCTTTATGGTACTATGTCTTAGGAAGACAGTCAGTTATCACTTTGTTAAATATTGCAACTTTATGTTTACACAATCGAAAATGCAGTCTTTGCCCTTTGTCCTTTGTCATAGTCCATTTATGCATTTGAAATGTAAATATTGTGTGCCATCACAAGTTTTCTTATTGAATAACAATTAAGCTTTTTTTGTCCTTTTTCCTGACTATGAATAATTAATTGTATTCAGATAACCCTGTAACCTCATAGAAAGGTCAGCTAGTCAACGTCCCAGACATCACATAGAAGGATCAGAAGAATTTGATATAGTGAAATAACCTATGGCAACCTTAGCTCAACATAAGCAACACAAGCTTTGACAAATTGAAGATTTTTAGTTTTGATTAATGTTTGGTGTCCGGTGTCATGTCTGGTGTTCAATCAACAAAAAGGGCACATAACTCGCTACAACTCGCACATTTCTAGTAGCTGCCGATGGCTGGCTGAATTGAATTTTAGTCATTAATGTGTAACTTCTGGGTTTGTACCCAGCCAATTAATTCATTAGAAATTATACACTAGCCAACTTTGAAAAAACTTTAAAACGATTTTTAAAATATGCATTTGTCACCCTTTTGCATCTAAAACAATAAATCCAGTTTTAAGTTAAAAACTTTATTGCTATTCAGCCTACTACAACTAGATTCCTTTGTGATTCAAAAGACCACATTTCTGGCTGGTTGCTGACACAATTCACATCATGAACCTACACTGCTTCCATGAGACTACACAAAAAGATTTACCATAATTTTAATCAAACTTTATTTTATTGTTATTTTAATCTGATCGTCACTTACTTTACACCTAAAAACTGAGATCTTTGGAGCACATTCCAACTCCAGCTAAACGTAACGGCATGAATTTACACATAAAAGAGCTAGCAGAAAGTCAGACACAAATATTAGTAGAAACCAAGTCAGTTTTCAAAATCAACCACCACGAGCAGGCTCAGACCTGTTTGACTAGTAAACTACCATCCTAACACAAATGCAGTCTCATATTAGACTCTTCTGAATGGTGGAAATTGTTAATAATGCTGTAAAAGCTGGAATATTCTCTTTTAGACGTGCTTCCTCCAAGAACACCTCCTCTCCCAGCACCAATAACAACCTACGGTAACTTGCATTTACTTCAAACTTTTTGTTTGTTCTGCTTGTACTCTGTCTTTTGGAAAAGATTTACGACTAAATGTTTACAGCTGACAATTCTGAAGAGTTGTATGATTCTTATATTCCTATAAGCAAAGCTCATTTTTCATTGTTGTTTCATAATTACAATATGCCTCTCTATCTAAATGAATGTCTTCACCGAGTGGAACGGCATAGCTGGGGGCAACATTGGTCAATACGGACAGACGGATCAATATCTGAATGGTCCTTTCATTATTCAACTAATGCATGTTGGCTTTACGTGTGAGACTGAGAGCGAAAGGACCATAAAAATAGCATTACCCATAACACCAACTGTCTGTGTGTTATTCAAAAAACTTTCATTAAGAATGTATGAGAAATTAACCACAAAAAGCTATAGGTTGGTGCATGCATTTAAAATGTTTCATCAATACCTTGGTGAGAATCTGTGTTTGGCATTATTCCCCATAGTAAATCGTATATAAAAGATAAATCGAGTTGTATGTTTCACAGCTACATCAAAAGCTTCAACCAATATTCCAGCGCTACTCAACTCAGTTGGTAAGTTTTTATTAATTTTTTTTCTCTCACAGTTTATGACCTATTGCTATAAAAATCATACTGTGCTTTAAGCTTGTTGATGTGTGAAAACTTTCACCAAAAAGCTTCTTGAGACTTCTTTCGTTTGCATTGCTTCTACCTTTTGATGGGAACTACATAAATTATGCATGTGCTGAGCATTAGTGCTGAATTTAAACCCCTGTGTTACACACCAGCGCCTCAAGATATCTGAACACACAATCAATAATTCTCCATCAGCCAGGGAGGCTTCCGAGAGGCCCACACAGTATTCTTTGAAGCTGCCTGACAAGTTAAACCCAGTCCAGTTTCTTTTCTGCTAATGGCCAGCCTCCAAGGAGAGTATGACATGTGCTGCTGTAAATTCGTGCGGCCCACTTGTATGATTTAGGGTTTTACAGGGATCAGTTTTAAACTTAGTTTCAGTGTTAGAAAGTATGTTTGGTTGTGTAAAAAAAAAAAGGAGGAAAGAACAGGAATTGTCTTTGAGAAGAAAACTAATTCAGAAGTGCAGGAAGAAAAATACACCACTGTACACGGATTGCAGTAAAGGTCTATGGAATTCACTTTAAATGCTCTAACATTTCAATAATTTTTTCTTTTCTGTTTTGTTTCATGCATACTGTGTTGGAATTGTGCCCTTTAGCGATATTCTACGAACGCAGCCAGAGTTAAAGACGTCGAATGTGTGCTAATGAAGCGAGTCTCTTCTTTTTAATTCCTTGAACAGACCATTGATCATTTAACAACACAGCTGTGTTTGCATCCCTTTGTGTCTCATTTAGACTTTGCTTTGATTGATACACTGATTTTACCAACAACAAAAGGGCCTTCCCATGAGAAGTGACTCAAAGACTTGCAACACAAGCCTAGAAACATGAAAAGGTCTTTCCTGGATTTATTTCTTTGATTTTTTTTCTAACCATCTTTCTATGTCAGTCAGACTGCCTTGGTTATTCTCCTTACAGATATGTCACATCTGGGGAGGGATATTCATCTGGTGCAACTTTCAGGCAATCTACAGGAGCAGTTGGGGTTGGAGGAATGGGGCCAAGTAAAAACTGTTTGGTGCACTATTATTTAGTTATACTTTTCTTCTTTGATACAAAATGTTTGTGTAGTTCCTCTGGATTTAACTTCAGTTTCCAAGGGACTATACCAAGACACTGCTTCTGGATCTCATTGGAAAACATGCAGCCAATAAGAGAAATTTAGTATGTGACAAATGCAGAGGGACCACTGCAAACAGTGCACCCTCCTTTCTTCCTCATTTGTGAACAAGACCCAAAATACTTGAGGCATTTTTATATTACACCCCACTACTTTCCCTGGATGAAAAACAGGTGTGTGTGCTGGGTAGTGTAAATGTAAGAGTGTTATTGCCTCTCCAGTGCCTGAAACCGAGTTGAGGGGAAGATAAAAGAGTCAAGAGGCATTATCAAGTGGTACTGCGTAAAATGTTTGGTTGGCCTCCTCAACATCAGAAGAGCTGGCAGATGCAACGCTTGGTCTATGTTACCCCGAATAGCAACAGGGATTTGCAGAGTCATGTAGCACAAATCGAAATATGGCCAGTCCTGTTTGCCTCTGCCACGCCTGTCGTTGACCGAGATGAACTTCTTTCTGAGGCTCTTTTAAGGTTATTGAGGCAGCCAGCTCTACACTCAAGTCTGTGTCAGTTAATGTGAAAAGGACAGCTGACACACTAAATTGGGGTAATAAACACAGGGAATTTGTCAACGTCAAAAAACAAAAACATTGGAGGGATTGCAGCCATGCCTGGCTGTCGAAAACAGTTCAGGGTTTGTCTGTTCTACATTTCATTATAGCTAATAGTTTTTTTAAATATTTATCAGCGCCAACGTGTGCTGCTCATATACTCACAAAACTAGTGTGGCTTCCAGTAGACCTAGGAAATAAAAGCAGTGATACAGAAAGTCATGATGCAACATTTTGACAGAATGCTCAATACACATGATAAGGGTCTCCTTATACCTGAGAGGGCATCAGGGAAAGAATGCCTGAGAAAGTACTTGGTGCTCCTTCGAGAGAAACCCACAGTTGCTAGGCACAAGGCTCATATATGTGTGTAGGTACTGTGTTTAATCAATTAGCACTTAACTTGAAATTGTCTTTAAGACAATTGTGGAATACAATCATCTGCTTTAATTGTAGTAAGAAAGTCAAGAGTTTTCTCTGCTTATATTCAAGCTGCATTTATTTAAGCATATTTTTAATCCTTCCCAAGAAGCTGCGACGATCGGTGGATTTCTGAGAACTGCAGTGGAACTCATGCCCTTTCTTGTCCTGTTATGCCCTCTCCCTCGGATTCACATTTCAGATGTGCATCTAAACAGTATTGACCACAAGGGTACCCACTGACAAACATACAATGAATTGCGGTCAGAAGGGATAGCTTGTGAGTCTGGATTTTCCCACTTAACAACCATCGCCATGGAGACCTTGAAGGGAAACAGTCAAGTAACTGTCAGCCGAGACAGTGGAGCGAGAAGAGAGGCAACAAGGGAAAGAGGAAACAGAGGGAAATAGGAGTATATAAACAGACTCCCTGTAACAAGTTTGTTTTTTCAAGGTGTCAGGTTCCGTGGCCAAGTTTACGGTTATCTGTGAGGTCTATCCTGTTTGGTTTGGCTTGCACCCGGGCTGTGGCAATAAATTTAACTGAATGCTGTGAACCGTTAATTAGGCTGGCAAATGGAGCTTGTAATTTGGCACAAGCAAAACCCACAACACTTTGAATTACAGATACAGAGGCTGAAAGATACGTTGACGAAGCCTTGACTGAAGTTTTGTATTTGTGAGTGTAGTTTATGTATATGTGTGTGTTTGCCTGTGTGATAAGCAGATTTTGTGACGAGAATACACTTGTGTTTATGTGAATGTCTGAATTTTGTCTGACAGTGTGTAGATTTGGGAAGGCGTTGGGGTTGGCTTCCTGGCAGCTGTTAATCTTTCTCTAAAAGCCCGACTGAGGTTTTCACTTGGCACACCCCTCTTTTCTGCTCCTGTCGCGAACGGATGGAACTGAAATGGGCTCTTTTATGTTGAGCGATTCTCTCAAAATGGCTACACAATTGAGCATGGTGGAGCACTGAAACAATTCGGAGGAGCTCTGATTTACTTTCATCTGCATAAAATCAGGGGCTGCGTGATGAACAGGTGAACCCATGCCACAGTTTGAAAAATGGGCTCGAACGAGAGAGGTCTCCTCAGGCATTGGATAAGTCCTGAAGTGTTAAGAAAAAAAAGTATGTCTTTCAATACTTTCTGGATGCAATAAAAAGGTCATGGAGCCTAGTGAAAGACAGATGTGGAGGACACTCATAAACATGTAGAGTCTCTGTGCCATGGGAATCCTCAACAGTACTACAGGATCAATTACCGGTGGGTTCCTGGAGGGGTCAAGCTGCATCAAGTGTCTTGGGAGGGAAGTTGATCAATACTGACTGCAGAGAGGCTGACACCTAAACACACATTGTATATTTGGTGGTAACTGGACAACCCAAACCATTTTTCCATATACAATCTATGTTCTTCTTTAGTATTTTATTTTTTTAACCTTGCAATAATCTCACACGTAGTGCAGGTACCAACTGTGGATCACCCTCACACTAATTATAACTAAGAATTTGACCGGGCAAAGAGGGAGAGTAGCATATCCCGACATGGTATTGAGTGGAGAATGATTGATGAGGTCTCCTTTGAGCCACGCTTCAACATCATAGGCAAGATGGTCAGAATCCACCGGCTGCAAACATGCAAAATTAATTGGGATCAAACATGGTCAAGGGCTAGCCAAGTTGAAGTCTGTCTGCCGAAAACAAAGGCTAAATTGTTCCTTTTTCTGCATTTTTTAAACAAATAGAAAAAGACTTATACAGATATCTACTGTCTATCCATCCATCCATCCATCCATCCATCCATCCATCCATCCATCCATCCATCCATCCATCCAATCTCTATACCTAGTTCTTCTTAATCAGGTCTACCTATCCAGGCTCTCAATAGACTCTGGACCAGTCGCAAAATCAATCACAGGGCAAATATTTACTATTTAAGAGATCATTTATTTCAGGTTTCAGGTAATTCAGCATTATTTTTAGTGTTACAAAACATTGAAAACAAATCTGTGCACACCAATCTCCACCATAAGTAATGGACAAATGCTCCTATATGGGATTTTGCCAGCTTCCTGGTGTGAATTTTTATGAAACAGGTGTGTATTTAGATATGACAACAGCAGCCTGTTTCCATTAGTGGGTATCCAGAGTACTTTTACAGGGTGTCAGTAACATATGTCCAGGAACAGCCCTGCAATGATAACTTCTGGGAACCTCTATGGGGCTGAAACATGCCCCTGATGTGGGTTAGGTACTCATAGCGGCCCTGAAAACTGCTGGAGGGTAAAAGGGGTTTCTTCTCATTCATCGCTATGATTGTAATGTATACAAACAGAAATGCAGCAACCAACTCATCTCCTTCTCCATCGTCATCTACTCATTCCATTTTTTTGTCTTGGTGTACTCCCACTACCAGATGGTATGGAGTGGTAGTTTGGTTGATCCTATTGGGTTTAGGACTAAATCGGGATGAAAATACAGCTATTACAGTGTCAGCTGCCTACGTTTTACCGGTACTAGAAAAGCACCCTAGTATGATCAGGTGCTGTCAGATATGTGGGACAAAGTTCATGTCTGATAAAGATCCATAGAGAGTGACCTGTAGCAGCTGGTTGAAAATGTGTCTGCGCAATCTCTAGTGAACTCATCACTCCGGCAACCTAGGAAATTGAGCTTTCTAACATGTGCTAGACATTGTGAAAGGCCAAAGTCTAAGACCAACTATGATCTTCTATTAACTACATCCCACTTCCCACATTCAGACTTTGTAGATGTTCCTGAAGATAGATTCGTGTTAAGAAACACATGTTTGGATATATGGATATATTTGTTACTCCAGTGGTCCAGAGAAGAAACAGGTTGAATGGCTTATCTTTCATTTCTTCATATCTTCTTGGAGTATGAAATCATCAAAGCTTGGTTTAAGGCTTAGCCTGGTTTCAGTCAAAACAGGTCCACTACATTACAGTACATGTTGCATTAACATTTATTGGTTTCCGTACTTAAAGTAGCAAACATGTAAATACCTCTGACAATATGGTATAGAGCACGGGTCGGCAACCCGCGGCTCTAGAGCCGCATGCGGCTCTTTGGCGCCGCCCTAGTGGCTCCTGGAGCTTTTTCAAAAATGTTTCACCTTTTTTTTTTTTTTTTCCCTTTTTTTCCTCTTTTTTCTTCTTTTTTTTCTTTTTTCTCCTTTTTTTCTTTTTTTTCTCCTTTTTTTCTTTTTTTCCTTTATTTCGTCTGTTTTTCCTTTTTTTTTTCTATTTTTTTCTTCCTTTTTCCTTTCCTTTTTAATCTCAACATTTTGACTTTTTTCTCAACATTTCAACTTTTTTCTCGACTTTTCGACTATTTTCTCAAGATTGTACTTCTTGTATTTGTATTGTATTGTATTTCTTATTTTTTCTCGAAATTTCGACTTTTCTCGACATTTCCACTTTTTTCTCGAAGTGCATAATGAAAAAAAAATCTCCCCCCAGTTCTAACTAATATAGAAACTTGCAGCATGTGTTGTCTTCATTCTAAGGCTTATACAAGACTTTTATACAAGATTTTTTGCGGCTCCAGACATATTTGTTTTTTGTGTTTTTGGTCCAATATGGCTCTTTCAACATTTTTGGTTGCCGACCCCTGGTATAGAGGATACGTTTTGATATCAGCAAAAGAGTTTACCATAATGATTACAAAGGTAATTTATGAATATATGTACACTAATTAACATATTAATCGGAAACTCTAAAGTTACTGCTTCTCACATCACTCCCCATCGTCACCTTCCCTTCAGGATATCCTTGTCATTTCTCATCCATCCCACTCCCCCTGTTTCAGATGGCCTCTATTCACTCCCTTTAATTGGAGAGTGTGGGTTTTGTCACCATCTCATTAATGTATGAGTCTCTGCACGCTCAGGCAGTTCTGCTCCAGTGGGCACATCTGCCCATGCTCATCCATGCAGCCGCAAAGGTGTCAGACGCGGTAAGACGCGCACACATTTACCCATATACGAGGCATTGTTACTTCAGCTAGTAAAAGTAAAGCTGGACTGATTATGTTCCCATTCAGAGACCGAATAGCTCTCGTGATATGAATGATAGCACATCATATGGTGCACGGTGAAGTGGGAGCATCAGTGGAGCTGGAAGGGAAAGAAAATTGATGAGAGAAGATGGAAGAAGTTGCACAGGTATAGAAAGTTATGAATAGGAGAAATGAAAAGGATAGGTAATGAATGATGATGGTCCCTATATGTCTGAACTCCCCAGTTAGAGACACTGAAACTAGGGAAAGATGCCTAAGAGCCCAAATGCACACATATACCGTATCAGGATCAAAACAAAGGAGAATTAAGACTGATAACTTAAAAGTTAACAGAGACTGAAACTGAAAGCCATGTGTTTTACTGGAGTAAGACCCAAATGCAGTAATAAAACAAAGTCTTTTTATTATCTGATTATTCAGAGAAGTCCACAAGACAAAGGGGTGGACAGGAAAGAAGAATAGGTCAATCTGATGTCTGTAAAAAAGAAATAAATGCATTTAAAAATAAAAAAAAGTTCCTGTATTTTTGATTAAACTCTGTGATACATGTTTGGAGGAATCATTGCCTTAAATGTGAAGGAAAAAATAAAATGCTATCAGGGTAAAATTTGGAATAAAAAAAGATCCTCTTTTACTTTCTTGAAAACTTTTCACACATGAACAGATGAGTGGGGCATCCAGGAGTTGAAAACCCAAATGCAAGAGATCGAGGAAGGAGGCAGGAGTAAGGAACAAAAGTTCTCTATTGAAACAAACTGTGCTGCTGAAGCAGGAAATCCACGAGAACCAGAAATCAAAAGGCAACTTGGAGAATAACCGAACTAAGGGAAGGCAGACAGACAGGAAAACTGACAGAAAAACCCGTGGGATGACCAACAATGAAGGGAAGGTGGAAAGACGGGCCAATAAACATTATAGAGACACATGGGAGCGCCAACGAGGAACAGGTGGAGATGATAAAAACACGTGAATGGCGACAACAGGAAGTCAAAAGTTCAATAGGTGGAACATTTTCAAAGTAGGAATTAAGATGATTATTGAACAAATTTTAAATGAGTTGGAACCACTCATTCCATTATAGGGAAGGTTTACTAAAAATCAATACAAATGTGTTCTCACTACTCAACTTTATTTTATGATTAGATATTTCTGTTCTGGTAAGAGAAGTCTTCTCTGGGAGTTTTATGATGATGTGCCCCTGGCCTTTGCAACCAAATGACCATTTATAAAGGGGGATTTTCAAACAAAATATCTACCACTATTACCAAAACAGCAATAGAGAAAATCTTTTGAAATGTACGTTTTCCAACCGTTCATAAAGTCAGTGTTGGGGTGTGTTGAAGTTGTTCTGGTGGCACATAGCAGCCAAAATAGTCCATAAATAGTCCATATTTAGAAATTGGTACAATCACTTCTGCACAGCCAAATGAAAGTTTATCTAAGTCATACAAAATGTCCTTTTGTCCGTCTTCTTTGGCGTACCCATGGCCCGGTCGTAGCAGTAGGCCCAGACTTCCCTCTCTGCGGCCACTTCGTCCAGCTCATCTGTGGGGATCCGAAAGGTATTCCCAGGCCAGCCAAGAAACATTGTCCCTCCAGCATGTCCTCGGTCTTCCCTGGTGTGTCCTCCTAGTTGTAAGTGCCCTGAAAACCTCACCATGGAGGCATCCAGGAGGGATTCTAACAAGTTGCCCGAGCCAACTTATCTGGCTCCTCTTGATGCAGAAGAGCAGTGGCTCTACTCTGTGCCCGTCCCGGATGACTAAGCTTTTCATCGTGTCTCAAAGGGAGAACCCAGACACCCTGAGAGGAAACTAATTTTCGCTCCATGGTCTTGTTTTGTAGCTCTCTACCCACAACTTGTGACCATATGTGAGGGAAGGAGGGAATGTCTTAAAAACAAGCTTTTGATTGTTTTTGCTAAATAAATTAGAAATTCAGCCTCTAAACAATGTCTTTATCTTCCCATTCTCTAACCTCATTATCTATGTGGGATTCTGAGTGGGCGGGGAGGCTATGATAATGAGGCACTGTGCTGATTGGCTGCCTGAATGACGCGATACACCGCTACGAAAAAATGGCGGAAGTTCCGGCCGGCGGAGTTAGTTGTGGACGTGGTTTCACGCATCAGAGGCCAACCTATGTAAATCGCGCCCATCGTTACGTAACGACAGGAGCAGAATCTGAACGGCTCGTAGAAGCCACATCACACTGGACGGCTCATCCGGGCGGCTGTACAGACACTGCAGAATTTGGTTGCTTTCCTCCTTCTCTGAGTTGGCAGGCTGAGGGGAGACCATTTTATATATGTTAAAGCAAGAGAAAACATGTTTTTCATAATAGGTCCCCTTTAAAGAAGAGAGAATAGTTTGCGTTAAGACTGAATCATAGTTAAGCTTAAAGTAACCCTAACACCTAACTTTGGTCAGGTTTAGGCATGAAAAACTGTGGTTAGATTGAGGTAATAAAACTACAGTATGTGTTTTATTTCGAAAGTGTTTTGATTTGATGTGTCTTTTGTTAGTCTGGTCTCTCTTTTATCTTCATCTGTCTCATCAACTAATTTCTGAATGTCTATTTCAACCTGAGCATCGCCTGTATCAATAATACTGGCTGTGTTATGGGTCAGTTTCCTTGTGCACTTTTGTTTTTTTTGCCAGTTTTGATAGAGTTTTATTGGAGTTAATAGGTATCCTGCATTGACAGAGCTTTTTCTTTTAATTTTAGCAAGGCATACAAATTGTGTGGTTAGGTTCAGGCATTTTTAAACCATGTGATTGTTTTTTTTTAATTCTTATGTATGTTGTCAGGGTTTGGCATCAAAAATAACATTCATTCACATTAACAGTTAGGATTTATTATAGTTTGCATATAATCTGGCCACCTCATGATATAGTGCATATGATTCTCTTTTTTGTAACAACTCCTGCTACAATAGAAAAACACACAAATAATCTGGTGCATTCATGAAGGATAATCTTTCACTGAAATACATTGCTTTGAAAGTCGTGCTTTATGTCACTAAATAAATTAGTTAATCACCACAAATACTAGAGACCAGAATACACGTATTTCCCTTCAAACAGTAATTACTGTTTTTACTATTTAGAATTTTAAATATGCTTATTCATGAGAATATTATGGGGTTATTTTTATTTTCAATGCTACTGCCATCCAAGTGAAACTGTTTCACAATATGAGAGAAATCAGATACAGACTATCCATCTATGCAATATTGTAAAGTAAGTCTTGCCTATGACTAAAGCTTTCCCGTATATTCATCCCAACCTGTATTGATCACTTAAAATTAAGTGGCCCAGCGAAATGCATTTGTGCTCATAAATGTCACTATTTTTCAGTGTGCATCATACTTGTTTCACACTCTACAGAGCAGACAATTCACATATTAAAATTGCCCTTCAAGGCTTTGAGACAGCATATGTATTAAAGGATTGAAATAAAGCCTTTCTGGTGGAAATCACAAGCACCCAGAGAGTGAGAGACGGGCAGAGTGGAACTTTGTATGTCAGGTACAAATATGTCAGGGTTTGTTTTTTTTCTAGGCCATCTCAGAGGAGCGGTTGATGTAAGTGGTTTATTGTGTTACTGCATCATGGGGAGGAGGGGAAGGTGAGGAGACACAAGACATTATGAGATTAGCACCAAGTAAACTTCTTAGAGTGATTTCGCTATACAAAGGATATAAGCAAACAGCAATACAGAGACAATAAAAAGAATGGGGTGGGGTGCTGGGTTCACAATCAGTTCAGGAATTAGAAAAAATGGCAACATCAATAGCACCGTCAGCTGAAAGGCTTTAAATGATTTCAAGGAAAATGAAGAGAAAGACCAAGAGAGGCGCAAAACGTCTGGTGTCTCCATTACCTTAAGTGCACCGTGGAGCCGTGGGTGAAGCAAATGACAACCATGTCATTCGTATGACAGGGCTGCATGATGCTGCCACCTGCTAATTTACTTTACACTACAAGTGAAAGGTTACCATGGCAGTATTCTCAAAATTACAGGTGTGAAATGAAGCAAACAAAGTCATGTCACTGACCATTCTCAGTTTTGAAAAGAGCGGCATGTGCTCTGTGTTTCAATGTATTTGGAAATTATGTTGTTTGAGGCAATGTAGAGAACTCACCCCAGTTTTTATTATCTCTTTGTTTAAAGATGATGTTGAAATTAGGACGCTACATGAGCCCTACCATCTGCTGCAAGACGTATTGTTCCTCACATTGCTGAAAGTAGTTATTTAGTCATGTGGTCCTTTTCTGGAGTTGTTTTTGTTGTTGTTGATGTTGTTCTTGTTGCCGTCGTCATGCTGCAGGCTGCATTTGGAATGAGCATCTAACTTTAATTAATGAGAGGATATTCCTAATGTCACATCTGATGGTGTTTTGGACAAAGATCTAAACATTGAAAATGTGTTAAACCTTTTCCCAATATTACAAATAAAAGACCACCAATGATATTGATAACCCTTTTAAATTATTGTTACTGTTACACCTGTACAGTTTATTTTTAAAAAGGTTTATTTGAAGCAGGATTATGATCTTTTCCTAATCCTAAATGTGAGGTTAGTAGGGGTGTAAAAATATATCGTGCCACGAAATTTCACGATACAAAAACGTCACAATACGTGTCGTGGAGGTGACAAAGTGTATCGCAATATTGAGTTATTAATATTAATCTATTGTGTTGACTAGAAACGCGCATCCGACCACGACCGCGGCCGCATCTCGACCCGCGGACCAAAATCTTACTCCGCTCAGAAGAAACTAGTCCCATTTTGTGGTCCCGTTTTGAGCTCTGAACTTTTACTAATGTAAGGCTGGTGTAGAGTTAAGCCTTACCTTATTAAATTAAACCTTTTTAGTAGGATAAACACGGGGGCAACTTCTGCTGAGCTCCAGTGTACTTAAAGTCCGCTCAACAGTGTAGGATTTTAGAACATCAACACAGCACCTAGTGGCGTATCACTCCGCCCAATCTAAAACAGACTAATCACTACAGATAAACTGACTAGTGTCATTATAGTCCCTGATTTAGATCAGAATATAAAGAATATATTTATGAAATAATGAACCCTGAATTACCAAAATAACCTTCTTAACAAAAATAAATCTCCTCTTACACTTATAAGGTGAGCATGAATCAATCTTTTTTATGATGTAAAATTGTATGTATTTATTGACTTTTATTTATTTATTTAATTTTAGTTGTTCAATTAGAGAGAAAAAAGTCAAATCATACATGAGAGAAACTATTCAGTTTGTGGCAAAATATTTGTACTTGTATGAAACTGAAGATGCATAAGGCAAACCTGACATTTACTTTTATTTCAGATTGTGAAAAATGGTTGGCCTGGCTTTCTCTTTAAAACTTAAACAGTTATAAAGCATTACAGACTGTAACAATAGGACAAATGCACAGCATTGTTTTGTATTTTTTGTCTTTCAAATAAAAGACAATTTTTTTCAGTCATATGTTCCTCATTCAAGGTTGTTAAAAAATACTGCTATAATATCGTATCGTATCGTTATCGTGACCTCAATATCGTGTATCGTACCGTATCGTGAGATTAGTGTATCGTTACACCCCTAGAGGTTAGGTTGATGATGTTAGGTGATGTCACAAATGGTTCTTTGTACACACGGTTGTTTCTACTGTATCCCTTCAGATTCTTCAGAAAACCTGTGGATGATGTCACAGGGGTGTTTATGCACCTCTTTTAATACAGGATGTTATAGCAACATATAACTTCTTTTTTGACATCTGTGTATGTATTTGAGAAAAGTTGTGCATAGGGGCCATAATGGCAGGAATTCTTGATTGCACACAGACAGACTCTGATTAATGCATAGTCAGACACGGACGCAAAGTAGTTGGTGGTGTTTGTTGGACACACAAGCAATAATTCCTCTACCTGGATTGTTACTAGGAGGGAGAGAAGAGACATATCAGAGTAACACACATCTGACCTGGTGATAAAGTATCAGGTGGGAAGTGGCACTATATCACTCAGGGGAAGACAAATCTAATCTGACACCTCAGGTCTACTGCTTTCACAGAAGAAGAGGGGGTAGACGGCGTACCCAGGGAGGGAGTCCGGGCCTGTCCCTGCTGTGCTGCCAGTTAGCCATCCGCAGCAACAGCTGGGTACTTTTGATTAATTTGTCCAAAGGCAGTGATTTATTCTTTTGTAAGGGACCCACTCGAACTCCAAGATGGCTTTACATGGTGTGCATACAAAGCCAACAAGCTTTCCCATTGGGACTCACTTATTATTTCTCCAAGTTTTTCTCTCTCACCGTTATGCTCCTCTTTCCTTTCCATTTATCAGTTTTGACAGCAACCAAGAGCAGTGTGTTTAATGTGATGTTTTATTATTGATTAATTTTGTTCAAAGGAGGTAAATCTGATACATTTTAATATAGTACATGTTTTGATTCTGCTCCTTTCATTGACTCCACTTTTTTTTCTTCTTTTGGCCCAAAAATTAAATTAAAGATTTTTTTCCGAAGCTAAACTAATATACCGTATATGTGCAAGTTCTGATATATGTTTTTAAATTATTTATTTTGTGATTAAAAAAGAAAAGAAAAAAAAACAATTCAATTCAAACAGAATTCCTTAATATTAAATGCACAGATGTTATTTGATGTAAATGTAATTAAATGTGTTTAAATATCCCATGACTGAACTCTGTAACTAATGTATTTCAAATCACCGGTTCAATCACAGAGTTGTTGTGTATAGAAGTTTTTTTACGATGGATTTCACATGTACGATCAGCAATAATGTTAAAGTCCCAAAGAAGCAAAGTTAATAATAATTGAATTATTGATTAAAGTACTACAATCTTTGAATCACGCATTTAAAAAAAACATTGTTTTGTCAAACAGAATTTGCATTAATGTGTTGTGAATCTGTTAACTTTGAAAGTCCTAATAAATGAATATATATGTATATAAACCCCAAAGGATAAAATTACCTCCTTATTAATGGCTATATCAAAAAAGGGGATCAAAATAAGTAATGCGTCATGGTGGAACAGCACAGACCAAGTGTCCAGTAGACCTATGCCAAAAGCTCCTGCATGCGCAGAACTATGAGAACTATTCAGAATTAGATGGGGCGGAGGACGTGGGTGGACGGGGATCATGAATCATTCTGTTTAACATTGTGTGGATGGCCAGATGTGTGTTCAATGTTTATCAGGAGCCCTACGATGGAGTAACGACCTGATCAGGGTGTACTGCCGCCTTTCACCCGTTAACCACTGGGACAGGCTCCTGGAGACCCCGAGGACCAGTTATTCTGATGAATAATGTATGAAAATGTCCTACCTCAGCCTAATTTATAGTTTCACTGAATTAATTATGTTACAGTACTTTGTAACATCAGCTATAGATTTTTTGAGAAATTCCTTGAGGAACACACAACAAAAGGTAAGAGGGTATGTAGGGTATTGGTTGGTCACTAAGCTTACATGAGTTTCAAGTTCATGCAAAGTGATTTATAATATGTAACACTTTTATAACATTTGAAAGGGACCAAAAGCGCTTGCACGTTAGGTAAGATATTTTTTTTATGAACAGGAGAGTTATAGATAACGGATGTAGAAATCAATCTTTGGAGGACAAGTTTATTATTCTTATTTTAAATATATACCTTTAAAGAATTCACCTCTAATCTCTGAGTGCCTGGAAACCAGAGGACACTTTCATCATTCTAGTGGTTTCCCAGTTATTTTGACAGCCCAAGACAGAACTATACCAGGCAGCTGTTTTTATTATTGTAGCTCATTGGTATGTAGGCGCCATCAGGCAGAGAAGTATAGAAAGAGCATTCATTCTTAGTAAACCAACTCTGAAGAAGTTAACTCACGGAGTGAAATTGACAATATCCACTGCAGTACCATCTATAGATTGTTTAAAAAAAAAGGAAAGAAATCTCAGATCCTAAGAGTGCCATTACTTCCTGCTGTCTCCCTCTCTTCCTCCTCTTCGCCACGCTCTCGGGAACACACAGACACACAAACTGCTGACGCTGGCACTTTGTGCTCTGTGATTTCACTCTCAGCTTTTATAATCTGTTTTATCTCAGGTGCTGTCAATAGCAGCTTTAATTAATGAGAGGATATTCCTAATGTAATTTAACCAGCACAAGATTATAAAATGACACATCACTCTGCAGCCCGCAAGGCAATGAGATGAAGATCGAGTAAGAAAGGGGAGGAATGGCTAAAGAGAGACGCAAAGAGTCTAAGTGAGTATAGCTTAAACAAGCACATCAGCGCTCAAAGAGCAATATCTGAAAAGTATCTCAGTCAAGTCATACATCTCCAAATCTGTGTTTATGTGTGATTTACAGTAGATGTATGACTATTAAGTATTGAAATTTCTTATTTTTACACATCAGCAACTTTAATTTTTAGTGTTTCTGTACATGGGTACTCATACCAGTGAAGTCGAGACCAATTAGAAAGGCTCCTCAGCTAAAAGCATTACAAAGTGTCACTCTCTCATTCATCAGACCACAGAAGCAGACAGGTGAGTGATACATAGGGTTACTATTCTTATCCAGATTACTGAGGCCCTTTAGCAGATTCAGGGGTGAGTAAGTTTATGAATGAAATGATGCTGCTTTTTTTCTTACTTTAAAGCGATGCCCCTCGGGCCATTTCATAGTCAAGTCAAGATTGCATATTGATTGAAATAAAGACTTCTGGGTCAAAAGCTTAAGATGGTCCAAAGCAAGCCATGCATTTATAATAAAAAGTTTATTTTGTCAGTTTATTTTGTTCATTGGACAATTATTATCATTGATGGTTTCATATTCATCCATTTTATTCAAGGGCAGCAAAGTTATGCATACATGGAAGAGAGATGCAAGGCTGTACATCTCTGCCGACAACCCTCAAACTGCATACAGTGAAATTTCCACCAGCCTGGACAGATCATTACGAATGGCCACCCTGTATTCCATTTATCACAATCTCTGACAAATGTTAAAGAAGGGAAAGGCTCATTGGGATATAAAAGTTGACATAAATTTAATTACGTGTCTGTACATGGACCTCAATTTGCATTTCTTAAATTATACCCTCTGTCATGAATTTGCAGGGGATAAAGGAGTTATGATTAAAGATAGTACTATGTGAAATCTTTAGTAGGCTATTAATGAGGCAAAAACGTGTGCTTTAATCACAAGAAGTTTAAAAAAAAAACTGAAAAGAGAATTACAGGAATTAATTAACTTTTTTGTTTTTGTAAACATTTTTGCACCTCATTAGGTATACCTTTTCTAAAGCAACACATTATTCATATTTGGGGGCGTTGTGTTTTGATTGACGATGGGCATAGCCTATGGCTAGCTGTCATCGCATTAGCTTTTCAGCGCTTAGCATTGTCTCGACTTGACTTCTGAGCTGTAAATAAAGATGTAACAGAGGATAATCATACTTATTATATGGATAATATAGAGAAAGAGAACACAGTCACCAGTTTTGTATTGGACTGTAAGGGTTCGGAGGTGAGGAAAAGAATCCAGAAGAAGCTATCTTCGTTGTGCTGTATGAAGGCTGAGGCCATCGGCTGGACTGTCTCGGACTCATCAGCTTCTCCCTCTTACAGCAGCTGAATCCTATGTCAAAGCTACTTCCAGGAAACTTCCAACATCCAAAACAAGCCCTGCCAGAGCTGAAACAAGAAGTACAGCGGGGCGGCTGCTACCTGCAATTCACAGCTCACAACTCGCCGGCCCGTGCCAGTAGGCTTCCACCTGCAACCAACAACCCCACCAAGAGTTTTTGAAAAGTGAGTAAAGTCCAGAAGTTGTGTAACAACATTGCAACTGAAAATTAAACTAAACGGTGACTACAAAGAAATACTTACGTGTAGAATAGTACAAAAATAAACCCATAAATCAGAGTGAAAGTCCTGAAGTGAACTTACCGGGAACAGTTTGATCTCATACATGTTTTTTCTATGTCCAAAAGAATAGAAACTTGACATGGAAGTACAACATTAGGAAATAAATAGCCCATCAGAACTAAGCATTTTCACAATGTTAGAGGCTTTTACTGGGAAACTAATGTGTTTTATGTTGTGGACCAAAGTGGCTTTTATGCATTTGATGTGCGACTGGGTTGCACTTGGCATTTTTGTGGTCTGACTGTCTCAGACACATTCAAGAGAACTTGATTTGTTTTCCAGATGACTTGTAATTGCTGCAGCACATTCATTTCAAGCCACTTAAACATTAAAGGCTATAAAATGCCGCACACATTTGGAACATCATTTGAAGAATTTGAAGCAGCAGAGAATTTTGTAATTGGCAAGATTAATAATATTTACAGCGTTGAGATGCAAATCTCCCTGCGCTGAGGCTCCATGAATAATTGAGAGCGAACAATCATTTTGAATAATTCATTCCTAAATATTCTTCAGTGTTCCTTCTGTGTTTTGTTGTCTTTTTTTTGTCTTTTTTTCATGACCAGAGGGCAAGCTCAGTTTTGTGACAGCAGAAATGTGTGGCAGTAATTACACTGAGAGTCTGCGGCCCCTCTTAATTGCTGGGAGAAGTTCCTTTTGTGCCAGCGGTTTTCTTCAGCGTTAAGGGAAGATGTAGAAAAAGAAGACGATAAGACCCAGACTGAGAATATAGAGAGAGTAAACAATATTTTTTTTTGCCTCTTATTCTTTCTGTCTTCCCACCCATGTACCCCTACTCATATCCCGTACTGAGAGTTCCTTTACTGGCTCTGTATGCCTGTGTTTGTTGCTCATGAGTGGAACAGCGACACTAAAGGAATTAATTACTTACGGCGTTTTCTACTTTGAATCTGTGCATCCTCACAGCTCGGTCTGCTGGGGGAGAAAAGAGGAGGGGGTGGAGAACGGCAGACTTTGACTGAGGTGGGAAATTAAAAAAGGGAGCTATAAGAGGGAGATAAGTTGATGCGTGCAGTGAGGCCTCCAGACCTCCAGGACCCACTAGGAATACTGCGCTCCTGATTAAAATCACAACTATCATTAAAGCAGCGCCCGACTTGACGCTTTTAATTGAGGGGTTTTAAACAGAACGCTGTGACCTGACTATAAAACACGGAAAGCAAAGGCTGAACCTGAAGGCGAATTCCCTGTGATTTCAGCGGCACAGGCCACTGATGTTAATGATGGATGCTCCTGCTGTTAAGGCTACTGGTGTTAATGACAAACCAATTAATTTTTTTTAAAGGAAATTTCAGCACAAATACGTTGTGAGTTTTCTCATCAGTGACTTTAACCATGATACGTTTTCCGCAAATGTTGCTCTCAGTCTGGAAGCAGTTAACTACTGTTGTGATGTTATTTTATTTTTTACTCTTTCTCCCATCACATGAAAGCCATCTAAGGGGCAACATCTGGTATTCCTCTTTGAAGAGAACCAGGAAGTGCACTTCCTTAAATCCCCGCTGACCCCCACGTTAACATTTCCAACTTCACAGCAGAAATAAATTAATTCACAGCCGAGTTCAAACAATGTTTTTGCATTCATAGCTACACCATTGTAGGAAGTGACTTTTATGTGTTTCTATGTATGTAGGTAAGATTATAGAAAGCTACAAATTTATGCAAAATGGTGTGGTCTTTTAACTGAGTCTAAAGTGTCAAAGGGATAAATGTCACAGGTTTACTGAAGCTGAAAATAATATGACTTGTTAGATTAAAACAAGTCATATTAGCCAGCCTAGGCCCGGGGTTTCTTGCGACCAGTCCGCCTCACAACCGAGCAACTCTAGATTCTAGTGGAGCTTCACTCGTCTTCCTTTCAGATCCTAATGCATTCATATTGGGTGTAACAACATCTGAAATACAGTTAAAGGGGCAGATCAAATGAAAATGAATGGAAAGTAACATTAGTTAGCATCATAAGTTCACCAGCTCTCACGCTGAGAAATTAACTTCACAGAATTACTTCACAGTAATTCCAACAGCCCATTTTACAAACGAGCTAAAGGTGGGCTCTGCTACTGTGAGCTAAGCTCACAGTTACCGACCTATCAGCGAGTCAGAAAATATAATTAGGGCCACTGACAGTGCGAAGGCCTTATTGTATCTGTAGGATTTTTTTCCTCGTTTTTATTTTTCTGACGAAATGAGGGCCTTTTTGCCCCACTAAACGTAACCCAAAGTCACCAAATTTTGCACGCAAGCCAGGCCTGGTGAAAAATGTGATATTTAATGGTTTGCATAAATGGGCGTGGCCTAATGTCTCGACAACGCCTCCTAGAAAACTTTGTGCCTCGAGCCCCACAATACGGTTTGACGTACATACACGAAAATCGGTACACACCTATATCATGTCGCAACTTAAAGAAAAGTCTCTTGGCGCCATGGCCGAAACCGAACAGGAAGTCAGCCATTTTGAATTAATTGTGTAATTATGGCGAAATGTAATATCATTCCTTCGGCAGTTAATGCGGCCCGAACCGTAACGTTCACCCAGGTGTGTTATACATCAAAATGTGCGTCTCCATCCTGCAACGACGAGCATTACTTTTCTGTCAAAAGCGTTACCGTGGCGACGATAGACGCCAAAAAGCGCGCCCCACCTTCATCTGATTGTTTGATATGTGATAGTTCCTATTTTCTGCAATAACTTTTGAATGGTTTGATATAAAGAGTCGTGGGTGGTGTCATCGGACTCGGTTTTGATTCCTGAACATAATTGGTGAAAATTAGCACCGCCGCTTCTTCTGATTGGTCAATATTTGATAGTCCCTATTCTCTGCCATAACTTTTGAACGGGTTGTGATAAAGACATGTGGGTGGTGTCATCGGACTTGGTATTGAGTACTTGACCTTCAATGGCCTGAATTAGCCCCGCCCCTTCTTCTGATTGGTCAATATTTGATAGTCCCTATTTTCTGCAATAACTTTTGAATGGTTTGACATAAAGACTCGTGGCTGGTGTCATCGGACTCAGTTTTGAGTCCTTGAACATAATTGCTGCAAATTAGCCCCGCCCCTTCATCTGATTGGTCGATATCTGATAGTTCCTACTTTCTGCCATAACTTTTGAATGGTTTGATATAGAGAGTTGTGGCTGGTGTCATCCGGTAAATGTCCAGGCCTGAAGACATCTACACGCAAGTCATACAAGCACTTCCACTGCAGCACGCCTGAACGTGCACAAGGGTGCGAGGGCCCGTTTATCGCTGCTTGCAGCTTTAATTCTCTTTGTTGCCAGGTAAAGTCTGAGTTTCTGAGTTCCATGAATGCGTAGCGGAGATAAGCTTAGTTACAACACACACATGCACACGCACACAAACATGGACAGAATAACCACCACCATTCAAGGGGCCCATTTGGGACTAAATGTGTTTTTCTTTTTTACATTTTTGTGTTCGTATGTTGTTTGTTTAGAGCAGAATGAGACCTCTGCTGTTCAAGGGGCCCGTTTGGTTTTGTTATTATTTTTTATTATCGTTATACATCACTAAGACAAATTATTTAATATAGCGTGAAATTGAGACTTGAGAGCCCTGTGCTATCTTGAGCTAAGCAAAACGCAAATTAACTTGGTCAGTCATTATTCTGCCATTATGGCAACTCGTGAGGAGGCTTCAAAACGACTCTTCAGAAAACCTGTGGGTGGCGTCACAGTGGGTTTGTCAGGTTCTTTTTTTATGCAGCGTATAATACATCACCACATCACTGAAATCCCTTCTATGAGATGGTGTTTTTTTTTGTTTTTGATTTTGTTTTTGGTCATAGCAAAAACTGAAACAGGATGTAACAAGCATTGCTGACAACAAAGCACTTTAGCACTTTAAAATTTTACGATGCCTCCATAGACAATGTACACCTGTTCTGATTGCAGCAATAAAACAATGTTCCAAGTGTCATCATCCATGTCTTGAAGCCGAATAAGCTTGGCACCCACCTCTAATTCCCTACTGTGACATAATAACACAAGAAAGGATTTTGTGCTTTTGGCAGGTTTTGAAAACCTGTTTTTTTACTTTTATTTTGTTCTTGGCAAGGTAACGGCCTGTTTTCTGCCATCTCCTCCTTTTAAATTACCCCTAACGACAGCATGGTTACAGTTTGTCGGGCTCACATCATCCCGTATCATCTCTGTTCTCTGTTACACTCCTCTCCCTATGCTTTTGCAGTGTAGCCAGAAACTTAACCGGAGGCCGTGCTGCCTACTATCGATCCGTGTGTCGTAATGATGGCTGAGAGATTGCCTGCACCGGGGAGTGATCTGGGAGCTACAGCAGGATTAAGGAAGGCATGGATTGCCATCGATTTCTATCTGATACAATCATTTCATTTGGACTCAGATCTCCTTCCTCGTGCATTGTGAGCCAATCCGAAGAGGAGATCTTTTAATTTTCCCCCTTTCTTCCTCCTCTTAAGAGCCTAATGCTACAACATGCCACTCAACTAACGGGGTTAACACCTCCTGTTGTTCTGGCCGTTACTTCAAAACTTATTAATTAAAGCCAACCTGAAGGCCAAGACCCCATGAGAGACCTGAGATGGAATGAGGTCTCAGGGAAGATTTCATCTTGACCAGCAGAAAGGTCTGATGGTTAATACAGCAATGCTCGGCTGTGACAGTTTGGTGAATAGCAGGGTCATTTACTTTGATTGATTTGTGTGGAGAATGCCACGTTTTCTCTCTGAAAATAAGGCCAATCTATTGAACAGCAGTGTCTCCTGGGTGAGCATTTTTAATTCGTTGTCTTGTGATGAGATGTATCACCACCACAAGATTTGTGTCCTCAGCTCAGCAGGGAAGATAGCCTTTTAACACTCACATGTGAAAACATGGACTCCTGATGTGATAGAGCTGGAGAGAAAAACACTGATACAGTTCATGGAGCTACCTGGAACAAAAAGTACAAGTTAAACCTCGGAAACTCCACACCACCATAATGGATGTGGACAGATGCTATCAGCTCAAATGTGACCATTATTGTGTTTATTACTTTTAGTTTTATTTCCAGCGGCGGCTCATTATCTCACCCTTTTGCACTTCTGGGATGATGAATTTCACATGCAAGTATCATGCTGATATGCTTTGTAAACGACTTGTTTCCTAGCATGCTCTTCAATTAGTCCAATTTATGTAGCAAGGCCTGGATTCACCTTCAAAGCAGAAGAACAAGCAGCCGGGCTGCTATCGATTTGGCCTTGCTTTTCCTCTCAGCCATTGATTTAATCTCCGGCGTTATTTGCAATATGGGCCGTCGAGGGGGTGAGGGCATTATTGCTCTGCTCTGCTGTTACCTGTCAGTTTTTTCAGCCCTACCAGACAGAGAAATAAGGCCACCAGAGGTAGAGTGAAATGTGATGAAAAACAAGGAGCACCCATCAATTTAACGTTCCCTCGCATCCCCTTTCTTTAACCTCAGGAAGAGACGAGTTCCTTAATGAAGGTCTTACTGCGGAAACGGGAGTCGTAAAGGGGGTAACTAGGGTTCCAAGAAATGCCCGCTCATCCTGGGCAAACTTACCTTCAAAGCCACTGGAAATGACACTGCCCTAATCTAAGCGTTTGACCCCTAAGATTGATTTATCGTAATCAACTGTGGACCAGGAAGTATCCAAAGGATGCCTGTGTAGTAGGGAAAGGCACCTTGGGACCATACAGACAATCACTAGACCCTCCATCAATTTACACATGACAGCATCCAAAGACAGAGAGACCCGGAATTGTCTCTGGTGCAGGCTGGAGAGGGGGTTGGAGCAAAATGGGGACGGGGAGATGAATGTGTAGGTGTGTGTGCATGGCTAGTGATAGCGGGATAGAGAACATTGGCTCCCGAGGGTCGAGACAGCTAATTAGCTTTGTGAGAAAACAATCACACTAACAAGGCAAACTAACTTATTAGACTACTCCCATTATCCCTCCTGTTCTCTGAGGGCCACAGCCAAAGTGGAAGTTTGAAAGACAGCTTTTATTCAGCTGCGGTTGTGCATTTACACCTAGACAAGTGAATTCACAGCAAACACAGTTAGAATAATACTCGTTAGTCAGGTATTTCTGAGCTTTTGCTGAACATTTTTAAATCCTATGTATTGGCTTTCACAGGACATGGGACTAGTTTATGTTATTCCACAAGCACTCCTTCTCACTTCCCCCAGGCATGACTGCACCACCAGCTTTAATGTCAGCAGCGTATAGCAGAACCCAGTGATAAAAATGAGCTTGGCATGTAAAGCGGCTACACACTTCCACTTAATCTGGACATGCACCAAGTGGCCGGTCTCAGGCAGTCACTAGAATCACAAATCAACTCATCTCTTCCAACGACAATGGGTTCAAGGGATTTCAAGAAGTCCAAGGGAACTTTTGCAGTTTTTAGCTCAGAGCCTCCACCTATAGACATGGAGGTTAGGTGCTTTAACAATGCTGTGTAATATTTACTCTTATTCAATCTCTTCCAACATTTTTAACTCTCTGTCATGATGTCTAATGTAACTCTGTAAGGTAGTTTCACTATCGTTGATGTGTGACATAGTACCTTACACAGTTGTCACAAGAAATGACCAGGGGCCTCATTTATAAAAGAGTGCGTAGGATTCATACTAAAAGTGTACGTGCGCCCAAAAGCCGAAAATGGCGTGAGCACATAAAAATCTGGATTTATAAACCCGTGTGCATGCACATCTGCACGCAATGTTCGCTTTATAAATCACAGTCCAGCTGGAAGGTTGCGCACGTGATACCCCGCCCTCTACACGCCCACATTATACCATAAATGGGCAATGCAAACTACATGATGATTGTATTTGCATATGAATGAGCCTGCTGAGCATGCGTAGCGGCCTCCTGCAGCCTGTTTCTGCTGTGCGTCAGGATGAATGAGACATGTGTCGAGCCGGGCAACCATGCCACTGAATTTCACGGAGACTGAGATCGAGATGTTGTGGATGAGGTGGAGGCAAGGAAAACGACATTATTTGGTGGTCAGAGTAAAAGTATAAATAGCATATAAATAGTATAAAATAAAGCGAGTGAGTGGCAGCACGTCGTTGCTGCGCTAAACGCTGTGAGTGCCACGGACAGATCTGTTGCAGAAAAAAAAAAGAAATGGTGTGATTTGAAGGTGGAGGCCAAGAGGTATAGAGCCCCTAAAGGGACACGGATTTTTTAAATATATATGAGTTTTACGTGCGCGCGTGAAACCTTTAAGGCTGATTTATGGTTCCGCGTTACACCAACGCAGAGCCTACGGCGTAGGTGCGCGTTGCCGCGTACCCTACGGCGTAGGCTCTGCCTGGCACTCATTTGTTCTGTCCTCAGTCACTCTACAGTTGTCGCGGTGGGTGACGAGGAGGTTCCCGGCACCGCGTGTCCTGCACCGCGGCTGCAGCAGCAGCAGCACCAGCAGCAGCACCAGAGCGAACCAAGCGCTGACGCTGTGCTTCAAACACAGAGGGACACGATCAGCGCTATTATATTATAAGTCTGATATGTGATGACATTAAAAGTATGACATGAATCTGGCTTCATTTCACCACCTCACCACCTGCATCGCCAGCTCCCTATATCTTCAAAATGTTTGTGCGCTAGGGTCAGGGTTGGCGTAAAGATACGCACATTTTTCCGTTTCTGTTTATTTTTTTTTTAAATCCCAACCTTTGCGTAGAAGGTGACATGCGCATCTTTCAAGCCCTGTTTTGTGCACACGTTTTTGTGCAAAGTAACTTTAGGTAAGTTTTGCTGATAACAGTGACAGGAGACCCATAGTGGACAATGCAATACATTCATCTGCAAGTCTCATTAATCAGTTTTTTTTTTCCTATAGAACATAGAAACCATACAAAATAGTGAAAATATATTGTGCTATTTCATGAAAACTATTAGCTCATTTTGAATTTTATGGTTGCAAAAAGCCAACTATAGGCTGCAAAATTAAAAAACCCTAAAGAAAACACTTGGAGGAAAACCTAGCAACTAATTAGATTAATTTGCAACATATCCGTGACATTACTGGATATAAAAAGAGCATTTTAGAGGGATAGACTCTTTTCAATCACAAATTTGTAGTCAAACTTTCACAGATTGAGTGAGCGGATAATATTTATTGAATCACGAACTAAGAAAGGTTGCCCTTGCATCTGTCAACATTTATACCATCCCAATTTGTTTTATCTTTAACATGCAAAGTTGAAAAACCCCAAAAACCTCTGAACTTAATGTGAGATGCATTCATACAAGCTGATTACCCTTGTGGAACAGCATGGTCCTGTGCTAAAGTGCATGTAAGCTGGTACGTCCGACATATGGGCACATGAGATGATATGTCATGCTGAACATTAAGGGGCCAGGGTGTAGTCTGAGAGCAGATGCAGTCCTCCAGGGGTGTGGCTGGCACCGCATTACTTTTCCTTGGCCACTGTCCATGTTCTCCCACTGCTGCAAGTCTATAGGAGATGCCTTTAATGTGGATTTAAGTCCCAGCGAACAGTGGGGAACCCAGGGATCCAATTTAATACCAGCCAGCTGCCCAACTCGCCTGCTCGCAGTCTGCCATATGTACTTCTTACCAGGAGTGTGGGTGTGCAAGTTGTGTAACTCTGTGCACGAGCTTTTCCATGTTTTAATGATGCATGCATGAGCAATGAGCACACAAATGTCGGAATGTCTTATTTATTGATTTAATAAATACAACTTTTTATCATCTATGATCATTACATTTTGCATGAATTTATTCACTTGGCTTAAGAATGCAGTTCTCTGATCAACAAGTAAAATACATTTAGAGCAATGTGAGATTTACTATATATTTAAATATGAGTTACCTGAATGGAGAAAGATTCAGTCATTCTGTGACTTAAATAAATTCCCTTTTATGTAAAAAAAAAAAAAACCTGACCAAAAAGGATGAAGTCACATTCTAACTATGCTAATTTCACTTAACACAATTAGTGGCGTTCCAGTAACAGAAAGGCGAGACAGTTCTCTCTTTTAGGCAAAAAGCCAAACGCTGCAACGCAGCTCCTGTTGTGAGACTCACTGCAAGTGCTGAGGTTTGACACTGGGTCACTGGAGACTGGTTACCCAGCCCTCAAAAGTGACCCTCAGACCATCGCAGGACTCCTGAGACTGCCCTGGCTCTGAACATGGAGATGACATTTATTCTGCAGTGGAACTCACAGCTCCATCAGCGATCTCATAACCTGTGTGTGTGTGTGTGTGTGTGTGTGTGTGTGTGTGTGTGTGTGTGTGTGTGTGTGTGTGTGTGTGTGTGTGTGTGTGTGTGTGTGTGTGTGTGTGTGTGTGTGTGTGTGTGTGTGTAGTTTCAGGTCACTGTCTTTTTACGGAGACATGCCTCTTAACTGAGAGACATGTCTAGCTCACAAAGAGCCTTTTGAGCAGAGCTGTGCTGCTGTTACAGTCTGCTAAATCCATGCAGTGCTCAGAGAGGTGATGAGAGAGAGAAACAACTGCAGATAAAGTGTTTTTGGGTGGGTGTGTTTGTGCATTTCTGTGTGTTCTTGAGTAATGACGTGCTTTGTCTGATGGGAAAGTCACATCTCAAAGATGGATGGTCGATTATGGAGAGATCTTTCTGCTTCTACTGAGCCCAATGTGCTCTGTTATTAGCATGCATATAAATGGATCATACCCAGCAGCTCGTTTTCTTTCTCTCTCACTCTCTTTCTCTCTGTCGCAACTGGTATCAGATAGGCAGCCTTGTCTCTCCATCAATAAAGCATAGTCATACTGGGAATTCATGTGTGTGTGTGCATGTAGTATGTGAATGTGACACACAACAGCTCTCTTTAAGACTTGACCAAGTGTCACCATAATCTCTCTCCCCTATCAGGTGTCGTAATGGTTTCTTTCCCAGGGTTGTGTTCATGCATGTGTCTGTGTGTAAGTGAGGAATGAGTGTTTTTCCAGACTGTGATTCTAACCTCCTTTTCGGTGACGTCAGTTTTTGTTTAAAAGAGTAAGACTGTGTGCTGTTACAAGCCTGAAAAGTCACTTCAGTAGAGCAGAGCGTGTTTAGCGTGCGGTGGGAATCCACCATCTTCAGCATTTGTTTTTACTGTATGTGTGCCTCATAATATGTGATCCAATAAGCATCTCATGTGTACCCTCACGAATACATCAGCACGTATTTGTGGTATTGCTGCTCAGTTTGTGCCTGAACATAGTAATAAGCAGCTCGTTTTGTGTGTCTGTGTGCACTGCAAGTACACTTTTGCCAACAGGCATTTCCTAATTTACTACCTGGCAATCCTCAGCATGGAGGAAGCACGCCATCCAGGGATGCATAAATCAATGTAACATAGGGGTTATTGCACTTTTTATGTTGAAATTCTGCTTGCCTTTGAGTGGTACCAACAATGTTTCTTTTAACAGCACAATCTGTTCTACACAATCGCCATTTGTTTTATGGACTATATACATTGGAGAGTCACACTCGCATGCAACATGTACATATACAGAGAGATGCAGCCGAGCATAATGAACTATTTCTCTCCCCGATAATCGAGAAAGGGAGATCCGCACCATATTCAAGGGTGGGGGGGTGACTTATGTAAAATGTCTGGCAGTATTTTGCATCTCATATTGCTGTGGTAAATCATTATAGAGAATCATTGAAATAGCTGCTACAAACAAGAACCTTTCATAAATCTGGGTGCACATATGTTTATATGCCAGTGTGTGTGTGTCTGTGTGTGTGTGTGTATGTGTATATGTTTGTATCAGTAATGTTAATGTGTCTTCATTTCGAGAAACTATCTGCCAGTTTGTGTAAAGTTATTCATACTGTATTTACACAAGAATAAAAAAGTGTTTATGAAGTCATTAGCTGTTTTCTCCGGCTTCCTGTGTGACTCACTTAAAAGCAACCAATAAGTCACTCCTTTCAGCTTTTATTGAAGGAAATCTTTTTTTTTTTTTATTTCTTATTGTAAGAATTTGCTTTCCAAACTCCTCTCTTGTAATATCTTGAAAAAAAATTACCACCATATATTCCTACTCCAGTGTCTGCATAAGATGTTCAGACACGTTCCAGCGCTCTGTTTCCACTTGCTTCTCTGCTCTCGTGATACGTACAAAAGTCCACTCATTCCTATGGGAACCTGACACAGCTGTGTTTTTTTGGCCAGCAAAACTGCCAACTCGTGCTGTAAGATTTCCGAGCGTATATGCTTTGCTAGCATTGGATGCTAGCATTGGATGCTAGCTGGCGCAACATCATAAGTAGGATTTGATAAAAACAAAATTCTTTCATGTGCTATAGCCTACTATGTTGTGAAAAACATTTCCATTAGTGGGGTCCGGGGCAACAATTTAAAGTCCGTCTCCGTTTTTCCGTAAAGAAGAAGAAGAAGAAGAAGAAAAACAGCAAACTGATATGACTGTATCAACACAGGGAGCTAAGATGTGTTTCTGTTTGCATACATTGGAACGGACTAAGGAGTCAAGGTGTGTGTGGCTTCCCAAACTCAGCCACATATCCACCAGGCATCTCCCAGTTCTTCATTATCTTTGGGCCTTTGGGTCATGCCTGGCCCTTATAACAAATCGGTGTATCCTGTATCAAAACATGAAATTTGGGCCACATCTAGCTAAGACAATGCATGCCAAAACCCAAGTTTGTGCCATTTCATAAAGTTTGAGATACGCCTGGCCCATAAAATACTTGCTAGGGCTGTAACTGAGTGATAAATGCCAAAAGTAGCCCAGATTAGGCCCTAAATGTATCTTCTATCTTGGACGTAGCTAGAACTTTAACACAGTGCTTATCTGTACAAATTAGCACATTGCAGAGAGATATATTATTGTAAGCTGTTTTTTATTAACCTTTTCAAAACAACGATGGAAAATATAGCTTGAGCCCATATCTCTAATATGAATGACAAGTTAAATACAAAAAATAATAGTAATTCACATGTGTGTGCACTGGATTGGCAAGGAAACTGCTGTTAAGCACAGTTTTGGTGTGTTTGTGTTTGAGTGCATGGACAGCGCAAAAGAAGAAGAGGAGTTAAGGGAAGAGGAATTGTCTAAAAAATGGATGTTGGGGAGGGTGAAGTGAAGGGCAGTAATGGGGTCAACCTTAAAGGTGAGGGCAATAATCCATCAGTGACCTTTCCTCCCACTGGAGCACCATGTGTAGGGTATACATCTGTACATGTAAGCAGTATGTAACCCCAGCACCGTGTCTGCAATTTGATGAAAGCCAGAGTGCCCCAACACATCCCAAAATTCCCCCTTTAACTTTCCAACAACTTTTGCGATACAGAGCGACTTGTGTCTGTGTTGACAATATTTAATGCCCAGGGATTATCCTTGGGGCTTCAACAAAGATTTTTAGACCACTGCTGTTTTATTGTGGGTTTGGTGGATATCCCTGATTCGATTACGCAGCTGTGTGCTGTAGGTGGAGTTGCACCCTCTGAAGCGCTGTATTGTTTTTTTAGTGAACTGTAGTTTCATGTTAATCGTAGGCTTCTTTTTTGGTGCCAGCTGGAAAGCATGGAATATCCCAAGCTGTCATCAGCAGCTTGTACTTAAGCCCCAGACCCAGAGTATTCATATTCAGTCATCTGCCTTTTTCTGCAAAGCGGAACATGATAAAATGTTTGCTTCTCTTTCTTTTCAGTCACCAGATGAGATGTTCAACAGCTACACCCTGCTGAGATCTGTAAAGCAGCATCGAGGAAGCTGGAGACGGTGGAAAACCACAAGCTTAAAGTTTAAATTAGATTTTCAACAAAGAAGCTGTTCTTTTAACAGTGAATTGAAGAGATTGCAGGATGCTGTTGGAATAATTCATTTTTTTTTGTTTTTGCCACTTGCTTAAAGGGTGTATAGGCGTTGAAAGTCGGTTGGCCTTACAAGTGAGAGGAATGAGCGCTTTAAACCTCCGGCCAGGTTTTTTCCCTGGAACAAGGCAATCTCCTTCGCTCACAGAGCCTGCATTTTTAATGAGAACATCTGCTTCGGTGGCCCTCTCATGCAACCAGTGCTTGCTTAATCACACAGTCGAGCCCCTCAAGTCCCTCACAGTGGGATCTGCTCAGCTCAGTGATCAGACAGGGCTTGCCACTCTGCACTAGAGCAGAGTATGAGCTGGTAGAGAGGATGGAAATGTGGAAGAGGGGGCACAGAGGACATACTGTATTAGATTAAAACTTTATCCATATGTGTGGGAGTTAAGATGAGACACTGGAAGAGACAGTAAGTCTAGAGATCCGGCATGCCGTACTAGCTACAGTTCGGCATCTCACTCACAAGCCAACAGGAAAAGTGTTGTAGTTGTCTCTTACCTTTATACCTACAGTGGCAACTTCTTCTGAAGGGCAAGCTTAAACCACTATGGGGAACATGAAAATGTGATCACTACCAATTGAAAAAGCTGAAAGAAAAAAGTAATTATGGATCCTAAAGTGTTGTGCAGAATGTAGAAAATGAGGCTCATTTAAAATGTTGTCCTGCATGTATGACAGCATGGTATTTTTCTGTATACTGCATGTTAAAGTAACATTTTTATTAAATAATAATTTCAAGTTCTTGATGTTAAGAAAGTTTTTATTTGTTTGAAAACTAAGAACATGGAGATGTTAAACAGATCTAAATTTAAGCTTATCAATCAAGTTAAGGCTCAAAAACTATTTAAATACATTTCGCCTGCAGCAATACACAGTGATATTAAAAAATGAAATATCAATTTCATGCTATTAATACACTCTGAATTATGGGGGTAAGAGATTTTTTTTCAGCTATTGGCAAATCACTACCAGTTAAGTGGAGCTGGTGTTATATTTTAATGCAGGTATCATTCTCTTTGTTTTGAATCTGCATTTTGGGATTTTAATCTGCTATCCTATATGCAACTAACAAGATTCAGCAAACTACAGAAGGTGGGCAATTTCAATAAATCCAACAGTATGTTAAATGTGGACTTGAAGCAGCAGGATGTGAGATTTAGCAATATCCAGTGGTGAAGTCTCAGATTGCAAACAACTGAATACCTCGCCCACACTCAGTTTAAGTGAATCTGTGTCGTTTGCAGATGGAAAAAGCTCATTCAAAGGTAAAGAAAACACAAAAATTCTTATATTTATCTGAATTAACACAAATGTAAACATGGTCAATATATTTTTCAGAGATTTTTCCAAAAAGCTGCACACTGTTACATTTAAATGTAACAGATCCAAAAATGAAACAGTGGGAGTTTGAGGAAACCGTCTCAAGCATATGCAATATCAAAAGTCATATTGTTTAGTCTTAGACTTGGTCAGCGTTGGAACTTAAATAAATCTGGTTAAATATACACAAGTGAATGGAATTGTGCCTTACAAACATGCCTGATGAAGAAAAATATTGTGATTACATCCCTGAGGTGCTTCCAGTGGAAGGAATATGGGGGTGTTTGTGTGCTTACACATTTGTCAGAGTGTAAATGAGTTTGTTCTTGCATGTAAGTGTGGTTTACATTACAGTCAATTCTAAATTGGAGATCTAAATTTGTAGTTGCGTATTCATGTCATAAGTTTAAGTGCGTTTGAGTCCAAGCGTGTGACCCTCTTACTCCACTGACTTCACTGAAATACGAGCTGCAGTGATGCCGTAAGACTTGTAGCCTCTGGCTGAACCTCCAAGGAGGCCCACTTGTGCCTCCACCTCTACCAATTAGGTGCAGCCATAATGCAACCTGAAAGATGCACTGAGCCTGACAGCTTTATAAACATCCTCCCTGTCTATGAGAGGTGCTCTCAGCCTCGTCCTTTCAGCTCAACTTTGAGTATGGGTGTAAGTGTGTGCATCAGGCATGACCGTGTGTTGGAGTTCAGAGTGATAGATCCCCCTCCTAGGGATGCACTCCCATCCTGACACTGAATGTTATAGTTATTGCGCTTTCTTTCTGTCTCTCTCAGTCTCTTTCTTTCCTGACTACATTATCTTATCTGATTACTCTCCCAGCCAGGATGCGCAGACATGCTGGAGACTGCAGTGTAATATAACATGCCTCTATATGACTTGTGGTTGCTACATGAGATATGCCACCACACACGTCATACCACCAGTAACATCAGACTTGTCTGCACGCCTGTGAGACCTGACAGCGTCATTGTTATTAACTGTACACAAGCACTGAAGCACAGACTGCCCCGCATATCAATGCTGCAGCAAAATGCTGTAATTACCCCATAAATCAAACCAATCTCCGGCCAAGCCCTGACCAATTTGTCAGCAGACCTAGATTTAATGCGCACAGAGAGGTTGTCTTGCCCCTTGACTTGTATACACCTCAGAAAGGAATAAGGAACTCGCCATGCTGTGTTAAGCACACTTTACTGCAATGAATGAAGCCTCTTTCTTAAACATTATCCGTATTTTCAGCTGAGAGAGAGCTTTCCTAGCTTTGGATCATAAAATGGTGGTGAAATTGTAGCCTGCCATCATACAGCACTATTAAATAATCCACGGTGTTTTAAATGGCCTGTGGGGACGATACAGAGTATGGTACATACATTAAAGTCAGGAACAAGCCTCCAGTAAGCCTTTCTGAGCCTTGAGAACAGGTGTGATTGCCGCCTTTCTGCTTTCAAACAATTGTTAGGAGTGAACAAGAGACATCATGCTTCGGATTCTGCTCCAGGCTCCCACAACACCATTTTCCTTGAAGTATATCTGAATGATGGTCTTTTTAATGCTGAATAATAACAGCCTAAGAACGCTGTCTGAGTTTTGAATAAACTCAACATCTTTGAGTCTCTTTGTATCGATGCAACTGGCACACTTGCATACTGCAAGGCAGAGCACTTCATTGCATCAGATGTAGTGTAAAGTAGAGGAATGAAGTTTAAATGGGCCACCGTGTTGCACAAATCCATCACTCTGACAGCAGTCTGACTTGTTTGAGGTCAGAGGAAAGAAAAGATCAGTAGTTAAGAGGGGCAGAAAATCAAGGTCAGAGGGAAAGATGGAAAGGAGTGTGGGATGATCGGAGTAAGCGAGATGGAACAGCCCAGTCTCAGAGAAAAATGTGTTATAGGTACATTTGTGCATTTCTCCAAAGCGTATCAGAGGTCATGATTAAAAATCATGAGACGGCAATACATCTACACGATATACTTCAGATCATAGTGTTCATGATCCGGGAATATTAAAAGCTGAAAACCCTAACCATGTATTGTTTCTAACCCTATCAACTATGCATGTAAGCTCATACCACTAATCACTTACAAATGAGAGAAAGTCAGAAAAAGTGGCAGAATTACATGTTGAATATCTTTCATACTCGTGGTCTGTGAATGGAGCGAGTGGAGTATCACCGTCCTCCATTCACAAACTTTACAAAGTAAACTATCGTATAACAGGTCCTACCCTTTGGTGGCATCAACCACAGGTTTCTGAAAAGTGGTTTTGACATTTGTTTTTCAGAACTGAGAGAGGCACCATTTTGGTAGAAGTTGACTCAGGGTGCTTTCACACCTGTCCCTTTTGGAGCAGTTGTTCCGAAACTGGTAGCGTTTCCCCCTAAAGATCGGTTTATTTGGTATATATGAACACAGTCATCGCGCTCCGATGCGGGACAAAACAAGCGAGCCGAGATCGCCTACGAGAGGTGGTCTCGGCTCGCTTCCATTCCAGACCTGGAGTGGTTCGTTTGCAGTGAAAACATAATCGACACAGCAACCGACACAACTCACAACTCACACCGACATAACTGCGCTTACGATGCTCCATAGTTGTTGTTTTTCCCGGGGTACGGAAGAGGAAACTCCTTCTGCATTCATTTCTGACCAATGAGAGAACAGTTGGTTCGCGCTTTTGTTAACAGCTTTGAACCGCTACAGACGGCTGCCTTGTGAACACAAACGAAAAACGAAACAATTGTATCGATTTAGCCCCTGAACAAAACAAACGGGCCACAAGTTGGCTATCTTAGCTTAACTAAAACGAACTAACATTACGTTACATTCATTCTGATTGGATTTGTCAAACCATCCTTGTCACTCTACCAAAACAACATCTGCCAAATTGCCAGAGCCAAAGCGAGGTAGCCTATGCCAGAACTACCCCCATCTTCCACACTTAGCTGGAAAACTGAGGCTGGCTTGGATGGAACCAAAATGCAGCAGCAAGTTGCTAAAGCAATGACAACTAGCTGTTAGCAACATAAACTACAATGTAGTTGTCACTAAACCCCCCCCCCCCCACCCCCCCCCCCCCTTATTAATATATTTGTGGCTTCATATAATTTTACGCAACGTGAATAAGTGTTCTCTCCTCTTTTAATTGGCATGGATGTGATGTCTAGCTATGGAGGCTAAGTCTGTTTTTATAACAGGCTGTAAATGTACAGTTTTGGCTGCAAAGTTGGAAATTTTAACAAGGGTGTCAGTGGAGATTGACTGTTTTGGAGCCAAACTTTAGTGGTCACTGGAGAATCTGTATGTTTTGCCACTGAAACACTGTTAAGCAAGCTGGAAGTAGCCTCTGTCCTCCACAACTACTCCTTCTTATAAGCATTTAAATCAGCAGGGTTATAAGCAGACACTACCATGCACCGAAACGTGGACTGAGTCCTCAATCACCCTGTGGTGACAGTAGTGGTGGACAGCCATTTCATGTCATCTTTGTGAAAACAATGACTCAAGGAATTACGGCAACAAGTAATATTTGTTCATTTGCTGATGAGTCCACTTCATAGACCCCTAGAACTAGGGTGTACAACACTAGGGAGTAGTGAGTTATTTTGGACCAACCGCATGTGAATTCAAAAAATTGTTAAGTAAATGTTGTCAGTGTACGAATTGTGACCTTTCATTGTGAACTGCAGCAGTTTGAGCTTTGGGTCAACATTTTATATGTTCTGTTGGGAGGTCACTGAAGTCATACACGTATGATGGTTGTCATTACACAGGCTTCATACACATTATTTTTTATATATTTTGCTGGTGCTTGTGAAGTATTCAGAGCTTTAGATTCTTATCAATGGAATACAGTTAATAGTTGTAAGTGGAGTTCCTGAGATAAGATTCATACAGGAAAGTTACACACTCATTTAAATTCAAAAATTCGTTGAACTGATGTAGTTCTGATGTAGTTGAACTACATCAGAACTTTTATTTATCATTGTACAATATATCTTATAAGCAGTGATTTGATGCACTGCTATTCCTCTGTTGACCATGAAAACACTGAATCTTAGTTTTTGGCTGGTGCATCTTGATACTTTTAGTAGATTTGATACAAGAAAAACAAAGCATATTTGGGTTACTCATTGTTTTTATAAAAGAGAGAGGGTTCATAACCAATCAGAGATATAAAGAATTTATGTATATACTGTATTTGAGTTGGCTTTTTTTATTAATGTTTTTGGAGAACAGATCGGTCTCTATGCTGACTGGGCGGTAACAAAGTAATCCAATGGACCAGTGGTTTTAAAAATTAGAATGCTGTGCTGTGCCTGTTATTCATGCCAGGATAAATGACTTGAGGTTGTTTTACGTTTCTTCCACTGGTGAATATCCATTAGCTAGTCCTGTGTAGGAGTGCTGATCTAGAAATGGTTTTGCTCACATCTGTGTCTTACAACAGATTTGCAATCATGTATTTTACCGTTTTTCATTTCCACTACTCCACCTGGGAGAGGAGTGCTTGTCCCAGAGATTTCCTCCCATGTTATAAATGTGACCCTGTGTTGATGAGGGCATGTGCATGTATGGAGTTCAGTGCATGCATCTGTAAGACAGATCTAACCTTGTAACAGTATCTCTGTCTTCTGTTGCTAGACTTCCCTCAGGTTAACCCAAAGGTCAGCCTTTGTCAGGTGGTTTTGAGATTTACCAGTTGCAATTGCCTCTAACTCTCTTGTGAAGATGATTCCATTGCTTTTGATCTAAGACCATTCCTGTAGCTCTGTTCTGGAACGTTTGACCATGTTGATACAGCAAAGCTTTGCAGCAGGATTTACTCCATAAGTAAACTTAAAAGCTTTGAAACTATCATAACGGTCATTGTAAAGTAAATTGTAATGCAAACATAATTTTAAACCAAACAGAACTGAGTTTCCTGCCAAACAGCAAAACTAAGAGTGCAGTAATTATTGTTCAAATGCCTCTGAGACATCAGAATTTGGAAAATAAATCCTTGCTCCCTGTTCCTAAATATTTCACTCCTGCAAGTGCTTCTGTATGGGCACATGAGGAAAATGTTGAAATTTTGCATAGTACATGCAAATATATAAGATATTTGTCCTCAGGCAAGATCTGCACTGTTTTAAATTAGCTTCCTCTTCCATGGATTCCCTGAAAACATTTGAGAAAGAGATTTCTTTTTCAAGACAACAAGTCATTAAAATGAAAGATCATTTTAAATTCTCTGTTTATTCTTCCCCAATGCCGCACTGTGGGAAAGCTTTAAATGAGGTGAATACATACAGGGATGCCACTGTGTTTGTGTGCATGTGGGTTTACAAAATTGTGTGTCCTTCTCTCAAATCAGTGTTAATGATACATCAGTCAAAATAGCAACACAAGGAGTTATTTTCAAAAATGTAGTGCATCCACAAGTGTAAAACTTGGGAGGAATGACAAAATGGGAGTGTCATCTACAAATCATATATAGAAATGTCTTGCTGGAACAGCAATGTAACTGACATTGTTCAATTTATTATAGCCTTCGCATGTATATAACCAGTTCCCATGGAAAAGTCATCTTGAGGCACTTTAGAAGACACGTCCTATACAGTCCTTTCAAAAACAATCAAATTCATTCCAGTTCAGTCAAGTTAACTGTACTGTAGTTCAGTTAATCAAATTAATTCCAACAGAGTCCAGGTAAAGTTCAAATAACACCTAGTCAAGGAACCCAACAGATTGCATCATATCTATACTTGCTATGCCCCATTCTGAGAAAACATGAGGCAACAGTCGAAAAGGAAAAATGTAAGTCATGGGGCTAAAAAATCAAACAGACTTGCAGCAGAATTGGAACCAGGGATGGCACCCATCTGCCTGGACCAGTAGGGTACCTTATATGACAGGAAGAGACCAACAGACAGTGAGAGATGTCTTGGGATATTTGCCAAGGAAATCCAAAAGAGAATTAAAGCTGCAAGCAGCGATGAACAGGCCCTCGCAACCTTGTGCACGTTCAGGCGTGCTGCAGTGGAAGCGCTTGTATGACTTGCATGTAGATTCTTCAGGCCTGGACATTTAGCGGATGACACCAGCCATGACTCTCTATATCAAACCATTCAAAAGTTATGGCAAAAAGTAGGAACTATCAGATTTCGACCAATCAGATGAAGGGGCGGAGCTAATTTGCAGCAATTATGTTCAAGGACTCAAAACCGAGTCCGATGACACCAGCCACGACTCTCTATGTCAAACCATTCAAAAGTTATAGCAGAAAATAGGGACTATCAAATATTGACCAATCAGAAGAAGGGGCGGGGCTAATTTGCACCAATGAAGGTCAAGGACTTAAAACCGAGTCCAATGACACCACCCACGACTCTTTATGTCAAACGATTCAAAAGTTATGGCAGAAAGTAGGGACTATCAAATATGGACAAACCAGATGAAGGGGGGGCCCGCTTTTTGGCGTCTATCGTCGCCACGGTAATGCTTTTGACTGAGAAAAGTAATGCGCATCGTCGCAGGATCGAGATGCACATTTTGATGTATAACACACCTGGGTTCACATTACGGTTCGGGCGAAGAAGCGGCCGAAGAAATGGCATAAATTGTGCCAAAATAACACCATTACTTCAAAATGGCCGACTTCCTGTTCAATTCAATTGATTCAATTTAATTAAATTTATTTATTGAATTAAATTGAATTCGGAGGAAGTTCGGTTTCGGCCATTGCGCCAAGGGACTTTTCTTTAAGTTGCGACATGATACAGGTGTGTACCGATTTTCGTGCATGTACGTCAAACCGTATTGTGGGGCTTGAGCCACAAAGTTTTCTAGGGGGCGCTGTTGAGCCATTAGGCCACGCCCATTAATGCAAACCATTAAATATCAAAATTTTCGACCCTGGCTTGCGTGCACAATTTGGTGACTTTTGGGGCACGTTTAGGGGGGCATAAAGGCCCTCATTTCGTTGGGAAAAAAAAATAACGAGAACAAAAAAAAATGAGGAAAAAAAAATTATATACATTATATATACATTATATACAATTAGATACAATAGGGCCTTCGCACTGTAAGTGCTCGGGCCCTAATAATGTTAAATGCAGTAACAATGGCATAAACATAAAAATGAAATAAAGAGAACAGAGTGAGGGAAGAGCCCAGTGCATCATGGGCAGTCCCCAAGGATTATATAGGCCTATAGCAGGATAACTAAAAGAATAGCTGAATGCACCCAAACCATCCCCTACTATGAGATTTGTCAAAAAAGAAAGCTTCAAGCTCAACCTAAAAGATGTGGAGCGTGTCTGTGTCCACTAACTTTGTCCACTAACTGGGAGCTAATTACACAAGAGAGGAACCTGGTAACTTCCCCAAATTAACGGTCATCCAATTGTTTATATCATGAGGACATGTTTGAAATCCAGATAGCTTATTGACCTCATCTAGCCTCATGGATACATATAGCTGAGTATCCTCTGCATTGCAAGAATATTTATCCCATGCTTCCAAATAACAGTACCAAATGGAAGGACATATAGAGTCAAAAGGACTGGCCCAGGTACAGAATCCTGTGGAACACCATGACCAAATCTGGTGCATGAGAAAGACTTTGTTCACATGAACAAACTGGAATCTATTTCATAAATCCGACCTAAACCATGCTACGGTAGATCCTTCAGTATCAATATCATGATCAAACCTCTCTAAAAGAAAGTTATGATAAACTGTATCAACTGTATGTCTACTGTCTGAGGACATGATGATGACTTTCACTAGGACTTTTTATCATACTATGATGTAATCTGAACCCTGACTGAAACTCTTTGAACAAATCATGTTTATGCAAATGGTAAATTAGTTGATTTGTAAGAATTTTTTCTTTAGAACTTTAGAATTAAAAAGGCAGATTAGATATAGCATAGGTCTATAATTAGCTAGTACTCCTGGATCAAGACTAAATTTTTATCTAATACCTAATGTTTAATGTGTAATGCTGATAAGCCCACGCTGTGACAAACCAGCAATTTTTAATTCAGCCTTTTATGTTGCTTTTTTAAGCTCAGAAGAGTTCTTTCTCTTAGGTTGGCAATGCTGTGGCTTTCTTTAAAAGAAATAAGTGAAAGCTAGACAGTATTTTCTATAAAGAACTTCTTACAGGAGCCCAATACACATCTAAGTCAGACAAAACTGGCTTCTCTAACTCAAACATGATGCTACATCCAATAGGCAGGATTAATCATCTCCCTGCAACACAGCTATAGCAGCCTGTTCCATCTTGGCCCGTAGGAGACATCAAACGTACTCTCCCTGCACGCCTGCCTACTGTTTCCCCCGGAGAGAAAGAGATGGGTTAGAGAGTGGAGACTGGCCTCTGGTAGTGCAACCCTCTGTGGAGTCCATATTGATTACACCTGCCACCGGCGGCTAGCTGGAGCTGTGCGCTCTGACAGCTGGCAGCACAGGCCGAGATGGATAACTGCTGAGCCAGGCCTTAGCCAGCTACATCACCACTTGGCTCTGAGGAGAGTGTTAAGAAGGCAAAGTATTTTTTTTTTTTTTTAGCATCATTTATTTTTCACTCTTATTTTGTCAGTTGTGGTTCAGTTATATTCTTTACAAGCACTGTATATAGGTGAATTCTGTCTTCTGAAATGTAGGTTTTGTTGGGACACTTTTCATGCAATGTCTGAAATGAAAAGCAGATTTGTATTGCTTTTTTTATTGGAAACCATTTTAGTGATAAAAAGAACGTAAGACAACAAATGTAAAGGATCAATATTCATTTCCTTTTTAGCTCAGTTTCCAGCGTAAAAACCGTTGTCTCTCAATGTTTCAGACAACTACAAACACCTGTAGGCTAATATGAATGTTTTTCAGCATTAACAGCCCAGAGTCACTCCCATGTCATCACAGAGATGGCTTGAGAGGAAGCTCTGGGCTGGAAATATTTTACTCAATATATTTTCCTTTTCATTGTTTTGGATTCATTTCTTCTGAACCAAGGTTAGTTTAGCTTCCTGCTTTCAGTTTCTTAAGCTGTGTTCAGTTAGCTGATTTTGCCACACTTGCATGGTATTGATTGATAATCCTTCCCTGTAAACACTTCTCTTTTATCTTTGTTTCTTGTCAGATTGCCCTTGAGCCTCCTCTCAGCATGTCTTGTTACATGTTTTCTTGTTCTTTCTATTTGTCTTTTTGGCCTAACTGCACAGTTACTTAACACGTGGCTAACCTAGCAGAAATTTAACATAGTACCACCTAAACATTTGAGTTATGTCCAAAGTTTTGCTTAAATTTGAATATAATTGCTGTTTCACACCAAGCATGGGATTAGCTGGTTTAGTTAAACTCCAATAGCAACATTTCCCCTGTAGAGTCAGCACAGCCTACATGGAATACAACGTTTTATCTAGATACGATTGACTTCACGTCCACTTCACGTCTAAAGAAAGGGAGTTCTGAATTCATCTCAATCATGAAACCAGAACTTGTGCCTAAATGACAAATAATGGCATGCACTGAAACTTTAAGGGGCATTTAAGTTATTCTGACTGGCAAGATACAAAAGGGTGATCCAATACGAGCCCCATTTCCTTCAGCCACATGGTCCTGTTGAAAACTTAAATGCTGCCACTGGAACTGATGGCGCCGACAGAGCTGCCACTGCACTTCACCAAGCCATCATCTTATCTAATCACATGCATGTTTCTGGACTGTGTAATGACCCTGGTCAATAAATCCACAATGCTTTCTGTTTAAAGTGGCTTGAGATGACTGTTGTCAATGGACGGTATACAAGTAAAGTGAATTGAGATTAAATTGAAAAATAAATATGATTCTTTTTTTTGGGGCCTGAAAATGCCACACTAGGTAGCAATACCACTTTTGACCACATGGGGACACCGTGTTACAAGAAAATGTAAGACAAACCGATGCTGACCTCCAGGACAAATTAGGAAGAACAATTTATACTCTGCATTAGCACAGTATTGTCTATGGCTCTTACAGTTGCATATACTGTATAGTCACACCACAGACACATATACTGTAGTTACACCTATATGTTGTAAGAAGTGGTATTGCTAAACTGAGTAGCGTTAAAACTTATCTGCATCAAATTTAATCAAACAGGCAGATGTATATTGATTTAAACCCGCAGCTAAGCTTGGAGCTCCTCGAGTTTTCTCTCTCTCTCTCTCTCTCTCTCTCTCTCTCTCTCTCTCTCTCTCTCTCTCTCTCTCTCTCTCTCTCTCTCTCTCTCTCTCTCTCTCTCTCTCTCTGTTTTTCTCTCATTCTCACTGTTAAATACCCTTTGCCCTCTAATACTTCAGTCATGCTCCTGATTATCTGGACATTTTCCACTGTGTTTTTAAACTTTTGTCTTGTACCTGCCGTGCTTTTATGCTGTTGACACCCTATCAATGCATGGCCTTTACTCATTTTAACTGGTTTTGGAGTTAAACTAAAAAGAAAAAAAAAGAAAAAAACTTAAAAACTGTTACATAACATCCTTATATTCAAGTATGTTTGTTTTGTAAACGTACTCGGAGTGAAAAGGAGAAAGAGTGAAAACTGGTCTACACACCGCAACTGTGCCCTGGTGATGGTTTTCTGGTTTCTAGAAACTTGAAAAGTGGCTAAAAGTGACTCAAGTGCCCATTCTCCATATAAAATTGTACACATGGATGATCCAAAAACCTTTTCTTATCCTTGATGGACACATTCAAAAGTACGAAAGTCTGGGATTTATAAAATCCCTTATACCCCTCCCCCACCATTGATGAGCGCTCAAAACTCTGTTTAGACAGCAGAAGAAGGGACTTGTGGGATGATCTAGGAAGTGAAGCCGGAGTGAATCCCTTTCCCCTGTTAGCTCTCCCTCTGTCTTGTAGACTGCAGGGTACACGGCGTTGATTATGGAGACGAGCAGCTATAAACTCAATATTTTCCGAGGTGCAGTGAGAAGACTGTAAAGCAGGCAAATGCCTCGGCTCCCACACAGGAGAGCCGGAGTGAGCAAACTAAATGGGTGTAGAGGGATTCTGATGGCTTAGTAGGGATAAGGAACTGGCTTTTAGTGGTGTGTTTCTCTTATTTTTTTTCTATCTTTCTCGTTCTATCACTATGTGTTTTCACGCCCCAAAGGCCTTATTTACAATCCTTTACTTCTCACAATGCATTCATGACAACAGCAGCAGGTAACAGAAATTGAGACATAAATCGCACCAAATCCCTGGTCACAGGGTTTCACGCTACACAATCAACTTCCATGACCATTTGGCACACTGGCTTAAAGATTATAATTAAAAAGTAAATTGATAAACCTCATGGCTCGACGCGGTGTACACTGTCCCACTGAAGTTGTGCAAACATTTGCTGTGCTTAATGATTTACGCTCACCAGTATTTTCTCACTTTCTTTGTCAGTCTGTGCATTGTAATTTCTTCTTTCCCTGTAAGCGCTGATTCCCTCCCCCGTCCATGCATCTGCCTTTGCCGGTGTTCATCAAAGAACAGTAGTTCCCCAGACACTGTTACAAGAATCCAGGATCAAGTTGCTCTACTTTTATGTGCGTGTCATTCTGGGTGTTTAAATATCTTCTTGCGGTGAGGGAGCCGTTTCTGTTTTGACCCAGCCATTATTTTTGCGGTAAAGACCGCAAAAACAGACCTCCGGGTCTCTTGAGGGATTGAATCAAAGAGTAAGACCAGAGACCTAAGAGAGAGAGGGAGCGAGGGAGAGGGAGAGAAAGTCAGTTTAGGTATTTTCAGAGTCAGTCATCCGCTTGGCTGTCAAGCAACAAGACTCTCAACTGACTACTGATGCCTGATGTAGTCAGAGATATGCCTGAGCATTAATAGAAGGGAAACAAAAATAAACCATCTTCAAGTATAGAAAGAGATGCATACACACAGCTGTGTAGAACTTGGCAGTGCTGCCTTTGATTTATTTCTCTGGGGGGAAATAAGGACTGTATTTGTGCGTTTGAAGGGAAGGAGAAAAAAAAACAAAACAAAAAAAAACTAAAAACGTGGCACACAAGGAACATTCCAAGTTTGCCACAGGAAATCAATTTATTTGAGAGGGCAGCCAGGCTAAAAATAGGAAAGCTCCAAACAACAGTGTTGGAATTAATTGCTATGATTTTGAGGGAACGCAAGAAGACTCCAGAGACTCCAAAGTTTGCTCTGTTGTCTCGTTTCCATACGAGTGTTACTGTAATATTAGTCTGGTCTAGTTGTCAACTTATTTTGTTTTTCTGCATATTTCTGCTTGTCTGCAGCTGTCAGACAAAACTGAAACTCAATCATCTTCCTCCCCGATATGACGACCGAACACTTTTCAACGCAACTGCCAGCTGCCTTGTTTGACAGGAATTGATGATTTATCACAAGTTCTCCACAGTAAATAGACAATAACTGTTTTGTCACACTCCGCCGAGCTCTAACTGGGTTTTTTGGGAGTTTGTGTGTGTGGAGGGGGAGGTTACAGCGCTGTTGTAGGGGCCTTACGGGGGCTGATGTGCTGTTTTTAATGAGATCTCACAGCAGTGTTTAAATATTTAACCGTTCCTGGTGAAGCCTCCCCATCCGCCGCCAGGCAATACTGGTGAGGTTTCATGCAATCATCACACACAAAACAGAACCTTTCCCCTGAAAACATCAGAAAATAAGCCCAGGCTGAATATATAATGGCATTATGAATACACAGCCCGCTGTGCCTAATACCTGCACCTATCGACAGAGATGCTGTCTTTGCCCTCGCAAATAAGCACTCAGACACCATGACAAAGGCTGAGCATGATGATGAAAAGCTGCTGAATTATACATCTGTTTTTTAATGGGATATTTTGGACCCCGTCCCACCCCACCCCTCCCACCAAAACAAAATAATTCCCCCCACCTCTGCCTTTTTCTTTCGGTTTTTCTTCCTCATTTTGACTTTTCGCTCTATGTTTTTGAGAGGCATTTCACCAGCGATCCGTTCAACTCCTACACTCTTCATGTTTTTACATCCCACCACCCATCGTTCACAGAGAGCACAGCCGGGGTGTCTGCCACCACCTGCTGTGTTCAGAGGAGTGTGGTGGCGGCGCGTGTGTGGTGTTTTGATGTGTGGAAGGGTGTGAAGAGTGAAGATAGGCAGCAACCCTACTGTTTCTTCTCTTTCTTCATATACCAGCCTGAATGGACACATTTATTTCATGTAGTTTCTCTCATTTTTGCCTCGTTATGAAACATCTGTAAAAGCGCCTGATAATTTCTTTCTAATCCCTTTAAACGTCTTTGCTTCTTAAACTAACTCGGTTACGTCATCTCTTTTACATTCATGAATATGAAACGCACCTGTAAACATACGATACTATTTTTTTTTTCTTTTTTATCCCTGATTTTTTCCCATTTTCACCTAGTGCTCCTACCTAAGTAACAGTCCTGGGGCCTCATTTAAAATGGACTGCGTAGGAGTCATACTAAAATTGCACGTACACCCAAAAGCCGAAAATGCCGGGCGCAAAAAAAAATCCGGATCAATAAAACCATGTGCACGCAATCTTGCACGCAATGTTCGCTCCAGAGTCCAGCTGGAAGGCTGCGCAGCTGAATCCGCCTCATATCCCGCCCTCTACACGCCCACTTTTTACCATAAATGCATATGGATGAGCCTACTGAGCATGCGCAGTGGCTTCCTGCAGCCTGTTTGGCGTCAGAATGAATGAGAGGGTGTCCAGCCACCGTGACACTGACTTTCATGGAGACTTAGATCAAGATGTTGTGGCCAGGAAAACAACATTATTTGGTGGTCACAGTAAAAGTTAAAATAAGTATATAAATAGTATACAATAAAATAAAGCGATTGAGTGGCAGCACGCCGTTGCTGCCCGTTAGTGCCACAACGCAATTTCCACTGGGGACAGGGGGGACATGCCCCCCCCCCACACTTTTCAAAATCATGTATTTGTCCCCCCGACTTTTTACAGTTTAAAAACTAACGGTAGGCTCAGCCTGTGATTGCATACCATCCAGACTCTCTGTGCGAAGGCGGGCGATGCGAAGACGGGACGGGACCCGCTCCCCCTCCTCCCTCCCCCCTCCCGTCTCTCCTCAAAGCTGCTCGGGGCTGATTTATGGTTCTGCGTCACACCAACGCAGAGCCTACGACGTAGGGTACGCGGCGACGCGCACCCTACGCCGTACCCTACGGCGTAGGCTCTGCGTTGGTGTGACGCAGAACCATAATTCCGGCTTAAAAGTAAACAACATGCGTGCACGTACCCACACACGGGGAGAAGAGACTATTTCTTTAATTTTTATTTTTTTTTAAACTTTATCCTTATGAACGCAATTGTTATATAGTCCAACTTTCCTTATTTTAATCAGAACACTTTCTTTTTTCCTCTTCGGCGTGGAGTAGTGGGCTCGGAGCGGCAGCCATCCCCCCCCCGCCCCGCCCGCCGCCTGCTCCGTTATCAGCACTATTTTATTATAAGTCTGATATATGTTGTGATATGTGATGACATTATTAAGAGTATGACATGAATCTGACTTTCACCACCTCACAGCCTGCGTCGCCAGTTCCCCGTGTCTTAAGTAAATTCTTACGGGAGGGTGGGGGTTGCCATAGGGATACGCAGATTTTTCGGTTAGTTTTTTCTTTTTAGATCTGAGGCTTTGCGTAGATGGCGGCTTCCGCAACTTTCAGGCACTTTTTCTGCGCAAGCAAGCTTTATAGATGAGGCCCGTGGGCATTGCCATCCTCTACCAACCCCGGGAGGGCCCTGTACTGAGCTCAGGTCTCCTTCATGACCTGAGGAGTGAGCAGGCCGCATCTTTTCACCAGACAGGGTGGGGCTACTCTGGCCGGACGTAGCGCGTGGAAAGATAACGTTATTCCGGCCAGATCCTCCCCACCCCATCTGGAGCCCCGGCTGGCCAGAGGGGGCATGTGTAGCCCAGGACTGTTGCATGTTTTTGTGAGGGTAGCTCACATTAGCTGCCCAAGGGAACACGGGGAGAACATGCAAACTCCACTACTATTTTTGCATTTTAAATCCAGTTCATTCTCCAAACCTGGATGCTGGGAAGGAAGCTCAGGTTTGTGAGTATGTGAGGAAGACTAAGGTTGCTATTAGAAGGCGCTTTAAAAATTCTGAAAACAGCAATTGAAGATAATATAAGGAAGCCTGCGTACCTGCCAGCTGGAGAAATCTATAGGGACCTAAGCTCACAGACGACAACACATCCACAATAACTCCCATCACTCTCACCAACCCCCACCCACATTTCCAACACCATCTCCTTCTTCTCCGGTCTTCCCCGCGGCTCCTCTTCCCTCTGTTTATCTCTCCCTTCCCCCATCGCAGATAACCCTGACTCCCTATATCATCTCTTTAAAAACCCACCATCAGTGCTCTGAGGCCTTGCTGATCGAAAGGAGCGTGATTAGCGCCCGCTAAACCTGCCCTTTCACCATGTAAAATATTGTTTATTTGACGAGGGGATGCATATAGACTTTGCTGACGGCTGTTTAGACTTGGTGCCAAATCATATGCATGACTCCTCTTGCCATGCCGCTTCATGTGGCTGCCAAGTGAGGTTCATGGAGGCTTTTGCCAGGGGACCCAGACTAGTATCCAGCCCACCCCCTTCCACCAACCACACTCCTAATACACACACACACACACACACACACACATGAATTAGAAAAACACCTTGCACTTCCTCTGCGGCCCCTCTCCACAACCATCCCAACCTGTGCCCGCCCTGTGCCCTCCCACTTCTCTCCCCTACCCCATCACTCTCCATGCCGCACTCATTATTAATGATCTAAGGGACAGCTTTCATTTGATCTATTAGTTAGGATGGGACAACGGCTGCTGTGCCGCATCCCCACTGGATCTTTAATTATTTCATGGAGGGCTTTCCTCCTCACCGCCGCTCTTTCTCTGTTGTACGGATGAAATATTGAAGTTGAGGAGTGCGATGCAAAGTGGCCCCCCAATAAGGATGAGCAATGCATGTGTGTGCGTGTGCTTGTCTGCCCCTTAGATGCCCTGTTTAAGTAAGCACACTTTAAACGTCTATGTGCGAGGCTGAACTTCTTCTTTTACAAGTGGCTTGAACTTTCATCGTCAGCGGTAAAGCGATGCGCTACTTATTAATGTTTCCTTAAAACCTCATTTACCCTTTGAAGCAGACAGAAAGTGAGTCAAAGTGTGAGTGCATGTTATTAGGACCTCACGGTGTATCTTGGCTTGCTGACAAAAAAGCGAGGGGAAAAAATTGTCCGAAAAGGAAGAGCACTTTGACGAATGTGAAGAAAATGATTTCACTTTGCGTGTAAAGCAACGTGATTATGGGCCATTAATGTCATGTTGCAGTTGTGTTAAAGGGGAAGGACCCCATGATATCACCACTCACTTTGTGCTGCCAAGAACAACACCTGACGGGGAAATATGGGTGAAACTGGAGGCAGACGCAGCTTTGTATTCAGGTATGAAATACGACGTGGGCATACGTTTTTGGACTTTCTGCATTAATGGTGCATTCATAGTCACCAGGCATAAATTCAGTAATCTGCGCTCCAGTACCTCATGTAGAAGGAATCTATATGCCATAAACATAATGACACCTTATTTTCCTTTATGTGACTACATGTGATGGTTGAGATTTGCATCCAAAGCACTCAGTAAAACACTGAATTGCCATAACTGGCTGTAGGAGTCGTCCCCGGGCTTACGTGAGGGGGAGCACAGGAATGACATTGATATACAGTGCTCTATTAATTGCCATATGAATAGGGTCTGCATTGGTTGGCCCGCTGCTGATGCATCACCGTAAAAGAGATGGGTCACTCCGTCTTCTCCGGCCCACAGCTTTGCCAAGCTCATAATTACAAAAACCTGCAATTAATCTTCCCATCACATGGGCCAAATATACACTTCCTCCCTGTATAAATGAGTTACAGTATGTGCACTTAGCAAACGTGCGCACTTGTGTATGTGTTTACACAAGGCGGTGTTTATGTGTCCCATTTATGTGCAGCCACGCTCACGAGGCCACCGAGCACAAACAGCATAATATGAGCTCAGTGTGCTGTGGAGCTGCCACACCGGCTATCGATGCAAGTGGCATCAAGTGTGTCCTTTTCACACTTAAAGTACACATAGGGATGCACTTGTTTTTGTAAAAGAGCTTTGGAAAAAAGGTGGGGCTTCACTTAATATTCTCACACATTTATGTAGACAAGTGTAAACACAACATGTTGAAACAGTTGTTGTAGTTAAGATAAGTTTACATTGGAAAAAAAACATACAGTAAGTCACATTGTCAAAGCTCTTAATTTGAAAGTCAAGATGAAAAAAATAAAATGGTAATGTTTTTTTTTTCTCCATTACATTAAAAATGAAAAAATAGGATGTCTTCAGGGTGATTTAGTTTAGGAAAATAAATCAATTGAAGTTGTGGACAGATGCAGGGCAGTGAGATACTAGAACTCCCACAACAATGTGCCATATGAGTGATTATACTACCCAAGCTATTAACTCTTTCGGTAATTTATTATTCATCACTGAAATTTCAAAATTAGTTTCTTTTTTAACAATTTTCTCTTTTTATCCCTAAACACTTGCAAAGACATGCAAAAAAAGGACATCAGTGCGCACACTGCCTCTTAGATTCAAGTTTGCAGCACATACTTCAGTAGACTCGATGAAACATTGTGTTGAATTTGGAGACATATAGTCATTAAGTCTTTTTGATTGACTGAGATTAATTGTTTGGCCATGATGCAAGTTAGAAATGCAGACAGTATGAAGGGATTTATTCGCATATTGGGTTTGATGAAAAACTTTCTCGTTAAAGCAATTAATTAAAATGTAGCTCATTTGTGCAGATTTTTTTCCCCCTTTATCCACTTCCTCAGTGTCAGTCCAAATAATAGTACTTCTACATTCTGTCTGAAGGCTAAACAACATAGGATTCTTAAGGTCACAAACAGCAGTTAAATGAACACACAGAGTATGTTGCGTATGCGTCCATATTCATATGTATTTCTGTTTGTGGCACATAGTCCTGGCTGCTGGCCGCTCAACCTTTCCTCATTGCGAATAGAATCTGATCTCCACGCTCGGATCTGGCCACCTGCCCTCCCGCTTTCCTATTGACAACACCTTACTGGCACCCAGTGGTGAAAGCAGGTACTGCACCCACTCCATGTCCGGCTGCAAGAGGAGATCGAGAACTGTTTACAAGTGGCATTTGGCCCTAATTAAAAGCAGCACTTGTTGGAGCACTAGGTCTGCAGAAGGACTGGCATCCACGACGACACAAGGAGGGCCACTGATCCTCCGATAAGCCTCCTCCACTCTGCACAAACGAACATACACAAACAAACAAGTGAGCGGTGAAAGCATAAGAAAAGGGCGACTTTCAGAATTTGAATTGCCTACTACTGTGTAAAATATGTTACATGGGTGAGAAAACACACCAGCGGCTCAAGGCGCAGCAATTTCCTGGAACCCAGTGAGGAATGGTCCCTGTGATAGTGATTGGCAGTGTGCTGAATCTCTCGTTCTTCCCACCAACTCCGTCTATTTTCTAATTCTGCTGGGCCAACACCGGGCTGTCCCATGTGGACAGGCCATTACGTCCAAACGGAAGATGAATGAAAGTAGCCATCGACCTGTCTGGAGTAGCGACTAACTGGGCGAGTTTTGACCAGCTTAATGGAGCACGGCGGCTCGGCAACTAATCACCTGCTCTTTCTCATCAGCCGCTAACCTCGAGGGACAGTAATTGATTGTTAAGTGTTTGAATGATCAGACTAAGACTGAGCTGGCTTCACTGTGAAAGGGCCCTACACTTTTTTACCCATCTGAGACTTAACATCAAGTGCGAAACATTAGTTGAAATGTGACACATAAATGAGGTGTTCTCACTTTTCTTTTCCCTCTTTTGTCTGCCATGATTCTCACTGGGCACAGTAAAATACTTGACATGTTTATAGAAATGTACAAATGTATTATTCAATCTAAGAACTACATCTTTTTTAGAGCATAATGCCTAATAAAAGTAATTATTTTTATTTTCAGTATTAAGGTTCAGTAGAAATTTTTGATGAAATAAAAGTATTATGAATACTGCAAACTATAAAATATAGTGTAAGTACACTATTACTACGAAACAGCACATTAGAGCTGAAGATTTACTGCATGTCGATAAGCCGATTAGCTGATTGCCAGAAAATTAAATGTGAGCAGCTGAATCAATTAATTAAGAAAAATGTGTTTTAATCTCAATGATTATTTTTTACTTCGATAGGTAATTGACATAATGATTGATTCTGTAAATAATGACTGATTGCAGTCCTGTTTGAACATTTTAAATGCTTGAATGTACTGGAAGAAACACATGCTAACTACTCTCACCTGAGTCTGAAAAACTGGTTGTGATCCAGCTCTTGCTCCTCATCAGTAATCTTTTGACCTCGGTTTCTCAGGCGCCTCTCCCTCTCCTGAGGATTCAGGGTGAGTAGGACCACCAGGCTGGGCTGGAGCAGGTCACCGGGCCACCGGTACACCTCCGAGCCTTCCTGCGGGAGGTTACACGCTGGGCCACTTACTGCCGTGGCGATGGCATAAGCTGCTGTGCTGTGCCAGAATCTGCAAAGGCAGATAATGGATGGTGATTCAGAGATGAATGACAGATGACGGTTTTATTCAATGACCTAGGCTATCATTAAATATTGAGCTGTCTGGGTCTTGATCCCAGTGGGTTCCACAATGTCTTAACAGGACAAAAGGTGTCACCAAACAAGGAGATGTCACTTCCCCTACAGTGCATCTCAGTTTCCTTTTTACCTGTCAACAATGACAGGTGTCTTCATGCCTTCCTGGCCTATTTGCTCTTCAGTGACGTAGTTCCCTAAAGCGTAGAAGGCCCTGCGGATGAGGGCTGGCTGTTGATCAAAGTGGGCTCTCCAGCGGGACAGGCATTGGGGAGGTGAGCGCAGAAGAGTGGCCCCCAGAGTATCCCTCAGAGACTCCGTCAGAGTGGTCTTACCTGTGATGGCAAGAAAGGACAGAAGAGAGACAAGACACAAGCACATGACACAGAAACAAGACTTCATCTTTTATTTCATCATCAAATCTAAAAAGAGACAAAGTTGACACTTAAAAAGTTCACATAAGATTGCTCCATTTAACCTGTATGCTGGAGTCTACAAGGTTACAAGGTTCCTTAAAAGTATTAGACATGCGAGCAATTCAATAAAGTATTGTCACAGTGATGTAGCTTTTCTGAGGTCATGATATTTGATATTCCATTAGGCCAAGCTCACTGGCAGATAATGTTTTTAGTAGAACTGGCCATCACTTCAGCTGACATCAATGCATCAGACTGATCACATATTTATTTATAAGGTAATGGCATTAACCTGTAGCATCCAGGCCCTCTATGGCAATAACAGGGAAGTCTGGTTTTCTTCCTGCCTTCACCGTGCTGGGAAACATCTCCAGTACGGACCTGGCCTCTGGGCTGACGTCGACATTCTGAGAACAGAAAAAAAATTGACTTTGGAGCAGTGACGGGGGGCAGAAGGGAGTCGTGCACAGGAACACTTGTGAAGGTAACAAAATAATCAAGGGCTGCTTTTACACTCTGCGATACCTCCCTCGTCCACATGAGTGCGCTATTTCACCAAAGTTACAACTAGAGCTGTGCTATATTTGAAATGCTGGGTATGTGATGTCACAGTCCTCTGCAAGCCTGATCTGTTCTTTGAATGGCATATTTTAGACCTTTTTCTTGTATAATTCCAGTTCTTTATATAGTTGTCTGTTCAAACCCCCGAACATAACATCTAAAGTGCAGAACCTTCTACTTTTTTCATAATATCCCCCCTGCCAGTTAACTGTAAAACAGATCTGTCAGTAAATCAACTTGCACACACCTTTTTCAACACATCATAAGCCTCTTCAAAGCTGTGGAAAACATCATAGTTGGCCGTGTTGAGAGAAGATGGGTGACATATTGACGACTCAGAGGGCACCACGTAGAACTTAACCATCATTTCCATCTTTTTGCTCTGTTCACGTGACCACAGGTGCTGCGTCCACTGCTGGCCGTCCTCACCTGCGTATGAACACACCAACACTGACTCCTGCTGTTCTATATCTTTTTTTTTTTTTGTCTGCACACATATTGGTGGTTAATACCATGCTGGTAAGAACCTAAGGCATATATATATATATGTGCATTTTTTTTATATAAAATACATATTATATTTTTTTTTAATGTCACATATATGTATTTTACTTATATATATTTTATATATATATATATATATATATATATATATATATATATATATATATATATATATATATATATATATATATATAATATATATATATACACACACACACATACATACGCATACACATCTACGGAAGAGTATTAGGACCAGGCAGGAGAAAAATAAAAATAATATTTTAGAGGAGGAAGATTTGTTTTCATTATGCACTTCGAAAAGTCGAAATGTCGAGAAAAAAGTCGAAATGTCGAGATTAATGTTGAAGTAAAATTTTAAGAATAAAGTCGAAATTTTGTGAATAAAGTCGAAATTTCGAGAATAAAGTTGAAATACATTTCGACTTTTTTTTCCGAAATTGTACTACAACAATAATCTCGACATTTTCTTCGCCTGGCCCTAATACTCTTCCGCACACACATAATATATATATATATATATATATATATATATATATATATATATATATATATATATATATGTATGTATGTATGTATGTATGTATGTATGTATGTATGTATGTATGTATGTATGTATGTATGTATGTATGTATGTATGTATGTATGTATGTATGTATGTATGTATGTATGTATGTATGTATGTATGTATGTATGTGTATATATATATATATATATATATATATATATATATATATATATATATATATATATATATATATATATATATATATATATACGTATATACACACACACACACACACAATTTTTTTTTCCTTTTTTCATTTAAATCTTTTTGCTATGATCACGTGACCACAGGTGCTGCGTCCACTGCTGGCCGTCCTCACCTGTGTATGAACACACCAACACTGACTCCTGCTGTTCTATATCTTTTAAAAGCCCCTCTATCCGGGAGGAGTTCTCCGTGTTGCCTTTTATGAAATAACCCTTGATGAGAGAGTCCTCGGCGTCCGGCAGGTGCGAGGACATGGCAGCCAGGTCGCAGCCCGGAGGCAGCTCTCTCAGCAGCTGCTCTCTCAGCTGCGCGCTGAACTGCGCTCTTCTGGCCGCGTCTCTGCCGCTCACCAGGAGGGAGTAGCACCGGTCCTGCTCTCCGAGCTCAGCAAAAAACCCCGGCGGTCTCCCTCCCCGCTGCGCTGCCTGGATCCCAAAAGAGAGAGGCGCTTCGTCCAGCTCCACCGAAAACACCCGGGAGGACCACCGGCGGAGTAGAGACTTGACGCGTCTTGCCATCTTTCTCCACGAGCCGCAATAATGACCCTGAACGCAGCATTTACGGATGTTTTGACTGTAGTGCAAGAGTCGTCACGTGACCGCGCGGGGAAGGAAAACTAAACTTACAGTGTCGGCCGAAGGGAAAACGAAACTTAAAACAAACACGCCCCTTGTCGTACAGCTGACAGATTACTAGTGGACTCCTTTCTCAAGTAATGAAAGCTAAGAGTTGAACTTGTTTTCTTTTTTTTTCAACTTTATGTTTATTGAGCAATATTTTCATACATATCACACGTTTCCGATGTCACACAATCTCTTTTTCATTTTTATATTCTACTTGCAAACCAGAAAAGGAAACAATAGCAGTACTGGTCACAAACAACAAGATATAAAACATGCCATTCTTTTCCTCCAACAGCCACTTTGTGTTTAAAGACTGTTTGGTTAAAAGATGAAACAAATGAACAAGCCCAACAGGCTATAGAAGATAAAACACAGACCAAAATTAACACAGGACAACTGCAGCTGCAGATTCCCATCTATTCCCCAGTGGATCACCCACATGCAAGATGGTAAGATTTGGTAAGAGGTTTCTTCCGCACTTGCCTATCACCAATCATCCCCAACCACTTTCAACCAAGGCGCCCATCGATCAGTAAACTGTACATTTTGTAATCTCAACATACATGTTATCTTTTCCATTGCATCAATTCCTTTGACTACTGTCTGAAATGTGACTACTGTTGGAGGGTCTTTCTTAAGCCAGTTCAGGGTTATTGCCTTTTTGGCTGCTGCAAACAATATATGCAGCAGGTATATCTTTTTTCTGCTCATTCCTGCGTCAGGAATGACCCCAAGGATGCCCAATAGTGGGTCCCTGGGTACTAGAGAAACAACAAATACTTTATCCAATAAGTCTAATATCTCACACCAAAAGTTGTGCAATAGGGGGCACTCCCAAGAACTTGGTTTTAAGTGGTGCCATAAACAAGGACAAAGGTGAAGCTGCACCTTTTCAAGACAAGTCCATTCAGACATATCTGAACAGACAACCAGCTGGTCAGTAATCTCATGAAATAAGCATTTGATGAGTCATGACGATGTTAAAAGTGAATCAGATTTGACCTGCTTACACCATAAAGTGTTTAGATTCCCCTAAATTCCTCGTTGTCTAGTGTTATTTCTATTCGTTTAGTTCTAGATAGTGTAATGTTAGTTCTAGGTACTCTAATTAGCTATATTTTACACACAAAAATACATATAATCTATTTTTTAAACCATCAGTGCTAATTAGACTTTGCTAGTAAGTTAGGTAGTTATTACTGACAAAGCACAAGTGACCGTGACAGAATTTTTTTCCAAGAAAAAGCCCATTTATTGTCCAAAAAACAAGACAAATCCCCTATGATAGATTTTTCTGAAGAGCGGTGTTTAAGCCTCTACACTGAGAAGGACCTGGCTGCAGGCCCTGTAGAGAGCAGAGACTACATAAAACCATGGATGAAGCATAAGGTCACGTGACTCATTGGTTTCTGAAGACTGGGCGCAGCCATGATGCTTCGGAAGCTGACAGAAACACGTCCACTGTGTGTCAATCAAAGTTAGCTTTGGCTATCAGCTCCTACAGGTGATCCCTCCCAAAATATCTCCAGAATGCCAGCAGACATTTACAGCAGAATAGACTGTTAACATGTTAAATTGACGGCAAAAAAAAGAAGATTCTTGTCGCATTTAGCCGACACTGGGTTGATACAAACGGCTGTTTGCCTCGCTCAGGGTGGCATATGACAATTATGGATCAGGAAGTGATAATGGCTAGTGTTAGGGATTTAAACCTGCATGCTCATTGATATGAAGAAGAAGACAGTTAGAAATGAAGACAAACAACTTCTCTCAAATAAAGTTTTTCTTTACAAGCTGATGAAGGTGGTTAATTTGAATCGGGTATGAGGAAACAGGGAAACATCTAAAACATGCTGGATAGGGGCCATCGAGGACCAGGGTTGGACACCCCTTTACTAAAGTAACCACTCTTGGCTGACTCCTCTACGTCGCTGTTTGCTTGAGATAAGGGAACTACTTCAAGTGATTAAGAGCTAAACTACATAAACATGTGTGATACCTCCATATCATACAGGTTTGCCTGGGTAAGCGTGTGAGCCAGGCCACAAGTCACAAATGATGTTTGGGCCTTTTTAATCTATCTCCTAGTTCTCTGCAACTCCTGCAAAGGCTAAAATAAACACTAGCGACTGGCTGGGACAACTGTCAATCAGTCATATTAGAAATATATTCATTATCTCCTGATGTGGTTAAAAGAAAAAAATTCACTGGCCTCTGAGTTCTCATGGGTGTGAAATTAAACGATTGGGACCAAAAGTGTTTGTTTTTTTTGTACCAGGCCAAATATGGTTATTCCTGCTCTAAAGTTGGATATTTTAACACGGAAGTCAATGGAGACTGGCTTGCTTTTGTAGACAGCCTCTATCAGACAGCCGAGGAATTCTGCCTGAGCCGCAACCTGGACGTTAGACGGTTGGTGCTTTGATGTAAGATGCCTTATAAATAAAGTTAGATTGAAGTGTAAAGAAAGAAAACTCAGAAAATGTTTAAATAGGCGCTATTTTTATAACTTTATCACAAATATGAGGTTATATTTATTATATTGAAGCATGAAGACATCTTAAACTTACATTCTGTTGAACAAAAATAAAGTTATACCTTTATGTTTACTCCTCTCTCTCCTCTTCTATTACTTTCGCTTGTTGGAGTGAGTCTAGAAAAGCCTCCGACTGGATATATCTTGGATCAAATTGGCAGATCCAGGGATTTGGACCAGACTTGATTATTTGCGGACTTAAAAACTGAAACAGACTGCAGATGAGGTTTCACAAGTACAAAATAATACAAATTTGCGCACTGAGAAATGACCATTGGCTGTGCCACCCGCTAATTAACAGTCCACACCTCTAATTACTGGTTAACTACTTCTAAGTAATTGGTGAATAGCTCTGATTCTCATTCTGATTCTAAATTGATGCTTGTTCCTTTATGTATCCATCCATTCATTTTCTATACCCACCCTCCTTTTTGCGGGGTCACAGGGGTCTGCTGGAGCCTATCCCAGCTCATTCCAGGCGAGAGGCAGGGGTTCACCTGGACAGGTCGCCAGTCTGTCGCAGGGCCAGATATACAGACACACAACCATGCACACTCACACCTATGGCTCATCAAATCATCAATTAACCTAGTATGCATGTTTGGGGACTGTGGGAGGAAGCAGGAGTAACCGGAGGGAACCCACCGTGCTGCCCTTGCTTTATATAATTTTACCTTATAAAGTACTCAAAGGTCAAAAAACTAAAAAGTCACCCGCTCTCTCTGTAAGGTTGTCATGGATGTGAAATCTATAGCAATGGCAACTAAAAACAGTTTTTGAACCAGGCAGTACACGTTTATTTCTGCTGCAAAGTTGGAAACTTTAACACGCACTTTTCTAGCCAGCACCCAGGGGCCAGTCCATGAACTGCAGTTTGTTTGTTTTTTGCTTGTTTTTTTTTTTGTTAGTTTGTATTTTTGTTTGTTTGTAGTTTGTATTTTTCTGCATTTTGTATTTTTTTCTTTTTGGGATTGGATTAGTACTTTACTCATGTGAATTACATTTTTCATCACTGAGAAATTGATTTAACAATACATATGACATTCATTCACTTTCAGTAGGTGTGTCTTCTAACTAAATTATAACTGGTCGTTTGGCATATTCAGTACCTGAGTCATATTCATTCACCAAATCGTTTCACTTTCGATGTTTGTAAATAGAAACCTTAGCGCTGGTCAGCTGAGCGCCCTCCGCCCGGCGCTGCTTATTTAAGGTGCGTGTCGCAGCTCTTGATCTCAGATCATCCTCAGGGCGAACAGCAGGTACGACAGCCTCCCTCTGCTTTGAAGATGCTGCTTTCACCACTACTCGTGTCTCCGAAAGTGCTCCTGCAGTTCTGCATCAGCAGCATCCACAGCATTTTTGCAAGCGTTTTTGCAAAAGTTTGCTCCTGGAAGAAAAAAACAGCCCGCGAGGGCGAAAGCAAGCGCCTTGCAGCTGCTGACAGAAAACAGGAGCAAAGTGGAGGAGACGAAAGTGCGACGACCCCAACGAGTGTCAATTATCACTTTACTCGGCAATGCAATTACAAGTGTGGGTTTTGTTTCCACACTGCAAAGACATCCTTTGTGCTGCCGCTAGAGGAAGCCAAACGGGGCCTCGAACTTCTGAAGAAAGCAGGTACATTTGTCAAGTTAGAGGAAATCAGAATCGTTTATTCGTCTAACCACCAGAAGTTTAATTAAAGTGTTTTTTCTCTCTCCCCCAAGGCATGGAAAAGATCAACTTCTCTGGAGGTGAGCCCTTCCTGCATGACAAGGGAGAGTTCCTTGGAAAAATGGTCCAGTTCTGTAAAGTGGACCTCCAGCTCCCAAGTGTCAGCATTGTCAGCAATGGAAGCATGATCAAAGAAAGATGGTTCGAGAAATATGGTAAGATTTAGCCCCAAATCATTTCCACATTCTTTATTTCTCTTTTTTAATGTCTCTTTTAAACTATTTACTATGTTTTCCAGTTGCATTTAATTTAAAGAGCATATTGTAGGTTAGAATTTTTTCAAAAATTATACCTGACCTTATGTGAAAATGACTATGTGAGAAGTTAATGTAGGATTTAATATGTTTTACAAGACATAAGGGCACGTATTCAGAGGAAAAAGTGGCTGATTTTAGCCAAGCTCCTACAAACGCTTTTTTTTTCGAACACCGTGTCATATGACGCAGCACCAGGGAGCAGTCTCCACAGCTCTGCCCCATCTGACTGCGCAGACCCCGTACACACGTAGCCGGGTATCTGCTAAACCGAAGGCAGCCCTACGCCGTACCCTACGGCGTAGGGCTGCGTCGATTTAACGCGGCAGCTCCGTGGTGGGAAACGGGGGGACTCGAGCTCGTTACCCGAGAAGGAGACGCCGCTCCCGGGGAACGATGTAATGTGGATACAAATTAGTTTATAAACGAAGGGGGGGAAATATTCCGTTTAAAAAATACCCGGCTATTTTGGATGCATTTAATCAGAAAAAAGAGAAGATAATAAGCTTGTTTTCTGTTTAGAAAGTACAAACGTAGACAGATTACAAGTACTCACCCATCTTTTAGGAGTTATTTTTCGGAGTTTCTTTCAGGAGCGCACGGGCGGGTGCTGCGATGAATAAAGGCTGATTTATGGTTCCGCGTAAAATCGACGGCGTAGCCTACAGCATAGGTTACGCGGCGCACGCAGCGTTCTGTGCGTCGCCGCGTACCCTACGCCGTAGAGTCTGCGTTGGTGTAACGCGGACCCATAAATCAGCATTTTAAAAAGCGAGTTTCAGCTGTCAATCAAAAGAAGGTGGGGGCCCTAACGGGTTCGTAATTATAAGGCTGTGGCCCATCATATTGGCGTGAATACACATTCACAACCTCTTCAGTGTCACAACTAACATTAAGATCCATTATTTTTCCTATTGTTGAAATTCACCGCGCTCCCTGGTGCCACGTCACTTCCGGTTCAGCTTTTTCAGATGCGGAAGTAAAATACTCTCACAAAAACGACTCCGGAGGTCACTGTAGTATATATTTATGCGTATTTCAATGAAAATTCAGTTCCTACATTATTTTCCTACACATTGATTCACAGGGGTCTCCAACCTGCAATATGCTCTTTAAGTAGCAGACCTTTCCTCAAGCATATGATAATTTCCTCTCTCCCAGGAGACTACCTGGACATCCTGGCTATCTCTTGTGACAGTTTTAACGAAGAAACCAACCAGATGATTGGCAGGGCTCAAGGTAGGAAAAGCCACCTGGACAATCTCTACAAGATTTGCAACTGGTGCAAGCAGTATAAAGTGGCCTTCAAAATCAACTCGGTCATCAACACCTTCAACAACGACGAAGACATGACGGAGCAGATCAACCAGCTCAACCCTGTCCGCTGGAAGGTAAGTGTGTACATAAGGAGCGAGCACGTCTGGGTACACAGGTGTGTCCATGCTCATCCTCTTGTCCTTGCCGTATTCAGGTGTTCCAGTGTCTGCTGATAGACGGGGAAAACGCAGGAGAGACAGCACTGAGAGAGGCGGAGAGGTTTGTCATCAGCGAAGCACAGTTTCAGGAGTTTCTGGACAGACACTCTAATGTCTCCTGCCTCGTTCCTGAGTCTAATGAAAAGGTGTGGGACTGAAAAATGATAATCTAAATACTGTCAAACATGTACCAAGTATGCCTGCTAGATTTCCACAAATGTCTGATTCTTAGATTTAAGTCGAGGTTTTGGGAAAGTACTATGATGTGTGTTAATAGCAAACAAAATACTGCCAAAGCATGACTTGACATTTCCATCTCTACAAGACTAAAAGTTGTCCTATTGTCAGAAATACATAACAAGCAACAAAAAAGCTTATTTCAGTAATTTTTTTAAGGACTAATTGCCTTGAATGTGTTGGAAAAGTCAACTTTTGGTCTGACTTGGGAGAGGGTGTGCGCGCTTTGCTGGGATCCAGTGTTAGCTAGCACGGTTTTAAAAGTAAACTTACTTCAGTCATTTGACTGTGTAGTTAAATAGTATATGCTACAGGTGGAGAGATAATATCTTATCTAATAGGAGCAGTAAGTTAGTGTCGGAAACATTAACATTAAGCCAGCTCATCAATATTGAACAACAGGTGGCATAATCTGTACTTTGTAGCAATAACGGATGAAGGGCAAGTATGAACGAGCCAGTATTTCCCCCCGTGCTCGTTCATGGGATAGGTTTTGGAGCAAACATATGGAGGGAATAACTAGCAGACTTTTCAGATACTTGACCATGTAGTGAAATTGTATATGCCACAAAAGTATACTGTCATGGAAATGTTTTCGCTGCCATGGCAGCGACACCTGGGTGTTGGCATCTAGCCAATGAGAACTGTACTTCCTTGTGTTGAACATAGGGCCTGTATTTCAGACGGTTTGATGGAGGGCCGCTGGAAATGAGCTGTTAGGGTCTCCTGCAAACTAATACAATCTAGACAAAGAATGTTACCAGCTTTAATGTTCTTATTGTCAATGTTATGAATTGCTATATGATGTTCATACTTCCATAGACTTTGCTGATAAGCTTCCTATTTCCATGGCTCTCTAATAAGCCAAAATTTAAGACAACCTCATTTACTCCTGCTGTCTTTGTTGTGCTTGCAGATGAGGAACTCCTACCTGATCCTGGATGAATATGTAAGCACTTTTATAAATGTTGATGCGATTGAGCCGTGAAGTTTGCTAGAATTTAGTGTCTTTCAAGTTCTGGTGTAAACATTTGATTATTATAATCATCTGAATAAGCAACTTGTTAGGTATGGGCCCGAGAAAACAAAATGAACAGCGTTCAATATTGCATTAAATGTTCTCGGCTGCAAAGTATTTCAGTGGGTAACTCCCAAACTCTTTTCTTCTGTATTCATCTTTCAGATGCGTTTCCTGGACTGTCGCGCAGGACGCAAGGACCCGTCCAGATCTATCCTCGACGTCGGTGTGAAGGAGGCTATTTGCTTCAGTGGCTTTGATGAGAAAATGTTTCTGAAGAGAGGGGGGAAATATATTTGGAGCAAAGCTGACATGAAGCTGGAGTGGTGAACGTCTGCTCACTGATCTCTCCTACATCAGAATGCTTTTATTTTCATGTAAATACTTTTATATTCCATTTGATGTTTGTTGTTGACAATGTGTTAAAAGAACTATTACAAGTGTTGTTTACAAAAATGATTATGCATTTTGGAAAGATATTTGAAAGTGTTACTATTTATTACAGTCCATGTTTTATGGCAATCTCAAAATATAATAATTACAGATTATGTTTACCAGTACTTTTGTATTGTGAGTTCTTGTGAAAGGAGTTGAGGAGCAGCCTGCAGAAGACTTTTACAGCAGCCAATGAGCTTGTATTTGACTAAGTGGTCACGCCGTGAGTTGGACTCATGCAGTCACCACAGATTCAGAAAACCAGCAGGTCTCACGATGAGGCGGACAGGAAGACTGGTTTGCCCAAAGTCTTTGCTCGCTCCCACTTTTGTAGCTTTTGTTTGCCACAACTGGACCGAACAAAATATAGTGTTGATTACAACATTGAGAGGACAAACAGCAGCTGAGGAACTGTTTCTGTCATGTTCCACCATTGTTTTTGCATTTTTGTAAATACTTAAGACACAGTAAGCACGTACCATGGGTCAATTTTTGGATGAAATAAATGTGGCGTGTTCTGGTTGAAGGAAGACTGAGTTTATCTTTTGCTTAATAAAATACTTAAAGGAAAAGAATCAAAGTTGAAACAGTGTGCACACTTGTCTGGAGACCACCATATCCCTGCCTGCAAAGTATTCAGGTCATTGTTGTATTGTGTAGCCATATACAAGGGCTTCATATGCCACAAGAAGACAACCTTATCAACTTATGTCCAGTTCCTTATTTGTAGATCAGCCTTTTTGCTCACACTGTCACTTGAGACATTACTTCAGTTTCTGTCACCCCAGAGTAAAAAAAATAACCCTTTTGGAAAAAAGATTGGAATATGCGTTTGTTTAATGTTACCACGTTGGGCCATGAAGCTACATCAGAATAAATCGCTACTTTAAGCCTCTGATTAGGACTCAGAAGTCTGATATTGTGGATATGGACCCTGTAGACAAACCATGTATGTGTACAGAAAGTGTATAAAAATTACTTTTTCCTTGTACCGACATCTCTGTCCACTTGCAGGTGGTAAAAACTAAATGAGATTTCTGACACCTCACAAACTTATCAAAAGACACAGCAGAAGCATATTTATGTAACTTTTGATAAACTTTCCTCCTTTTGCATCCTTTGAAAATAGTTTGCACATCGGTAATTGACTTGTCTGGACTAGACTCCTTATCATGTACTAATGTATCTACTGTAGATTGTTTTGAACACCAGAGCACGTTTGGTATTTTTTATTTCTTGTTGCTTCAGCCCCCATAAGCACAATCAAATAATATTGAATAGACACATCCTAAGACCTGTGATGTCGACATATTTGGACATCACAGGTCTTAGGGTTTTTTAGGAGGTTAAGACTATCTGGTCAAGGTTTGTGAAATAACAGCTGTCTGTCGAGGACTTTTGCAACAGCAGGTAAACGTGTCATTGATGAAGAACTAATACACTTCCACAGTAACAGCGTGTGGATAGGAAATCACACATGAAAATGAAAAACTTGGTCAATTTAAAATCTTAAACAGACTATCTCACGATCTTGGGCGTGTTTCTATTTGTCTTTTGTTTTTCTCGTATCCTGGTTACTGTAGCTACATCAAGCAAAAAATCTGCTCTTCTTCTTTTTCCATTTATTTGCAAATTATTACATTTATTTTGTAATCTGCTCTAATGCTGGAAATTATTTATCAGTCCTAACATGGTGAAGGTGTCTTCATCTAGTGATTAATACTGATTACAGGAACTGCACCTCTTATGTGGTTTATTTCATTATTCATAACCAAGTTTTCTCCCTGAAATCAAGGAATAGAGGTTAAGGCACAATGTGCAAATGTTATGGGACAACAATGTTTTAGCTGAATAAAATGTCTTGGAGCAATCTTACATGTCAGTGCCTCAGAAACATAGATACATACTTGAGAACAGGAGAGCCTTATAGGAAAGAACAAAGAATCAGTGTTGAAATACAAGTGGAGCCACTTCCACTTCTCTGGAAGTGTAACACTGCCGGCAAATTAACAAATCCACTCTTTTTTCATGTGGTGTAAGTAAATTGGAACAACATGGAGATCAAAAAGTGATGGTCAAGCCGGTTATTATTTTACTTGCAAATGTAATTATAGATGCAGATTTGTTTCTAGACCAACAAGACATCCTTTGTTCTGCCTCAAGGGGAATCAGTGGAAATGAGCCTAGTTACATTTTTAATTGTCAAATCCTTTTCAAGTTGAATTTCTCACTTTGTTTATATATAGGTTACAGGTTTTATATATATATATGTATATATATATATATATATATATATATATATATATATATATATATATATATATATATATATATATATACATATACATATATATGAATATGTTTTGTCCTCATGTTTAATACTGCCTCCAAACTAGGTGGGATATTGTAATAACATTTTTACCGATAACGTAATACCTTATTACATTATTTGGAATTTATTACATGGTACTCAAAGTCTGCAATTTAACCTTAAAATAGTCATTCTGGTGTTTCAAATCCAGCGTATATAACATTCTTAGATACTTAAAACACAAAATGTAGAACTCTGGACTGAAAATGACCATATATATTACATTATTTGTCAAGTAGGCTATTACATTATCAGTTTTGGAAAAAAAAAAGACCCACCTAAAAATGTAATACATTTCCAATAATGTAATAAGGTATTACATTAACGGTAAAAATGTTTATTACAATATCCATCAAGATGTTTTATTACATTATTGGTGAAGTTATTACATTATTGGATTTTATTACATTTTCGAATGAGTTAAGTGCAAATTTTATTACATTTTCAGGCGTTATTACATTTTCAGGAAATTATTACATTATAGGGTGCTACAAGGATCACACATTTTTATTATGTGACGTGTGAAACACACGGTCGCAGTGACCACACTTGACCAGCAGGGGGCGCGTTGGCCCGTCAGCAGGCGGCGGCTGCTGGTTCGTCCTCTAGGCGGCAGCGTAGGACAGCACACGGGAATCACACAGACAAATGGCGTCGCTCAAGTGAGAAGCAGCTGATTCCCCACCGAGTACGGCAGCACGGAGCGAGGAGGGGGAAACACACCTACCCAGGATTTCTTTGCAACCCAACGCTCCGTTGCTTTCTGCGACATTTGTGTCGCAGTCCGACGGCCGGTCGCCCGCAGAGCTCCGCGCTGCCGGCGCACAAACAATCCCCCTGACAAAGCAGAGAGGAGAGGAGAGAGTCAGCTGCAGCTCGGGCTTCCTGCTGCCTTTGCTTGTTTATCTCCTGTGCGTTTCGTTTTCGGTTGCTGCTTTGGCGACAGTAGCAGGTCAAATGTTTCCAGGTGAACGTTTCTGGGACGTATAATGAACAGGGGCATCACCCCCTCGGAGATGTCCTCCTCCTCCTCTTCCTCTTCCTCCTATTCCTCCGCCTGACTGACTGACTGACTGACTGACTGCCTGCTCGTCTTCGTTAATCCAATTCAGGAGATCATCTTTTCAACCCTTCCCGAGGTCGCACCTTACAAACGGTGTTGTATCAGTCAGCCAGGTAAGGCTTTGCGCTCTTATTCAAGCTCATCCTCCATCAACTGCACTCGTACGTTTTCCTCCTCATCATCATCATCTTTCTACTGCAATATATGTCCTTAAATCTAACCGAAACCTTGTAACTCGTTGAACAGCTTTTTGAAGCGGTCGACAGAAATGACACCAGTGAGGTTCTGCTTTTCCATAATGAGTTGATTTGTTGCTGACTCTTGACCAGAGTTATTTCTAATTATTGGTCCCCGCAGCCTTGGATCATATTTGTCTGCTACACACAAAGACTGGATCTGACCTCTGAGAATAACATCCACGGAGTTGATGGCTCCACAGATCTCAAAGAAAGGTCCTACAGTGCCCTTATATTTCCATTTTCAGCAGCAGGCTTTCCTCAGGGTACCAGGAAGGGAGACTATTAGACAAGCGGAGCATTCCTGGAGTCTGAGTAGGTTGAAGCTCCATCTCTAACATCTGTGCTGCTCACTTAATCTGACATTTTCCTGGACGGTAGTTTCAATGTTGTGCTAAAAGATTACATCTATTATTCTAAGTGTCACAGCGTAGAGAGAAGTCCTTGGATTCAAGTGCATGGTTCAGTTATGCTTGTGAGGCCTATCCCACCATAAACAGGCCTTTTAAGATCCCTCTCATCCTGTGTTATTGATTCACACACACCACATCCACAGGAGCTACATGTTCAAACACACATTTATAGAAATGGCGACTGCTTGCTTTCCATCTGAGATGTGCAGGCAAAGCTACAGAGCACTTTCCCCACTTCGCCCATCTGGGAATAAATGCATAAAAAAGCGCTTCTCCCTTCCACTCGCTGCCATACATTTAATCCAAAACGATATAGCGTTGGTGCGTACGAGCAGTCGCACACTCCTCAGAATGACCAGCAGCGGTCGGCCTGTTCCCAGAGGAAAGTGGTGGTGGAATGACGTTAGGATGTCTTGATCTCAGTGTGCCGTAAGGATACACACAAACACACCCATGAATACACACTGTATGGGTTTCTTTGTGCAGCTCAGGCACTTTCTCAGTAGAGGGTCTGTGTGACTTTGACCAACCGATGTACTTAAAAAAAGTCTCATCTTCTAATGAAAAAGGGTCAAATATCCTGACTGCTGAGAACAGTCTAACACAGAATTTGTTTTGCATTTGGAGGGGGGGGGGTCTCTCTCTGTGGCTGAGAGCCGATTTGTTACCAAGGGTCGGCACGCCAAGGCCCTAATCAGGTGTAGCATCTGATTAATATGGGCCCCACTGCAGGCGATAGGACCTCCTTAGGCCTTTTTGGCATGTCCAACCAGACGGGCATCCTGGTACCAACCCAGGACATGCTAGAGAGATTACATCTCTGGCTTGGGAACAACTCGGTATTCCCTTGGAAGGAGCTGGGGAGAAGAAGATCCTCAGCCTGAACTTGAAAAAAGCCGTGGTGAATGGGTGGATGGCTCTTCAAAGCATTTATTTGGTTGTTGGAAGCCACTATTGACTTAAAATCCCCCAGTATAACACATCTGTCACTGTTTGGAGTGGTCTAGTCTGAGATTATTCCTATGAGCGAACTGTTCAGATTTACAGGGTACTGTGACATCACAGACCAAACTGGAACTATCCAGCTTCTCCATCTGGATCTCCACCCAGTGTAACATCATGCTGCGTTTGCTGATCCTTAGAGGTGATGGGGCGAAGCCGAGTTGTCTTCCAAGAACCCCACCCTGCAGAAGATGGGGACAAAGTTGGAGTCAAGCGGCCGACTCCACCCCCTAAAACTGACTGCTATGACCAGAACAGGAAAGAAGTGACTGAAAAGAGTCCCTTTGTCTTGTGTCTCTGTGGTATTTTGACCAAAACAAGTCACAAGCATTTCATTAAGACCATATGAAATTGTGTTAGCTTTTGAGGAAGAAAAAAAAGTCATAATGGTTCCCTTAAGGCTTGATAATGGATCATTATTGCCACACAAAACATGATGAATGCTGTGGGCTGCAATATCTGTGCAGCCTGCTGCTGTCTGCCCATAAATACTTTCAGCTACATGGTTTGTGAGCTATCACTTTACCATCTAGTGCAGTCACAAAGTGTGTCTAGGGAATAAACAGGTCAAGGCCTGGGCTTGGAGTCGGCCTGTCCTAGAAAGGCTGTCTGCCCAAGTTTAAACTCTGGCCTTCTCTCTAGGTCACAAAGCAGACCCAATGTTAAGGAGATTAAAAACATGTCCTCCATTCACTTTAAATAGGGCTAAGCAGCTATCAAAACCTACTTACTTTCAGTTCCTGGTGACCTGTAAAGTCTTGTCAGAGTGCTATCAGTATTTACAAGGACTTGGAAACATTAAATGTTGATTTAAGTTTGAGTTAAGCAGGTGGACCTCCCTTTATTCTTTTCTTCTTCTTTTTTTCAAAACTGGATCTGTCTCTTATTCCTGCATTGTGGTTTTGTTAAGTCACTCCTTTTATTGAAGTAACCTTTCAACTTGTAGGGGAGAGGTCATTTCAGTGTATTCTGACTTCAGGGGTCTGCCTTTGTGCTGTCAGGTCGCCAAGGCTTATGCAAGGCCTTAAATGCCATTTCAGTGGGGTGTTGTGACTGAGTGTTAAGGGTGGAGCCAGTTTCCAGGTGAAAAGTGTTGGCCTGTTTATTGCAGGCAGGGGAGCACAGTCTAATTCTGTCATCAGTTGAGTCCCAAATAGCCCCTTCACAGTGACGCTTGAGCACTTTGGGTCCGTGTGTTATAGCTTGCATCCAGCCAGCGAGGATTGCGTCGGGATGAGATGGGGGGGCTCATGTGATGCTTCTGTGTTCTGCTCTTTCCAAGCAACAGCTTGGCGCTCTGAGCTGTTCTTGCAGGTTCCATTCTCTGACAGGTATGGCTTGTAAAGTGAGATGCCGTCATGAAACATACTTCACATTCTGCTGACCGTCTGACACTCTCAGGATTTATTCCGTATTCCAGCTATGCGTGCATTGCAGCTAGCACTTGGGGGTAAAGCAAGTCTCGCACAAATGAGTTGCAAGCACAAAGCATTTTAGACAGAAAAAAACGAACCCACATCTGTTTCTTTTAAATGGCAGGGGATTACATATGTGCTTGCAATCGTGTGCTTTGAAGCAGTGGTTCATGCAGTTACATACTGCTTAATGAGGCCAGAATGTTATTTAAAAAGGCTTTTTTTTAAATGTGATTTTACATTTTACTGATGAATACAGGAAATAACTTGAATTTTCATAGCAGACATTTTTCACGTCAATACTTTGGCAACTGTCGTACAGAGACCACACAAAATTGGTCTCTATAAATGCACTTATAAAAATTAATAGGGTGACACTTTTTCCATTATGGCCATCTCAGAAAGCTAAAACCCAACTTTATTTCATGTTCATGAAGGTGATACTACTCACTTTAGCTCGGATGGAATGAGCCAGCTTTTAGCTCCATCAGCTCCCACCTACACATACAAACAGGAAATGCAGCGCATTCAGTTTCACAACGTTGGAAATATCTGACCTAACTAAAGAACTTGGAGAAAAGTCAGCCCAAAGCTGGGGCAACATTGTGCTTTGTGAGGTGAAAATCAATGCCACAGTCAAACATGACACAATGATACACACAAAATGAACAAGTTACTCAGTGAGGAAAATTACCTTTTTTTATATATATATATATATATATATATATATATATATATATATATATATACACATACACATACATACATACAGTATTTTCGTGACCATTAGGCACATATAAACGTCTTATTTTTTTTTTCAAAATGTGCTGCGCGCCCAATGACGCATTGCGCTGAATGTGTGTTGTCGGGGGCTCTCGCCGCGGATCCCTCGGGAGCGCTTTGACAAAACACTGTGCGTTCCGGAGGAACGGCCGCCCGAGCGGCAGCCGACGCGTCCCCGCGGGCAGCAGGGAGGTCGGCCTGCCCGGCGGCGGCGGGCTCCGTAGTTTACTGTTGTGTTTGGCTGCCACGCTAATGGACAGAAATTGCCTGCGAGCGGCGTGGGAGCGATGGATCACAAAGAGTGGAAGGCAGCGCTGGGCAAGTTATGCCACAGTTTACGGATGGATTGTAGATGCGTGGGCTGACGTGTCTGCTGGGACTGTTGTTCGAGCTTTCGCCAAAAGTGGCATCATTTCCGAGGTGCCACACGGCACGGAAAGTGACTCTGTCAGGACTGAGCCCGTCGGGCTTCATCCGCAGTCCGATCGCGCTGATCCGGCCAGAGTGGCCAGAGAGCTGCGCCCCCGGCTCGTGCCGACGCGCAGAGCAGTTTTCCTGGTCTCAGCCCGATCGCACTGAGACCAGGAGAACTGCTCAGCATGGCCAGAGAGCTGCGCGCCTGACACGTGCCCGTCGCAGCGCTGAGCAGTTCTCCCGGTCTCATTGCGATCGGGCTCCGGATGAAGCTCGACGGGCTGCGGATGAAGCCCGATGGGCTGAGTCCTGACAACTGTTGCATATTTGATTTAGCACAGCTGTTTAATTCAGAAACGGAGGATGAGGACTTCGATGGGTTTGATTAATGACGCTTGTTTTAATTTTTGATTATTCATTTGTGATTTAAAAAACAGACAAAAATAAAGCACAATCAAACTCAGTTTTGCTCCCGCTCTATTTTTAAATACGCACACTTGTATGCTTGTGTGTGTGTGTTGTTGTAAGGCCGTGCGCCCGACGGCGCCTTTTCGTACGGTGCGCTGTGTGTGTGTGTGTGTGTGTGTGTGTGTGTGTGTGTGTGTGTGTGTGTGTGTGTGTGTGTGTGTGTGTGTGTGTGTGTGTGTGTGTGTGTGTGTGTGTGTGTGTGTGTGTGTGTGTGTGTGTGTGTGTGTGTGTGTGTGTAATACAGTAATGACACACATAACTGAGACTTTTCATACGGTACCGTATAGTCGTGAAAATACGGTATTTATTTTCTTTTTACATTCTTATTTTTTAGTAAACAGCTTCTTGGCAGCAAAATGTCTCCATTCTGAAGTGCCTACCCATGAGAGCTGTAAAAAAAAATAAAAAAAAAATTCTTTACAGTTTGGCTCTTGTCACAGCTTTTGAGTTACAAATCGGATCGTTTTTCAGATCAGAAACGTTTAAAAAAGAAACGGAGAGGCAAACTTTATTTAACTTTTCATTTTCCATTCATCCACCCATCCATCTTCAGCCGCTTATCTGGGGTCAGGATTTGGGGGTCAGTAGCCTAAGCAAGGAAGCTAAGACTTCCCTTCTCCCGGTCACAGAAATCCTGAGTCTCCGCCGGGTGGTTTCTGTTAGCCAACCCGAGTACCTCTCGTACTACAGGGCTGTTTTCACTCTGTAAAGGTGGAGGCCACTTTTACAGGGTTGTTCCTGGCAATAGAGACATGCACAAAGGACACCCAACCCGGTAAGGGCGCTCCACCATTTTCTGGCTGAGAACCATGTCCTTGAATTTAGAGTTTCTGATTCTCATCCCAACTCCTTCACATTCGGTGGTGAACCGCCCCAGTGAAAGTTGAAGGTCATGGCCCGATGAAGCCAACGGAACCACGTCATCTGCAAAAAGCAGTGCCAATTCTGATCTCACCAAACCAGACCTCCTCAGCATAAAAATTCTGTCCGGTGGTTGAGAGCCCAGACAGCCCGTATAAGGAATTTCAGCACCTGATGAAAGCACCCAGTCATGGAGAATCCTCCACAGGAGTCCGGAGGGATATGGTCAAATGCTTTCTTCAGGTCTTCAAAGTCCATGTAGATTGGTTGAGCAAACTCCCATGTCCCCTTCAGGACCCTAAGGGTGCAGAGCTGGTCCACAGCCAGGCCCAAGCCAGGTCAAATGTTAGAATAATCTTATAACAAAGTAATGCTATTGTAAAAATTAAAAAGATGTGTTAGAGGGGGTACCTGCTTAAATTCTAACACTTTCATAACAAAGACTTTGTAATTTCTTACATTGGAATATTAATCAATAAATGGTAACGGTCCGCGCAAAAAAAGTTCTATAAAGCAAAACAAAAGTGCAGTAAAGAGGCATTCTATCTGATTTCCATAGGTCTACTTAATAAATCTTAAGGCTTTTCTCCAATTAAACCATATGCCTACACAAATACTACTATCTTCAATACATTTCAGTTAATTTCTTATAGGCTTCTCTCCTCCCAGTAGCACAGCAAGATGAGATGTTGTGTGTTGTTGCCTTGCTCAATGTATTGACATGTTCATATAGCCTCCTTGTGTGGCAATGACTGTTTTGTAGCACCTCTTAAATTAAGAATAAATTGCTTAAAAGGAAATTTTAGCTTATTTTTTTTACTTCCATGTAGGATCAGCGATATACCTCCCTACAGTGTTGTACTGACATGCACCCTGCTGCATATTAACCTGAGTTAAAGCTTTTTTTTAAATGCTATATTACTTGAAATTCACTGTAGTGGTAAGAAATGAGTGAAATGCTCTAACATCAAAACAAAAATCATCCATCAACTGTAAGCAACAGGGCTCTAAAAACACCATGCTAGGGCCTGTGTGTCCAAGTCTTTTTTTTCTCCTCTCCATATCCTACCCCACCTGTAGGACTGTTGATCTTGATGGTTTGGCGGGATCTGTTGTTGTTAAGTGGAAGGCTGTGAATCAGTGTATATATATATATATATATATATATATATATATATATATATATATATAATGTATGTATATGTGTATACTCTCGAACAGAGGTGGGGACCCCTGGTCCTCCAGGATAATAGTTTTTGTCCTCGAGGAACCGATGTCCGCTAATGGTCGTAATCAGTTTCTCATCAAAGTGTGCGCAAGACTGTTGATAACCATTCATTTGAATCAGGTTTGCTGAAGCAGGGAAACATCTTAAGCATGCAGGAAACCGGCCCCTTGAGGACCAGGGTTCCCCAACCCTGCTTTAGAGGTTGGTTTGTGTAAATGGGCAAAGGAGAAACGCATTTCAAAGTGCTCTGTTGAATTTGGGCAAGGAAAAGAACCTGTATAAGTGCAGACCATTTACCCTTCACAGTCCAATAAGAGAGTAATTATAAAGAGGTTGGCATTTGTTGCTTCAAAACCTTCAAGATCTATTTATGAGCTTCTGTTGATCTTTGAGAGCCTGGTGCACTCCTTCCCCATTTTCCTCACGCCCTCTCGGGACAGTGTTGTTTTTTCTTTTCTTTTTTTTTAATATACCAAGCCATATTTCTTAGCTTTTGCCAGTTAACCTAGTTTGTGCTGAGATACTCTTCCATGTCTTTTTTGGGGAGTTATTATTACATGCTTTTACCCAGGAACTGGGGGGAGTGCACATTTTTTGGACATTGGGTTAAGAAATGCAGAAAGTCTCTCTTAAAAGTTTCCTTCCCATTTTTAGTACAGTCAAATATCCCTCAAGAATAATTAAACTTCTCCCACTTGTGATAGTGAGTGCCTCAAATAAGTCTGCATGTCAAAAATACTAAAAAGGATATATGCCATTTTGATGTCATTTCTTTTTTTGATGTGTTAAGTCTCATGGAGACATCTGGCTTTGATTTTCTTTCCTCCTCTCTTTTACCACGTTAACAGCCTCTGTGTGTGAACAGCAAATCCAACAACAGGATGTCGAAGCATTTCCGAAGGTAGTTTTTAGGCTTCCTCCCTCTCATTCCTCTGCTCTGGGACTAGGAGGCTCGGCTTGCTTTACAGGGCTGCAGCTCGCCAGCAGCAATGAATGTTGGGGCTTGGAGGGCAGACAAGGCAGTGAGAGACAAAATGGGGCTGTTGTGGTGATATGTGCATGTCAGAGGGTTCTCAGTGTGCATGAGATCCTTGAGTGACACTCTATACACTTGTTTTGTCTGCAGAGTTTTACCTCAGTAATTACATAAATTTCTTGGGAATTGCTTAGCATACGTTGGGTGAGAATGCCCTGGCAACTCACAGATTAGACTCTGAGTGCCTCTCTGGAGTGACTCTCTTCTGACCATGAAAATGCTATTGTTCAGCTGAGAGATAACAGTCCTCACACTTTGACTTGACGTGGCACAGTCAGTTCTATCTCAGCACTGTTAACTGATCAGAGCTTTGAAATGGCACTCAGTTTCTATTTCACTTATGTCCCTGTCGTCTTGAGGCATGCTGCAGATTTTACCATGACATGATAAATTAGCATCTATATTGTGGCTGGGGCTGTGAAATGATATAATGGATTTATTTCTTAGTTGATATTTGTATGAATGCATTTCTGGAAAAAGTATACAGGGCAGTCTTTATATAAACAAAGATAAGCAAGTCACATGTTCATCTCGAACTCCTCCACTTGAGGTAGGATCTAATCCCCATGTGGAAGGAGGATTCCACACTTTCACGACCCAAGGACCATGGGTCTCGGATTTAGCGGTGCTGATTCTCATCCCGGCCACTTCACATTCGGGGATCCTTTACATTCGGGGATCCTCCAGTGAGAGTTTCAGGTCATAGCCTGACGAAGGCAACAGAACCACATCATTTGCAGAAAGCAGAGTCCTGATTCTGTTGTCACCAAACCAGACCCCACTCCACCTCTTGCCTGTGCCTAAAAATTCTGTCCATAAAAGTAATGAACAGAATTGGTGAGAAAGGGCAGCCTGGGTGGAGTCCACCCTCACGGGAAATATATTCAACTTGCTACCAACAATGACAATGAATGTACAGGGACCGGACAGCCTGAATAAGAGATTCCGACAACCCATACTACCAAAGTACTCCCTTGGGAGTCCCCAAGGGGCCAAAATATCAAATTTAACAGGGTATCATGATTGCACATTACTCACTAGTAAGCTTGTTTTGTGGACCAAGTGTTCCAATTTGAAATGTTGACGGGCCAACAGCAGAAACAGTGTTTCCAGGCAAGCTGCATTCTTTGTTCTAAATGCTGCTTGTCACATTAGAGCCATTGTTGTTGGCCCAGTCTAAGGAGCCATGGACCGGCTCCTTCAGCCGGGCCATGGTGAAGGAGCTGTGGAGTTGCCAGCTAATGTTTGTTAGGGACCTCCCATTTCAAGAATCATTGTGGTGGTAAAATGATTGGTGCATTTAGTCGACCCACAGGCTTGGACCCTTGAAGGCCAACCACAGCTAGCTACGGTGGTTTGTTTGTAAAATTAACAGCACAACAAAGCATAATCTCTTTAAAATATGATTATGCTCTGTTACTTCTTTATTCACAACTCAGAAGTCAATACTGAGCACTAAGTAGCAAAAGTGATGAAGTTGGCCCTGGCCGACAGTCCTTGGCTGTGGGTCATGCAAAACGACAATGATCCTAAGCACACCATCAAAATCTATCACGAAAGGAAAGAATCAAGAAACCTCACTCCAGTTGAAATGCTGTTGCGGGACCTAATGTCTCAATGGAAATGAGCAACGCTGGGGTAAAAGAAGAGTGAGCCAAAAATGGCTCCCCAAGAGACTTGTACTGTTGTACAGACAGTACAAACTTCAAGTTCTTGCTGAATCATGACTCATACCATTTTTTCACACACTTCTGCTTCTGCATTTGGGCTGACAGTGATAGGACCGGCTGAAGGAGTGACAGTGGCTAATATGTCATTTGTGGTTGTTTATCAGGGGTTTCTTAATTTAATTTTAAGATGTGTTAAGGACAAGGTTATTGTTCTTTTTTTTATTATGATTATGATGATGATGATGTCCTGATGTAAAGGCAATTTTTCAGGGGTGTACCTAATCTTTCCCAATAGTATCCCAGAACGGTTCCCAGAGTGTTTTAGTTCTTGTGTGTTAAAGTTTGGACTTTGTGTGGAAGCTGCCTTTTATTCCTTGGTTTTCAGGTCGTGGCCTTTGTAAGTGTTTCCTTGTGCACATGGTCTTTAGTGATAATCGCTTGTTTGAATATTAATTTGGTATTAATATACAGCAGTATTTTAAATGCATGAGAAATAGCAGTAGATGCAACGTGGTAACGTAATGGAGCTGTAAAGCTGTAAATGACAACGGCTTGCCAGCAAAGTCGACTGTTTGCTCAGGCTCTCCATAGCTGTCAATAGAAATAGGCTCACTGAAGCATGCCTGTCATCTTCACTTAGCATCATAGACAATAATGTCTTCTAAGATGGGTTTTGGAGGGGAGACCAAACTTATATTGAAGTCGTTGCTTAGAGATGTGATTTAGGCACATGTGGAATGAGAGAGATACGACTGTGTCTTTGTTTCTCACTTGAACATTATTCAAGTTTATCAACTTTTTTTTTATATACACGTTTTTTAGTGTGGTCGTGGTCATTTGCGCAGCACAATCTCGATGTGTTGAAGCTTTACAATGAGAGTCTGTGGACAAGAACTGCCCCCTGCTTGGAGCCTGTCTGAATGTTTTTCTCTGTGCACGTTGCTCACTGAATGTTTCACTGAGCGTTGCTTCTTGTTCAGACTGAAACAAACTGGGCTTGTAGTGTGTTCTTTTTCACGCGCTGTTAAGAAGGAAAAATTACCTCATCTGAGTTACTAAAACACTTGAATGAATAAAAAATAAACCCTACACTAAAACTAACAACTTGATGAGTGTTAACTTAATTTTCGAAGGTAATATTTCCCCAGTGTAGATTCTTAAAAAGTGGTTTTATTTTTATTTTTTTTGGGATGATCAAAATTTTCCCAGATTCCCTGTCCCATCTAGTGGTCCGACATTTTTGTCTTGCGCTTGTTTTGCTCTTTGTCATGATCAAAGATGATCTCATCCAGATTTTTCCTTCCTCGTTCTCCTTTTCTCGCTGATCTCTTGTTCTGCTTTATTTTCTCTTTGGACAGATTCACTGTTTCTGAGCAAGTTCATGTAGCAATAAAGTAGTACACGTACATGCAATCTCATTTCAAATTGATATATAATATATATTGCTTAATATGTTGAATTGATGGCAAAATCAAAATTGACAGTCCTGTTTACCCGAGGTTGCTTCGCCAAACGTGGCAGCGTAACAGTTATGGATGAGGAAGTGATAGCGGATAACCTTTGGCTGAACCGACTGTCAGTCATATTAAAAATAAATGTATTGCTTGATTATGTACTCTCCTGGTGTGGTACAAAAAGATCCATCCCCCTCAGAGTTGTCATGGATGTGAAATCAAATGAAATTGATTTTTGAATCAGGCTGTAAATACGCTAATTTCTGCTCTAAAGTTGCACATTTTAACATGGGGGTCAATGGAAATTGACTCACAAGAAATATGCAAGTAGGTTCTTAATATCAAGAGTCACATATGATAGTAAATACAAGCAGAAATTCATTCAGAATGAAGGATTGTTAATATATCATTCAAATAACTGTAATTGTAATAGTTATTCTATGGCACTGTACTGGCCATCATCAGGATAAAGGATAATAATTAGAATTGTGACAATTATTATTGTAACATTACAATAAACCTTTTCAATTTGTGAAAAATAATTGTGCCGGAGAATCACAGTTTAAATTCTAACCAAAAAAAAAGCGTGTTTCTCTTCTTTTTTTTCATGCAGCACTATTAAAAGTGCACTGCATTCATTTAGCATGTACTTGGCTGCAGGGGTGGCTTTCTACTGCCAATGTGGGTCAGTGTCATAAATATTTGTTAAAATAGAAATGTAGGGCACTACTATATCGGTGGGGGTCTGGAGTTAAAATTGGGTCACAATGGGGCCATATTCCTTGGTGATCCTTTCTGGCCATCATGACTGTGCAAGACCTTGATAGGATCAGTGTTACTGGCCTTTGTCAGTGACTGTCTTTAACAGTTCTTCTTCTTGTTCTTCTTCTCCATCCCCCTCTTCTTGGAGGTCAGGAAACCACGAACCAGTAAAACAAAATGGTGTGTAAAAGTGCCATCTACAGGAATGCATTGTGGATCAGGATAATGATGGGGACTCTTCGGGAGTTTTGATTTTGATGATTATGGGTAATTGTAACCTCTGTTTTAATCACATTAATAACTGAACTGGCAAATGAAATAAATTCTAGCCACGTAATTGCGCGGAGTAGCTGTTAGCTCTGTCTAATATTGGCTGGCAGTGAAGCACAGGGATGGTAAGAGTTCATGCAGATATGAGATGTGAGATTTTTTTTGACATACATGCCGAGATATGACCACTGTCAGTGTCTGTTTGCCCTAAATGACAGAAATGTCTTTGGCTTGCTGGGCATCTAGGCACGCAGACATGGGAACACGCTGCTTCTCCACGCAGCTCATGATGCCAGAATACATTTGGGTGGTTGTGTAACTCCTTCAGGAATGGAAAAACTAGGCCCGTCACTGCCCCTAGTTCCCTTTCTCCATGTCAAGGACAGACGCCGTGTGTCCTCGGCTCCCGTCTGTCCTCACCTCCCATCTGTCCTCAGCTCCCGTCCGTCAGTGAAGCCGTCCCAGCTTTCACTTTGAGCAACTGTCCAATAGTAAGGTCCCTGTGTGTATTTCTGTGGGTGCATTGCTTTATAAATGTAGGTGGGTTCATGTGAAGGATGTCAAGCAGGGCCGTCGTGCATTGATGGATTATGACTCGGCACAGAATGGCAAAGGTGTTGCACAAATGTATGATCTAATTCAAGCTGCGGCCAATATAAACATATGACCTACATTTATCTCCCTATAGTTGTGTCCAGAATAGAAGTACATTATAACATATCTCAGAATTATTTATTTATTCATTTTTTGTAAATGCTGCACACAATTTGCTGATTGATTGTTAGCGTGATTATTGTGGCTTCTGTTGTTTTCTTATGTTTTGCAGTTTGAGAGGAATCGTTTTTAGTCTGAATAATGCAGAACTTGTTTTGGTATTTCCTCAGATGACGACAGAACTTGTGCATCAAATGTTGCGGCTTATAGAGAATCTGTTTGTGAGCCTGAAGCCCTGCTTCTGGTTTAGATAGAGGGTTGTTTACTGAAGGGTGTTTGCCAGCAGCTATTTTCCGGGTGTTTATTAAAAAGTAAACCACCTCTGATTTATTGGTTATATTCCAAAACAACATATCTCAGAATTAACTCGAACAACAACAGACGTCCATGTTGCTGTTATTCTCTTACTTGCAGAGGTGAACACGATGGCTTGTTAAGTTGGTGTTGGTGTTACGAGGCTGCAAATATGTTTTACACAACAGAACTGCTGCTTCATTTTCTGCTCACTGCACCGCCACTATTAATTATAAATGGTAAGCGCTGATTCCTCCTAAATACAAATATGTTGAGTGTGGATATTTAACAGAATGTTAACAATGTATTTAATGCCGGGCTCAAGTGTGTGGGCGCTCCTCTGGTTCTCAGTGCTGATTACGGGGCAGTATGATTTACCCAAAAACAATTAGATGTTAACATTTTCAAATAGAATGCTAAGAAACAGTGTGTTTCTGCTTATTTTATAACAAATGTCAGTTTTGACATCTGTTAGGATCTAGCCTACTGTCACTGCTCTCATCGGGGCTTCACAACATATAAAAAATATATATATATTTATCACGCTATCAACATGTGCAAAATTAACGTCGCAAAAAAAGTGCCTTGCCTTGTCACTTTAAATGTCAATAACATATCTAATACTTTGTTTTCCCATTCGGATAGAAGCTTTGACTTTGTGAAGTAGTTTAACACGCATAAGACAGTGTTGACAATTAGGATCTCAAGCTTCAGTTTTACATCTCAGCAGTCTCGGCTCATTCATCTGTTTAAACAGACAGAAGTTGCTTTAGACATGAGATGACTGAGCACGGGTTCGGCTTGATAAGTCATTCTGGTTTGTACTTTGTGTTTATGTTTCATCGGAACTGTCATTAATTTATTGTTCTGACAGCTCACGGCCCTTAAAAAAACTAAAATGTCTTCTTTTTTTTGCACTTCATAAAGAAAAGAAAAAGTAACCTACGTATTCTGCAGGTATATAACATACATTTGTAAGTATTTGGGTGTACATTTATATGTTTTACTATTTGACAAACATTTATTTATTTTTTGTTATTTCATAGTGTAACCAAACATTTGAGCATCAACTTTCTTGTGCGCTTATTTACTATTTTGGAAAACAGATTAGCGCATTTTCTCATTGTGGTCCTGTATGAATAAGGCAGCATAATTTAGACCCAATTTCTTTAGTTGGGTGGGAACAGGAGCCTCGTCCACTTGAGCTCTTTCCAATTTTTCTGTCAATATTTTTCATTGTCTAGTTATGTGAAAGCCATAGTCGGAAACTCCACTAAAGAAATGTAGCTATTCATCTGACTTTTGACATTATCCTTCAAGATAATAATGCTTTAATTATGAACTAAAATGACCCTTACAGCACACTGTCTAACTGATGGAAGTATTTAGTTTATAACTTGAATAAATGTCATTTTCATACGCTGTGTGAGTTTTGGTAGACATCATGATTTCTGTCCACAAAAACTCATCCCACTCCTCTTTTCAATGATCGCAGGAGAAAATTCAAAATCCAGTGTTTCATGAAAAACAAAGAAATGCATACATTTATCCTTTAATGCATGACAATCAGATAAGTATTTGAATAGTTAATGTGAAATGGGTTTTAAATGTACAATAAAGGCTTTGACATGTGTCGGCCAAAGTAAATAAATACAAGTAAAAAGCATCCTCGATGAAAAGCGTTTTATAGTATTATCACTAAGGATTATGAATTTCATTATTATGTAATTTATGGCTTCAACATTCTATTTAAACCTTAATCTTTTTATTTAAAAGAACAAAAGCCCTTAAATCAGACATTTCAAAATAAAAACTAGTTTTCCACAGTGAAACGACAGGAAATGTGTCGGTGGCCAACGGGGAGCCAAAGGATTCTGGAAAACCAGCACAATTAGCAGATATATTCTGTTTGGGTCTTCTCTGTAACCTTTTCCTCGTCACATCCTGTCTGCAGCGAGACACGGGGAGAATATGACATACAATACAATGTAGATTACACTCAGCTGCCCCAGTATTTGGCCACGAAGCGCAGGGCTGGGTTTTAGAGGGAGGAAAGGCAGGAAGGAACCGGGGAGGGAGGAGCACGCAGAGGCATCACTTTGTGCTCATTACGGAGGCCGTGAGCTGCACGGACCTGGTCTGGGCTCGGATTTTCTTTATGCAACTACAAATTACCTCAACTCTTCTTTGCACCATAAATTCAGGTTCTTCCATATGTGTAGATATTAATGTGAAGAAGAAGAAAAACAAAGTTTTAAGGAAATGGAATAACAAGACCATAAGAAAAAATATTGCAGCCTTTCTGCCAGGAGTTGGGAGAAGTAAACTGGAGACAAGATTGGGTTTTAGTAATATGTTCTGTCAGAACTAAGTGTATTTCTGCAAATTATGACACAGCTGATTGAATATATCATATTGGCTCATATTAGACACCATTATTATGGTATTTTTTTCAGATTCTGGCTCAACAGTCTTCACAGTTTGTCCTTCGTGACTCCAACTCAGTCCAGCTCGGTGATGGAAAAGTTGTGTAAATAAGCTGAAGGACGTATCAGAGTATGTGTCATGCAAATGTCCGTGTGTGCAGCAGGAAAATGTGTGGACTGCTCCTCCTTTCACAACGGTTAACGGCCGTTCACAGATTTCTTCCACATCCACTGTGGCTGAGGTATATAAATAGAGCCTTATGCAATATTTTGATGTGACATTATATAATGACACACAGTAGAAACTGTCAACCCAGGTGAAAATGGAGAGCCACGAGTTGTCTCTTAACATTCTTTCTGGGTTTTTTTCCCTCTCTTCCTCCACAGCGGAGAGATTGCACACTCTGGTGCATTGAGACCTATTAGTTCAGTTCCTAATGCATGTCAGGCCGGCATTGTTATGCGGCGCAAGGCTTAATTTTGTACCGTGTGGGAATGGGCTCTCATTTCCAGTCTGCGTGAGGGAATCCAGGTGAGAATATGCACTTTAGTGTTTGTTTACAGGTACGGAAGTGGCTTTTATGTATGTAGAAATAGAAAAGGGGAAGAAAAGATCGTCTCAGAGGTAGCTTAAAATCGAGAAGTATGGGAAACAATTTTCAGTGTAAGTCGATCAGTTTCTTTTTTTAAATCTGTTAATTGTTTGGTTTGTGAAACATCAGAAATGGACCCTTTGCTTTGTCATCACTTGTCAAAGTTTTTCCTCAAATATTTTGTGAGAGAAAGCTGCTGTTCATGATTACGTACAAAGTTTTGCCCGTGCAGTATGCACTGCTATTAAAAGCAATAAATCTGGGTCGTAGACAGATCTTTATTGGTTGCGTTTGACTTCTTTAGCTTTAGCTCGATCGCTCTCTGTGATGTTCATTCTTCAGGACACCCCGCTCAAGTCCTCTTTTTACGCCCCTGTATTTTTGTCCTGTTCAGTTGTGGATCAAAGGACGAGGTTATCACACCGCTGCGCTACAATGTTTTCCTTTGTATTTTTGTCCAGCATCCTGTTCACAGTTGGCTCACTTGTAGCCGAAGGGCAAACAGCAGTACATTACTTTGGTTAAGTGACACTTTTTTTCATTGTAGAGAAATGTACCCAAGTGAAATGACTGAAATAAAAGATTATTTTAACACGGAGGAGTTCATCGGTGACCGCGAGGCTCCCAGGCTCTGCGGCTTCACAACGAGCCCAAATCATCCCCCTTCTAATCTATCGCCGTGCTCAGGAACTGTTATGGAGTGTTTCTGTTGAGATGCTGTTTGTTTTAACAAAACAAGGCTCTGTGCTTGGTCAAGTTTCCCCTCGAGAATCCTCTGTGCAACGCAGGTTTCAGAAGTCTTGTAGTTTATACATGCAGCTCTGCAAGTTGTGTTCCAGTTTTCCAAACAAACTATAACTCTCAATTCTCAGGTCATTCATTTAAACACTGAACAGCCTAACAGGGACTTTTTGAGTCTGACATGTACCTATTTTAGTTTTTTCCAATTTCTCTGAGCATCACATCGGTTCACTTTGGGCTTCATCTGCTGTGATGTCTGCACCTGGGAAAATGGGGGGGCAGTTTTAAATGTTTTCTTGTGAATAATCCCTCTCACTGGAGACCTATGGATTGTCATACTTGTTAATGACTTTATAACACTTCCAAGATTGAGGGGAAGCAACAGGTGCTACTGTAAGGTTGTGGATGATGTCTTTTCTCCTTGGCGGTGTGTTAACATTGACCTGAATGCTCTAATTATGTCCTGATATATAAAGCTATAAAATTTAGAGATGTCTTTTATAAACTGGACTAGTGAAGGATTCTGTCTCTACTAATACTTAAAGCTTCATTATTAAAAGGGTATGTTTGCTTTTCATGTGAATATGTGTGCAGATCTTTACCTATATACATCTTTATGTATATAGATGAGACAAAACATTCATTTATGTTTCATTTTCCATTCATTTTAGTTTTCAAAATGCAAATCATGACTCATTCCCTATTTTGTGGATACTTACCACCAATACTTCCTTTGTTTTATTTTTGTTTTGAGGGGTAGCAGTGTAATTATATATAAGTAAATTGCAGAATATGTCGGAAAGACCTGACCTTTCGTAAGGGTTCGGTCAGTAAAGCTAACTGTTGCTGACTGCTGAAAAGGACTCAGCCTGATGACGCATTAGCAACAGTTTGACTCCCCAACTTGCATTTTTACATTTTCCTTTCTGCAAGTTGCCTTCTATTTTAAATTACTTTCGTTGTCAGAAAAGAAGGAACATTATTGGGTGGCATCATATCAATTCTACTGAACCAAGAAATTCTATTTACTGCTTTGCTCTCTTCTGGTGAGTCAGCGGCTCCTCCAGGTTCATATCCATGTGTTTGCAAGAGACTGATAAGGTGTGTGTGTGTGTGTGTGTGTGTGTGTGTGTGTGTGTGTGGGGGTGTGGGTGTGGGTGTGAGTGTGAGTTCTTCTCGGCTATGGAGTCATTAGTGCGTGAAGAATGAGGTAACCAGTTAATTTGCGAGGGCAGCCGTTTCAGACCGATAACTGACAGATGCTGACGACCACTTAGGATGCTTTTTGACTTCTGACTCACTTCATTAAATTTTAACTCTCTGACCTGACCTGCTCAGACGCACTGCACCGTGGAAGGCTGCGTTTGAAATGAAGAGACAGAGAGCACATCTGGCCCACGTGCATAATGCCCCCGCCTGGGATATGCCCCCCAATGCGTGCGTGAGCGGTGCGGCAGTGTGGCGTGAGGTTTTTGTCGGTGATGATGGGTTAACTAGTTAATAATGCAGCAGAGGAATGGCACCGGCACCACCCTTCCACACAAAAACTCATTTATTTTCATTGTCAGTCTATCTCACTAGTCCTCCCTTTTTCAGACTGCTTTTACAAAGCGTTTCATCTATCCAGCCCAGTCTTTCTGTTGTCGAAGCCTTGAGGAGAGAAATGGATTCAGCTGTAAAAGCAGCCAACATTTTTGTCTTTACTCTCTGCAGAGATGCCAGTTTGGTCAGAACTGATTCTCTTTCTCCGCTATTTTCAGCTGCATACATGAACTCAATCAAGAATCAATAAAAAATTAGCAGAAGCTGCAGGCTGTGTGTTCTGCTGGCTGATGCAGTTTTTAGTTTGTTGTCTTTACTGCTTTGGCTGTTGGTACCACATGAGTTATTTTTTGCCTTGGAGCCTGTGGAAAAACCTGTTTCCCATCGACTGCATCATCCTGCGGTCCTTACTGGAATACTTACCGACACTGACTAACAGACAAAAGCAGCTGATTGCTGTCTTTATGTAAGAATGATCAGCCGTACAGTTTAAGAGAGCTCAGAGGTGAAATGGTCATCACCTGTTCTCGTAGCTCCTCCCTGGTGGTGACTGAGCTTCAACCTCCATGTCTTTGTAGACCCGCTTTTGAAGCTTGCAGGGCTGATTCAGCAGGGACTAAACACAGTAATGGAGTGATATTTACAGGCATGCTGTTCCCACCAAAGTTTCCAGATTTTATTACACCAGAGAACTTGAAGAACAGTTTGCTCCTCTCTTTACTTCATGGTTGGATCCAGTTCTCCCTCCTGCACCGGGGTGTTTGCTGTGTTTACATTCAGCTACTCTCTGTGATGTCATAAAGGTGGTGGCAGGAGTGCTGGGGCTTGTAACATCATGAGAAAATGGGAAGAGGGCGGTATAAGTTCGCACCACCCTCTCATCCTTCAGAGCTGTCACGGCCTTAAAGCATCGATGTTGGACTGAATCGAATGACGTAGGAGGTCATAAAGCACAACTGACCTAATCTAGCATCACTTTTTCAGTGTCCTCACTAAAAGCTCGAGCAGAAATATTACATAAAAGTCAAATGCATGAATGGTATTAATATTGCTGTTCCACAACTTCTGACCTCAGACGTTTAGATATGAATTTTTTTTTTTCTCAGTCTCGCTTATAAGAACTCTAGGTCCATGTTGCATAAAATGAATATTTATATTTAATCAGGATTAACTACAGACTGATAATATCAGGATTTTTTTCCAAGTCTGATTTTGAAACTTGATCATCTAAGGTTTAGCAATGCACACCCACTCCCCCTCCCACTCCCTCCAGGGTCATGCTAGTAGATCATTGGTTTCATCGTGCAGTTTTTGTGCACAAGTTCATCACACACATAACAAATCCTCCTCTCGTCACGCTTCTTTCTGGCCATTGCCACTGATGGCTGAAAGATTGAAGATGGAGTGCAATTTGAGAGAGTCTGACAGAAGCAGCATCTTTCTGTTCTCATGTGTCCTTGCTGTGTTTATTATTGTCCAATATCGGTTCCAATCCTGCAGAGAGCATGTTAAAAAGATGCAAAGGAGGGAAAAAGAGCCCATCCTTATTCATAATATGTCCATAAGATGTCACTTCAGCTAATCAAGCGTTGAATTGGTTTTGTTTAACTACAATCTGCACATCTACTAAGCAGCTTTGTTTCCGCAGCCAGTCGTGCTTCTCTCAGGGACTTCATTAAATCACTCTGAGTGCTATTGTATTGAAATTGCAATGAAAACATTTTTTTGTTGACGCATTAACAGCTTTGTGTCTTTTTTATGGCGGATGCAGTCTTCTCCTTAAACGATTAACTGAGTTGGGAAAGAGTGACGTCTCTGCTAAACCACAACACCTTCTTTCCGTTCCTCTCGCAGGGTAGCACATGGAGACGGCACAAGAGCCACCATGTGAACTTTTGACCCCCTCTCTCGTCCCGCTGGCCCCTCCTGCTAACCGGCAGCCACACATCCAGACTGTGACCAATGAAAACAAACAAGCAAACCCTCATTGTCTCCGCCGCTCTGCTTAACTCCCGCCTGTCCGTGCAGCCTCCAGTTGCTAAGCAGCACGAAGAGAGCTTGACGGTGTTGACGCGGCGCGCGCAGGACCACTTCCTGTAAACAGCTGAGTGGGAGCTCTCTGCTCTCAGCTGCAGAGACGAGGGGGAGAGAGAGAGGCAAGGCGTCCTAAAATAACCCGCTCTGGCTCCTGCGAAAGAGACAAAGAAGCATGTTTTGAAAGGGGGGAAAAGAGCACAACTTTATTCTGCACTGTAATGGCTGATCTTGATGGCTGAGCTGTGTTTTCTTTAATGACACAAAGCATGATGAGGTTTAGTAGAAACAACATGAGCACAGCAGACATCGGCCATTTATGCCAGAAAGCTGGTGGTGTTCTGCAAACAGCAGGCTTGTTTATGTCTAGACACCACTCGCGATGCGTTTTCTTTGTGTGCTCCTACAGTCGTGCTGATGGTGAAGCACGCGAAGCACATCTGGGACGCAACGAATTCTAAGCTCAATGGATCCTTTTGTAACTGGTAATATTATCTGTCTTGCTCTGCACGGATGCAGCCTAATTAACTGTTGCTTTCCTCTTTCATGTCTCAGCTCTGTGGGGGTAAAGATGACCACTGCACGTTACCGGCCCACGTGGGAGTTGGCTGTTGACCCCCTGGTCTCATGTAAGCTGTGCCTTGGAGAGTTCCCTCTGGAGCAGATGACCACCATCACACAGTGCCAATGTGTCTTCTGCACACTGGTGAGTTATTCACATGATCCTCAAACTAAGTTTATTCAAAACCTTATGAGGATCATTTCTCTATTTAAAGCTTCAGTGGAGGACAAGCCAAAGGCAGCCGAAGTTATTTAACACTTAAAACAGCAGAACTATGGTTTCTAGGGTTGCCACCCGTCCCGTAAAATATGGAATTGTCCTTTTATTTGAGAAAAAAATGTTGCGTCCCGTATTGAACTAATACGGGACACGATTTGTTCCGTATTTTCATTAACTTTTACACCATATTCTAGTTGAATTATGGAAATAAATTAACCTTTACACCATATTCTAGTTGAATTATTGAAATAAATTAACTTTTACACCATATTCTAGTTGAATTATTGAAATAAATTAACCTTTACATCATATTCTAGTTGAATTATTGAAATAAATTAAATTTTACACCATATTCTAGTTGAATTATTGAAATAAATTAACTTTTACACCATATTCTAGTTGAATTATTGAAATAAATTAACTTTTACACCATATTCTAGTTGAATTATTGAAATAAATTAACTTTTACACCATATTCTAGTTGAATTATTGAAATAAATTAACTTTTACACCATATTCTTCCCCTGTAGGCTATATTACATCTGGGCTGATATGGACATATGTAGCATAGGAGGCTATTTCAGCTGCTATATGGTTGGCTGTCTATACAGTCATACAGGCCTTAACAGCTACCACTAGTTCTCCATTTTCAAATCAGAAAATTGCTGTTTGTTGGGTAAAAGTAGCTATTGTTCGATATTTTGGAGTTCCGCATTAAACACAAGGGACTCCCTTTACTCCATCACCATGCTTAGGGAACACAGAGTAAACAAAAAGAAGCTCAACACTCGAGCTACAGCCCACACTGCCCTCTAGTGTTTGGGAATGTTTTTACAGAGCGACACAAACAAAAGCCAAGTAAACATGCTAGTTAAAGTGTAGTTGGCGTTTATATTTGGCTCTGGGTGGCTGTGATGCAGAAGATTAAATTATTCTTCAACCATTCTTGGTTCACAGCTTTGATTTGTCTTAAGCGTGTACAGATGAGGAAAGAAATACCCAACAATGAGCTCTAAAAATAGTTTCCACTTACAGAGTCCGGGTGGCTTCAGCAGTTACCAAAGTTCAGTTAGAACAGTTTATTCTAGAGGGATTAAACAGATGGTAAATAAAACATTTAGAGGCAAAGCATTCTAATCAACTTGTTTGATATCTAATATTTATAGTTTTGTGTAGTTTTACCAACACTTTTAAAAACAAAGGAAAAAGAGCTGTAATTATGTTTTTAAACTCATCAACAAATGATTCACTTTGGTTTCTGAGAAGGATCTGACTTCATGCACTACATGAGTCATAGCTTTGCTTTCCCTAAAACTGTGAGACTGAAGAAGGAATTAGAAGTAAATATTCACCACCAAACAGATGTGGGAAGTGCTGCTTCATTCTGCAAACTTGAACCAATAGTCGTGCTTTGAGTCAGGTTTCTGTCCCCTTTAAAGTTTGGACTTGAGTATTTTGTTTCTCTTTAACTCTATTTTGGTTTCTTTAAAATCCAGAACCAGAAATCCTGCTCTCTCCCCACTAAATTGTTCCTTCTTCAGCATTTTTCTCCCGACTTTGCTCAGTACTTCACTGGTAATTAGCAGTAGTTACATTTAGCTTTGCTTTTTCATCAGATTTAATAATTTCAGCCTCCCTCCTTTCTGAGGCCAGCAGACAGACAGACAGACAGACAGACAGACAGACAGACTGGCCAGTATCTGTTTACCCAATGTGCATGACCTGTTTTTTGTTTTTATCTAGCTGACTGGACACTGTACTGGATCAACTTTGGCTTGTCCTTTTTTCTCCTCAGTGCCTGAAGCAGTACGTGGAGCTCCTGATTAAAGAAGGCCTTGAAACAGCAATTAGCTGCCCAGACTCTGCCTGTCCCAAAAGAGGACACTTGCAGGAAAATGAGGTAACGATAGAAAAGAGAGCTTTAGCTTTTATTTTGATTGTCTCTCGATGAAATTCCACTCATGACCTTTCCTTAAGGACATCCACTTCTGCAGTCTTTGTTCTCTACTGAACTGAGACGACTTCCACATTAGTCTCTTTTGTTTTTTAAACGAAGCATTACCACAACCGTACAAGGAAGTTGCAGTATTGCTAAATGCACTTGCTGTCTGCACAACAGCAACTATGTCGCTACATTGGAGGTACCAGGGACTAGATGAAAAAGTATTTGCCCTTGAAATCGACAAAAAAAAAGAAGGTGGCTGAGCCTGCTGGAGAGAGAGTGAGGAAAATCCACGGTCGTAAAAGAAAGCATGAACCAGAAATAAAAAGTTATTTCCCGGATGTGTCGCTGCAGTAAACGGTTGGAGCACAAATGAAATGGACACATCTCCGTGCAACTCAATAGGATGTTACACTGCCAGATTTGCAGCTCCACTTCCCTGCTTCCCTGCATCAGTCGGGCCTGCAGCAGCAAGGAGGGGATGAAAATCGCTCGCCAACCTCCCCTCCCCCCAAAGATGCATCAATAAACACACTCTGAAAGACCGTTTTTCACTTCCTTGGGAAAAAACACAACAAATAAAAGCAAATAAAACTAGAGACTGAGGAGATGCAAGTGTTCTTTAACACAAATCTCATTTTTTTCGTAAATAAGGCTAGATATACCATTAAGTCTGCTTCATTGTTGTTTCCGATCCAGAAATGATATCATGTCATCTAAACATGTTGTTTTTTTTTTTTGAGAGGGTACAATTTAACAGAGTGGTGACAATTGAAAGTTTGTGATTGCATCGTTATTTTTGGGCTAAAATCATGAATATTTGTGTTTTGCGCCTGTATAATCAGAGCAGGTCTCCCACTGCACTCATAAGTGCTTCTTCCTGCATGTCCCCCACTAACTCGGCTCCATCATTCTCTGACAGTGACTTTAATAAGCTGTTGCCCGTTTTCATGCTGTTTTCTTTTCCTTTTTCCTGCCATGTGAAGGCGTGCATGTTCATTCGGCTAATATTTCTGCATCCCGCTATGTCAGTTCAAGCTTCCGTCCCCATCAAGCTGAGCATTATCATCCACCTGCCAGTTTGTCTATTCCGCTGTAATGAGCATTCCTGCATGCCTGCCCTCACAGCGGAAGCTGCTCTGACTGGAAACCACTCCTCCTCCAGGAGGCAGGGAGGCTGATGGGCTCGTTCCCTCTTGGGCTCAAAAGCCCAGCATGGTTCAGCTCATCACAGCAACGTGTCTCTAATCAATCAGTGTGACCAGTCCTTAATGGAACCCAAGCTACTCCTGCCGGTCGGGGGAAATCAGGCCTCATCTCCTTCTTTTCTGTCTGTCACCTCGTAACTGACAGTTACGCCTGAATTTTCATTTCATTGATCATTAAACGTGTTCATCTCCCTCGGAGCGGACCTGTGCGCGTCCAGCTTGACCGCGCGCTGGCACTTCAACGATGAGATTCAGGGTTTTATAGACGGGAAAGAAGCGATTCTGGATCTCGTAAAAATGTCGAGTTTAACAATGTTCTGCAAATGAAATTTGCATGGCGACCTTACAATTGCTTCCCACAGCTTTTTTTGTCTATAAATACTCCCGGTGACCTGGTTATTTCCCTCCCACTTGTCCTCTCATCCCTGCAGATTGAGTGCATGGTGGCCACCGAGATGATGCAGAGGTACAAGAAGCTCCAGTTTGAACGGGGTGAGTCAAGGCGCCCGCAGTTGACTCACTGACTCTGGCTCTGAGTTCTCAGAGAGGGTGATCTGGGGGCTGTGGCTGTCACCCTACACACACACACACACACACACACACACACACACACACACACACACACACACACACACACACACACACACACACACACACACACACACACGTGGCCCTTTCTGTCCTCAAGAACTACTTGTGTTTTGCTGACTCACAAGAGGATGACAAAAACTGCCTCCGTGTAGCTGAGCTGCTGCTCTGGAGTTACCGTAACGCAGAACATTCTCCTGCCTGACTGATGGAAGCAGACTCTAATCACGCTGAGATGTGATCGGTCCTTTTTCCTGTTATCACTGTCGGTGTTGCTGTGCTGCATATTTTCAACGTTTGGACATCCAGGCTGCAGAGATAATGGCACGTCTGTGCAAGCTCGGCTCCGCGTCGTCAACGTAGGCCCACTAATGAGGAGCATTAGCATTCTGCTGCCGCTAAAGACGGCGGAAGCTTGTGCGGTCACCCTTTGATGGTGTTTTCCACCTACACAGGGGCACGAAACCCACGCAGAGCAGACTGAGACCACGTACCGTAGGAATAAACGGTTGAGCATAGAGATGTTTATGAGGCCGCATAAGGAGGATGGCTGTGAAGGAGTGCAAAAAGATACGGGACGAGGTTTTGATTCCGTCTGGATTAGCGCAATCGGCCGTTTCATCAATGTCCCGGTCCACTCAGGCAGAACAGTTGCTGTAACACTTCCATGTTTCCCAGACTGAGCCAAGAGTGCATGTGGAGCGCGTGCTTGTAATTCTTGGCAGAGGGGGGAAATAACGGAAGGGCAGGATACAAGGACGTCATACGGTGTACCTAGAACTGGCACCAAAAAAAGAAGATAAAAATAAAGACCTGTATGGATCAGAACTGGCCGAGTACATGCAGATAAAAATACGAGCCACGTCAAGTGCACGAGGCATTTTTTTATTTTTAATGTATTTTTTCGAGGTTGCAGATGGTGATATCTTACTTCAGAGTGTACTGAAGCATCCTGTTTTGGCTGCACTGACCCATCATTTATTCTGCGCCAGCAGAAGTGCTGCTGGACCCGTGCCGGACGTGGTGCCCCTCCTCGACCTGCCAGGCCGTGTGCCAGCTCAAGGAATCGGATTCTCCAGCTTTGCCCCAGTTGGTCCAGTGTGCCATGTGCGCTCTGGAGTTCTGCTCGGCCTGCAAAGCCAACTGGCACCCCGGGCAAGCGTGCCAGGAGAGCAACCTGCCCATTACCTCCTTCCTTCCAGGAGACAACAGGTACTTCCTCTTTCAAGTTGCATCCATTTAGAATCCACCATATCTTACTATTAATTTAAGAAAAACACTTGACAGATAATGAATTGCTAGAGAGAACAGTCATTAGTTCCAAACGTGCCGCCTTCCTGTCATCAAATGTTCTAAATATGGATATTTGACTATTAATAGAAAATGACATCAGCGGCTAAAACATTCAGTCATTCCTAGATAAGAAAGGACGTGGCCACTTACTCCAGCGTCTACTTTCGGTTCCTCAAAAGATATTTTATTCATTTAAAAAAAAAAAATAAAATGTTTTGCACCTGCAAAGCCATCTGCTGATCCACTCTCTGGAAACGACACTTGAATTGTCTCCCTACTTTAGTTGTAATCCCTCCGTGCTGCAGGATTGATTCAGCAGGCAGCGCTCAGCTGAGCGACAGCCAGCAGTCTGCTGAGACTGAACCTGAGCGGAGCGGCCGCCACGGCTCTCGGCTTCATTTTACGGATGCCTGATCAGTCCGCGAGAGCGGGAGCAGCGCTGACCCCTTTCCGTGTGATATCCTCTCACTGTGGAAATGTTATTAGCTCTGCGAGCTTTCCTCCACCTGGACACGTTCGGGAGCTCCAACTGGGGGGAGAGTTTTCACAGGATTAAAGGGGTTTTGAAGAGACCTGAGGTCTGAAGGATACGTGTTCACTGCAAGGATGTCTGACTACTTTTTTTCACCACATGCTTATAAGAAGATGACACAAGAATTTCTAAACACTTCCTCTGCTTTTGATTGCGATTTGGCTACTTCCACAAATGCATTTTCAGCCCGTTGCAGTAGACACACGTTTCTAGAGACAAAAGCAGGTGATGCGGTCTGGATGTCTGATTCCAAGTTTGCTGGTGGATGTTGTGGAGCTGTTCAGGTGTTCTGTCGCAAGACTAGTTAATTGAGACCTGGCCTGGAAATCACTGAGCCTCGTCTCTCACGATCATGCTCGGAATGATACGTTGCACGTTTGCGCTTCACAAAAACTTGAGGAGTGTAACAGTGCAGACACTGAGGTGCTTGTCCTTTAGTAGTTTTTGCTTTAATAATGTACACCTCAAGCGCTACACAATCCTGTTACAGCAGAGCTGTGAATAGTTTAAACCTAATGAATTCTTCCTTCTCTCCAGCTCTTTCTATAAGAACGAGGAGGATGACGCCCCCATCAAGCGATGTCCTAAGTGTAAAGTTTACATCGAGAGGGATGAGGGCTGCGCACAGATGATGTGCAAGAACTGTAAACACGCCTTCTGCTGGTATTGTCTGGAGTCCTTGGACGTGAGTTGCATCATACTGCCTTTTTGATGTTCACTGAAAAAAACACCTGCAGGTTCATACGTTTACTGCACATTTAAAAATACGGTGCAGTATTGCAGCTGTGCTGTGTTTGCACATCCCAGTAATCCCGGACATCATCTGTCTTCCTGTGACAGCAACATTTTTGTTAACAGATTGTAGCTTAACCTTGGGAGCTGGTAAGAGAGGAACATGATAAAAAATTATTATTAATTTATTGACGGTCTCAGCTGAGGTTGAATAAAAAGGGACTTATATAATTCTAATTGCATAAGCAAAGATGACGGGAGCTCACGGGTCGTTTAAAAAAGCAATTCAGTCAGAGCAGCGACCCTCGCCTTTCAGACTGCTAATGGTCTGGCTCCCTTTGTGTGTCCGTGTGTGTTTTATGTATGTATTTATTTATTTATTCATTTATCTATCTATCTTTTGGCCAGGATGACTTTCTGCTGATCCACTACGACAAAGGGCCTTGTCGGAACAAGCTGGGCCACTCCAGGGCGTCCGTCATCTGGCACAGAACACAGGTAGGAACGTCCCGCTCCCCGACCGCGTGAGCGGCTCCCTCCTGCCGCATGTGGTCGCACACGTGCTCCTTGGTTTGTGCTTCTTTGTCCCGTTTGGCCCCATTACTCGCTTTTTTTTTTTTTTTTTTTCTTCTTTTTTTTAATTTGGCGAAGGGCTTTTGTCATTTTTGCAGCACAATAGGAAGAGAATAGTTCGATCCACGTGTTGCTGTAAGCGTCTGGTGGCCAGGGTCCTGCTTTTTTTGTTATATACACACTGTACTTTTTAGGCCTACATAACTAAAGTTATGTTTGACTTTTATGTTCAGTTTAGTTTAGTTTATTAAGAATCCCCATTAGCTGGTACCATAGTAACCAACTAGTCTTCCTGGGGTCCACAAAGAACAACAACAATATAAAACAGTCAATCACACCATCCACAATATATCATACATTACAAATACAATTATAAAATATCTGATGTTAAAACACTTACATTTAACATTTAATAATTATATGAACCTAAAATTCATTTGCACTAAAACCCACAACGGAACCATTCGACATACAGCCAAGTCAACATTATAATCTAAAATCTAAAATAAGATTTAAGTTTCTTTTTAAATACTTGTTTATTTTCTATAAGACAGAAATAGTGAGGCAGATTATTCCATAGGGTTATTGCTCTATAGATAAAAGATCGTGATAAGGCATTTGTTCTTGGGTCTTGGGTCTTCTATGTAACACAATAAATAGACATATTACAAATAAATGACACATAATTCTGCACATGTAAAATGTTAAATATGACATGCACTTTCTCCACTATTAGTAATTTCCTCCCTGCTGTTTCTCCAGATAACCTTAACATGGGAGGGACATTACTTTATCCAACTTCTTTCCTTTGCCAGCGTTAACATACACCTTGTACATTAGCATCTGTTACCTAGTGGGGCAGACTGTGTCACGTGATCACACTTCAGCTGGTGGAATCCTGCAGTAGCATCGCTGCTCTGTATCGTTCCCTCGCTCTCATTTCTCCTCACTCCTCCAACAAAACCCTCCCTCTCACTCCCATTTCAATAAAAGATATAGCCTACTATGTGCAACAGCAAAAGAAGAAAAATACATTTCCCCGTCTCCAGTGACAGTTGGCTCCGAGCTTCGATGAGAAAGAGCTCCTGATCCTCATCACACCATCGCCGTGTGTTAATAAGAGCAAACTGTGCCTCTTCCTCTGCAGCACAGCCTGTTTACTCCAGGCAGAAATAACAGTAGGGAGTGCAGCTGTCTGATTTTTAATAAGAAGCAGCAAACGGCCTCCTGGTGTTCCCGCTAAATACGTCCTCAGAATTGCAGGAGAGCATTGTTCTATTATAAGTGACTGTTACACACTCTGCCAGTTATGTAGTCTATTATGTTGGCTTTGAATGTGCGGCCGTCTGGCGCCCCCGTGTGGTCAGCCAAGTGAACTGCACCAATACGTTTTTGATCAAATCCCCAACGATTCCTGAAAGCCAAAATGCTTTGACTTTTTAATTATATATTTTTCCCACAGATAAAATGATTTATAAATGGGAAATAGCATTTGCCTGTCCCATTTGATGTAAGAGCTGCGTGATTATGCAACAGCAGAGATGTCAAGTAACGAAGTACAAATACTTTGTTACCGTACTTAAGTAGAAATTTTGGTTATCTATACTTCACTGGAGTAATTATTTTTCAGACGACTTTTTACTTTTACTCCTTACATTTTCACGCAATTATCTGTACTTTTTTACTCCTTACATTTTAAAAACAGCCTCGTTACTCTATTTGAATTTGGTTGTGGTTGTGGCACAGATGTTCTTGTCCAGTTTTGACTTTTTGCACCATTAAAATACTTATAGGCAACTAGTCATCATATCTCCTGCTCTCTGAAACACATGTTAATGCTCAATAGTACATATATGGTTCTTTAATATATTTGCATTATACTAAGATGAATTCATTTTCAATGGCTTTTGTCCTTAATGGCTTTTTTCCCCCTGACATTACTTTTACTTTTATACTTTAAGTAGTTTTGAAACCAGTACTTTTATACTTGAGTAAAAACTTGAGTTGATACTTTCGTGAGGAAACGATGCATAATTTACTCACTAATTGTCAAGTTGAGAAGTTTTCATTTCTTGCTGCCGTGCAGAATCCTTTTCACCCCGCTCAGTTTGTAGATCCTTTTTCAGATATGCCACATCACATCAGCATTTTTTCTATATGACAAAATCTGCAAAATGAACATGATTTAAAAATGTAGAAAGGAGGTTGGGTAAATAAACCTTTGGGGTTTTTTTTGCAGTTAATGGAAGTTTCTGTTTTTGGGGAATTGACTGACCTCTTCTGGCCAATGTGTGCTAATGCAAAAGCTTTAATGTTTGTCAGACAACACAAATGGAACTTTTTAGTACAAAAATGTCTGTTGCACCCAACTCTGAACTACTTATGGGTATAAAGTAAATTAAAATACTTGAGTTTGTTTCTTTTTCTTTTTTTTTTGGTCTCCCGTCAGGTTGTGGGCATCTTCGCCGGCTTCGGTCTGCTCCTGCTCGTGGCCTCCCCGTTCCTCCTGCTGGCCACTCCCATCGTCCTCTGCTGCAAGTGCAAGTGCAGCAAGGGCGACGACGACCCGTTGCCAACCTAAACGCCGTCGGCAGAGTTGGATCGTTGAGCTCTGTTCAAGGATGGGCCATCTATTTTTCGTCCTCTTCACCCCTTTTCATTCTTTTCCTCCCACCAGCTTTAAGATAGCTCCATTGTTTTGGGCTGAGCCTGCAGCAGCCCTGGCCGCTTTGGCCTGCATGACGAGGGCAGTAAAGACTCTCAACATGTCCTCCAGAAGAGAGGCGAGCGGTGAGCAGACGGGAGACTTGTCAAGGGACAATTGTGTCCACGTAAAGTTGGACTTTGGAGGTTTGTGGAGGTGAAGAAAGTCTGCTCCAACCCTGACTTGGCCATTAGTTGTGGGTTACAGTGGTGTCGTATTTTGGGAAACAAAGGAGACGTAAAGAAAAGCTTTTCTCTTGTATCAACACTGACATGCAGGAGCCGCCTGAGGAAGAACTTCTTACTTTGTTGCTCGGTTTACTTTTTCTTTTGTCGTACAAAAGCAACCTTCCTCCCCACCACCATCACCACCATCGATGTAGCTCTACAGATTCGGTCAGTAGCAGAGGAGAGTCACACCACGCATGTTCGGTGTTCTCTCGACTCGCCCACAGAGCATGGGTTCCTTAGTCATGTCTGCGGCTGACGTAGAGACGGGAGGGGGGGATGGGGGGGGGGGCTAGTGTCGCTCTCAACTCGATGTACAGCACGTCCTCTTGATGATGTCAATGTTTTATAACCTCGCGCTTTTAATAGAACTGTGCTCAGAGTCGTCTCTACGTGTTGTACCTTCTCCGTGTTTTCCAGCTCTTAGGCGGACGTTAAAGGGGCTTGCCACTCTAAACTTTTGTTGTGGTTAAATACCAACTCTTTACTGACTCTCTCTGTATTCAAACACCTCATGTTGTGTCATTTTATTTGTGAACGCGCAGAAATCCTCCTCAATTTTCGAGTGGCGCTCCCCTTTAAGACGTCGATCAAAGGACTTTATTTTACTCTTTCATTTCACAAGAGATGTCACTCTTGTAGTTCTCAGTCCCAAGCTGATGGTTTCGCCAAATAGTGATGAATGGCCTTAAGAACAGATCAGCTGAAATCAGGCACTTGTGCATTAAAAGAGTAAAGCATCAAACCCAAATAAACCCAGGGAGAGCATGTTCAAAGGTATTTCAAGCGAACAGTGAAGCCCTTTACTTTGAAATGATTCTATGATGTCATCCACACGCCACTCTGTTAATAGCCATAGGGTAAAAATAGAGAGACAACAAAAAGAAGAAAAAGAATGGTTTTGTATTTCTTAAGCGTCTCTGAGCATCAGAGCTGAGCAGCATCAGTCCAGCCGGCGTCATAAGTAAGCCCAAGCAGGACTTAAGTAACAGCTCCCACTTTAATGACTCTTAAATGCTTGCAAACTTGCATATGTTAGTGGTCAGAGTGTCGGTGTTTTGTTTCATTGATAGTTAGATTCCCTCGATGGCAAGCAGTTCATCCTCGTAAGGAAACGTCTGAAGAGCCTAAAGAGTAAATATAAAACGAATGTTCGGTGTTTGAAGCTGCTCTATATCACTTTATCTATGCAAGTTTGTGCATCGCCATTCTTATAAGGTCATGATTAACCGTCTGTCATGAGAAAGGCTATGTATTGAAAATTGCAGAATGTCACAATGTGTGCATGTCATGGCTTTAACTGAAAGGAAAGTTCTGGCCCTGTTTAACTTCTTTTAAGGTACAAATGATTGATGAGGACAAAATAACTGAGGGAGTGCAGCAGAAGCAGCGACTGTGGAACTGTAGCTGAGAAGCGTGGGAAGATGGGTGGGTTTCGTTATCATTAAGGTGGTTCTTTATATTTCTGGGTCATAATGAAAACATATCGCCATGGGAACCAGTTGCAGTCAGCTGCTGTGGCAGGACCCACTTATATACTGCACGTGTTTATGATCGGGTTGAGTTGTTTGGGTCGGATCGGTTTCCAGATCGACCCCCAGCCCCCTTGTGTCGTCCGGCAGGACTCTGAAGCCCGCGTTGTTCTGAACCGGCAACTGAAGGATCACAAGTCCCCGTCGTGTCAAGGAGGGCACCCCGTACAAAACCAATAACAACCATCCGCTGTGGCGACCCGTGATGGGAAAAACCACTAGACATAGCTGCCCTTCACTCTAACTAAGTGTCAGAGATGACTTCTCTCCTTAAGCTCAGTTATTGCTTTTAGTTTGTTGTTCTTTTTATAACAAAGAGCTGCAATGTGCAGCTGTCACATTAGAAATAAAACCGCAGGTGTTGAATCACTCAGTCAAATGAGTAAAAATGAATATACAGGAACTAGTTTCTGCAAGAATTCCTCTCTGTCCTCACTTGACTGATGTGGACGGCTTACGGGGGGGTCAACAAAGATGGATGATGACAAACACTGGGATACTTATTCTTTAATCGCGGATTAAGTTTTGTAAAACTAGCTAATCCAAATTTAACCCAACTAGGTTTAACCTGCACAGAAGTCTCTCCTCTTCAGAAAAGCATTTCTCTTCAGCAGAACATGGTGCAGTGACAGGTTTCTCCTGAATTGGACCTTTAGCGTCCCAGTAGTAAAGTTTCCTGCAGATTGAAATCCTTGTTGCGAGCTAGACTACATATCCCTGCTGGAACGCTGTCATATATCAAAGATCATTAGCAGGCCGTTTCTAAAACAAGCTCTTGGATTATTAGTCCCCTGTAAGCAAGTAGTTGTTTATTTGTCCCTATTAATCATTTGGTCCTCAGATGATTTCAAATGTGGTCTAATTTTCCTTTAATCAGGGACCTATTCAGAAAATGTAAGTTTAATTTTAATTGTTTATTGCTGTTGTTTGTCATTCGGACTCTGTTCATTTGTTTGGTTTCCTTTTAGTGTAAAGGCACAAAAGAAAAGCCAGTGAAACCATCATTTAAACGTGATCCCATGTGGGAGGAATGTCTCTTCGATTTCCAACAGTTCCAAAAGAACAAGCCATCAGTTTTTCTCCCTCTTCTTCAGCGTAATTCACCAGTGTTCATGTAGCATTTCGTGACATGTCTGAAGTTACCAAAACGAGTGATCGACGGTTAACAAGAGTAGCTAATCTGAACTCAAGAGTAGCTAAACATCTGCAGCTCCCACCTGTCCTCACACACGTCTTCAGAGTGATTAGTGGTAGCCTTAAATCCACTTTACCCGTAGCTTGTGTTGCGTTCACTGACCTCACCAAGTCTTTGGGCATGCTGATTTAAATGTCGACGCCAGTTCAGGTTCTAAGTTTGCAAGTTAACCTCCTTCCCCACGAATGCTTTCGTCCTCACAGCTTTTGTTGCTTTTATGACAATCGTGCCAAGCAGATTTTTGTGGAAGGGATGAAGACGCCGAGCTGACACGTGTGTGTGCATTCTGACCGCCCACTAATCTACCACTAAACAGCTTCTCCAGAGCGGAACAACGTTGCTGTTATCGTTTTGTTCGTTTTCACTAAGCACTGCACTGTTTATAGGTTGTTTTTTTTATCTGTACTTATTTTTTTATGATTATTTGGTACAGTACGCTGCCTGCTGTGTAAAATCAATGTTGGCTCAAATGATGTAACTGCAGCTTTACTTCCGAAGGCTTTTCACAATAAGACGCACGAGGGGTTTTAGAATACTGTTGAATATTCTTCATTGGAGGAACATCCCGGGATTAAAACAGCCCCGGGTCCAGGTCCAGGGTCGTTTTTAACTCCTGTTTGTTTACTCGGCGCATCTCAGCCGTTAGATTCTGTATTATGCAACAAAAGTAAGAGCCAAGCAGCAAACGCAACAATCATGATGATGATGCAGCGTCACGCTGCATCATCACTTGGGCTTGGCGGTGAAGGCCCACCGAGCACGTCTCACTGATAAATCAGCTAGATCGTTTGAGTTTTCAAATTTGAGTGGGAAGATGCGTAAGGTTTATTTTCCAAAGGCTCAACAGCTACTCGGCACCGACCCTCAGATCCAGCTTGCGTACGAGCAGCAGTTTCTATTTTACACCTTTTTATGTGTCCAGAGATGAAGCTGCATGATTTTTCTCTGACTCCCCTCCCGTCGCATATCACGATGTTGTAGCCTCTGAAGATCTCTGGAGTGGTAGCACTGGCCAACTCCTCATCCACCTGTCTTTTTCACTTTTCCTCTGTTTAGCAGACACTTTTTGATGTTCAGTCGTATGATATTTAATGTTGGTCAGTCTTCTTACATTCAGAAGGTTGGCGTGTGTTTTTAAAAAAAGATTATTACAACTCACTGTATATCATCGTTTGCATATTTGTATTTTCTGTTCAAGGAGTGGAATTCTTGGTTCTTATGAATTATTGTTCATAACAATTACTTCTCCTCAGTAAGTGGGTTGTCAAAGACATTGATGTTGGTACAAGGCATGTATTCAGAGATGGTAGCTCTGTTTCTAGTCTGTAACTGGAAGTGAACTGAGCTGTGTACTGAAAAGCAGATGAGAATTGTAATGAGGCATATTTGAACAGGTTTTGTACAACTCCAGACTCGGCATCTCGGTATATCTACGTTTCCACTAACACTGTGACACCAGGTATTAAAGTTTATCGGTTTTTGTGATTCTGCTCTCTTTTACTTTTTTCATTTACATGTCTCTAACATACGACGGAGTATTAGGGCCAAACAAAAAAACAAAAAAAGGAAATTACGAGAATAAAGTCATAATGTAATGAGAATAAAGTCATAAAATTACGAGAATAAAGTCATAATATTACGAGAATAAAGTCGTAAAATTACGAGAATAAAGTCATAATATTATGAGAATAAAGTCGTAAAATTACGAGAATAAAGTCATAATATTACGAGAATAAAGTTGTAATATATTATAAATATATAAATATAACTTCACAAGATGCTCAATATTCCTCATTTTAACAAAGGGAGAAGAAGCTCCTCCTGTTAGAGTTCTCATAAATTATATTCTCATAATATTACGAATTTATTCTCGCAACATTACGACTTTATTCTTGTAATGTTACGACTTTATTCTCGTAATATTACGACTTTATTCTCATAATATTACGACTTTATTCTATTACGACTTTATTCTCGCAACATTACGACTTTATTCTCGTAATTTTACGACTTTATTCTCATTATATTATGACTTTATTCTCGTAATTTCCAATTTTTTTTGTCTTAGTTTGGCCCTAATACTCCGTCGTACTAACAAGCCTTCCTGTGCCAGTTCAAAAATGGTGCCAAGCGTGGAACCCGAGTTTTACTTTTCGATTGCCGCCCTCTCCCAGCAGACTGTATAAGAAGAACTGGACAAAACCATCTGCGATGTCGCTGCTTTGCTGAAGTTTCACCCTCGAAACAACGGTTTCTAGCACACAGAAATCAAGCAGCAGTGATTTGTGTGGTAGCTCACCTTGCTGTGACAGCAGCAGGAGAAGAACGACAAAATCAGCTGCCAGGGTTTGTGAACGTCCCCCCTGATGCGCTGCTAATAACCGTATTTACAACAGCTGGTTTAAACTGAACTTAAAAGCTGTGTTTGCATCTTCATGAACAGACACTGTTCGGTGTTTCAGCATCAGCTGCTTGTGTTTGTGAATCCCACTCAAAAACTAGATAAATCCTGTTTGCAGCAGCCTCCATAAACGCCGGTCAACATTTGGTGACGGTGGTCTGTGTCTCCACATAAACCTGCATTAGCAATTCAGTGTTTTTATCAACAGTTTTGGTTGTTTTCTTTTTCACCCTCTGGTGCTTATGAAGGTACTTGTGTGCTGTTTTAGCACTGTTTATCAATGCTGTTCAATGCGTTGAAATGCCAGTGAGCCTAGTGTCATTTAGCAGACGCTTTTATCCAAAGCGACTTGCATCTGAGAGAACACAAGCAAGAAATCACAGCAGGGTCCAGCATGGATACGTGCTGGTCAGACTGCTGAGTCCAGTTGGACGCAGGTGCTGCCATGCTAATGCAAGGGTTTTTTTGTGTTCCATTCCCACCCAACACAACAGTCCCTTTATGCAAGAAAGCTACATCTAAAAAGACACCATCATGCGATCATCTTGTCATAAGTGCAGCTTTCTCAGTGCTCAGTCCTGCAAAGAGCCGTATAAAACTCCTAACTCATTCTGATGAGCAGAGAAGTTTACTAGATATAGAAATTATTCTTTAAGGGCTGATTCTTTAGCTTGCTCTTAAAAGTAGGTACAGACTCTGCAGATCAGACAGTTTGGTAGGTCATTCCACCATCGGGGAACAATGGGGGAGAAGAATCTAGCCAACAAAAGCTCTCTTCAATAAACAGATTTCGTCCAGTTCTTCTTATACCCAGTACTCGAGTTAAGGGGGGATGAGGGGGGATGAGGGGGGATGGCATCCCCCCCTGAAATAGAAACGGTCAAAATCATCCCCCCTGTAAAACTGCCATCCCCCCTTTCCATCCCTTATGTCATTTCATCAATGAATGTGGTTTTACTGCTATTTCAACATTTAGAGTCATCACCAGAAAAATAACACCAGAAAAATGTGACAATTTTCACCTGTTTCAGGTAAATTTTCACTTGAAATAAGTAGGAAAATCTGCCAGTGGGACAAAATGTATCTTGTCATGACAAGCAAAAAAAAATCTTGTTCCACTGGCAGATTTTTCTACTTATTTCAAGTTAAAATCTACTTGAAACAGGTGAAAATTGTTGTTTTTTCCAGTGAAGAGTCTTGTTTTAAGTGTAATGAGATTTTTTTTACTAAAATGAGACATTTTAACTAGAAATAAGACAAATATTCTTAAGATTTTGAGTTTTTGCAGTGATCCATTTTACATTATGACAGAGTCATATTGATAAGTTCAGAAAACGGTTCTTTATTTTTGTGTTTTGATGTACTTGATTTAAGCCCAGTGGATATTTAAAGCTTACAGAAGGCTGCATTTAACTGCTGCTATGTCATTCCTGCAGTATTTCTGCAGGTGTTTTGGTCAGTGCTATTATTTGTAATATATTATATTATTAGTAATCAGCACATATTATCTGTCCCCATATGAAAAAATCCACCATCCCCCCTGATTTTTTTTTACAACTCGAGTACTGCTTATACCCTCTGTGAATTCAGAATTTGGACCTGACATGATGATATACTGTTGTGGTTCAGTCTCTGAACAAGAAAACCAATTTGAAAAAGGTTCAAAAGAATGACCAATTCGGAACTGATCCTGGCACTGAGCCAGCACCCTTTTCAATTTGTCAAAGATGGTAAATGTGCTTTGGGACGTTACATTGTGAAATGGCACCTCCTGCTGGTGAAAGTGTGCACTTCCTCTCCACTAATAGGAGCCCTGCAGTACAGGCTGGTATGTGCTGGAACTGTTCAATCTCAGTGGAACAACGCATTAAAAAAGTAATGAATAGTACAAGTAGTGCACCGGCTTTAAAGATTAAGAAGATAAAAATGACTCATTCTGTTTTATTTTTATTTATTAAGGCACATTCTGAAAAAAACATACTGTCATACCATCAGAAATGAGACTTTGTCATCAATCATGAGTCTACCCATGCTTTATTTGCTCTGATCTTCTAACATGAGCAGATTAATAACTTGAGTGCTTTTTTTACATTTTTTTTAATGTAGGTTCCTGTTTTTTTAACAACAGCCTTTTGTCGAAGATGTTCTCGGTCTCTCATCCCGTGTTTAACTTGCATCAAGCGTCTTTCCTTCACATCCAGGACAGCTCTGTCTGTTTCATCGCAGTTCTTTGTGTTCATCAGACATGTGTCAGCCTTTTGTTAAGGTCTGCCAAAGAACAGGTTGTTCTCTCCCCCTCTCTGCCTTTGTGCCTATTTCCTGCCAGATGCTGGATCGGGAGCATTAACAAGACAACCCTGAAAATGAAAGTGCAAACGCTCGGTGATACATCATCCCTCGCCAGCTGCTCTCTGCTTGGAAGTCTCTCCACCAATCGCTGAGCGGGACCACAGGAAGTTGCCATCTGTGGGCACCATGGTGACGGGGGTTTGCGGATGGGCGCTGAAGCTGATGTGTTATCTGGAGCGAGCAAACTATAGATACGAGAGAGAGAGAGAGTGCCAGGAGGAGTGGGGATGGGAAAGGAAGTGGCGAGATGGACAGAGAGAAGGGGAACACGTGAATCACCTGGAAGACGAAGAGTGCGAAAAGAAAGCCAAACTGCTGGACGGAGAGAGGGAGGGCCGAGAGGAGCCGAGGCCTTTGCACCTGTTCTGTGTAGAACAGAAGACGGTGCGATCACACGTGTGCTGGCTGCACGCCCATCAGCCCGGCCTGTTCTGGCTTTACCTTCAAACACCCTGCTGCCAAGTCGTCCTCCTGCTCCTCATTAACATTTCCTCTGCTGCTCCCTACTTAGAAACCCATAACCTTTCACTCTTTTTAATGCTACATCACTCCAGAAAAGTTTCATACATTAGTCTGAAGTCATATTGGCTTATATATTTACTCCCATATCAAAGATGTTAATAATCTTTTGATAATTTTACTCAAAAAGAGAACAAACGTGCTATGACACAGCTCATAGGGTGTTTCATGTCTTCTGGAGTGACTATAAGCACTTGATTTGTTAGATTTCCTATCTTTAGGCCCTTATTTGTACTTTTTAAACTAGAAACCACTGATCTAGTTGGTGTAAGATCGTAGTGGTAGATCAACACAAGACACACCTGCATTCTGTACAGGACAAACACCTTTAAAGCCTCTGTGCGGGGTTTAATGCCCCGTAGAATCACTGGAAAATAAAAACATGCTTGCAATAACTCGATCAATGTGAAAGCCAGTCAGTTATTTGATCGTTGTTCAATCCAAAAACACATTTTCCAAGACATTCAATTCAGGAAATGCAAAAAAGCAGATTAAATGATAACTGGCGATCACATCAATTACCTTATATCATTTGAGATGTTTTCCATGTCTGTTTTTAAGTTGTCAGTAGAAGTAGTAGAAGTAGAAGTGCAGTCCGCCTGCTGTTTAAAGATACAACAGATGGCCAGTAGAGGGAGCTAGAGTGCTGGAGGAGAGAGCAGTGCCTCTGTCAAAAGGGACGCACTTCTAACATGAAGTATTGCGTCTTGTGCTAAAAGGTTAAGATGTATATCTGTTCCCACCTTGTTTTAGTCCTTCATTTGCTTTTGTCATGAAAAGAAATGGTTGGATAAAACCATCCTTCTCTGTGGCCCTCTGGGCTTTGCTACCTTCTCCAAGGGCTCCTTCCCCTGCCCTCACATGTCTCGATGACGGGTGAATACACACGTTAAGGGCTAAGAGCTCCCTGCCAGCTCCCAGTAAGGGTTACGGGGAACTAGTGGGCATGTGAGTTCACTCATACTTGCACACAGCATCCAGGGCTCTAATTGTGACCAGGGGCCATTGTTTATCAGCCAGTGACTGACGTGAGATGACAGGGCCCCCGCCTCCGATCCAGTTCCTCTCAGCATGCAGTTGCACTGCTCATTGCACTTTAAGCCTGTGACACCTATTAGCTCTCATTAGCTTCCTGTTGTTCAAGACAATGGGCTCATGTCTGTCAAATCACCAAAACAGAACGCATGTTTGTATTTGATGAACTTACCACCTCTGGGTTGGATGTTGGTTACAAAGTTCGCTTCTGGAGTGGCTTTTAGCACAGGGCCAAACTACGACATGGATATCTCAAAAATTGAAAAAATGTCTCTCAGACTATTCAACATTTTGAAAAGACCAGCTTCTTTCTGGCTCTTGTTAATATTTCTGCAGCTAAATGTTGTAAAAAATGTTAATCTGGTAAAAAGAAAATGGGTTAAAATGGTAAATTTAACCTATTGAAGGGAATGTACAGTAATATCAATCAAATTCAATCAAATTTTATTTATATAGCACCTTTCGTCCAGGTACATGAAATACAAGGTGCTTTGACATTTTGATTGAAAAATAAGCATAATAAACAAATAAAAACTGGGAGACCAAAACAATAAAAACTGGGAGACCAATGCACCCTGACATACAATATAAAATATATAAAATTTATAAAAAGATAAAAGTTCAAGGATTAAGGCTAAAAAATAATCAGTCCACAACAATAAAAATAATAAAAACATTATAAGAGATAGATAAATAAATAAAACAGATACCTTTAAAAAAATTTTAAACGGAATAAAACTAAAACTATAAAAAGTGATGCTACATCATAAATATGTGTAATCTTTCTTTTTTTTTTTTACTGCTGCACATCCATTGGGTTTGTTGGCATAATTACCAACTGACAAGCACTGACGTAACACAACCCTGGAACCACCATCATGTTGTCATGTCTCCTTTAAGCACTTAGGCCCCTGAATACTGTAAAAACTATTTTCGCTCAAACCCTCAGCTTCCAAACAGCAGCCAACTGAGACCAAATCATGTGTCAAACACGGAGGAGGCAGTACCGTGTTCTGGGCTGCCGAGGGAACACGCTCACTTGGGGTTTACTACTCACAACTTGGTGATGTCCAGTGACTCCACACTTCAGGCCGTCACTGAAGGGAAAGGATTTTCATATCGTCATCTTGCCTGTAGTGCTGTTGATTAAGTCCAAATTTGTTCAAACTCCTGAAAAAGGAGGCACCTTAGTTAAAATGGCTGTAATTTCTAAGCAGTCAAGAATATTGCACTGATTGTTTTATTTAAATTCTATCATGCTGCTTTTTAAAAGTCAAAAACTACTACTGTTCAAATACTAGTAGAAATGCCTAGATTCAGCTACTTCATCCCATCTCTTCCTCTACAACTATTTTTGTCCTTCCTGCTCCTCTTTTCCTTTCGGTGCCCTCCCTCCCTGCCTCCTTTCCTTCTGCCAATTTTTATCTGGGGGAAGTTTGCCTTCGGTCATCCACCTGAGCCCCCTTGCCCCGCCGCTGAAAGGCCTGCTGGGAGAGCACGTCTGTCTGGTGTGGGTAACAGTTGTCGACAGCCGCGGGGAAACTTTTTTAAAACTGTTTTTTTCGTCATGACGAAGTAGAGCTACACGAGAACGGAGAAGACCTTCGGGGTGGGATTCACCACGAGCGGTCCGATAATTAAGGCTCGGGCAGATTAGACGTTGCCATCGCAGGGTTTCCTTCAACACAGCAGGGAAAGCAATTAAGTTCAGTTTGCATTTGGTGTAGCAGTTCACTAATTGATATTTTTTAAACTACCTGAGGCTACAGCTAATATTTATCTGCAAGTTTCACACATTTGTGAAATGGAGCTGAATCAGTTTCCAGCCCACTGCTCTTTATGTAATGCCAGTCATGTGTCTTTTCACTCACTGGCAGCTGATGTGCATTTGATAAGTGGGACTGGAACCGTCAGCTACCAGAGATGGCGAACTGTACCGAGCCCCTACTGCTCCTTCCACCACCACAGCTTCCAGCTATGCACCTGTTCCTCAGCCTGCTCCATCCTCTCTCGCTCGCTCACCCACACACACAGAGACACGTTGCCGTTTGTGCTTTCGACTTTGCTTTTTCCTCATTAAACACTCCCGTGAAATTTGACAGGTTTTGTCAGTGAACGCTTCCACATAGATCCTGCCACAGTGGCACATCCGTGACAGCTTGACGATAACCGAGGCTTTATTGCAGACACGCAGGTGTCCCTCGTGGCTGATGACAGTAGGCAGCTTCGAGTGACGGACGGGTCTGATGAAAAGTCACAGAACTAGGGAAAAGAGCTGCAAACGCTCACTGGAACAAAAACAACACTTGTCCGACATACCTGGGAGACTAACTTTGACAAAATCAGTCAGAAGGGAAAGTGATTTTCTACATTATATATAATATCTGATTGTCACCTAATCACTGTTACGGACAAACACAATGCGTGCTACTAGCTTAAGTTAACAAAAATTACAATACATTTCTGAAGGGTAAAAGTAAGAAACAGCATAGACTAGTTACATCACAAACAGTTCACCTAAGTCATTAGTTTCATTAATGAAGAGGTTGGAGATTAATAAGACCCTTAAACATCTTGGGCCCACTGTACTTTTGTTAGCGTCTAGCTAACTTTGCAGCGGTTCAACGATGGACCACGAAAACCGCAATATTGCAAGTTTAATCCGAAGCTCAAAGTTTGACATGATTGAAGATAATCAAAATTATTGACTGACTTCAAGTTACACAAAGTGAAATGACATCCACATCAGCGCCAATGAGCTACAAGCAGCTGCTGCGCGATAGCAACATTTAGCCAAAAGCCAAGCGTCCAAAAGCAGAAGCCAAAGTTGTGATCTCCAAATACTCAAGCAAGTCAGCATTAATCTACTAGTTGATGTAATTAAAGTTTGTGGGTAACAATAGTCGACGCATAGAAGCGAATGCAACTTTACAAAGTTTACAAGTTTACAAAACTTTACAAAATTCTTTTAAATATAAAGATGGAAACAACATCAATGTCAGAATTGTCACATATTTTAACATGATATACTAACATATAAAAATCCTGTGAGGGGAGAAACGGGAATGTTGGATAATTAGGGATTTTGAATTAAAAAAACAAGTCTTTCAGAGCAGATTTGACTATTAAAAGAAACAAGGTCTTGAAGTTTAAGATGTTTTTTTTTTTTTTTTAAACTGTTCCAGTCCAAAGGGACATAAAACTGGAAAGCTTTTTTTTTTCTTCCCACACTCTGTATGAACACCAGGGACGGTCAATGTGTACGAATCCTCAGCCCGTAGTCCATAAGGGGTGTCAGATTTAAGTTGCTAAAAGCTGTTCCCATTTAAAACCAGATAAGTCGGCTGGTGTTACAGTGTTTGATTGAATGTTTGGGGTTACAATCTTCTGAGAGCTGGGGGCAACAAAGAGTTGCCAAAGAAACTGCAAGACTTAATTGTTGAGGGATATAAAAGAATATCAAAGGCTCTGACTGGAACATGGAACCGTGTCAAAACCATCATCAGTAAGTGGAGGAAATGTGGCACTGCAGAGGCATTGCAGAGATCAGGGAAGACCCTGCAAAGTTGACTTGAGGAAGGGAGATAAAGCTTTGCACAGAGGCTACCATGACACCAGCGGCAATGATGGAGGAACTACAGCAGGTTCTGGCCGCTCCTCATGCTGTCCGGCCTGGGTGGTGGTGTGGCAAGATGGAAGCGGTTTCAAACTAGTGTTTCTCAAGTACACGTACCCCTGAGGGTCTGAAGTAATGCTCCAAGGAGTACGTCAGATTGAAGACAATTAATTTAAATAAACACATTTGTTCAAATTTCATCAAAACTATTACATGATAAATAATTTGATAAAATAAAAATGTATATTTTACAACAAATGTTATACTTAGTATTTAATATCAGTATCTTAAAAACAATTTCTTCCCCCTTCCGGGATGGTATGATCCACCCAACCTGGCAGTGCCAAGCAGTATCACCTGTCAATCACCTGCCTCAGCCAAAACTAACGATGGAGTCGGGGTTGAAGGACAGCAGCAATGATTCTAAAGAAGCCGAAATTACAGCCAGCTAAAATATCACAAGTATTTCAGAGTATGTTTTAATGGGATTTACATTCAGGAGTTGCAACCCGAGGGGAGAAATGTGGGGAGAAATTAGCGAATAGTAGCATGAAACAAATACATCTTCAGTGTTGTCTTACAAAACATGGATGTTATGTTTATGGAGTTCCATCCATCCATTATCTATACCCACTTTATCCTTTCGCAGGGTCACGGGGGTCTGCTGGAGCCTATCCCAGCTATTTTCAGGTGAGAGGCAGGGGGTACACCCTGGACAGGTTACCAGCAATGTTCCCTCTAAACTGCGCGCGTGCGCAATCGCGCACTGACCGCATATTCTCAGCGCACAAGAAAGTCTATCCAGCGCAGTGCTTTAAGTGGGCCGGTACGCGCCGGTACGGAGTACCCCCACTTCTCAATATTAGCCTCTGGCGTACTGGGACTTCTCATGAGCTCAGTTCTCTGCTCTCTCCTTGCGATTTGGCTACAGTGGCGTTGCAACGCGACTGCCCCTCGTGAGACGTTCACTCGCAAAGCCTGATTTATGGTTCCGCGCTAAATCGACGCAACGCGCAACGTACATGCGCGTCGCCGCGTACCCTACGGCGTAGGCTCTGCGTTGGTGTAACGCGGGACCATAAATCAGTTTACGGCGGTCCCGCGAGTCGAGAGGAGGAGAAGTATTCAAGGATTTGGGGAATACAAGGAGCTGTGGGGATCCCGGACACGAGAACGTCTGAAGCCTCTGCTAAAAGCTATCCATACCATTGCTGTGTCTACCAGCAGTACTGGAGTTGAGGGGGGATGAGGGGAGATGGCACCCCCCCCTGAAATAAAAACGGTCCAAATCATCCCCCCTGAAATAAAAAGGGTCCAAATCATCCCCCCCTGAAATCAAAACGGTCCAAATCATCCCCCTGTAAAACTGCCATCCCTCCTTTCCATCCCTTATGTCATTTCATCAATGAATGTGGTTTTACTGCTATTTCAACATTTAGAGTCATCATCAGAAAAATAACACCAGAAAAATAACTTATTTGACAATTTCCACCTGTTTCAAGTAAATTTTCACTTGAAATAAGTAGAAAAATCTGCCAGTGGGACAAGATTTATCTTCTCATTACAAGCAAAAAAATCTTGTTCCACTGGCAGATTTTTCTACTTATTTCAAGTGAAAATTGACTTGAAACAAGTGAAAATGGTCAATTAAAACAAAATTTTGTCGACATTTCAACTTTTTTCATAAAATTTTTGACTTTTTTTTCTCAAAATCTCAACTTTTCTCTGGACATTTTGACTTTTTTCTCAAAACTTTTTTTCTCGACATTTCGATTTTTTCTCTCAAAATAGATTTTCACTTAAAATAAGTAGAAAAATCTGCCAGTGGAACAAGATTTGTTTGCTTGGAATAAGAAGATAAATCTTGTCCCACTGGCAGATTTTTCTACTTATTTCAAGTGAAAATTTACTTGAAACAGGTGAAAATTGTTGTTTTTTCCAGTGACGAGTCTTGTTTTTAAGTGTAATGAGATACTTAAAAATAAAGCGTGCATATGTGATGTTGCTCACAGTCGTCCTCAGTTTGCTCAGGGAGCTTGCGTGTGTGCCCAGATACATGAAAAATTAGAGGGAACATTGGTTACCAGTCCACATATACAAACAACCATGCACACTCACACCTACGGGCAATTTAGAATCATCAATTAACCTAGCATGCATGTTTTTGGACTGTGGGAGGAAGCCGGAGTACCCAGTTCTTTGAGAGAAAACTAAGAATTCAGGTAATTACAAGACGCATATGCCTATGTGAAAAGCTTCGCTGCTACGCTGTGTCTTTCTTTGTAGCTAAAACCAAAGAAACATCCACCATCGCTGAAGATCTGCTCCCTCTAGCTGCTGTTTTGTTGGTGAACTTTAACTTAAACTTTCGCCGAGCCTTCGCTGCAGGTTATGCCGCAATGAACACCCCATGGTGCACGCCATGCCGTGACTGACACGCACCTCCCAAAACTTGTAAATACGCGTCAAGAGGTCGCAGACCAATGCAAACTGAGAGGGCTGTGATTGGTTCGCTTGGTAGCAATGCATTTCCGGTTCCGGTTCGTGAAGCAGTCGTGAACTTTCAGCACTCTTTTCTTCGTTTGTGTGGGATTTGTTTTGTTTTGTTTTTTTGCACAATAGTTGTCATTATCTCTTTGATTCACTGTGACCGGAAAAGTCGGATAAACCATTCAGGAAACGCACCCCCCTAGTGCTCGCGGGGGGTACTGCACCGCGGCGAAATGGAGTGACGGAGAAGTCCGAAGGGTTCACGACGGCGTCACGGCAGCGGCGTGTGCTCTGGGTTGGTGTAACGCAGAACCATAATCCAGGCTTTATTTGTTGGAGCAAATCTTTACAAAGATTCCAATGGAGGGCAGTGGATGATTTTTTTAATTTAAACTTAATTAATTTTTTCTTTGGATTAGTCTAGTAGCACGGTGGCTTAGTGGTTAGCACTGTTGCCTCACAGCGAGAAGGTTCCCGGTTCAACTCCCTGGCCCGGTGGGGGTCTTTCTGTGTGGAGTTTGCATGACTGATGACTGGCGACCTGTCTAGGGTGAACACCTTCCTCTTGCCTGTGATAAGCTGGGACAGGCTCCAGCAGACCCCCGTGACCCTGCAAAGGATAGAAAATGGATGGATGGATAAGTCTATTATAATAATTTCTTTTGGTGAATAATTTCTTACTTTTATTTTTTTTAATATTTAACAGTTCACAAGATTAATGCCAATGAGAAGAGTATTTCGCATTGAAGTGGACATTTTAGGGTGGCCAAGAAACAATCACATGGAAGTGCAATAAGTTGCAATAACGCAACCAGTGAAAAACTTCTCCACAGACCCTCATTGGATACAGGATGGATCATAAGTGTGTGCATCCATGAAATATGTCCTGCTTGCACCCTGGATTCCACCTCCGTAAAAAAAAGTAACTGCGTGGTGGCCAGTGGCCACCCCCCCCAAATCCACCACTGAGGATACAGCTTCAGAAAAGGAAACTCAAAATCCCAGAAGTGGTCCAGACCTCAGTCTTCTGGAATAATCTGAATAGCCCTGTACACAGGAGACCCCCTTGCAGTTTAAAGGGATTGTTTTTGCAAGTAACGTTGGGATCAAATTCCAAAGTCTAGCTGAACAAAGTTAACACACACTTATTCACAAAACCTCGATGCTGTTTTTTAGTTAAAAGGTTAAAAGTGGTTCTGCAATGTATTACCTTAAGAAGGGCAGTTCAGATTTATGCAATCAAGCTTTGTTAGATTTTCTTTTATTAATATTTTTATTCATATTCCCAATAAAAATACATTTTTTTCCTTGGTTAACTTTTTGTTGGGATATTTCCTGAAAAATGTAACAATTCTGACATTTACAGTATGTGTTCTTTATTTCTATTGTTACATTTTAAAACCTGGGATTTCATCAGGGTGTGAATATGTTTTTACATCCACTCTGACACAGATAAAATGAATTTTGGAAAGAGGCTATAGGAATTATTGTGGGAGACGGCTAGAGCTGCATTTCACAAAGATTCCCAGTTATTTTAGTCATATTTGTTCTTTTGTGAAATAAATAAATAACAATATTCTTTTGATGCCATAAGTGACAGTTAAAGGCTTAAAAATGTCACTGGAAATGGAAAACATCTCTGTCCTTTAGTCTCCCAAAGTCGAACTGACAAGATGCCTGTAGAGGAACACGGCACCTGCTGCTCCCCAAGAACCACAGTTGTCTGATTAATGTTTGCCAAAGGGCACTTTAGCAGTCACCAACTGTGAGGAAAATACAATCCCAATTCCAAAAAAGTTTAAATGCTCTATAAAATGTAAATAAAAGAATAGAATGAAATGGTTTGCAAATTACAAACCATCGTTTTTTCACAACAGAACATAACACATGGCAGCAATAACATTGGAACAGGGTGATACTTACCACTGTGTAGAACCCCCTCTTTTTTTTAAACAATCGTCTGCTAACATCTGGGAAGTTAGACCAGTTGCTGGAGAAGAGTAGAAGAGTAATATTGTCCCATTCTTGTCGGATGCAGAAATGTAGCTGCACAACTGTTGTGGGTCTGGGAACACGTTTTCTGTTATGGAAAGGTCTGGGCTGCAGGCAGGCTAGTTCAGCACCTGGACTCTTCTCTTGTGAAGCCATGCTGTTGCAATGGATGCAGTATGTGGTTTAACATTGTCTTGCTGAAATATGCAAGGACCTCCCTGAAAGACATGTCTGAATGGGCAAATGTTGCTCTAAAACCTTTCGGTATTGATCGTTTGCGGTGTTGATTGTGTTCACTTATGGCTTCTTTTCTGCGTGATAGAACCATGAGCTGCATTTGTCATTTGCACGGTGAACTGTATTCCCAGACGACAATCTCTGGAAGTATTCCTGAGGCCATGCAGTGATTTCTAGTGGAGAATCACACCTGTTTTTTTTTTTTTTTTTTTTTTTTTAAATCTTGTATGCACACATATTAATGGTTGATACCATGCCAGTAAAAACCTAAGGCATATATATGTTCATTATTACTATATTTAGTATATATACATATATATACTCATACATACGCATACACATACATACATACAGTATACACATACAAACCCAGTGATTTATTTATTTATTTATTTTTTTCGGGGGGGGGGGGGGGGGGGGGGGTGGTGACATCCACTGCCAATCCAGGAAGCAGGAACACACGGAGGCACACGTCAAGCACTTGAAATCTGCAACAAAAACCACAAACGAAACACAAAACCGACACGGACCAAAACACGAGCAGCGATCGACCCAAATCTCGAGATCCGAACACGGTCTGAGCTAAGCTACCGCTAAATAACCCCAAAAACTACAGAGCAAGCATGCAGGTGAACAAGCCAGTGTGTATATCTATGTATGTGTGTGTGCGTGTATGTATATGTATGTTACAATCACACCTGTTTTTAATGGAGTGAGGGCACAGAAATCACAAGCACTCAGTTTCAACCTTAATCCCTGTCCCCTGTGCAGACCCAGTCCTGTTACTGACCTGTTGCCATTAGCCTACAGAAATTAGTTGTCAAATGCTCCTCCAGTTGTTTTTTATTTGTACCCAATGCTTTTTCTGCCTTTTTCTTCCCCTCTTCCAACTTGTGGCATGGCTGACGTCAAATCCAAAATGAGCAAGTACTTTCCATGAAATGGCAAAATGACTCAGTTTCACCATCTGATATGTTGTTTATGTTCTACTGGGAATAGAATATGGTTTTATTATATTTGCAGATCATTGTAATATGTTTTTATTTACATTTTCTTTTGTAGATTTGTGGACAGAGAAAAGTTGTATTGTCCCTGAAGAACACTGATTACCAGGACACACAACGAGCACAGCCCACCAACATCGAAACAGTTGAAAATTATGGAGGAGAGACTGATTTGAGTTTGCGTTGCTGCCACGGAGCATGAACCACTCGCCACTCATTGAGGGGAAAATCCAAATTTGTCAAAAAACATCCTCCCGGATAATATCAGGGTGACTGACTGCTAGCTTTGTAGACGCTACTTGATGCAGCAGGACAGCGGCACCAAATATGAGGATAAATTGACCACAGAATGAATTCAGATACCAAACGAGTTTCAACTGTCCATCAACTGCAAGGGTTCACTTACTTTTTCCTCACGCACCGTAAACGTTAATGAGGGCTTTCTATATAGACAAAAACACAGTTTTATTGTGACTTAGATGAAGATCGGATCACATTTGGAGCCAAATCAGTGCAGGAAAGCAGTGGAATTTACTTTTTCTCGCCATTACACATTGCAAGTGTTTCTAGTTTCAATGCTGGTTTATAGATCAGTTTATCCATCTGGAATAATTCTCTCCCCCCTTTATTTTAGCACCTATTCCTTTGCCACCTCCTCTGCCCTCTGCCTGTAAGTCTGCTCCTTAACGTTGCTTTTAATATTGCTTGAGTGTGCAGTCTTTTTAACACACTCTGGCGTTCACTCCTCTCGCGTGCCCTCTGTCAACAGTAAACTTTCTGAGAAGCGGGCTTAACAGGCCGTGAAAGGGCAGCACAGATGGCTACATCCTAGGTGGTAATTATCAACCACTTCCTTCCAAAAAAAGAAAAAGAAACAAGTGAAGGTGTTGCAGACAGGTCAACTGATGCCGCTGACATGTTCATGGGCTCGCTGGCAGAGCGCTCAAATCAAAGTGCGGGAAAGGGCCTCCCTGGGCCCAGACAGCACATTGACAGTGTCGCAGGTCAACACAGCCATAAGAGGATGATTTCTGGCTTCAGTGCACATCAACGTGTGAGAGATCTATATTAAAACACCATTCCAGATCATATTTTCTTCAAATAAAGTTCCTGAGCTGCGTTCTAACATGTTAGCTCTGATGTGCGGCAATGCACACTACACGGACAATAAGAGGCAAGTAGTCTGAGAGTGTTTGGTCATTTATGTGCACTTTAAACAATCCAGAGGGTTTTTTAATCTTTCTCTTCCAAAAAGCTTAACTACTTACAGGAATTTTGCTGTACATCTATTCAAATTGAAGGTGACAGCTAATTTGAATCCTGTTTAATTTGGGGAAATTTAATACAGTACAAGGTGATAGGCAAGGATCCCCCTACCTCCGTACAAGCCGCCCGCCACATGCAAAAATATGTTAATGCTGCTCATATTAGAATCTTTGTCTGGTTGTCATTCTCACATGGGGCACATCAAAGCCATATGACCTGATTTTGCACCTGCTGTTTAATTAAATTTACAAGACAGACACAGTCTCCACTCCCGGTGATATACAAATCTGGCTTTATTACCCCGGCACTGTAATTTACAAGGCAATTTACTGCTGGGCGGTAATGGTGCCTGCCAAAGCGTTCCCTCTGAAAAGATACACAAACATGCACAACAACAAGTTATCCCCATTTCCTCTCCTGAAGATGGGACCAAGAATGCCAAGACCACATATAAAATGTAACCACAGGATGAGCAGGTGTAGTATGAGGCCAACAAAGCATCCACTACTTCACACCTCAGTGCTCCAATTACTGAAATGTCAGATACCGAATAAAGACAATTTGAATCTTTAACAGAAATGTTGTTGAGACTTGACAAAAATGCAGGAAGAAAATAATCTATTCAACATTGTTTTGAAAACTCAACAAGATCAAAAAAAGGCAAGTGCTCAACATGAAATAATTATAATTTCTTAAGACACTTGAGTAGAAAGGGATTGTATCATGTGAGGGCTTGTCAATTAAAAGGTAGGGTAAGGAATTTCTGGATGACAGAATAATCACTATTATTTGGAATTATTCTTCCTAAAATATGTTATTTAACTTTGTGTGTCAAGACTGTGTACCTGCCTTGTGTGAATAACTTGTCCTTTGCTATCCATGTTTATGATCATGCCTCGTGTGAGACATGCAGTATGTTAAGCTCATGATCACAGCTAAAGCTCTATTGTATAGCGTGATTCATTTAAAGTTGCATGATTATAGAGCTGCGTTTGCCTGCACTTTGATATAAAATCAACTTGGATGTATGTTAGTTAAAGGGGACATATTATGGCATTTAATGTATATTTTAAACAGGCCTTGAATGTCTTAAAAACAATCTAAAGCTTGTTTTTTCTACATAAATCAGAAATTCAGCCTGTGGGCCATGTCTCTAGTTTTACCGCTTCTAAAGCCTTTTTCTGTGCTTCATTCTGAGGGGAGGGGGGGCTATGATAATGAGGCTCTGTGCTGATTGGCTGCTTGAATGACGTGTATCAGGGGAGGAGACAAAGCGTCGCTCCGGGGAGAAGAGCAGCGGCTGCGTAGCAAAGCGTGTCCACGGTTCTGCGTTAAATCGACGCGTACCCTACGCCGTAGGCTCTGCGTTGGTGTAACGCGGAACCATAAATCAGCCTTTAGTCACCTCGTCTTCACACAGGAAGATTTAATTTAATTCTAAACAGGTACACCACAGTTATTTACTCCGATTCCTCATTTCATTTATGGTACAAGACAAATCAATCATGTTAACTGTAAAGAAATCACAACACTGAATTTTCACAAATGGCAACTTTATTGTTAAAATATATAAATAACATTGCTGGCTCAAGGAAGGACCGTGCGTCTTCTGAATGTGTCGTTGAACAGCTTCAGGTGCATTGCTTGGAAAATCTGAAACCATAAAGAGAAGAAAAATGTATTACGGTACTAATAGAGCCGCCGGCGCCCGGAGCCCCCGGGTTCGGAGCTCCGGGCCCGGGGCTCCTCGACTGTCCGGTCCGTGAACAGCTCCGGCAGCAGCTCCGGTGCTCCGGAGATAAGCTAAATACTTAACCCATGCAAAGATCATACTTTTTAGACAAATATAAATAACATAAAGAAAAATAACGTCACTTACCGCTGACTCGTCTGCAGTTGCCGGGTCCGTACTGTTGGTACTGATCCTTTTATGACGGTAAATGTCGATGCAAAACCTCATTTTTACTGTCCCCTCGCTGTTCAAACATCCGCCGCTTCTAAACAATGGCGGAGCTCCAGCCGGCGGAGAGAGTTGTGGGCGTGGTTTCAGCCACGGAGGCCGACCTATAGAAATCTGCTCCCGTCGTTACGTAACGACGGGAGCAGAATCTGAACGGCTCAAAAAAGTCACATGACACTGGGGGATTTTGCCGGGCGGGGGTACAGACCTTGCAGAAATTCATGGGATTTCATCTTTCCTGTGTTGGCAGGGTGAGGGGAGACCATATATGTTAAAACAAGAAAAAACGTGTTTTTCATAATAGGTCCCCTTTAAGCATTTACATTACTCTCTGTATGCAACTGTTTTACTGCTGCATGAATTAAAACGTCCACCTCATAGAATCTGCAGTGCTCCTCCAGTTTTTGTTACATTTTCTAACACTGGATGACATAAGTCTGATATTTGAAAAACATCAAGAGCAGAGTGAAAACTAGCACTTCCCTGCCCCTCTTTTAAGTCCTCCCTAAGACATAACACCCCATCATGAACTCTCCAAAGGCCCCTCCCCTACTTCCCATGCCTCCCCTCGCACCACCTCCCGGTGTCTATGAATAGCTGGACTAATGTTTGCTGTCTTTGGTGATGAGATATTCCCTTAATGAGACAAAAAGTGTTATGGTTCAGAAATTGCATAACATTACTAAGTCTACTTAATATGAACAAAGGAGTAAGGTCATAAGTTGTCCAAGAAAGTTAGCTAAGATTAACTGAATGCAAGATATTAACTATTTCAAATCAGGCATTTGTACACAACTCTCAACAGAAGTCACCAGAACAGAAACCAGTTCTATTTATGTCCAACAAAATATTGTCAAATTTGATCCAATTATGATGCAGTTATATCCCCACTTGATTAAAATTCAATACTATGATCCAGTTCATTCACATTCAGTCATGTTCATTGTAACTTTAGTATTATAATGCCAGTTCTTAGTATTCTAGACCAGGAAAATGACAAATTGCACTGAATCCTCATTTAGACTTCCACTGGTGTGTTTTTGAATATCACATTTTTTAATTTGTAGAAGTGACATTATGGTGTACACCTAGCTGTTCTCAGTTGAGATAAAACTACATGAAAAGATGTGAAAAAAAGCTTCAAATGCACTGAAATAACTAATGAAATAGACTTTAAGGTAAAGAGAGAGATTGTGCTTTCTCATAAAGAGGAAACTGCAAGGAGGAAGTTACGACCAACGAAATACGAAAATACGTGATTCAATGTGTGTTTCAGTAGATAATGGTAATATTATCCGGGTTCTTCATGAATATTGCCTCCTAAATTCACATATCGTGACATCCAGCACACCCTGCAGAAGTAGGGGGTGGAGTTAAACTGGCTGCTATGAACAGAGCTGAAAATACATGTTTGAAAGAGGGGCTTTTGAACTCTATCCCTGAGGCACTGCAAAATAAAATTGTGTGAACATTTGAAAATATACCCCATTAAACAATTCCTTATTTTATGTTCACCTGGTTTATTTTCCTTGATAGGAGAAAATATAGGCATCCATGATTAAAAGTCTCATTGCATTAACGTGAGAGCTGAGGTGGACCAGCAATGTGTAAAATTTGTGTCAGAGAAGTGACATATAAACTATTGAGCCTAATTTTATAAAAGGTGGATAGGTGGAGGTGTTGATCTAAATAGCTCTTCTTTAGAAGTGAAAAACTTCAGCAGAAGATGTGCTCACCATGTGGCTCTATGTTGCACTTGCCAAATCCGATGATTCATTGTCACTTAAGGTCATTGTGTAGAATAATTTACATAATCATAAATCAAATAAAAGACATCGTAGTGTCGCTTCACCATTGGCCATTAGGTTGTGATTGTACTTGGTTTGGGAATTTGAAACACAGCACCATCATTTAACTTAAGGTGTTTATATAAACATGCATGTCTGTGCACGCAAACTTGTGATTGCATGTGAATCTAAGAAATACCCCTGGTCGCTGTAGAGTGTGCATCACAGGCAATCCATAATAGATGATGAAATTTGGCAAGCCGTCCCGCCTTATGGTCCTTTCCTCCTCCTGCAGCTGCTTGTTTTCCCAGAACTCATCTGTGCTGCTGACCAAGAGTTGTGTGCGCATGTGTATCTGAGGGAGACAGAAACTGTGTCCGTATGTCACTGTCTTTGCCCACAAGCACTCCACGAGCATCTTTCCATTCCTCAATATGTCAGACTTGAATATGAAAATGGGCAACTTTTTCATCACTCAAGCGCCATGTGCACATATGGCCACAAAGCTGATGGAGAATGTCAAAGTTGAAAGGAAAGGCCAGGAAGCAGTTACAAAGTGACAAGGCAGCACAGGCTATAAATCTGAGTCACGCTATGCTGACAAATGCAGCGTCAAATCCTTTCCTGCTATCGGTCGAATCTTAAATGAGATACTTTATAAATGCAATGTGTCACTGTATTGATGCACAGTGTCAAAAGTAGGGAGATTCCAGCAAAACCTGTTAAGCCGTCAGCTTAGAAGCTAAGAAATAAATGGTAAATCATCACCAGCAGCAATGCTTTGAGCTTAGCACTTATATATGATTCTGGTTCTCCTAGTTGAACTGTGGATCCACTGGTTGGAGCACAACGCTAACAAATCAGCTGTGGGCGCCTCAAAACTCGCTAAAATGACACGACTCTCTTTCTGACTGACGCTCTGAAATTCACAATTTATAAACCTCAGTCTGAACGTATGGTATTGTATAGCTACATACCATTTTCACAGGACAACATCACAAATCAGCTCACAATTTACCCTTCAGCTTCGGTTTTACAACAAGGTGTTTAAATGTGGGTTTTAATGCAAATTTCAATCTTTTCCCAACCTGATTGGAGCAGATTTGCTGCTTAAAGCAACCAAGTAAATGTGGTACTTAATGGGATATTTTTTTTAATTTATTTTGGTTTGGAAATGTTTCTAAGTAGTTGGAGTCTTGTCTGCCGTTGTTAGCAGCAACAGTGTTTTCAGTTTGGAGAATCATGAAGCTCAGTTAAAGGAGCATTTTAGCAGATTTTTACACCATGTGGCTTTTCCATCTTTTCCAAATATTTGATAATTTTTAGGATTTTATCCCTTTAAAGGAGCTTGAGGCCGGATTGAGGCAGAATTTATAAAAAAAATTTGTATACGTTTTAAGTTTTCTAGTAATAATGTCAGATGAAGCGTTCCAAACCCAAAAGAATGAGCCCTCTAGTGTATCTCTCCTTTGTCTTGAACAGGCTGTGTGCTGCAAAATGTGCTGCAATTCCGGGCCGGAATTTCCCGCGCTGGGCAGCGGATGTGACGTCACATGACACTGCATGCGCGTTCTCCCCGTTCTCCCGTGCCGGCTTCACTGTTGGCTGCAGTACCCCCAACGGCCGTCGTGGTGAAGGGTGGCGCTAGAGAGTCTCATTTCTTAAAAGGAGCCTCATGCTCCTTTAAATGGCAGTTTGAATGTGTGATGCCATTCCCTTCCATCTATTATCTATACTCATCTATACTAATTCAGGGTCAATTCAGGGTCAACATTTTAAATCTGTCACCAAATCAAAAATACATCATGTAAAGAAATTAATGTAGCTGCGACATTTTGATATATACCAGACTATACAAAAAATCTATCTATCTGTGTGTGTGTGTGTGTGTGTGTGTGTGTGTGTGTGTGTGTGTGTGTGTGATTGTGTGTGTGTGTGTGTGTGTGTGTGTGTGTGTGTGTGTGTGTGTGTGTGTGTGTGTGTGTGTGTGTGTGTGTGTGTGTGTGTGTTGTTAGTGGCATCATGTATTCAAAATGCTATTTAAAGTGATAAAATCCTGAAAATGTTTGAATGTTTGGTAGTTTTGAGCAGAGCTAAAGTAGTTTAAGAGTTTAGGCAGACAAATCTCCTAAGCCTACAGATTTAAACTTTAACAAAAACATTGAAAATGAAACATTCTTACCAAAGTTAATGCCATAAACTGTAACATAATTATCGCCAATTTTTGGGGGGGTCAGCACAAGGGGCATCACATGATGATGTTATGGGATGCTTACTTAGAGATGGGATTTAGAATAGTCATCTGACTTGCCAGCCAAGTATGACCTTTAAAATTTGAAATAATTATTAATCTGATCCAGTCAAACATGGTGCTAAAACCAGCTCAAATTTACCTGGTTTGGCCTTTGTGAAACGAGTGAAGCCAGGATGAACTGATGCCTGGCTTTATCTCTAATCCCGGATTTCTTAATCCTACTTTTATGAAACAACCCTCAGGTTGCTGGCCTGAATTTCAGTTGTGTGATTGCTCTACCGGGATTGGCTGCCTGACCCTGTCTCCCTCTGCCCACTTGATACCTGGCTGTTTGGCAGTTTTCCTGTTCCTGGTTTTGCTGCATTGCTGGTTGGTCGTGTCTTTCTCCTTTCCAACCAATCCATGACGAGGGATCTTAATTTAAACCCTGCCTCTCCAGTCATCAGTTGCACCTGGTTATGTGGAACGGCTTGCCACTTTACCTTTGAGTTGTATGATTCTGCGAGCAGACTCTTGTTGGACTGTATTTGTTTCTTTTGGTTGTTGTCATTTAATTTCTTGTTTGTAGTATTAAAAGCTTTTGTTGGTTTTCTTTTGTTTTGATTTGGGTTGTAGATAAATGGCCTCTCACTTCAGCTTCCTCTGTGCAGAGCCTTAATGTTACTTCCCCTGAACGAGCGGGTCTGTAACACTGGTGCCTATGGCGACGTGTGCACAGATTAATGAGTGTTGGAGGGGTCAGAGAGCCCCCCCCTTCTGAAAACCTGTTTTACAGTTAAAACTTAGAGAAAAAACATTCAACTGTTCTTCTTTGTAGGTCCGTCAAGGGTCCCTAATTACTTTGGGCCTTCTGTAATTAGTTCCACTTTTCTCCCCACTACAACGTCACCGACTGGAAGTACTGAAAAACGCAGTAGACACAGAAAGAAAAATAACGTAACCATAAAAGGCGTATGGAAAAGACATCACTCTTCCCGGGGCTTTGTTTCTTTCCAAATTTGCCGTCACCATTTAACCTAGGTTTATTTGTTGTTTTGGTATGTGGTGTAAAACTGGTGGGAAAGAGCCCAATCTTATCAAGGTGAAAGCGGGCACTCCACCACGGTGGGCAGAGTGGGACACACTTCGGCCCCTTTGTGTGCTTGTACATTGGGACAAAGAAAGGAGTCCAATTAAACTCCCTAAATGAGCTATAACGGCACCCCCACCTTTACTGTGCATGTAAATGATCTGCCCTTCTTCTGCAAGTGAGACACAAACTCATGACTAGCTACTTCACGCAAAAAGTCTGTACTGTAAACTTCTGTACTGTACAGTAATTCCTTAGTGGGTAACTTTGATAAAAGGTGTTTGAGGATGGCCAGCATTGATCTAACTTCAGGTTTTCAAGCTGCTGGTGGAAAAGTATTTCTAAGCTATTGACCCGCAAAGTTTCTGCTTTTCTAGCTCACTTGTATCCATACAAGCAGCAGTAAGTGGTGTACCATGATTGATGGGATAGGTTGGGTTGGTAAGGTGGGATGTCTGTGCGCAGGCTGTACAGCAGCTGTTTTCTCCGAGCGCGAGGAGAGAAGAGAGTGAGAGAAAGCGAGAGAGGTCGAATAGAAAGCAAAGGGAGGGCAGAAATAGGGGGAAGAGAAAAAGCAAGTCTACCTTCCTCACGTCCTTCAGGCAAACCAGGTGTCTGCAGCTCCACGCTGCGTCGTAGCAGAGAACCTGGCACGGTTGCTCTCAAACAGGTCCTCCTCATCGTTCTCCCTTTCCCCAAGGATGGCCGCAATTAACACACACTCACAGGGCGCGCAGAGTAGAGAAAATATGCCGAAAATGACAACGCCCCAAGCCACAGCACATGGAAAGGGAACAGACAGAGGGAGGAAGTAAGAGAGAGAAATGAGAGAAGAGAGAGAGCCAGAGAAGCACACCGGAGAGCTTGTTTTATAAAGGTGCAGGTGCAAGATTTGAGTGATTGCCAGGTTGCACTCTCCTTTTGGTTCCATATTAACGTTGTCAGCTTTTTACCTCCCTGCACCTCATCTGCGCTTCTCCATTCCTCACCAAGTTCTGCTGTTTGCTCATTTTCAAGCGCTCCCTTCACACCCAGCCTCCACGATACACAGCGGTGTTAGAAAGTTTGGCAGAAACTTTAGTACCTTGCAGCTAGCCTCTTTTTTTTTGATTGTCAGAAGTAAGTTAAACAAGCTATATGAGCCTAAGAACGTATTTTCCACCAATAGAAGGTTAAAGATGCACTTCTGGTGTTCTGAGTTATAAAAGTACACACTTTTTTTGACTTACTTCTGGTTAGTCATGGAAAGGACTGCAGTAATACTGCTATATATCTTGGTTCTAACTTCTGTCATGTCGGTCTGAGTCACAGCGTTGCAGGAGAACGACCTGCATCTTGCACTGAGTCAACTTCATCAGCACAGCAGGAATTAAAAAAGAAAACCATTAAGATACAGCAAATTATAAATCTGCAAGACATATTTATCCACCTGTTTTTGAGCACACCATTAATGCGTATGAATATTTACCTCAATTTTTGTTAATTTAAAGAGGTAATCAACACATTCAGAACTGCATGCCCACTGATTTATAAACATGGTTGTTGGAAGGGATATCTTTATTCCCACCCTTTCTCAAGCATCAATAGAAACGTTTTTATTTGCCATTCCAACAATCACATGTTTTGTGTGCTGTATTATGTATTCTGTCTGTCTAGTCTGGGATTTTGGAGCATTCCTGCTCTGTTACAATCTCCAGATATTCAAGGACCAAACGTTTTCTTGTCATCACTGGAGTCCTTAATTCCCACATCATACTGTGGATGGGAGTCAGATCTGGACTCCGGCTAGGCCTCCACAATGTTCCTGTTGTTACCCGGTAAGCATTTCTTGACCACTTTCGCTTTCTGTTTTGTTTTGAAAAGCGTCCTTCCCAAGGCCAGATATTTCTGCAGGCAGGCTGATTTTTTCCTTGAGAATCTTAATGTAGTTCTCTTCTAAAAATGCTCCTTTGTCCTGGCCCACCGGCTACAAAAATAATAAGCCCAAAGCATTGAATTTGCATTACAATGCTTGACCATGAGAATCACGTTCTAGGTGTTGAACGCTTCTGTTCTTGTTATTTTTGTCCAGGTGAGCTTATGAAAGGGTTAGGCAGGCTTTTGTGTGCCCGTCTTGGAGAACGAAGTTAACCTTGGTCGGTGTCTATGGAGACCAACGTAGGGGGGGAAGAGATGTTGGTATCTCAACTGTGCAAATTCAATAGGATGGCCTCAATTATGATCCATGGAAATGTGAACGAGCACAAGATTCTACTCAAAAGAAGGAAAGCTAAATTGGTCAAGGAGTGGTTGGCAATGTCAACAGCTAACACACTGCAAAAACAGCCCCTCTAGAAATATGCATTATATTCCTTGAACTAAGTCCAAATATTTTAAGCAAAAAATCTATTTTTCTTGACATGAATTCTCAAAACTAGTTAAATTTTCTAAAATATCTTTCTAATTTTATTGAGACAAGTTAAATTTTTTGACTTAATGAGTTTTTGCAGTGTGCGATTTAATGCGATGGCAACCATTGTCATTGTATCAGAAGGTATATTATGGTCTTAATTGATGCCAACGGGTATGATAACTTTTTCAATATTGTTTTTGACATTTATGATTTACTCCTACTGATTAGAGTACAGTCAGGAAATGTAGGTGGAGGGAGGAAGGGGTAAGAGGCACAACCAAACATTCTGTCTTCTTGTATGAAAAAACCCAGAGAAGCCTTTCCGAAGGAAGCTGAGGAATAGCAGGAGGTTTCTGTCTCTGACAGCACCACACCATCAACAATATAAAAACCTGCCATCTGGTCTGACACAGGCAACAGCGACGCAGCAATAACTTCTGTTCCCTCAGCCGTTGTTTGTGTTTTAATCTCACAGACGTAAAGGTCCTTTCAGAGCTTCCCTGTGGGGTGCTCTGAAGTGACGCGCAGTAATGGTCACAAAATGATTACATCATCTTACGAGTCCAGATGATCTCAACTGTGCATCACAAAGGAAAAAAGAAGACAAAATGCAAGTAAAAGTGACCCAAAACAAGTATATTTCTATTATATACCTTCGTAGAGTTACTTTTGAGCAATATTTACGCAGGGCTACATTGTCATGTTGGCTGAAATTAGGTTAAGTGTGGCTAGATAGGGGAAAATGTCGAAAATGTCTTGATCAAATCTATTCTGTAGGAAAACACAGAGGGTGAACTGCTGTGGACAGAGTTGGATCAAACCCATGACTGTTATATTTTTCATTGCACTTATCTCACAGAGCTAGCCTGCTGTTGCTGAGATGATACACTTTAGGTCTACTGTATTTACCAGCTGCCACTAAAGAACAGCTGGCAGTAGAGAAAAGCCTGCAAAAATGATGGCTACACTGTCCAAGTTGCAGTCAATATATCTGCGAGTAAAGATTTATGTTATTATTCCAGGCTAATGATGCTCTCCTTTAATTGTATTGAGACCTCTTTGGACTTCACATTGGCAACTCCAGTCAAACAGCAGCTCTATACCTAAAATCAACCTTTTAGAAGTTGTCTTAAAGTAATGACGGAATAGACCACACCCGTCCAGCCAGCTCTTTTTCAGTAAGTTGTCCAAAGTGAAGGTGGAAAACCTAAACATTTTTTTGTATAACTTCAGTCTGCAAGTTTACACTACTATCACATGTTGTTTTATTACAAAACTATCGTGGTGGCGTGTAAAGACCTAACTATAAGAACTTTGCCTTCTGGTCTGGACTGTATCTCCAACGCCCAAGTTCTGCACTTATGCCGCTTTCTCACTGTGATGATTCCTGTAATTTTTCAGTCTTTCACACCATCATTTTATCACACAATTTGCTTATTTTTATACCCACAGGTTTTGTAGTGAGAGCTACTTTACACCAAAGTGGCAGATGTCGCTCGTTGGAATAGCAAAGCTTTACATTTTTTGGAAGCAAACACTATTAGCACACAAGCAAAAAAGGAAGAAAAAAAGACTTTTTTCAAAATAGAAATTGTGGAATTTTAATGTATTACTATACTTTATTTACACCAGGTTAGTTACAGGAATCACATGATATGAAATACAATCGATCTCTAATGAGATGATCATAGATAAAGAGATAAAAATAGCTTTTAGACACTACCATGTAGTACTTGAATCTTTTATATTGATGTTCCAGTTCTCTGTGAGCTATAAGGCCATGTTGGACAGAAGCTAAGCTTGGAGAGGAAAAAAGTTTCACAAACAGCCAAATGTCACTAATTAGTTTGAACTCAGCATTTTGGATGGAGCCAGTTGGTGTGGTGGGGTGGGGGTGTTGGCAGGGGGCAGCAGGATGAGGGGGAATTGGTGGGCTGTGCCTCAAAATGTAAATTAAACAAAAGGCGGGAGTTCACATGACAGCTTTGGAGGGGCAGGGCTGGAGCCTTCTGATTTTCTGTGTGAGAAGGAGAACAAGTGGAGCACAGTGCACCAAACATTGGCACATGGCGAACAGCTCGAAGGCAGCGGAAGCAAAATAACTTCTGTTCCAGGGAACAACAAAGGAGGAACAAACAGCGTGGCCCACAACTTTTTGGTCCTTATTATTCTGTGATTTCGTAATCAAGAGGATGGGATCTGATCTACAAACCATGGACAGCTGGTTCATTTCCACCGCCGGGCCTTGTGGGAGATGTAGTTTCTTCTCTAAACGACATATGCAAATCCCAACTGTCCCTCCCCTCTCTCTCCATAATTGCCGACTTTTCTGCAACAGAAGGAGGCCCATTTGTGTGTGTGTGTGTGTGCTTGTGTGTGTGAGAGAGCGCGTCTGTGTGTGCAGCCTATGCTCTCGTCAGGGTCCAGCCTTATTTCAAGGGATAAATAAAAGATGCAGAGTTCTTCTAAAGGAACCCGGCAGAAGGTAGACACAGACAGGCAGATACGACGGGATTCTTCAGAGGATCTACGTCGTGCATGGCACAGCATCGATTTTCCATTTGGGTTTCAGCGGGTTCAAACACACTGCATTGTGGGCCACAGATTGTGTTGCCTGGGCGTCCCTCAAGTGACATGTAAAAAGCCGGCCCCCCCATCTGCCTGACAGATTTGTTCGGGCAGTCCCTGAAAGCTTTGGCAGAGAGAGACAGGTGGGGATGGACAGACAGATGCACTGAAGGACGAGTGCCACTCAGCACCCCTCAGCTGTCATCAGAGAACAGAAAGTGGAGCTAACTTTGCTGCGTGACAAGCTGTGCCAGACAACAAACAAAACTTTGTCAAACTAAGACGACAATCTGAGCCTCCTCCGAGCTTCGCCGTACGACTGTGGATTGCTACACCTGTCTGGAAGCAGCCTGAAGCTCCACGGGGCCGGAAACAGACCTGCTGATCATCCACCCTGACAGCCTGCATCAGGATAAATTATGGTAATGGCATGCAGTCATCTGCCTGGTGCCATTTGACTCGACAAAAACACTTAAACACTCCATCTCTTTCTCTAAGTGGGAAGAGGAGAGGCCATCTTGGATGGGTGGGCCTGTGGGTTTTTTAACAGGAACAGAGGAAAAGACACCTAGTGACGCTATAGTGACATCCCACAGTCTGTTCAACGCAAAGGCAGGCACACTTGTCTTCTCAAAACCTGCCAGCATAGATGCATGCAAAGCTATGCATTTAATATGAGGGAAAGGAAGTCTCTTGGAGTGAGACTGTAGATATTTTATGCCCCTTCAAGTATCATAACAAAGAAAGAGAAAGAAAGAAAATTGAAAAGTAAACGGTACTGAAACATCTTGAACTAATTAGCTTAACTGACTTCATTTCCGGTTCACCAATCTGTGAAAGACTGTAGAAAACAATTTCAGATTATTGTTCCCCCGCATGAAATCACACAAGTTTTGAATATCACATTATTTAAGAGACACAATATCATCAAAAGATTAAAAAATAAATAAATAAATTGGATAAGTCTCTGTGTGCTGGGGACAAGGCCAAAAATTAATGTTGGCTGCACAAGATTTTTGAGGTCTCAGTGACGCAGCATTAAAAACACACATGATTCTGGGATGGAAACCACTACGCTACCTCAGAAATCACTGTCAAAGAACTCACACTTCACCACGCCATCCAAAAAAACGCAGGGTCAATCCTCCATAATGCAAAGAAGAAGCCACATGTGAACATGATCCAGAAACACAGTCATCTTCTCTGGCTCAAAGCTCTTTTAAAATTAAGAGACAAAGTGGAAAATTGTCCTGTGGTCAAAGAAATGGAAGTTTAAAATTCTTTTTGGAAACTGCAGATGCCACACCCTCCAGACCAAAGAGGGGAGAGACTATCTGGCCTGTTTTTTGAGCTCTCTTCAAAAGCCTGTATCTCTGATAATCTGGTGGTACGTTAGTGTCTATGGAATGGGTATTGCACATCTGAAAAGGGAATATCAGGTACTGAAAGGTGTATATATAGGTATATAGATCGATACACGCTCCCATCCAGACAACATCTTTTTCAGAGAAGGCGTTGTATCTGTCAGTAAGACTGTAGAGAAGCTTTAAAGAAAAAAGAAAAAAAATATATATATATATAATCTTTCATGTAGTTTATGTTACATGAAGAAGTCAAAACGTATTCCAAAGCCAAGGAAGAGGGATGGCCATCGTGGTTTATCATTGAGACCGCGAAGGAAGAGGAGCTGCAAACTGGTTGGTCTGGTTTCATCAACATTCATAAAGGTCAGTATTTTAAAGTTAAGTGACGTGTACATTATTTGCATCTCAGCCAGCAGCCAAGTGCTGTGACTGTAAATCTCAGCTGGTACCTTGTAATCTCACAGTAAGTCACTGCTCCAAGCTGCTGCACACCAAGGAAAAACAAAAAAGTGTTAATTGGTGACATATTTCTGAACCATGAACAAATCCTGGCTAGCTTTCGTCCTACATTTGACACAAAGCTAAACTAAGCCCATCCTCCCAATCTAATTCCATGTTTCAACTAAGACACGACGGAGCTGTCATTCCCCTCATTTAACTCATGAAGGCAGCAAACATTTCCCCAAAAAATGTTGAACTATTGCTTGTGACTACAATATTCTACACAGAGTAAAGAGATGTCCTCTCCAAACATCATTAGGCATGCTTTTAGTGTGATCATATTAGATTTGTTGGAGCTACAATCTAATGACTGTTCAATCAAATCAATGCATCCATTCAGACGTGGAATCAATAGCAATATGTGGTTACTTTGAAATGTATCTTCTTGCACTCCTGAGCAGCTGATCTCCCGTCGGGAGATCTCTCATATGTTTGTCCCTTCATCTCATCCTCTTTCTCTCTGTTGAAACCCTAGACAGGGCTATCTCAGTGTCAGACAGGATCGATACAAAGCATGTCAGAGACACGTTTCTCTTCTTCGACTGTGCTGTCAGACTGTATACAGAATCTGATTCAGTGGGATGACTGCCAGTCAAACAGGCACAAGTCAACCCGAAGACCCTACGAGGTGTGTTTTGAGCTGCTCCTACGAAACAGACTCGACATCCAGCCGTTATCTATGCACTCTTCCTTCTGTTCAGCGGTTTGCTGGAGCCTCTCCCAGCTCTCTTCAGTCAAAAGGCAAGAGTAGACACTCGACAAGTCCCCAGTCCATCCAGCTTGAACACAACTGGTTGGTTTAAATCGCTGTTACATTCATGTGGAGATTGGGGAATTTTAAATAACATAGTTGATTATTTAACTAAGTCCCTCTCTGCCTAACAACCAGACTGTCTGGATGTGTCACTGGAATTTAAGTGCACTCCTTTTATCCACTCTCACTGAGCGTGACAAGTGTTGTGGGCCAAAGTAACCTGGCCAGCTATCTCAACTGTTTTCCTCTTCATATCAAACACTTTGTCTGGTTCCTCTGGATTCCTTTTTGATGTTCAGCAGACAGAACACACAGAAGCAGGAGAAACTGCCTTTGGATGCTATTTGATAGGTAAACAACCAGTCAAAGACATAAAGCATGTGATGTAGACGGAAGGATGAGCAGACTGGTATCTGACATCCACATGGCTTGCGGAGGAGTAAGAACATAAGTGAAGGACTCTTGAAGTTGTTGATTCAAGAGATTATTAGCAATTCTGTAGCCATCTTTGAATAGCATGAGTCATTGCATAAAGGCCACCCCTGCCCCATGGCGATTGGTTCGATACGTTCTGTAGCAGTGAAAATGACTGTGAGTAGATGTTCTAAAACTAAACAGCTATACCTGATCAGGCTATTGCAGTAGGTGTCATCAGTAACGCCTGCAAGTTGCACTGATGTAGCAAACAATAACAGTGGCTGAGAACGCACAAAAACCAGTGTAGGTACAGTATAGTAAGTAAAATATATGTGTAGTATTTCCTACATTGGGTCAGTTAGGGGAGCAGAAGGGACTGAAGACTAATGTCATCATGCCTGCATTTCTGTTGGAAAGATATGTCTATGACTATTCACATACTACATATGGTCAAGGTGGTAGGATGCTTTGTCACTCAGACAAAACATCTCTGGTATATGTTGTACAACCACTACCATCCCACAGGCTGTGGCAGTGAGCTGGACGGAGGTTTTCATGCGTTCATGTGTTCTGGAGGCGTGGGCTGTCTATGGAGGTTAGAAGAGGAAAGCTGAACATTTTGGCTTTACACTTTCAAAATTCATATCAGTTTTGCAAATGTTCCAAAGTCGCCCACTTCATCTTCAACTTCTGAATAAGATCAACTAAAGTACCTTAATCCAGACTGAGAGTTGGTAATGTTTTAAGAATGAAGCAGCCACAACAACAGCAACATCACAGGTAAATTCAAACACACAGTGACTTATAAGGAGAGTATCTCCTCTTGCTTTTTAAGTGCCATAACTATCAACGGTAGGTTTTGTTCCTTTCTATCACAGGAATGTAAATTAACCCTTTCATGCACATGAGACTGGATAGTTAAATTGCACATTAGCCACTCTAGCAGATGCAAAAGAGTCATGCCACGCCCATTAAATGCATTGGGCTGAACTGAATTTTCATTTAAAGGATCTTTTTTGGTTGCTTACTTAAAACAGTGCTGTCCACCCAAGTAGACATGCATGAAACTGAAAATGCATGTCTTAAAGAAAATGTATGAAAACTTTCTGACTCTGTAAATAGGAGAATAAACACACTTGAGAGGAATAATGCAGTGTTACCTTGTCCAGCCTTTGCATATTCTCAGAAGTGAATTCTATTTTCTTTTAAGCTACAATCTTGTTTTTTTTAATTTGTGCATAAAATACTTAAAAACAGGTGGGCTTACATTTATCTGTAAGGTTCATCAAAACAGCAGTTCGTTATTTGGTAGATGACATTTGTTGGAACAAATGGACTCATACCATCTATTCATTTAAAACAATGACAGATGGACAGGGCAAACAGCACTGAGCAACCAGAAACAACACTTCAGATTGCATCGCTACAAACCACCTGCCTTTCCTTTTCATGTATGCATATTTATGCTTCCCTCTCTACATTATGTTGAAGGTGAGAGAAATGAGGCTACTGAACCAAATGGAAGGCCCCACATTTCTTGTGTAGGGTGATTAAGCTTGAGGTCTAAATGACAAATCCCATAACTATGTTAAAAGGTTATGAAACTACAGAAAAGTCTGTTTAAGGTAACAGAGAACTGAGAGCGAAAGAGAAGCGGCGAGGAAGTATGCATCAGGCCACGGCTGGGTCTAAGGCTTAGTGAGATAAATGTCACTTATAACCCTCTGCTAGCCTAAACAGCACAAATGGAGCGACCGCTCTCCTCTTATCGTCAGCGGCACACACACACACACACACACACACACACACACACACTGCTCTCCGCCGTTCGCTCTAGAACAATTAGCTTTATGGTGGCTCAGAGCCTGTGAAATGTCACTCTGCCAGGTAAACTAGCTATTATATCGCAAAGGCTGCAGCTGAGTCAATTATACAGCGTAGGGATGAGGGGTAAAGAGCAGGACAGGAAGAGACGGGGCCCGGGAACCAGGGCAATGAATTCATGAGTTCATCAAAGGAGAGGCCAGAAGGGTCAGCGCAGAGAGAGGATGAGGAGGAAGGGGGCGAAGCCAGAAAGACTGAAAAACAGAGATGGAGAGCATCAGTTCAGTAGGTTGTCAGTGGTATGCTAATATGACATTTACATCGGAGGGGAGTGCACTATTAAATCTAATAGGACATAAAATGAGTTAAAAGGTTCTATATGAGTTCTTGCATGTTGATTTATTATCAATTTTTCAACTGGGAAAACAAAGTAACATGCAAAATCTTCGGCTTTTTCATTCAAATTTGAGATGAGGCTTATCTATGTAGCCTATGCATATTTGATCTAAATAAGCAACATGAAGACAAAAAGTGATATACTCCACTTACAAAGTCTGCAAGGAAAGAAATCAATGACGCTTATTATTTATTTGATTATATTTTTATTATATTATTATTATATAATATTAGGCAGCACGGTGGCTTAGTGGTTAGCTTTGCCTCACAGCAAGAAGGTTCCCGGTTCGACTCCCAGGCCCGGCAGGGTCTTTCTGTGAGGAGTTTGCATGTTCTCCCCGTGCTTGCGTGGGTTCCCTCCGGGTACTCCGGCTTCCTCCCACAGTCCAAAAACATGCATAGTAGGTTGATTGATAACTCTAAATTGCCCGTAAGTGTGAGTGTGAGTATGTCTGGTTGTGTGTATATGTGGCCCTGCGATGGACTGGCGACCTGTCCAGGGTGTAACCCCTGCCTTTCGCCTGAAAATGAGTTGGGATAGGCTCCAGCAGACCCCCGTGACCCTGCAAAGGATAAAGCGGGTATAGATAATGGATGGATATATTTTTATTACTGTTGATGCCATTTTGTATTGCTGTTTGGTGATATTGAGCTGCTTTTGAATAGCTCCATCTATAAATCAGTGTGTTGGACAACAGTATCACCTGACATCAAAGTTCTCCTGTGGCTTCCTCTCACAGTAAAAAGAAAAACTGTTTGATATATAAAGGAGTACAAAAGTCACTTGTTGAAGTCTTGTTTTATCCCTCATTTTGTTTTTTGAATTGTCAAAGAATCAGGGATGGGAATATCTTAGAATATGTCTTAAAGTATTTCCAGTTTGCTGATCATCACAACAAAGTGAAAATGGCACGTAGAGGTGGACAGACTGAACCCAACACTGTGAAGTGACTTCTAAGAGAGAGCTTGTCACAGATGCTGTCCTCTCAGTAGAGTGACCAGATGGAGCCTGATGTGCAGGGCACATGAAGGTGGCACCTGAGGGACCTCCCATCCCACCCCCCTTCCCCTCCCTCACCGTCCTCTCACCTTTAAACTGGGGATCTGGCTGGGCAAATGGACCTGCTCTGTGATTCTCGCCTGCTGTGTAGACCACCTCCCCCCTCAAATCCCCCTCCCATCCACCCCTTCCCTCCTGCAGCGGACAGTGCCTAAATGCCAGCATGTCCCACCTGGGCTTAGCGAAGCCTGTCCCTTCTGCCGGGGGGCGGCAGGCATGACACGCAGCACAGAGAGCACTCACCCCTGACAGGAACACAATGGTCCAAGGACTGTCTGTCTGGCTGGGCAAGGTACAGATAATACTGTTAATCGCGCGGAGTGGCAAACAGCTTCGCAGAACAATGAGCAGCCGGCAGAGCGGTGATTGGAAAATATCTCCCACCACTTCCGTACACACACATGCATGAAGACACAGACTTCTGAAGATATCAGCTCGGGATTGCAGGTGTTGCACTTAATTTCACAGAATGATGCAACTGTATAATTTGTTTGGGGGAAATTCCCAAACACATTTAAAGAGAAATCATTTAACAATGTTCAGCCAGCAGATGTTGCAATTCAGAATGCAGGAAGAATTCACAGCAACATAGCAAGACAGACCAACCTATATCTTGGTTAGCAAACGTGCAGTTGCTATCCCCCGATAAAGGCTATGACGTTCCATTGCGTTGGTTTTACCACATTTAATTCAAACCACCCTACTTCTCACTACCTAACACCACATATTTCCTGTGCATGTAAAATGAGCATTTTGTGAAAAAGTGCACCATACTGGTCATTGTTGAGACTGGTCAACTACTGCTGTAGCAACAGATGAGACAAGATATTTGCTGCTCATCTAGAAGCCCAGAGTCAGGACATGAAAGTTCTGCTGCATCGTCGAAAAGCTTTGAATGATGAACAACAGAAGTTTGATGAATAGAAATTAATAATCAATTTCTATTAATACAACTGAAAATGTGAACAACAAATAACTAAATAAATTGAAAAGTGTGCTCAATAGAATAGCAGACCAAGCACCTACTCAGAGGCTCAGGTGGTAAAGCGGGTCCTCCAATGATCAAAGGATTGGTGGTTAGAAGGCCGCTCCCTCAGTCATCTGTTGTTGTGTCCTTGGGCAAGACCCTTCACACTCCTTGCCTCCAGTGAGGGCATCGCTGGTGTGTGAATGGTGTATGAATGTTCCGGTGGCGGTCGGAGAGGCCATTAGGCATGGATTAGCTGTCATGTTTCTATCAACTTTACCACACTGAACCAACCCATATAACCCCTCCTATAGGTGGTGAGCCCTCAGGAGGGAAAACCCATGCAGATTCTTTACTTTAAGCCTGACCGGACTCCATGGGTCAGGCTTGGCCATCAGGTGCGGGCCACGGAGCCAATATCCTAGTTTAGCACCAGAGGGGGGGGCAGGGTCATTTTTCCAGGCAAGGGACATTAAGCTCTTGGTTTTCCATCCATCCATCCATCCATCCATCCATCCATCCATCCATCCATCCATCCATCCATCCATCCATCCATCCATCCATCCATCCATCCATCCATCCATCCATCCATCCATCTTCGTCCACGGCCAGGTCATGGGGCAGGAGCCTAAGTAGGGAAACCCAGACTTCCTTCTACATGGCTACAATGTCCCTCCAGTGTGTCGTGGGTCTTCCCCTGGGTCTCTTCCCAGTGGCACAAGCCCGGACAACCTCACCAGAAAGGAAGCATCCTCACTACATGCCAGAGCGATATTATCTGGGTCCTCTTAATATGGAGAAGCAGTGGTTAACCTCTGAGCCCCTCCCAGATGACCAAGCTTCTCACCCAATCTCTTTGGGAGAGCACGGACACCCTGCGAAGGAAGCTCATTTTGCCATATGTATCTCGTTCTTTGGGTCACTACCCACAGCTCATGAACACAGAGCTTTGCGTTACAGCTTAGCTCCTTCTTCACTACGACATACCAATTAAAAATCTGCATTACTGCAGACGCCGCACCAATCGGGCTATTAATCTCTTACTCCATTCCTCCCTCACTCATGAACAAGACACTGAGATACTTGAACTCCTCCACTTGGGGCAGTATCTGATTCCCTCTTTTCTGAGTGAGGAACATGGTCTCGCATTGATGCGTTTTCCCCCTCTGCCATCAGCTGCGCCTAGAAATTCTGTCCATGACAGTAATGAAGAGAATCGATGACAAAAGGCAGCCTTGGTGGAGTCCAGCCCCCACAGGAAAAATGTCTGATTTACAGCCGATAATGAGGACCAAGCTCTGACACCTGATGTAGTGGATCGTACAACCCATATAAGGAATTCCACCATCCCATAGTCCCTTTTTGTTCTGCTCTTTGTTTTGTTTTGTTTTTCCTTATCTATACAAGCCTATGAATAGCCTTAGTCTGGCTGGTCCCACAGGACTAATTTGCCTTAGGAAATCCTTCTAGGGGTAATTACCCCGTACAACATAACTCCTGGGGTTATTTTGGCATGCAAACCCCTACCACCACAATATTAGGCATAGTGACTACGGCAATGAGACTTCAAATACAAGTGGTTGAAATTATTTTCATACACAAGGTTGCTGGATTTTCACTTAAAGATAGGGTGGAAGGTTAAGTATTCTGGGACTCAACCAATGGCTTACATGGTAAATGGCTTACACTTATATAGCGCTTTCCAGCTGTACTCCTACAGCCCCAAAGCGCTTTACACTGCAAACATTCACCCACACACTCACACATTCACACACCGGTCGTCGGCGGAGCTGCCATAGACAACGGCGCTGGCCTGACAACCGGGAGCAACCGGGGGATTCAGTATCTTGCCCAAGGACACTTTGGTGGACACAGGAGGAACTAGGGTTCGAACCACTGACCTTCAGGTTCATGGGCGAACGCTCTACCAACTGAGCCACCATCCCCCTAAATCAAAATTGGTGCTAGGCCAGTGCTAGAGATAGTTCTAAACAGGTTCTACAAAGAACTGGCTTGCTTTTCCACTGGCTGGAGAGCACCAGGGAGCCAGGACTCATTTGTTACATGATCTATGTTTTAAACTAACAGAGGTTGTTTAAATATGGTGGTTGCATATATTTGGTTGGTTACAATTAGTACTCGAGTTGTAAAAAGAATTTAGGGGGGATGGTGGATTTTATCATATGGGGACAGATAATTTGTGCTGATTACAAATAATATAATATATTACAAACAGTAGCACTGACCAAAACACCTGCATAAATACTGCAGGAATGACATAGCAGCAGTTAAATGCAGTACAATACAGTTTTCTGAATCATTATGCCTCTGTCCTTCAAGTAAAATGGATCACTGCAAAAACTTAACAATAATCTTAATCTTAACAAGAATATTTGTCTTATTTCTTGTTTAAATGTCTAATTTTAGTAAAAGAAAATCTCATTACACTTAAAACAAGACTCATCACTGGAAAAAACAACAATTTTCACCTGTTTCAAGTAGATTTTCACTTGAAATAAGTAGAAAAATCTGCCAGTGGAGCAAGATTTTTTTGCTTGGAATAAGAAGATAAATCTTGTCACAGTGGCAGATTTTCCTACTTATTTAAAGTGAAAATTGACTTGAAAAAGGGGAAAATGGTCAAATAAGTTATTTTTCTGGTGTTATTTTTCTGGTGATGACTCTAAATGTTGAAATAGCAGTAATACCACATTCATTGATGAAATGACATACACTGTAAGGGATGGAAAGGGGGGATGGCAGTTTTACAGGGGGGATGATTTTGACCATTTTTATTTCAGGGGGGATGCCATCCCCCCTCATCCCCCCTCAACTCGAGTACTGGTTACAATCATACAAGCCCCGCCATGATGTAGCGGTTCTCGCATCTGGCCCCCACAAAGTTTTGGGGCCAGCGTATCACAGGTTTTTCTTGGCACTGAGTTAGTGCTTTCTTTGCAGGCGGCGGTCTAAAAGCGATGAACTGGTGGTAAGTCTGGCACTAGCATGGAACCGCTTTGGTTGAAAAGCCCCAAGAGTGAAGCTGCTGCTCTTCCTCCAAATTAAGAGGTGGCCTGGGCATCTGGTTCAAATGCTTTCAGAAGACATCCCTGGGAAAGTGTTTTGAGAATGTCCAACCAGGAGAAGGCTCCGAGGCAGGGATACTGTATTCGTGGAATTATCCCAGAGAGCTTGTGGCCACAAAGATATCTGAGCCTTTTTACTTAGGCTGCTGAACCCACTAACCAAACCTGGATAAGTGGAAATTGATGGCTGAAGAAAAACTTATTGGTTGGTTTGAATTAATGATTAAGCCTACCTGGTATGTGACACCGATGCAGCTCAATGGTAAGGACTTGACTGCATGAATGCTGCTCATCCTTCATTATGTGTACATTTACGGACTCAAACCAAACAGAATTCACATCTCTATTCTAAACAACTAATGATCAATAAAAAAACTATGTTTTTGGTAGAAAGTTGGATTTTTTATATCCTGTTGTGAGCATGCACACATGAGACATTTCCTAAATCTGTGCTGAAATTATCCATTCAGACAAACAAAAGTTATATTTATATGATGAATTATTCTGCCTTTTCAGTATAGCTTCTTTCTGTATTTTTATGTATTCTTTTTTCTATGAGACCAACCGTCATACAGTCAGGCTGTTGTAGCCAATTATGGCTGCTAGCTGCTCAGATGCTGTCAAACTGAGTGGCAGCCTCCCCATCTCGCCTACATCTGGGGTGTGACAGTCGCAAACAGTCACACGTCCTAGAAATCCACTCTGTTTATCACCTGCTGACATTCATATTCATGTCACTATGCCTTTCTGGCCGGAGATAGGATTCAGTTAGTTCGCTGACCAGCAAGTGTTTTATTCTGTCTACAAGCTGCTGAAAGAACAGGGCAGATTTTACTGGAAGGATTTTAATAGTTGTCTTCCTCTTCTAAATCGCATTAATCAAAATGCAAGGAACTCCTGCAGTACAAATCTCATGGTAAAACTTGTTGTTTGTTGAATTTCAGTAATCACAGAGATATTTATTGTTAAAGTCGTGATCAGATACCTTGAAACTGGACTAGTCAGGTGTGTTTTCTATTTTTTATTTTTTGCCTGAATCACATCTGATATTGGAAAAGAGTCGAGAATGTGCATGGAAAATGAAATTCCTCGGAGATCGGAAAGGCACATCTGGTATGCAAAAGAACACAAAATTCACTGGGCGTGTCACACCCCCACTCCATGATGTTCAAAGAACTCTCCAACAAATTGTTGTGGTGTTTAAAGCCACATTTAAGAGTGAAAGAGCAGAAAGCTGAGCAAAGCCCTCCAGCCAGAGATTTCAGAGGACTAAAAGTCTCTGTAGG